>NC_135232.1:362187549-362808383 GCF_051348905.1 Ranitomeya variabilis
GGTTCTTCTCACCTTCCGACGGCCCCCGATCTCCTCAGCGGTGCACGCGGCGGCTTCTGTTCCCAGGGATGCTGTGTGTGAAGTACCTGGGATGATGTCATGGTCACATGACCGCGACGTCATCCCAGGTCCTTCGCACACAGCATCCCTGGAAACGGAAGCCGCCGCGTGCATCTCTGAGAGGCGGGAGGACTCCGGGGCCATCAGAAGGTATCACCGGGCGGCATGGTGGCGCAGTGGTTAGCACTGCAGCCTTGCAGCGCTGGAGTCCTGGGTTCAAACCCCACCAAGGACAACATCTGCAAAGAGTTTGTATGTTCTCTTCGTGTTTGCGTGGGTTTCCTCCGGGCACTCCGGTTTCCTCCCACATTCCAAACACATACTGATAGGGAATTTAAATTGTGAGCCCCATCGGGGACAGTGATGATAATGTGTGCAAACTGTAAAGCGCTGCGGAATATGTTAGCGCTATATAAAAATAAAGATGATTTATTATTATTTTTTACTTTAATTTTTTTTTTAAACAATTATATGGTTCCCAGGGCCTGAAGGAGAGTCTCCTCTCCTCCACCCTGGGTACCATCTGCACATGATCCGCTTACTTCCCGCATAGTGGGCATAGCCCCATGCGGGAAGTAAGCGGATCAATGCATTCCTATGTGTGCAGAATCCCCGCGATTCCGCAAATTAATGAACATGCTGTGTTTTTTTCCAGAAAGCGTTTCCGCTCAGGAAAAAAACACAGCATGTGCATACAAAATGCGGATTGCATTCTTTTAATAGGATGCTTAATGTGAGCGTTTTTTTTTCGAGGTTTTATTGCGTTTTTATAGCGAAAAAAACGTGAAAAATCCGGAATGTGTGCACACAGCCTAACTGCCAAGTGCAAGCATCAGGACAATCTTTTTGGGTGGCATTAGCCCTCTCTGTGCTCCTGCCTGGGATGTGTGCAGCGGTCGCAGTGTCTCCTATAGGATGTGTATGTAGCAGTCTCCGTGTCTATGTGATGTATACAGCAGACCTCCCACGGCTTGCATTCTATAAACATTACATGAACAGTAATGAATTTTCCACTTTGAGGAGACATGCAGTGAAATATACAGCTGTGTTTGGAACAACTTACCGATGTGAGCTGTTCTTTACCAAAACATCATTATCACAGAGTCGATAGCACTCCTGACCGACGCAAACCTTTAAAAGCCATTGTGAATAGGAACATCAATATTGCCTAACATCACATGCCTCACCAAAGATAAGCAGCTCTAGCTAATCAAATATAGCAGAATACCGGTAATTAATTTTTACATTGACAATTTTGTATGGCCCGCAAATGAGGTTATAAATATCCGAATGGCCCTTGGCAGAAAAAATGTTCCTTTCCCCTGATATAGTGAGTGGTCTGTTGCTCATCTGCAGAAAGAGGACACATCAACTATATCTGACAAATAAGAAGGATAAGATGAAAATGACAGGCAGTCACTGGGACCTTCGGGAGTCTGGATACCCAACAGGGCCATTCAGCTTCCTTACCTTGGAGAAATGTATTTTGCTATGGGCCTGTTAACACACATACACCACACATGTGGCTTTACAGGTTATGAAGTCCCTAATAGTGAGCCTCCTCCTGTTCATGACCAGGATCATGACTACGTTTCAGAAACTGCACATATGCCATAAGCACATCTCTAGGGAATTTTATCTGCCCTGAATAACTTTGACGTATACACTGTGACAAATTTCATACCTGGTTGAAGCTTGTTTTTTTTCCCAATAATCATTGACATGTTTGGACTATACAGTAACTTAATTTTGACCAACATTTGCAACTTTGCATACCTCTAGCTGATATGCTTTGATTAAATATCTTTTCCTAAATGGATAAAGCGGTATTCTTATCAGAATGATTTATCTATCCATTGGATAAATGCTAAAACTTCCCCCCTCAAAGTGTCAGAAAAATGGACCCAATGTCCCATTCCACCAGCCACAAGATTACAACCATAGAACAACGGTCAATAGCTGATCACAGCATCACCACCATACCATTCAATCTCTTCTTAGTTTTCATGTTTGCCACTGGGTAGAAGGAAAACTGGGACCCCCATTCTCCAGATTTGTGGAGTCCAACTTATTGAACCACCAGGGATCTAGTATTTGTACTTAACCTGTGGATAGTTGATACATGCATTCTGCCAAAATACCTCTTTAATTATTTTTGACTTCCAATTCGAAAGTTAGTAAGAGTGCTGTGATCTTTGTGGTGACAGTCAGTTTAACTGGACAAATAAGTAGTGGCTTGAAATGTAAGTGCTCAAACCTTCCGTTTTTTGAGATAAGCTACCACCAGAGGCATCCAGCAGTGGTTTTCTCTCCCCTCCCCATACAGAATACATGCACAGCCAAGCCTATGTGGGGTCGGGATACATACACACGTGGTCAAAATTGTTGCTACCCCTCGTTTAATGACAGAAAACCCCACAATGTTCACAGAAATATCCTGAATCTGACAAAAGTAATAATAAATAAAAAATCTATGAAAATGAACAAATGAAAGTCCGACATTGCTTTTCAACCATGCTTCCACAGAATTAAAAAAATAAATAAAATAAAACTCATGAAATAAGCCTGGACAGAAATGATGGTACCCTTAACGGAATATTTTACTGCACAACCTTTTTGAGGCAATCACTGCAATTAAACGATTGCCGTAACTGTCAATGAGACTTCTGCACCTCTCGACAGGTATTTTGGCCCACTCCTCAAGAGCAAACTGCTCCAGTTGTCTCATGTTTGAAGGTTGCCTTTTCCAGATGGCATGTTTCAGCTCTTTCCAAAAATGCTCAACAGGATTTAGCTCAGGGCTCATAGAAGGCCACTTCAGAATAGTCCAATGTTTTCCTCATAACCATTTTTGGGTGTTTTTAGCTGTGTGTTTTGGGTCATTATCCTGTTGGAAGACCCATGACCTGCGACTGAGCCCTGCAACTATATTGTGTATGGACCAGCTTTAGGTAAAAATAAATTGTCTCATATGGACCACTTTCCATCTTACACCCAGTCACAACCTTATGGCAGCTGTATGTTGCTAATCTGTGCTGTACCACATACTGCCAAAATTGAAACTATGTAAGGCTAGGTTCACATTGCGTTAGGGCAATCCGTTAAGCGCATAGCGCTAGCGGATTGCGCTAGCGCAATGTATAGGGATCGCGTTTGCCGATCCCGCTAGCGCAGATCCCCGATCTGCACTAGCGAGGAACGGACCTCGGGCGCACCTCGGACGCTGTAAGCAGCGTCCGAGGTCCGTCAGAAAATAACGGTACATCGCTAACGCGTGCCGAAAATGGCATGCGCTAGCGATGCGTTGGCAACCCGTTAGCACATTGCTGTCAATGGGTGCGCTAACGGACCCGTTACATGGCGTTAATTGCGACAATTTCGCCATGTAACGGAGTCCGCTAGCGGACACCCATTAACGCAATATGAACCTAGCCTAAGGCTTTAGGCTAAGTGCAGACGTTGCAGAATTGCCGCGGAAATTTCCGCGGCAGTTCTGCAACTCCTGCCGTGGGTATATCGCATGCGGAATTGGCATGCATATTCCTAGCGTTTTGCAAGCATAATTAGCTTGTAGAATGCTAGCGTTTTCCAAGCGATCTGTAGCATTGCTTGGAAAACTGATTGATAGGTTGGTCACACTTGTCAAACATAGTGTTTGACAAGTGTGACCAACTTTTTACTGTTGATGGTGCCTATGCAGCATCAATAGTAAAAGATAGAATGTTAAAAATAATTTAAAAAAATGGTTATACTCACCTTCTGATGGCCCCCAATCTCCTCAGCGATGCACGCGGCGGCTTCTGTTCCTATAGCTGCTTTGTGTTCAGGACCTGCGATGACGTCACGGTCACGTGACCGTGACGTCATCGCAGGTCCTTCACACAAAGCATCCATAAGAACGGGAGCGCCCCTGTGCACTGCTGAGAGGCGGGGGCCATCGAAGGTGAGTATATCACGATTTTTTATTTTAATTATTTTTTTTTTTACCAATTATATGGTGCCCAGTCCGTGGAGGAAAGTCTCCTCTCCTCCACCCTGGGTACCAACCGCACATGATCTGCTTACTTCCCGCATGGTAGGCATAGCCCCATGCGGGAAGTAAGCGGATCAATGCATTCCTAGGTGTGCGGAATCCCCGCGATTCCGCAAATTTAATGAACATGCTGCGTTTTTTTTCTGGAATGCGATTCCGCTCAGGAAAACAACGCAGCGTGTGCACAAAAAATGCGGATTGCTTTCTATTAAATAGGATGCTTAATGTGAACGTTTTTTTCGCAGTTTTATAGCGTTTTATAGTGAAAAACCACGAAAAATCTGCTACGTGTGCACACAGCCTCAGACTAGATTATTCAGCCAGTTAAATAATTTCTGATTTGGGCCATATTACAAGAAAGAGAGAGAAACTGTGGTATGTTGGTGTCTATACCATACACCATATTGTAATGACCCTTGTGTTGGAGGTTTGGGGTTTTTTAGCTCTCATAGCAAAATAATCCCCTCATTTAAAAGTATGTACTTTATTGATAATAATTAAAAGATTAAACAAATGACAGCACCCCAAAACACATGCTCAAAGGAAGGGGTAAGAGAGCAATTTATCCTGCACAACAGCCACAATCAAATCTCCATCGATATGGTGTATGGTGACAAAAGCAGAAGGTAAGGGGGAGAGGAGCCAAGATAAATCCCCTACAAAACAGCAGAGGTTTACACCCTAGATCAAAACAAAATATGGTGCCCCGCTCCATGGTGTCTCACCCTAGGAGACCCTGAAAAGGCCCTATCCTACCATATCAACCATTCCTAATAAAAGCTCCCCCAACAGGAGGGGACACAATTTATATCCATATAGGAATAGTAAGTAAATCGCACATAATAAATGCCAAATAAAATGCTATAGTTCTAATGACCAATGTGGAAACTCAACTCTTCAAGAAGGGGAATTTAGAAGCATATACGCGAAACGCGCATCAAGGGGTCTCAGCAGGAGGACCTATACCTTATTTAGGCATTATGGGTGAGTTATAAACAGCCTTAGGGGTACGTGTGATTTCCTTTCTGGGGGGTTTGCCCTGTGGGATTTACCTTATGATATGCATTGGCAGCTCCCTTCACCTGTACCCATCACTAATATGATGGTCATATAGACTGAAATTATTGAGGCTTCATGTTTATACACCCTTAGCGTTTTGATTCTTTATCATTTGGTCCAGCTGCTGTACCAGCAGATCTCTATACTTGTCCCTCTTTCTTTGTTCTATTATTTGGTTATACTTTACATGTATGGAATTTTGTCTAATAAATGATTATTCGATTTTACGTTACCTGTTGGTGTTTATTGTACTCCATGGTGCTCTGTGTTTTCATAAATTTGGGAGTAGTACACTAATTGATGAATCTTCTTGCATTTATGCATGTACTTAGGGGGCGAGGCTTATGCCTCCCTCGGCCTTGGTATTATTCTGTGCTTATTTTGACTTTTGTTCTTACTTTTTTTTTTTTTCTGTATAGACAGTCTGTTTATACATAACATGAAAAACAGTGGCCCAAATCTACCATTGTAGTTTAGTAGATAGCCTTATTTATCTTAGGTGCTAATAAGATGTCAGATTTATCGCAGTGGTGTTTAGGAAAATACTTGTTGTGTTGTTCATCTCTATATTCTTCAGTCATTATTTTAGCATTTTCTGTCCTCTTAGCAGAGGAGCGGAAACTTTAGTTTCTTTGGGGTATGTTTCCACTGTCAGGAAACGCTGTGTACAGCCGCAGCGTCAAACACGCAGCATCCAGATGTTACAGCATAGTGGAGGGGATTTCATGAAATCCCATCTCCACTATGCGATAAAAGACGCAGGCGAAGATTCTTGCAAGTGTGACCCTGACCTAACGCAGATTTCATGTGTGTCTTTATTTAAGGCCGGGATCACACATGCGAGAAACTAGGACGAGTCTCGCATCTTAAAGAGACACTGTCATCTGAATTTGGAGGGAACAATCTTTAGACCTAGGGGCGGGGTTTTCGGTAGTTTGATGCACCCTTTCCTTACCCGCCGGCTGCATGCTGGCTGCAATATTGGATTGAAGTTCATTCTCTGTCCTCCGTAGTACATGCCTGCACACGGCAATCTTGCCTTACGCAGGCATGTACTACGGAGGACAGAGAATGAACTTCAATCCAATATTGCAGCCAGCATGCAGCCGGCGGGTAAGGAAAGGGTGCATCAAACACCCGAAAACCCCGCCCCTAGGTCTAAAGATTGTTCCCTCCAAATTCAGGTGACAGTGTCCCTTTAATACCCGGCAGTGCCGCTGTCACTCGGGAGCGGAGCGTGCGGCTGCATAAAAATACATGCAGCCGCATGCTCCGCTCCTAAGTGCCGGGTATTAGGATACAGGACTCGTCTTGAGTTTCTCGCTTGTGTGATCCCGGCCTAACTCTTTATGTACCATTTAATTATGTTTATTACTAAACATCGGGCTTGGTATTATCTATAGATATATCTATCTATCATCTATCTATCGATATATATCTATCGTATCTAGCGATTATATCTATCTATTATCTATATCTAACTATAGATAGAGATATAGATAGATTTATCTATAGATAGATAATAGATATATAGATAGATATATGTATAGATAGATCTATAGATAGATAGGATACGATCGCTGGATACGATAGATAGATAGCTCGATCTATGGATGCGATAGATGGATGCGATAGATAAATAGATATAGCTATAGATAGATAATAGGTAGATAGATAATAGATAGATAGATATAGTTATAGATAGATAATAAATAAATAGATCTATGGATACGATAGATGGATAAGATAGATGGATACGATAGATAAATAGATATAGCTATAGATAGATCTATCGTATCCATCTATCTTATCCATCTATCGTATCCATAGATCTATTTATTTATTATCTATCTATAACTATATCTATCTATCTATTATCTATCTATCTATCTATTATCTATCTACCTATTATCTATCTATAGCTATATCTATTATCTATCTATAGATTTATCTATTTTATATCGATCTATCATCTATAGATCTATCTATCTCTGTGCGTAAACATTATTCTTCAATAGAGTATGTAAAAGAAGAGGTTGGACAAGGAAATTACATCACAATTTTTTTTTTGTATATCTTTATTTAGCTTACAAAAACACACAAATCTGCATGAAAAAAAAAACGCATCAAAAAAGCAGGTGACCTGCCAGTGACCTCAGATGCAGATTTGGTGCAGATTTTACCTGCGTCAAATCCTGAGCAAATACTGAGCCATTCCTGACTGTGGAAACATACCCTTAGGGCTCCTTTCCACTTGCGAGAAATACGTCCATGTCTCGCATGTGAAAACCAAGCTCTGGCGCCGGCACTTTGGAGCGGAGCGTGCGGCTCCATGTATTGCTGTGTGGCTGCATGCTCCGCTCTGGAGTGCCGGTGCCACAGCTTGGTTTCCACATGCGAGACACGGCCGTATTTCTCGCAAGTGGAAAGGAGCCCTTAGGGTACCGTCACATTAAGCGACGCTGCAGCGATATAGACAACGATGCCGATCGCTGCAGCGTTGCTGTTTCGTCGTTGTGTGGTCGCTGGAGAGCTGTCACACAGACAGCTCTCCAGCGACCAACGATGCCGAAGTCCCCGGGTAACCAGGGTAAACTTACTAAGCGCAGGGCCGCGCTTAGTAACCCGATGTTTACCCTGGTTACCAGTGTAAATGTAAAAAAAAAAACCACATACTCACATTCCGGTGCCTGTCACGTCCCCCGGCGTCCGCTTCCCTGCACTCCTCCTGCATCCTGTGTAAGCGCCGCCGGAAAGCAGAGCGGTGACGTCACCGCTGTGCTCTGCTTTACGGCCGGCCGGCGCTGACACAGTGCAGGGAAGCGGACGCCGGGGGACGCGACAGACACCGGAATGTAAGTATGTAGTGTTTGGTTTTTTTTACATTTACAATGGTAACCAGGGTAAATATCGGGTTACTCAGCGCGGCCCTGCGCTTAGTAACCCGATGTTTACCCTGGTTACCAGTGAAGACATCGCTGAATCAGCGTCACACGCCGACTCAGCGATGTCAGCGGGTGATCCAGCGACGAAATAAGGTGCTGGCCTTTCTGCTCCGACCAACGATGTCACAGCAGGATCCTGATCGCTGCTGCGTGTCAAACACAACTATATCGCTATCCAGGACGCTGCAACGTCACGGATCGCTATCATTATCGTTGTTAAGTTGTTCAGTGTGAAGGTACTCTTAGTCTTAACACAGGAAGAAACAGACCCTGTGTTTAGGTGTCACTGTTCCATGTTCCTTGCTCCCAAAGGTCCACAGGACGGTGCTGTGATCACTTTGTCCCCCTTCCCCCTCACTGCTAGCAGCACTATGTAGTCAGGTGATGGCAGCATTGTACTCCTAGAATTGTTAGTTATTCAAGGTATAGAAAAACAGCACTGTAGTCCTATGACAATATGTCGAAACGGGGAGGGGCAGTACAGGAATAATGTGGATAGGACTGTCTTCCCACAGTGTCTTCAGAGGCCTGCTTGGGCTCCTTAGGCCTACTGGGGCCAGGTTACATGGTGCCCTCTCGCTCAGCATCTGTATTTCAACAATTTCTGTTGTTTTTCTAAACGATTTATATTCCAGAGAAATTCCATGCCTTTGGTAATGTAAAAGTCGTGCATTGGTATACGAGAAACACTGTTATCTATAAAATGTTGTTTGTTTTCTCTATATAAATTGTGCATTCTTACAGTTCAGTTGTTAAAGGGAATCGGTCACCAGGTTTTTGCTATCCCATTTGAGAGCAGCATAATACAGGACCTAATTCCAGCGATGTATCACTTACTGGGCAGATTATTAATATCACTTTTATCTACTGCAGATGTAGCAGTTCTCTGAATGTTGAGCTCTTTATAACCCCGCCAACACCACTGATTGGAAGTTTTCTGTGTACATTGTGCATAGGCAGAAAGCGGCCAATAAGTGGTGGAGGTGCTGTTGGACTACATGAGAGCAGGTTTACTAGTCCTCTAGTGATGATAATTTGTTGATTAAAACAGTGACTTTATGGGAAAATAAAACTGTGCACAGACCAGTATGTGATACATCACTGGAATCCGGGTCTCTGCCTACATCATACTCCTCCCAGATTAGGTAGCAAGGAATCTAGTGGCAGATTTCCTTTATAGAAAATCTAAGAGAACGCACTATAAGCATCCCTGTAATCTAGACCCTGTCTGGGTCCTGATAACGATTACTGACATTTGGCTTTATATGTCAGTTTGTAACTTTCATTCTTTTTGCAGCTGAAATAGTGGAAGTCCAGAAACTGTTAGAAGACTCCAAGCTAGAATTAAAGGAACTACAAGAAAACCAGGCCAAAAAGTCAACTTATGAGTTGTAAGTAAAATAAATTTGGCCTGTTTTGAGAATATTGATTATTGTGAGGGATTATGTATTCCCACATGGGCAGCAACGTACTGACTCTGGCATATGTTTCAGCAACTTATCCACATCTGTACTTTTTTCAGTCTACATTGCAGTTTTATACATTTATACATACTTTTGCGTCCTCCCCTGCCCAGGAGCTGAGAGGGAGGTCTGAATGACTTGTGAAGTGTGCAGTTTATATGACATTTTTCTAACATTAGGCTACTTTCACACTAGCGTCGTGCACTGCACGTCGCTATGCGTCGTTTTGTAGAAAAAATGCATCCTGCAAAAGTGCTTGCAGGATGCGTTTTTTTCTCCATTGACTTGTATTAGCGACGCAGTGCGACGCATTGCCACACGTTGCAACCGTCGTGCGACAGTTGCGTCGTGTTGCGTCGGTCCGTCGCCACCAAAAAAATATTGCATGTAACGTTTTTTGGTGCGTCGAGACCGTCTTTTCCGACCGCGCATGCGCGGCCGGAACTCTGCCCCCACCTTCCCGCACGTCACAATGGGGCAACGGATGCGTTGAAAAACAGCATCCGCTGCCCCCCGTTGTGCGGCGCTTTCACTGCTTGCGTCGGTACGTCGCAACGAAGCAATTCGTCGTGCGTCGTACGACGCTAGTGTGAAAGTAGCCTTAGCTAACATGTCCATTCTCTAAAGTGTACATCTATTTTTATCCATATTGATAATTAAAGTTGACTGTCCATTCAATTCTGTCTTTCAAATGGGGTTGTTGAGAACTGTATAGACAGGTATCTAAGTCTTCCGTATAGGTTCAGCAAATATGTACTCCAATCATGTTCCATAGATGTGACCAGATCACTATTCAAAATATTCCATAAAATGAACATACCAGAATGTGGTAGGATCAGTATTTGAGTAGACTAGATGGATGCCCGATGCTATCGCATCGGGAGGGGGGTAATGTCACAATGGGGGCAGGCTTTGCAGCATTGAGAATCTCTCTCCCCATGTGCTCACCCACCTATCCACTCTCTCTTTCCCCATGTGCTGACTTCTCCTGTCTGTGCTCTCTTCTTTGACCTGTCTACCCCATGTGCTATCCCCCTTGTCTGCTGTCTTTCTCCTTCCTGTGCAGTTCTCCCCACATGTGCTGTCCTGTTTGAGCTGTCTCCCCCTGTGCTCTGTCTCTCTCACCCCTTCATTTTAAAAATTGTCTGTGTCTGACCGTGTGCAGGGGAGGAAGCAAAAGACAATACTGACATTACCGCAGGAGATCGCAGAGGATTCTTTTTGTGAGGTAAAATATTGTTTAAAAACAGTCAGTGAAATATTTTACCTGACAAAATGAATCCTCTGTGATCCCCTGCTGTAATGTCAGAATTGTCTTTTGCTTCTTCCCCTGCCAAGCAGATGTTGGTATGCTCTGTACACGGTCAGACTCAGACAATTTTTAAAATGAACTTTCGTTCATGGTAAAACCCCTTTAGGCTATGTGCACACTTTGTGGATTGGTGTGCGGATTTTTCCTCCCTCTTTTTTTCAAAATTCGCAGGTAAACCGCACTGCGGATTACCCGCGGTTTTTGTTTGGATTCCACCTGCGGATTCCTATTGAGGAGCAGGTGTAAACCGCTGCAGAATCCGCACAAAGAATTGACATGCTGTGGAAAAAACACCGCTGCGTTTCCGCACGTTTCTTTTTCCACAACATGTGCACTGCGGATTTAGTTCCATACGTTTACATGGTATTGTACAACACATGGAAAACAGCTGCAGATCCGCAGCGTCAAATCGGCATCAAATGATTCACTGCTCCTGTGTGGAATTTGCGCAGGCGCAGTAAATCAGACCTCCGCCATCTTTGTGCAGACAGATAGAAGCGTTCACATTAAAACTGTGCATGCGCTCCTCCTGTACAAAGATGGTGGGGGTCAGTGAATCATTCGGCTGATTCCTGTGGTGGCATGTTCGCTACGATGTTCCGCTGGTAGTACCGCCCAAGAGGCTGTGTGTGTGTGTGTGTGTGTGTGTGTGTGTGTGTGTGTGTGCTGTTGCGTACGGCTTATACAGTGTGTGTGTTGCGTACGGCGTATACAGTGTGTGTTTGTGCGTGTGTTGTGCGTACGGCGTATACAGTGTGTGTGGTGCGACGGTGTTCCACTGGTGGTACCGCGCAAGAGGCTGGTACCACCAGCATTTTCCATACTCAGACACCCATCACTTGGGTGTCCCAATATGGCAGTCGGTGAACTTCCGCCGCTTGGAATTCTGGGATCCGGACACATCTGGACGGAACAGGATGTGAAGACATTACAAGGTAAGTATATATTAAGATGACCTTATATATGATGTTTTGTCCAGCTCAAATCTCCCATCTATGTGTTTAATATTATTATTTAAGAGTTTATTTATCTTTTTCCTTAACTGCATAATTTCTACTTTAATGATTTTAATATTGTTATTTCAAGGGCACAGTGCAGTAATAAGATAGCGGAAGTTAATGAGCAGTGTGAGGAAAAGATCCGCCGATTGACTGGAAGGAATATGAAGCTAAAGAATGAGGATGAGGAAAAAGACACCATTAAGTTTGAGAAGGTAAAGATTCCCTGGAATTTTCATTGTGTGATTTCTACACACAGATATGCCCAGTTTATGCTCCTTTCAACTGCTCCTCGGCAAGATTCATACACTCAGTGGCATACCGCCAATAGCAGCTATGGGGCTCATGAGCCGATGGGACCCAGTGCCAGCGCTGGCTCCAGGCTTGCCACCCTGCATTGCACTTTCAACTGCATCTGCATCATGGATGCCAATACATTTGAAAGCAATGATGGAGTAGAAAGCAGTCTGCGCTCTCCTCCATCATTCTTCCCCTGCATCTGGGTGTGGACGTGTAGGCGTAACGAGGCGCGATTATGTCTCTATATTGTGCCCGTAGCACCGAGATGTGAGGTGCTTCAGACTACACGCTGCAGAGTCCAAGTAGCGGTGACATGAGGAGGGTGAGTGTTTTCTTCTTTTTAAATCATGGAGTACGTTGTAGAGGCATTATACCATTTGAAGGTCCTGAGAGTGTTCAGAGTGCATTATACTATGTGGAAGGCATTGTGGGGTGCAGAATATTATATGGAGGGTTATGTGGAGCTCATTATATTATATGGAAGGCGCTGTGCACTGGGCATTATACTGTGGGGTGCAGTATACTAAGTGGAAGGCAATGTGAGACGCATTATATTACTTGGCAGTCAATGTGGGGTGCATTATACTATATGGAAAGCTATTTGGGGGACCAATATACTAGTTGGAGGGCTATGTGGGGGCCATTATACTATTTGGAGAGCTATATGAGGACCATTATAATATTTGAAAGGCTATGGGAGGGCATTATACTATATGGGAGCCTTTATACTGTATGTGGGAGGCCATTATACTGCTTGCAAGCCAATGTGGGTAAGCATACTGTTTGTAGGGTAATGTGGGAGGCCATCATACAGTTTGCAGGGCCATGTAGGGGCCATTATACTGTTTGCGAGGCTATGTGGGGGGCCATTATACTGTTTCAATGGCTATATGGGGCCATTATAATGTTTGGAAGGCTATGTGTGTGGCCATTATTTGAATGACCATGGGGGGAGGGCTACGTGGGGTCCATTATATAGTTTGTAGGTACTATGTGAGGGCCGTTATACTGCATCCAGGGCTATGTGGAGGACCATTATATGGTTTGCAGGACTATATGGGGGGAGCATTATACAGTTTGCAGGTACTATGTGGGGGGCATTTATACTGTATGACTGTATGAAGGGCTGTGTGGGGCATCATACAGTGTTCAGGTCACCATACTTTGCCGAGGGGGAGGATTACAGTATGGTCATCATAGTGTGCGTGTTGATGGTACTTTGGTGGAATTCACTGTCAGGATATCATACTGTGTTTATGGGGCACTTTTATTGGTATCATACTTTATGGGGAGTCTGAAAGGGAAATCTAGGAGCTTCAATAGGAGGTAAATTATATATACTCGAGTATAAGCCGAGACCCCTAATTTTGCCACAAAACAACTGGGAAAACTTATACTCAAGTATAAGCCTAGGGTGGGAAATGCAGCAAGCTACTGGTAAATTTCAAAAATAAAAATAGGTACCAATAAAAGTAAAATTAATTGAGACATCAGTAGGTTAAGTGTTTTTAAATATCCATATTGAATCAGGATCCCCATATAATGCTCCATAAAGTTCATGATGGGCCCCATAAGATGTTCCATAGAGTATTATGCCCCATATAATGCTTCACAAAGGTTGATGGCCCCATAACATGCTCCATAGAATATTATGCCCCATATAATGTTGCACAAAGGTTGATGGCCACATAAGATGCTCCATAGAATGTTATGCCCCATATAATGCTGCACAAAGGTTGATGGCCCCATAAGATGCTCAATAGAATAATATGCCCAATATGCTGCTCCATAAAGGTTGGTGGCCCCATAATATGCCCTCTTGTCGCTGGGAACCAGGTGCCGGTGTCGCCGCTGGCTCAGGCCCCGACACTTGTGATAGTCACCTGTCCCCTCCTGGCGTGGTCTCTCTGTATGCCCCTGCTTCTCCGATGGTCTCCGGCACGTGCCGGCAGCTTATTCCTGTGTTCAGTGGTCACATGGTGCAGCTCATTAAAGTAATGAATATGCGCTCCACGCCTATGGAAGTGGAGTTGCGTCCGTACTCATTACGTTAATGAACGGTACCACGTGACCGCTGAACACCGGAAGAGCTGTGGGCGCCGGAGACCATTGGAGAAGCAGGGAAGTGCAGAGACCGTGCTGAAAAATTCCACATAATGGATGGGGTTTCTTAAAGGGAACCTGTCACCCCCCCCCCCCCCCCAGTCGTTTCAAACTAAAAGAGCCACCTTGTGCAGCAGTAATGCTGCATTCTGACAAGGTGGCTCTTTTAGTTCTGGGTGCTGTAACTAGAGAAATAATCAGCTTTATAATTTGTCAGGAATACCTGGTCTTCAGTCAAGGAGGCCGGCGTTTCCCCCCTGCTTTAGACGCCACACAGCTGTCACTCAAATCTTCTTGGCACCGGGCGCCGCCTCCTCCTCACCGCTGTTTTCAAAATAGCCGGCGCCTGCGCTCTTTTCTCCTGCCTGGTGCAGGCGCAGTGAGCGCTGCCCGTCTGTCCTCATATGCAGCCCAGCTGACTGCGCCTGCGCGGCCGCCCTGCCTGTGATTCCCAGCCCCGCAATGTGAATAAATCATAAGTCACTGCGGGGCTGGGATTCACAGGCAGGGCGGCCGCGCAGGCGCAGTCAGCTGGGCTGCATATGAGAAAAGACGGCCAGCGCTCACTGCGCCTGCACCAGGCAGGGGAAAAGAGCGCAGGCGCCGGCTATTTTGAAAACAGCGGTGAGGAGAAGCCGGCGCCAAGAAGATGTGAGTGACAGCTGTTTGCTGTCTGAAGCAGGGGGGAAACGCCGTCCTACTTGACTGAGGAGCAGGTATTTCTGACAAATTATAAAACTGATTATTTCTCTAGTTACAGCACCCAGAACTAAAAGTGCCACCTTGTCAGAATGCAGCATTACTGCTGCACAAGGTGGCTCTTTTAGTTTAAAACGACTGGGGGGGGGGGGGGGGGGGTGACAGGTTCTCTTTAAGAAGAATCGGAAGCTATAATTACTTGTAAACACAGAGGTGGTATAGTGGAGGGAGTATGGCGACTGTATTCTGCCCAGGTTGACCATAATTTTTTTAAATGTCTCAATTTTGTCAGAATATCTCAAAATTTCACATTCTCATATACCAGGCGATCCATTTCTTCACTTCCATGTGGTCTAGACCTGGTTTTCTCCAGGTAACGATATTTTAATAAGGCACTATAAGGACATTTTGGCCTCAATTACTCATTTGCCTTTTGCTTTCATTTTTTGTTTTGCGGTATTGGTTGCCATTTTTGGTGCCAAATCTATCAACATGGCGCACACGATTCATAGAAGTAAAGAAAAAGTCTGTCTTTAACTGTTTTTGCAACTTTTGTTACTAAGTCTCAAAAAATTGCTCCAAAATATTGGCATACTCAAAAATACTCCAGGGGGATTAAAGTGAAGTAGTGGCAAAATGTACAACTTTTTAACCCCTTTCTGTCATCAGACGGAATAGTACGACCGATGGCAGAACCCCCGCTTTGATGCGGGCTCACCGATGGTCATTGTCCCAGGGGGTTGGAGGGGGAGTGGCAGCTGTCAAATCATACTTACCTGCTCCCGGCGCGTCTCTGCACGTTCCTGCTTCTCTGGCGCCTGTGTTCAGCGGTCACGTGGTACCACTCATTAAAGTAATGAATATGGAGCGGTACCATGTGACTGCTGAACACAGGAAGAAGCTGCGGGCACCGATGATCACCTGTCAGTGAGAAGCTGCCAGGGACCGCGCCGGGAGCAGGTGAGTATAATGGTGACTGGAGGGTGAGTATTGCGCGATATTCACCTGTCCACTTTCCACCGCCCTCTGCCTGAACAGTCACTGCGGAGGACTCGGAAGACACAGCTGGGCCCAGCGGACACTGCAAGTTCCGGGGGCCTGCTCAGGACAGGAGGTGAGTATGTGATTTTATTTTTTTATTTTTTTTTATCGCAGCAGCCGGCTATGGGGCAAATGTTTCTATGGAGCATCTTATGGGGCTATAATCAACCTATGCAGCATTGTTTGGCGCACTTTATCTATGGAGCATCTTATAGGGCCATAATCAATCTATGCAGCATTGTATGGGGCACATCATCTATGGAGCATCTTATGGGGCCATAATCAACCTATGCAGCATTGCATGGGGCACATTATCTATAGAGCACCTTATGGGGCCATAATAACCTTTGTCCAGCATTATATGGGGCATATTTTCTATGAAGCAGAAGTCTGCTGCCTCGGAGTAACCTTCGACTCTGCCCTGTCCTTCAAACCGCACATCCAAGCTCTTTCCACCTCCTGTCGCCTCCAGCTCAAAAATATCTCCAGAATCCGTCCTTTCCTCAACTTTCAATCTACTAAAATGCTTGTGCATGCCCTCATCATCTCCCGCCTTGACTACTGCAACATCCTTTTCTGCGGCCTCCCTGCTAACACCCTTGCACCTCTCCAGTCCATCCTTAACTCTGCTGCCCGACTAATCCATGTCTCTCCTCGCTACTCCTCCGCTTCCCCCCTCTGCAAATCTCTTCACTGGCTCCCATTCCCTCACCGTATCCAGTTCAAATTACTAATACTGACCTACAAAGCCATCCATAACCTGTCTCCTCCATATATCTCTGAACTAATCTCCCAATATCTTCCCGAATATCCCCCATCCTCTGGAACTCTCTGCCCCAACACGTCCGACTATCAACAACATTCGGATCCTTCAGACAGAACCTGAAAACTCATCTCTTCAGGAAAGCCTACAGCCTGCACTGACCCCGCTGCCTCCTCATCACTACCGAAGCTACCGCCTCACCAACACCGGAGCTCCTGCAACCCCCAACCTACTGTCTCCTTCCCCATAATCCTGCAGAATGTAAGCCCGCAAGGGCAGGGTCCTCACCCCTCTGTATCAGTCTGTCATTGTTAGTTTGTTTACTGTAAGTGATATCTGTAACTTGTATGTAACCCCTTCTCATGTACAGCACCATGCAATCAATGGTGCTATATAAATAAATAATAATAATAATAATAATAATAATTTTATGGGGCATATTTTATTATGGAGCATCTTATGGGGGCCATCATGAACTGTATGGAGCATTATATGGGGCTCTTGATTCAATATGGATATTCAAAAACACATAACCTACTGATGTCTCAGTTAATTTTACTTTTATTGGTATCGATTTTTATTTTTGAAATTTACCAGTAGCTGCTGCATTTCCCACCCTAGGCTTATACTTGAGTCATTAAGTTTTCCCAGTTTTTAGTGGCAAAATTAGGGGGTGTCGGCTTATACTCGAGTATATACAGTAATATAGTCATTACAAACAGAGTGATCTATTTCAAGTGATTATTTCTGTTAATTAACAAAAAATACCTGTAAAGGCTTCCTAAGCATTTAAAAAGGTCCCTCAGTCTGTATCAGTAGGCTCCACAATTATGGGGAAGATTGCTGATTTGACATGTCCAGAAGACAGTCATTGACACACTCCACAAGGAGGGTAAGCCACAAAAGGTCATTGCTAAATAAGCTGGCTGTTCACAGAGTGCTGTATCCAAGGATATTAATAGAAAGGTGAGTGTACGGAAAAAGCGTAGTAGAAATAGGTGCACAAGCAACCACGATTAATGCAGCCTTGAAAGGATTATTAAGAAAAGGGCATTCAAAAATTTGGGGGAGATTCACAAGGAGTGGACTGCTGCTGGAGTCATTGCTTCAAGAGCCACCACACACAGACGTATCCAGGATATGGGCTACAAGTGTCACATTCCTTGTGTCAAGCCACTCATGACCTGGGATTCTCAAAGCAAAGGTTGTGGTCAATGCCGCAGCCTCTGCTCCCTCCCTGAAATGAAGTCAGAGATTTTTGTTTCAGGGGCTGGGCTAATCTCTGTGCTTTGTGCACAATGACAGCACACTTTAGAGCGCACTGTCAGTGGGTGTTTTCAGGAAACGCAACATGCAGAGTCCAGCACCACCCCCTCAAGTGCAGATTTGTTTTCTGCACACCAGGTATTTTGACAATGCTCATCAACAGTGCACTCTGTTGCCGGCTGGTTACTGCTGATCTGAGTCAGCGAGAGACAGCGCCCTATCATTGTGCACATTGCGCAGGAAATGGCCCAGCTCCTGAAATGAAGATCACTTGTTGGTGCTTTATTTCAGGGAGGGGCAGAGACTGTGGCAGTATACTGCAGCCTCTGTCCCCTAATGACGCTTCATTTCAGTATCACTGCATGCACTGGGATTCTCAAACGAAGCATCATCAAAAAGGAATCAGGGGTAAGAAGTAGAAGATAGTTTAGATTGAAATTAAATGTTTAAGGATTTAGGATAAAAACTAATTTGTATGGCGACCCCCCTATTAAGAGGAACTAGAATGTGGCAATAATGTGTATCATTCTTTTTAATCTTGCTCTTAGTATATGTTTGTTTGTTGTCTTTTAGGTTGTGACAGCAAAGCAAGATATTAACTTGAAAGCGATTGATAGCAAGGAGGAACTGAAATACAAGACTGTTTTACCAACAGCTGAGAGGCCCTCAGAAAATGCCATTAAAGAGCGTGCTTCTCCACGAGAAAATAAAGGTATGGTGTATGTGTAAACTGATGTACAAAGGTGGGCCATAGCGAAACTTCAGACTCCCACTGCACTGAGGCTTTGGGATTGGTATGTTGGCAATTTTCTCCCTGTGGCTTAGTTACTTAGATCCTGTCTGCTGTAATAAGGGACATTTTCTAAAAATGGAGTGACTTTCTAGTATGCTTGTACTGTATACAGCAGCCAATTAAAGAGACAAAGCTGCTAACATGAAGGGGCTGGCATCAAGCGGCAGCCAGAGCCTCTGAGGCTGGAGGTCTGTTACTGATCACAGCTAAGCTGGAATGCAGCCAGCACAGATGACCAGAAATCTCTGCTGTCACTGGAACAGTGGATTCACTGTAATGGTATTTATACTTTCTGACATTTTGCTTAAATGGAGTGTGCTCATCACTTGTGCAAGTATAGGGAAGTCTCAGTCTTGGGAATAGGTGGCAATTCTTAGAACTTAGAAGACCTTTCACAATATTTTTTTTATTTCAAATTGTATATATCACTAAAAAAGAACAGTAGGGCTGCTTAGGGTGTTTTTATATTTCCAGTGCATTGTGGATATATGGGCTGTTGAAGTTTAGGCTGCCCAATATGCAAAATTCCCCAGCAACTAAGGGAGTTGTTAACAGAGAGATTTTTTTTTTCTTCCCTAGGGGCATTTACTTTTTCCCTGCTTAACATTCCTAATCATAAGAGGGCAACGTCTTACGGAGTAAAAACAAAAAGACAAAGTCCCCCAGAGAACAGACTTCTGCAGCAAGGTCTGGTGAGATTTGATAGTTGTGATCACTGTGAGAACTCCTCACTCTTACTACTTCCTGACATTGCAGTGCCAGGAGGAGGAGATGCATAACACAAACCGCTCTGCATTTAGGTATTGGGGGAATGATGCCCTCATACCAAGGATAGGTTGGGGATTTGGATGTGACAATTGTTGCTTGCACGTTGCAGCTTTACTCCTTTCTTGCTGCAGTAATGACGACACAGCACAGCTCTCCTTTGCTAGAGAAGAATCTCTGTAAACACCGTTTTGTTGCAGAGGAAACTTGCATATTGGGCGCCTTAAATTTTAAAAGTCAAGATTTCTGCAATGTAGTGGAGGGGGAAAATGTTTTAATCAGCTCCTCTGTCCCTTTTTAGTGATAAATACAGTTTAACCCCCGGAGCTTTTTTCAGTTTTGCGTCTTCCCAGAGCCATAACTTTTTTTTTTCCCCGTCAATATGGCCATGTGAGGACTTGTTTTTTGTGGGACGAGTTGTACTTTTGAACGACATCATTGGATTTAGCATGTCATGTACTAGAAAACGGGAAAGAAAATTCCAAGTGCTGTGAAATTGCAAAAGAAGTGCAATCCCACACTTGTTTTTTGTTTGTCTTTTTTACTAGGTTCACTAAATGCTAAAACTGAGCTGCCATTATGATTCTCCAGGTCATTACGAGTTCATAGACACCAAACACGTTTAGATTCTTTTTTTATCTAAGTGGTGAAAAAAACTTCCAAACTTTGTTAAAAAAAAAAAAATTGTGCCATTTTCTTATACCCGTAGCATCTCCTTTTTTCGTGATCTCGGGTTGGGTGAGGGCTTATTTTTTGCGTGTCTAGCTGGCGTTTTTAATGACACCATTTTGTGCAGATACGTTTTTGATTGCCCGTTATTGCATTTTAATGTAATGTCGCAGCGACCCAAAAAAACCGCAATTCTGGCCTTTTGACTTTTTACCTCGCTATGCCGTTTAGCGATCAGGTTAATCCTTTTTTTTTATTGATGTATTATTGAGGCATGAAACATGCGATTATGCTGCAGAGCAGGTGCCATGGTCAGCTCGACCTGTCAGCAGTCTGCATTATGAATAGCTAATCAGAGTACCATATGAAGACCCCCCCACACACACACAGGCCGCCCCCCAACACAAGCATATCATTAACTAAAACTGAAAAGAAAGATTAAAGAACAACAATAAGGTGGATTTCATCAACCAAGGTATTTTAATCAGTATAACGGTAGCGACCTGACACGGTCTGTAGGTTACTGTGCCCAATCCTGCTGACAGGTGCCCTTTAACATAATATCACGTACATGCACATATACATGGCATATATTGAGTACCGTATATACTCGAGTATAAGCCGAGACACCTAATTTTACCACAAAAAGCTGGGAAAACTTATTGACTCGAGTATAAGCCTGGCCTCCTCATCCCCATCCTGGTATGCATGGCTCCTCATCCCTATTTTGGTATGCAGTGTCGCCTCATCCCTTTCCTTGTCTGCACGGCTCCTCGTCCCTTTCCTTGTCTGCATGGCACTTCGTCCCTATCCTTGTCTGGCTCCTCATTCCTATCCTGGTGATTGGCCCCATCCCTATCCTTGTATGCATGGATCCATCCTTATCCTTGTATGCATGGCTCCATCCTTATCCTTGTATGCATTGTCCCCTCATCCCTATCCTTGTCTGCATGGCTCCCTATCCTTGTATGATTGGCCCCATCCCTATCCTTGTATGAATGGCTCCATCCTTATCCTTGTATGCATTGTCCCCCCATCCCTATCCTTGTATGATAGGCCCCATCCCTATCCTTGTATGAATGGCTCCATCCCTATCCTTGTATGCATGACCCCATCCCTATCCTGGTATGACTGGCCCCTATCTCTATCCTGGTATAATTAGCCCCTATCCAGGTAAAAAACATAAAAAAATAAACCATTATACTTCCCTTCCTGCACCCCCTCACAGCGTCTTGTTCTGGAGCCAGCAGCTACTTTATGCTTGTAAGCAGCGCATGGTAGGGACGTCATGCGTTGCTCACAAGCAGAGCACAGCTGCGGGAATACTCACTGCTCCCCACGCCGGAACTATGTGCGTGGATGGCAGTGAGTATTAAGTAGCGCGCACAGTGTCAGGCGCCGGGCGGTCACGTGTGCCCCCACTTAAGGGAAATTAATATTCACCTCTCTCCACTCCAAAGATTGAGTCTCAAATTCCTAAATTCCTGATTTTATGGCCCAATCAGGAATCCAATTTGACACTACCAGTGTCACAGAGATCGTTTTTTATTTTTGTCTTTCACATGGTGATAGTGAAGAAGCCAGAAGTTTGGCAATATTGGAATGTTGATGTTTTATACAACACTGCAGTTTTCTGCATTGCTATGACCAGGAAATGTTTTCAGACTATTCAGAAATTCTTGCATTTGAAGGATAATGCAAAGTGTCCCCCCCCAAGATGACCCAAACTTTGACTGACTTTTCAAGATTAGGCCAGTCATTAATCACTTCAGCAACAATTTTGCTGAGGTATTCCCCAAAGAGAAATCTGCGTAGATGAGTCGCTGATACACTTCAAAGGGAGGCTTAAATTCCATCAATACCTGCCCCGTAAAGTCCAGGTATGGAGAAAAATTATACAAACTGTGCGAGGGTACCTCAGGGTACACAGATTTAGGATTTATGAAGGAAAGGACACCCGGATTCAACCCCCTGAATGGCCCACCTCTGTCCTGAGACTGAGTGGGAAAATTGTGTGGGAATAAGTTTTCACCCACTGCTGGATCAAGGTTATCACCTCTACTTAGAGAACTTTAACACCAGCATCCCACTTTTCAAATCCCTCTCGGCCAGAGCTACCCCAAAATGTGGTACTGTCTGCAAAAATCAGAGAGGATTTCCTAGGTTGCTTTCTGGGCAGCTGCTCAGAAAGAGCAAGAGCAGAGCCCAGGGTAGCGACAACCTGTTCCTTTCCTGACCACCATTCATGGAAATGGCAGCACCCCCACTGCTGTACGAGGTACCTCTAAACAGGTTCCTAATCTAGACTGTATCCTGGTGTACAAATAAAAACATGGGGGGAGTTGATCTCTCTGATCAAGTCCTCCATCCCTACAGTGCCATGCGAAAGGCTAAGGTGTGGTACAAGAAGCTGGCCGTGCACCTCGTACAGCTAGCAATGTATAACACTTACGTGCTATCACGACCTGCAGGCCAGACCAGCACATTCCTTCAGTTTCAGGAGGTAGTGATCAATGAGGGTAGTACTTCTGGAACTGAAGGTGCTTGTATCGTACCATGGCAAGATTTCCTAGGGAAGTCCCTCAAACTGCATAGAGGAGAAGGTAACAAAAAAGCTGGGAAGTATGTTACAGAAGGGGGATAAGAAAGGACACCACTTGGCAATGCTACACATGGCCTGTGCATAAGACTATTTCAAACTGTACCACTCATCCGTGGATTACTACATTTATTTCTCATTTACTTTAATTTATTACATGACTTGATGTACTCTACACAACTCGCATATGCTGCACTGATGCAGTCTACACAACTCGCATATGCCACCACATTATAAAATTCACATACCACATATACACTTAGTCCGTTCCAATATATGGTCTCTTTTTATGGGATTTTCTACTGTTTTGGCATCTCAAGGGCTCTGCGAAAGCAGACATGGCGCCTGCAAAAAATTACATCAGTCTCTGCTCTTCAAAATGTCACTGCTTGCTTTTGGAGATCGGCGGTGTTCCCAAAGTAGTTTTCTGCCACATATGGAGTATCGGTGTCCTCCCGAGAAATTGCACAGAAAATTAGGGGGTCTGTTTGCAAAAATGCCAAATAAATTGGGGCTAAAGCAACTTTTTTGTGGGAAAAATTAGATTTTCTATTTTCACAGCTCAATGTCATAACATTTTTGAAGCACCAGGGGGTCCAAGGTGGTCACCACACATCTAGATAAATTCCTTGAGGGGGTATAGTTTCCAAAAGGGCATCACTTGTGGTGGGTTTCCACTGTTTAGGCACATCAGGGGCACTCCAAACACAGCATGGCGTCCCTTTCCTTCTGAGCCCTGCCGTGTGCCCAAACAGTAGTTTTCCACAACATATGGGGTATTTGCTTACACAGGAGAAATTGCATCACAAATTTTGGGATCCATTTTCTCCTGTTACCCTTGTGAAAATGCAAAATTTGGGGCTAACATTTTTGTGGGAAAAAGTAAAATGTTCATTTCTCTCTCCACATTGCATTAATTCCTGTGAAGCACCTAAAGGGTTAATAAACTTATTGAATGTGGTTTTTGAACACTTTGAGGGGAGCAGTTTTTAAGATAGTGTCACTATTTGATACTTTCTGTAATATAGGTCCCTCAAAGTCACTACAAATGTGATTTTAATCACCCCCAATTAAAATGGTTTTGTAAATTTTGTTGGAATAATGAGAAACTTCTAACCCTTCTAACTTCCTAATAAAAATTACAATTTTAAAAATAAAAAATTGTTACAAAATGATGCAGCTGTATAGCAGACATGTAGGAAAATTATTTATTAACTATTTTGTATGGCATGACTCATTAAGGGCTTAAAAATTTAAAAGTTGGAAAATTGTGAATTTTCCAAAATTTTCAACAAATGTCCAATATTTTCACAAATAACTGCAAAAGATATTGTCCTAAATTTACCACTAACATAAAGTACAATATGTCACAAGAAAACAATCTTCGAATCCAAGGGATTTGTTGAAGTGTTCCAGAGTTATTACCTCACTAAGTGAAACTGGTTAGAATTGTAAAATTTGGCCTACGTGGAAAAAAAAAAAGCTGGGTTGTGAAGGGGTTAAAAATGTAAAAAAAAAATAAATTAACATTCAAATTGCATTACTTACCTTATCCATAGTATAGAAGTACAAAAAAAATGAAAAAAGACACATTTATGCGCTTATATTTTTTAGCCACTCAAAGCACCACTCCAGCTGTTTGTTTGTTTTTTTGTGTTTTTTACTTCAATGCTGGAATGGTACTACTAATCTAAGTTCCCTGACCCTAGTCTTATACATACCAGCTGCTACTGTCTTCAGATCTTCCGGCGCCGCGCCGGTCCTGGACGGCCATCTTGTGACCAACTGCTAAGTGACCAAAAGTCAGAGGTAATGGTCACAAGCTCTCAATATAAGTCTATAATAGCCTTGTTCTGGTTCTCATAGACTTGCATTGAGTTGTGACTTCTGGATCGCTCAAATGTTCTCACACTGTGGGTCACAAACTGCTAGAGACTAATCGGAGCGGCGCCGATAAAAGCTGAAGACTGCAGCCGGTAAATATGAGACTAGAGGCAGGAAACTTAGATTAGTAGCACCACTCCAGTGATAGAATAAAATAAATATGCTCAACTATATATATCAAATGTGCATTTGAGGATTCTTGCCCACCTCGAAATAATCCTAATAAACAAAATCCCTTGTAAATATCCCAGGGACAGAGAGGCATAAGGAAATAGGGTAAACTAATTAAAATATATCATTTCTTACAACATAAGTTAAAAACCATAAGTAAAAATACAACAAGGGAATTTCTCTGAATAGGTAAAGCTGGGAGCAACAACAGAGGCCAGAGATAGTAATATGAAAGACAGCAAAACTGAGTCACAAACACTGATGCATAATAGGACCATGCAGAGTAAAAGACCGCTTAGGACAATGTTCACCTATCATACAATGCACTAACCAAATGTGAAGCATAATGCTGCGCGGTAATACAGCCATGTATGACTAAGGTCCTAACAGTGTGAGAGAGCAGGCAAAATGCCCCCTATTGAGGAAGCCAGTCAGGCGAAACGGGGCTGTTGGGGTAGCTGAGGAGTGCCTTTGGCCCGGAGTAACACTATTGTAAGTCGTACCTTTTTTTTAAATTTATGGGCAGCTTGTTATTATAGGGCACATTTGCACCTTAGAAAATTTTGTCTGTTCGAAACTTGAATGTGGAGTGAAGCGGTTAAAAGATAAAATTTTGTGAAAGGTCCTACTTAAAGGAACATAAAGCCCTAGATATGAATGATAAAAATATACAGCAGATAAACCAGTTTGTCAGGCTACAGAAATTTTTCTTCCTAATACCTTCCATTTTTATTAAGTAGATTATAGCGTGCCTTGGCTGCGACTTCAGATAGAGCTGTAGCCTAACGGCCAGAGAGACCTGATTTGAGATTCATGAAGTTAATCAGGGTAAATCATTGATCTCCTGGAACACACAGAACATTTTTTACATAGTTCTTGTAATATTAATTTTAATATATAATATTTTATAGTTTTAAATCACGCCACTTTTTCCTTTTAAAAAATTGAAATCCCAGAATTGTTTTTCCAGTTACCACACCTCCCTAAAAAAAAAAATACAATAAATAACTATCAAAATGTTGTATATAATCCAAATTGTTATAAATGAAAACGTCAGCCTGCCAAGCATATAAGCAAGCTCCTGCACAACTCTATTGCTGGAAAAGTAATGTCACAAACCACTTTTTTTTTTTTTTTTTTATGAATGTCAATTTTTTTTTCACTACTTCCAAAACTTCCCTTTTTTATCATAGTAATTGTTCTTTACTGGAGGATCAGGTTTCTGGTCAATTTTATTATACAATGAATGATGTTAAAACAATACCTCAAACAATGGAATGGCATATTTTTCACCATTTCACCTTACTTGGAGTTTTTTTTTCCTGTTATTCAGTATGTCATGATGCCAAAACATACTTTATTCTTTACTTTCAGAACAAACTAAAAAAGTTAATGTTTTGGATGAAAAAAAAGGTCCTTCTCCACAACAGAACAAATTAGAAGATGACAAGGACGAGAAAGAGGAGGAGGTCGGCAGTGATGTAAATCCCAACCTTCCAAATGATGAGGAGGATGATGAGCCCAAAGTAGAAGATGTTGAAGATCCTAATAAAGAAACTGAAAATGAAGAGGTCGAAAGGGAAAACCTAATAAACATGGATGGTCCGCCTGAAGATGAAAAAGGTTAATACCATAGTACATCCATTCAATATATCAGTCAACAAATTGGACCACATAGTCAGCTGCTATAGATTAACTTGAAATTGGAGTTTGAAAGGGAACAGATACTGTAGATAAAATGTTTCAGTTACTGCAAAAGTAGGGCCTCATTCATCAGTTTTCCCCCCAGAATTCTGACGTAAAAGCCTTGAAAAGCCCCAAAATTTAGGTGCAACTCTGAATTGCGCCTAAATTTTGTGACTTGGCATCCTTGCGCCAATTTTTCCCATCTCCGCTGAAATGCACGAATCTGAGGCAGGACTGGGACATGGCGATCACTGCTTGTCAAATTCAGGGGCTGGAGTAAGATTTATGGCAAGGCACACAGGGAGGTGTATGCCATATGTCTGCCGCTACTGATTTTCATGAATTGGGAGCATCTGACTTCAGCACGTCCCGTCCTCAAGTGTGGCGAGAACAATACCGGACTTGATTAATCTGGCCATTACAGTTTATTAGCCAACTTTCACCGCAAGTGTACATACCCACTGCTTCAAGATTTGTTAGGTCCACATAATTATTACGCTCTGGTTGGTTATGAGCTGGTGTTATATCCAGAAATTAGTATAAACCATAATTCGACCTATTTTTAACCAAAAAATGTTAAGTCTAGAAAGTGTAAACTGATTTTGTTTTCTTTCTAAGCTGCAAAACAAAGCCAGCAGGACGCAGAAAAACTGAATGATTACAATGGAGATGACGCAAATGAGGCCGAATCTGAGACCGACAAACAAGTGGAGCTGAGAGCTAATGATCAGAGTATAAGAGGTAGGTGTGTATCCTGTTGCCTCCTGGATTGGGCTACTGCTGACCGAAATTCTTACACACACTTATATTGGGTGGAAAGGGGTTAGCAACCACTGTGGTATCTAGGTGGCAGCGGCGTTACTACAGGTTGTAGGCTGTCCAGTGAAGGTGGGTTTTCAGGTAACGTCTGAAGCCTTCAGTTAATGGAAGACAATCTGAAGTGTTGAGGCCTTGATTTCCAGAGGATAGGAGGCCCCGATCAGACAAAATCTTAGAGACGACTGTATGAGGGAGATAAAAAGGCAGAGGAAGAAGGAGGACTTGTGAGTTTCGGAGATCAGACATTGATCACGGCCCATTTCCTATGGTTCGTAGCAGACAACCTTGTATGTCATACTTGGGACTTTAAACTGAGTTCACTAGGTAATTGGAAGGCAGTGAATGGATTGGCAGAGGATTAATGAGAGGAGAGGTGGATTAATTGGGTAGGGGTAGGTTGGTGGTGTGTGAGTGTGTGATAGGAAGCCACAGAGGAGGCTGTTGCAGTAGACAAGGCAGGAGATGCAAGATATAACCTAACATTTTTGCTTACTGGAGGTTGAGGAAATGATTTCCATCCTCACACTACACAGTATTTGGGTTGTTAGGATTTACGGTATTTGTTTTCTAATCAGATTGCCCTAACAAAATAATCAATAGTACTCTGTTATTAGTACAAAACTTTCACTGATTCATTTTGCTTTTTAATAGGAGTTAAAAGTGGAAATGAATTGAATAAACTTGAAGACAAGCAAAAGGCAGATGAAGACGACAATCGAAGACTAAAATAACATACTGGCCCCACATTTTAAACACTTTACCGCAGTTGGATTGGTCCCCAACATGAGATGCCTTAAGATGGACCAGAATGCAGGTGATTTTAGAGAACTGACAATTGATTTAGCACACAGAAACAAACTTGAAGCCCTTTTTTAATTTTCTTCTAGGTTTTCACTTTTTAAATCTGAGACTTTGTAACCTTGTTCTGATACATATTAAAGCCTTACCACAGACCGAATAATAAATCACAGCGAAGGTGTAAAGTGCAAAAGATCTTGGCACATTCAGATGGATATAAAGAGGACATCGGACTGAGAATTGTCTGCCGCCTTTGACTGTGGCTGATGGACCTTTGGCAATTGCTTCTGTTGTGTTTTTAAAGACCGGACAGGCCTACAAATAATCTATTCATAATTATCAGTAACCCCAAGGCTAAGTGATGGGATAACGATTTATTAGTCTGTTAGATAGGCTAGTGGAAACACAAATGTAATTGGTTGTTTGTCATGTTCATTTATGTGAACTATAATGAGTCTTCCCCGGTATATTAGCAATACACGTGCACATGGTGTTTCGGCCACCAAAGTAAAGAGCATCGATCACCTGTTTTCTGGTGGTCGTTTTAGCTTATACAAACCATCCTTTTTTTTAGTCATATTTTATTGAAAAGTAGTTCACATCATATATTTTTGAGAAAGGCCTGTCAAGCATGACAACCCCTTCCTTCAGCAGAACATAGAATATGAAAATAACCATGGGGTATAGTCAGCTTAAAGGGGTAACCCCATTTTTTTACATTTATGGCTTGTCTTGTTAACATACTATGATTTTCAGAAATATCTAGACCTGTTTTCACAACTCGCGTAAGCCCATTGTCCAGGATCCTGAAACTAGGGACTTGTGTTTCAGACATTTCTGGCATATCCTGGGTGTAATATGGGAATGTTTTTAATCTTGGCATTTGCAAATGCTGCTATGTAGGTTTCGGTAAGGGTCGAGGTTGTCACATTCACCCACATGTCTATGGGCTCAGCACAAGTCTTTTTTTTTCTTTCTATTATCTATTTCCTAGACTGCTGCTGAGGTCTCTTTACTCTCATTTGCCCATGGAAGGAATGGAAATGGAAAGCGACATTGTCATGTAGAAATTGTGGGCATGCTCTGGCTCTGCAGACCATTACAGTGATGTTGCAAGACTTGATCAGTACTGCTGTCGAGCGTGCCGACTTCGAACATTTGGCCACTACAAATTATTAAGCTAAATTACATCTGTTGAAAAAGTTTGCCTCTTTGTTTCACATTGATAACTCCATCGGACTAATATATTTAGGGGTCTTGCATAGCAGTGCAATGTGCTGCCATATGGTGCTTTGACTTGGGTTGAAATGTTTCAGTTAGACTACATTACTTTAACATGACAACTGTTAGTTGTTTTTTTTTCGATTCATTTGTGTAATGCCCTGTGTGCCCCTCCTGTATGAAAGCCAAAATATACGGTATTACCCTATTTAGAACCCCGAGCCCATGTGGAGGTGTCATACAGCCATGTACATGAAGCCTTCATACATTTTCAGCCTCCGCTCCTCTATGGTTATGCAGAAAAATAAATGCGAATAATCCCAGCGCCGACGTAGCCTTAACGTTTTAACAGTTTTACTCCACTTATGTTTCTGATAACTCGTGATCTCAAGATTACATGCATTATTGCTATATTGTGTTTCTTTGTATCACATCTATACAGAACTGCTGTGCAGTGATTTACCATCTATACTGTAATCCTGTAATTATTTACATGACTGTCTCCATAAAATGTGAATGAAGCTTAAATCAAGCTATGAAAAAGGGTTTAATTAAATAATACAAAGTGTGAAGGATAATAAAGATACATTTTTTTTTCCTTAGATTACGCATAATAGTTTTCTAAATTTAAAGGGAATCTGTCAGCAGGATTTTAACCTCCAAACTATTTATATGTGCATGAATTTTTCATAGACTAATTTAGCAATAACCTAGGCCATCCATTCCTTCGTTACTGAGAAATCTGCTTTTATATGCAAATGAGGTTGAAGATCCATTTGTAGATCTAGCTCTAGTGCTTTTCTGCATTAAGTCACGCAGCATAGAGGCTGTCAGTCAAGCATGAAGAGGACTACGTGCTGGCTGGGGAATAGAGCTGGAGTGACAAAGACTTCAAATCTACATCTAGCTCTTCAGCATTTTAACTGATATCCAAATGAGGCTGATGTCCCAGTATGGAGGAATGGACTGGCCATGTAAAGTATTTCTGGATTTTGAATGAGCTATAGGCACATATACCGTAAATAGTTTGGGTTTGAAATCCTGCTGGCAGGTTGCTTTTAACTGGGTTGGTATTGTGTAATTATCTGCTGAGATGAAATTGTACAGCAACTGTGTAATTTATGACCTTTTGTTAAATACCAAAGTAGATTAAAAACAACAAAATTGTTTTTTTTTGTATTGTGTATTTATTTTTAATTTGTTTATTTAACTTTAAAATTGCCCCATTTTTCATGTTGAACTAGATATATGATGTAATAATGGCTGCAGAGCAGAGCAAAAAAATAATTTTGTTTTATATTTTGCCTCTCTGTTTGGGATCTCTTGGTGATAACTCATTAGGTGCAAAATAGTTTTAACTTTAAGTGGGTGTTATCAGTGTTTTCCCTGGGAGAATAAACTTCTCCTTGGATGATGCTGACCAATCATAAGCAGGCAGCAACACTCTGAGAAGAAATCTGCTCTAAGCCTATGGTGGGGCTTGTTCTTCTTTCTGCGGTGTGTGAGATAGCTGGATCTCCTTGGCTAACCACCTACATGATTTAGAAAGCACAGATGACTAACATCTTTCCAATAAGAAACCTGTGGGGGAAGGGACAGCACAGCAGAGTGTAGCTGTGTCACATTACAAAACATATCAGCTCTACTATCCTAGTACTGTCAGCTATGCTGTACTGCCCAGCCTGCCGTAATGCCTGTCCAGCGATGTCAATAATCCCACTTATGTCTGTTGTTTTCAGGGAAACCTGCAATCTGTCTGCAGTGCGATTAGAGCAGGGTGACATTACATCTCACAAAAGAGTAGTCCAGAACAGACAGGTTACTTCTGTGTGAGATGTAATGACTGTCCTGATCTCACTGCAGAGCGATTTACAAGTTGCTTGAGCACAGCAGACATTAGTGCAATTACTGACAAATTCTGTAATCAGGAGAGCTGATAGGGTTTGTAATGTGACGCAGCTAAACTCAGCTGTACTGCTCCTCCGCACACACAGAGAGCTATATCACAAGTTGAGAAACTTGTTCTAAGGTAAGGGGTGTGTTCTTTCCTTTAAAGGGGTATTTCAATCTCCAAGATCTTATCCTAGTATGTTGTAGGTGTAATAATAATAGTAAATACCTCCAATTAGAAACGTAGTATGGTTTTTCTGATTTGCTATTTCTCTTTCCTCATGTGCAGGCATTGCAGGGCCTTGGGTATTCGACCACTGATCTAGTGACACTTAGGTATCCATGGTTACAACACTAGCAACTAGCTGTGTCACTAGATCAGTGGTCGGATACCTGAGGTCCTGCAATGCCTGCACATGACAAAAGAGACATAGAAATGTGGCATGGTTTTTCTGATTTGCTAATTGGACGTATTTATTATTACAACACCTACTACATATTGGGATAGGATCTTGGAGATGGGAAATACCCCTTTAAGTGTTGGTGCCTGCTTATGATTGGTCATTATTATACCGGGATAAGAAGAGAAAACTGTATTTTTCGGATAAGACACTTTTTTTTCTCTCCAAAATTTGGGGTGAAAATGTAGGGTGTGTCTTCTAGTCCGAATGTAGCTTATCAGAAGGAGGGGGGTGTTGTGAAATTGGATTTTGGGCTCCCCCGGTGGCCACTGGTGGAATTGAACTGGTGTGCATCATCCTCTCTGTTCACCTGTTTCCATCAGGATGTGGGAGTCGCTATTTAGCCTTGCTCCTCTGTCACTTCCATGCCGGTCAACATTGTAATCAGAAGCCTTTCTGTGCATGTTCCTGCTGCTAGACAACTCCCAGCTAAGTTGGACTTAGTCCTTGTTTGTTTTTGCATTTTGTTCCAGTTCACAGCTGTAGTTTCGTTTCTGTGTCTGGAAAGCTCTTGTGATCTGAAATTGCCACTCTGATGTTATGAGTTAATACTAGAGTCTTAAAGTAATTTCAGGATGGTATTTTGATAGGGTTTTCAGCTGACCATGAAAGTGCCCTTTCTGTCTTCCTGCTATCTAGTAAGCGGACCTCAATTTTGCTAAACCTATTTTCATACTACGTTTGTCATTTCATCTAAAATCACCGCCAATATTTGTGGGGGCCTCTGTCGGCCTTTCGGGGAAATTTCTCTAGAGGTGAGCCAGGACTATATTTTCCTCTGCCAGGATTAGTTAGTCCTCCGGCCGGCGCTGGGCGTCTAGGGATAAAACGCAGGCTACGCTACCCGGCTACTGTTAGTTGTGCGGCAGGTTTAGTTCATGGTCAGTTTAGTTTCCATCCTTCCAAGAGCTAGTTCTTATGTTTGCTGGGCTATGTTCTCTTGCCATTGAGAACCATAACAGGGGGGTAGAGAGTGCGGCGGTGGTGGAGCGGGATTACAGGAGGCAGGTTTCCTGCCTCAGGAAGCCAAAGGCAGCAGAAGAGGTGCAACGCTGCAGGCCTGAGGTGGTGAGGCAGAGCGGAGTGTATTGCTTTCCCAGCAGCCATTTTCCCAAAGCTGTGGGCCTCCAGAGGCGCCTGTGCAGACTGGGATCTCGGCCTGGCCAAGATTTCAATCTGTGCAAGCGCTGCCGGCAGTGGTTATTTCCCTGAAGCACATGGCTCCAGGAAGATGGCTGCCGCAGGCGGCGCTAGCACAGATTGAGATCTCAGTGGTGCCGAGATCACAGTCTACACAAGGCCTCCGGCGGCCCATGGCTTCGGGAAAGCGATGCACTCCACTCTGCCTCACCGCCGAAACTGGACCTGCCGCATCCGCTCTGCCTCACTGCTGAACCCGCAGCATCCCATCGCTGAGGCACCCACTTCTCCCACCCAGGGCCCGCAGCATTGCCCACTTCTTCCGCCGCCGGCTACCTGAGGAAGGGAATATCCTTCCTGTGACCCGGTTCACCATCGCTGCTCCCCCAAGGTAAGATGCCCAAAATTCGAAATACACTGCTCAAAAAAATAAAGGGAACACAAAAATACCACATCCTAGATATCACTGAATGAAATATTTCAGTTGCAAATCTTTATTCATTACATAGTGGAATGTGTTGAGAACAATAAAACATAAAAATGATCAATGTAAATCAAAATGAATATTGCATGGAGGTCTGGATTTGGAATTATACTCAAAATCAAAGTGGAAAATCAAATTACAGGCTGATTCAACTTCAGTGGAAATGCCTCAAAACAAGGAAATGATGCTCAATAGTGTGTGGTCTCCATGTGCCTGTATGACCTCCCTACAATGCCTGGGCTGCTCCTGATGAGGCAGCAGATGGTCTCCCGAGGGATCTCCTCCCAGACCTGGACTAAAGCATCCAACTCCTGGACAGTCTGTGGTGCAACGTGACATTGGTGGCTGGTGCGAGACATGATGTCCCAGATGTGTTCAATCGGATTCAGGTCTGGGGAACGGGCGGGCTAGTCGATAGCTTCACAATGCCTTCATCTTGCAGGAACTGCTGACACACTTCAGCCATATGAGGTCTGGCATTGTCCTGCATTAGGAAGAACCCAGGGCCAACCGCACCAGCATATGGTCTCACAAGGGGTCTGAGGATCTCATCTCGGTACCTAATGGCAGTTAGGCTACCTATGGCGAGCACATGGAGGGCTGTGCGGCCCTCCAAAGAAATGCCTCCCCACACCATTACTGACCTACTGCCAAACTGGTCATGCTGAAGAATGTTGCAGGCAGCAGATTGCTCTCCATGCCATCTCCAGACTCTGTCACGTCTGTCACATGTACTCAGTGTGAACCTGCTTTCATCTGTGAAAAGCACAGGGCGCCAGTGGCGAATTTGCCAATCCTGGTGTTCTGTGGCAAATGCCAAGCGTCCTGCATGGTGTTGGGCTGTGAGCACAACCCCCATCTGTGGACGTCGGGCACTCAGACCATCCTCATGGAGTCGGTTTCTAGCTGTGCAGACACATGCACAATTGTGGCCTGCTGGAGGTCATTTTGCAGGGCTCTGGCAGTGCTCCTCGTGTTCCTCCTTGCACAAAGGCTGAGGTAGCGGTCCTGCTGCTGGGTTGCTGCCCTCCTTCGGCCACCTCCACGTCTCCTGGTGTACTGGCCTGTCTCCTGGTAATGCCTCCAGCCTCTGGACACTACGCTGACAGCAAATCGTCTTGCCACAGCTCGCATTGATGTGCCATCCTGGATGAGCTGCACTACCTGAGCCACTTGTGTGGGTTGTAGAGTCCGTCTCATGCTACCATGAGTGTGAAAGAACAACCAACATTCAAAAGTGACCAAAACATCAGCCAGAAAGCATTGGTGCTGAGATGTGGTCTGTGGTCCCCACATGCAGAACCACTCCTTTATTGAGTGTGTCTTTATAATTGCCAATAATTTCCACCTGTTGTCTATTCCATTTGCACAACAGCATGTGAAATTGATAGGAAGCAACACTGTTTGACAAAGTGGACAGTTTGATTTCACAGAAGTTTGATTTACTTGGAGTTATATTCTGTTGTTTAAGTTTTCCCTTTATTTTTTGAGCAGTTTATAAGACCCCCATCTTATATTAAAAAAAAAAAAAATCTTTTTCCTATTGTCCTCCCCAAAATCTGGGGTGCATCTTCTGGTCCAGTGCGTTTTATAGTCTAAAAAATAGTGTTTTTTTTAATCACTAGATGCCAAATGCTTTCACAATATCTCTACAATGGATAGGCAAAATAAAAAGAAAAATGTTTTATTTTGCTTTGCAGCCACTTTTACTTTGTGTCAGGTTCAACATGAAAAATATGTAAATAGTTATATTGAACACATACTCAATTAAATTGAGGTAACGGTTTACAAAAAGGGACACTTAGCTATGTCTGTTCTGGGCTACTTATTGCATTTTTGATCAAATCCGTGTCACTTAACAGTAAGAGATTAGAAGACTAATAATTCTCCTACCATATAGTCCTGCATACTCATATTCCTGTCCCTACCTTTGATTACGCATAGGCTGACTGCTTTCTGTGTACTTGGGAGCTTTCCATCAGTGGTGTGGGGTTGTACAAAGCTCAGCATTCAGAGAAATGGTAGATCTGCACAGGGCCACCGTCACGGCTTTACTGGCTCACTGGGCCCCAGCGGCAGGATTCTGCTGTTCAGTATGTAAACGAGCATCCTTGGCTTCCCACACGGCAACAGTTAACAGCCGGCATCACCATGCACAGAAAATAAAATATGTAGAGACTTTTGTGAGGTCACAAACATTCCAGTCATTCTGTTTTAGTCTGTCCGATCAACTACTACTTTCTCCCTCCTGCTGTAATCCCTGTTCACGCTCCTGCTTTCCAGGTGTCAACTCCCTCTCAAGGCTGAGCCCTCTGTAGGCTGGGCCCCATATAGCACACCACAGTATAAGGGTATGTGCACACGCTGCGGATTTTGCTGCAGAACCGCAGCGGTTTCCCATGAGTTTACAGTACAATGTAAACCTATGGGAAACGAAATCCGCAGTGCACATGCTGCGGAAAAAACCAAGCGTGTCAATTTTTTGTGTGGATTCCGCTGCGGGTTTACACCTGCTCCAATAGAAAACTGCAGGTGTAAACCGACAGCGGAAACCGCAATAGCAACCGCGATAAATCTGCAGTAAAAACCACAGCGGTTTTATCAAATTCCGCAATGGAATCCGCAGCGTGGGCACATGGCCTAAGGGCATCACAGTGCCCCACACAGTATAATGGCCCCTCGATGCTGGGCTATATGGCCCTCATCTAAAAAAAATGCATAGGAAAGAAAACAAACACCTTGTACATACCTTCCCTGCGCTCCCCCAAAGCACTGCGCGTCCTGTTCAGAACACAGAAGTGTGATGATCTCCCCTCCTGTGCTCGGAACACGCCAACGGGGAGCGGCGATCAGAGCCTATATAGTCTCTGCTCCTGCCGCAGACTATTATTTATTATTATAGCACCATTTGTTCCATGGCGCTTTACATGTGAGGAGGGGTATACATAATTAAAAACAAGTACAATAATCTTATTCAATACAAGTCACGACTGGTACAGTAGGAGAGAGGACCCTGCCCGCGAGGGCTCACAATCTACAAGGGATGGGTGAGGATACAGTAAGCGAGGGTAGAGCTGGTCATGCAGCGGTTTGGTCGATCGGTGGTTACTGCAGGTTGTAGGTTTGTTGGTAGGTGGGTCTTCAGGTTCTTTTTGAAAGTTTCCAGGGTAGGTGAGCGTCTGATTTGTTGGGGTAGAGTGTTCCAGAGTAGGGGTGATGCGCGGGAGAAATCTTGTATGCGATTATGGGAAGAGGAGATAAGAGGGGAGTAGAGAAGGAGATCTTGTGAGGATCGGAGGTTGCGTGCAGGTTAGTATTGGGAGACGAGGTCACAGATGGATGGAGGACACAGGTTGTGGATGGCTTCGTATGTCATTGTTAGGGTTTTGAAATGGAGTCTTTGGGTAATGGGGAGCCAGTACAGGGATTGACAGAGGGGAGAGGCCGGGGAATAGCGGGGGTCAGGTGGATTAGTCGGGCAGCAGAGTTCACCCCTGACCTCCACTCCCCAGTATCTTTCTCCCCAGGCAGCTCCTGACATCGCGCACACACTGAGCACTGTGTGCAATGTTAGGGGAAGGAATGAAGCCTGCAGCAATTCTATGGACTACAACAAATGGCCATAATCTCCTCCCAGAGCTGTAACCTGAACATCTCAGGTCACAGGTAAGAGGCAGGATGAGTGGCCTCAATGCAAGAGATGCAGCCAGAGTCCGACTGCAGTCTCTTACGCCCATGGCTGCTGTAAGTGAGGTGTGTAAGGGTCATGCTTAGACACTTACACCCCTACCCAATGAAAATGGCAGCCTCCAGTGGCAGAAGTAAAAATGAGTTCATTTAATTTTGTATTACAAATAATTAGTTATGTATTCAATAATTATTAATATTAAAATCACAGGATCTTCCCTTTTAAATAGCATGTTGATCTTTCTTCACACATTTCATCATCCAACAGACTTTGACAACCTACAATCTGTCTTCACGACAATTTCTCCCAGCTAAGCTAAAATGGGCGGAATTTGGGCAGGACACCACAACTTGCCTAATTCATGATGAGCCGTGGGGTTCTCTACCCTAGAAATCTCACTCCTGTACCTGACCATAGAGGGAGATTTCTGACATTGACGAATGGTGTGCGCTGATGCTCCAGACTCGTGAAGAAGCATGCACCTCTTCATGACTCAGGAGCGCCTGTCTCCAACACACTCCATCTGGTGTGAACGATACCAATCTTGATGAATCGGGTCTTTTCTCCTTCTCACTCCACCTCTCTCCCAGATCTATCACAATAAATGACATGACATCTTACATCCGATGCCTTGCAGAAATCCTTGACATCCTACCAGCCTCTCCCCCCCCCATGAGGAGCAGGGTTACACCTTCATCTCATACCACCAGATTCCTGGGCCTGGAAAAGGGAAGGATGGAACGGATCTACATAATAGAGCACCATGTGATCCCTTCTGAGATGTATTCATAGAAACTACACACAGTAAAATAATACAAAAGAATGTTTTGAACTATTGTGCCATATAATAGAGGGTGAAAGCATGCTAGAACGTATAAGTTACTGCTTAAATCAAGCTTGTTTGTTTTGCGTAGAATATGCATTTATAGGTTTAAATCGCTATAAATCCTAAAACCTATAAATAGATGTAGTTCTTTTTCAACACATTCTGATTTCATTGTAAGTTTTTGGATGACTTTGTAGCTGGGTTCCAAAGTGTAATTATTATGCAGTGTGTCCACACAGACTTGTAGTCCACAGCTGAACTCGCACTTCGGAAGGCTTCAGAGTTGAAATCCATTTCTGCCTAGTCCAGGCTACATAGAGCCTGCTATCCAATACGACACAATGTATGCAGTTATAAAATGGGTTTCATTACACACTTGATGACTTTTCCAATGTAGTGTAAAGCTGCAGTTGCTGACCTGGACTACAGCACAGAAGATAAGCAAGTTAATATCCTACCGTAGACTATTTACCCATTAAAACACCTCGTCAGGGACAAGACATTGTACCATGATTTCTGTAGAAAATGAATATAATAATAATAAGGGAGACTTGTTTCATGTGACAAATTGCAGTATTCAGAACTGGGGATCCTCGGTAATAAAATTGAACACACCCAAGATATTTCAAATATTTAATGGAAAACATTGGTATTAGAACACACGAATTAAACCCCACACAGCTAATTTACAAAGATTGTCCACTTTGTGGCTTTACATAAAAGTTACCAGTGCACTAAAAAATAAAAATGGAAAAAAGTCTAGTTTCCCATGTGTCCTGCAATCAGCACACAATACCAGGTCAGAACACGCTCCTAAGAAAATGGCTTACAGTCTTTTAGCTGACCATTTATACCAGTTTCACAGCAGGGAAATACTTGTGTGCAGAAAAGTCAAATTCGGGAGGAACCTGTACAAGAAAAAAATAAACAAAATGTTATATGCATACAAGGATAACAGGATTGTATCATTTTCACTGGGCAAACTTGAACTGGCAGAATACCATGTCCTTTGCCATATGAGCTATGTTATATCACTGACAGGAACATTTATTATAGATTGGTAGTAACAGATATAGGAAAAACAGGTTATGTTATAAAACCTCTTCGCATCTTACCAATAGGATTCAGCTATTATACAAAACTAGTGAGATCTTACTCTTGGCAAATGGGTTCTAAGAAATCGGTCAGTTTTGTCTAGCCCTTGTCCTTATGAATAATACCCAAGTGGTACTACCCAGGTGATGTTGGAAGAAGGAGGATCTGGCACATTGGATGTCCAATTCTTCTGTTGTCTGGGAGTTAAGCAGTTAAAGGAGGAATTAGGTAAGGGTTCTTTCATAGATAGATATAGGCAAATCCGCACAATGAAGATCAAGGTCCATGCTGAACATCAACTGTTCGTGCACGGACCCCAAACATGGACTTACCTAGGAAGGCCATGTTACTGTTTGGGTTCGGCAGCCAGAACACCAGGTGTTTCTCGTGTTGCCGCTCTGAACGTCTGTAAGATTAAGGCTATGTGCACATATTCAAGATTTTTAGCGTTTTTTTGGCCGTTTTCCACAGAAAAATATGCTAAAAAAAAACGCTTGCATAAGCATACCATCAGTTTTAATGCATTCCGCATTCTTTGTGCACATGCTGCGTTTTTTCCCGCCGCAGAATCGCATTCCAGAAAAAAGCGCAGCATGTTCATTCTTTGTGCGGAATTGCTGGGATTCCGCACACATAGAAATGCATTGATCCGCTTACTTTCCTCATGGGGCTATGCCCACCATGCGGGAAGTAAGCGGATCATGTGCGGTTGGTACCCAGAGTGGAGGAGAGTCTGTGAACCATATACCTGTATTAAAAAAAAAAAAAAAGAATTAAAATAAAAAATTGTGATATTCTCACCTTCCAGCGTCCCTCGCAGCCTTCCCACTCCTCGCGATGCTCCGGTTCCCAGTAATGCCTTGCGACAATGACCTGTGATGATGTAGCAGACTTGCGAGACCGCTACGTCATCTGGGGTCATTGCCGCGAGGCATTACTGGGAACGTGAGATGCCAGGAGCATCGCGAGGAGCGGGAAAGGCTGCGGGGGCCGTCGGAAGGTGAGAATATCACTTTTTTATTATAATTATTATTTTTAACATTAGATCTTTTTACTATTGATGCTGCATAGGCAGCATCAATAGTAAAAACTTGGTCACACTTGTCAAACACTATATTTGACAAGTGTGACCAACCTGTCAATCAGTTTTCCAAGCAATGCTATAGATTGCTTGGAAAACGCTAGCATTCTGCAAGCTAATTACGCTTGCAAAACGCTAGTGTTCAGTAGGAATATGCATGCCAATTCTGTATGCGTATTTCCGGCAGCAAGAAGGTGCAGAATTGCTGTGGAAATTTACACGGCAATTCTGCAATGTGTGCACATAGCCTAAATACCACCGTTCAGAGCGCTTCGGTTCTCACACTGTTAGATGACAACTTAAGCCCGCAGCTGTGATTGGAGAGAAAAAAGTTTACCTCCAGACACTGGTGTTAGCTGATGGAACTATAACAGGAACAGCAGTTGGCGGCTGATGGGAGTGTATTCATCAGCTGGTGCCTGCACTCTAAATAAAAAAATTAAAAAAACTGGTATAGGATCCCCTGTATTTTTGATTAACAGCCTGGCAAAACTGACAGATGCGGGCAACCTTCAGCTGTCATTTGACAGTGTGAGAACTGCGGCTATCTGATCGGTGGTAATGATTTTACAGTCGATCAGAGGCAGTGGATGTTCGGGCCCCCATTCAAGAAAATGGGGTTCGGTTACTATTCTGATATATGAACCAAACTCTTTTTAACTGTTCGTCTGTCAAACCTGAACATCCAGGGTTTTGCCCATCTCTACTCAGAGAACATAAAAGCATGTATGACTTCTAAGGAAGTACATGTCAATGACTATCAAAGATGTTATACACTGCCCCCTTTAGTTCCACATATCAGTTTTGCCAGGAACCTTCCTTGAAACTACACAGCTGATACTTGATTCAATTATATCAATCACTATAATATGCTTCCCTTATTAACAGCATCAGTTTGGAAAGGTTGCTATAAGTAATGGCAGAAAAATGTCATGTATTATCCCTGTACAAAGCATATGCTGAATAACTTTTTTAACTTTTCAAACCTATATTTATGATATACTAAAATAGCATATTATCCTGAGAGATAGACTGTATCCCCTTTCCGATGTAGCACATAATATTGCGTTTTATGTCGGGTGCCCATGTATGGGCTGTGCTTATTAGCTGAACCGTACCAGAACTAGCTATTACAGTGATATTTGATATCACCATTTCTGTGAAAGTCCAATCTATTCAAATATAAAAGTTAACTCATACAGTAAATGCTGTAAAGAGAAAAAACACCAGAATTGCGGACTTATCTGGACACCGCGACTCTCTAAAAAATGTAATCTAAATAGTACTAATAAAGTCAGCTTGTTACATAAAAAACAAGCCCCAACATCGCTCTCCTGAAGGAAAAATAAGAAATGTTATGTTTTTAGCTAAAAAATGGAGACACCAATTTTTTTTATTTATTTATTTATTTATTTATTTATTTTTACAAATTTTCAATTTTTTTCCCATTACTTAACACCGTGGCACTACAGCCACTTTTGGTCCTTATGACAAGCAACTTATTACCATTTTAATTATTTCATTGTCACATTTCCGGAGCAAAAACATTATTTTTGCAAAAGAGGGCTTTTTTTTCTACAGGAGTTTTATTGGTCACTGGAATCATTTTAGGGTACATACAAGTGCTTCTCACTAAATTAGGTCATAAATTAACTTTTTTATTTCAGTTATTCAAGCCAAAAAGTTAAACTCAATATATAGAGTCATTACACACAGAGTGATCTATTTCAAGTATTTATTTCTGTTAATGTTGAGGATTATGGCTTACAGCTAATGAAAAGCCAAAAGTCATTATCTCAGTAAATTAGAATACTTTATAACACCAGCTTGAAAAATGATTTTAAAATCCAAAAGGTTGGCCTACTAAAATGTATGTTCAGTAAATGCACTCAATACTTGGTTGGGGCTCTTTTTGCATCAATTACTGCATCAATGTGGCGCGGCATGGAGGCGATCAGCCTGTGGCACTGCTGAGGTGTTATGGAATCCCAGGTTGCTTTGATAGCAGCCTTCAGCACATCTGCATTGTTGGGTCTGGTGTCTCATCTTCCTGTTGACAATGCCCCATAGATTCTCTATGGGGTTAAGGTCAGGCAAGTTTGCTGGCCAATCAAGCACAGTGATACTGTTCTTTTTAAACCAGATATTGGTACTTTTGGCAGTGTGGCCAGGTGCCAAGTCATGCTGGAGAATGACATTTCCATCCTCAAAAAGCTTGTCAGCAGAGGGAAGCATTAAATGCTCTAAAATTTCCTGGTAGATGGCTGCGCTGACTTTGGTCTTGATAAAACACAGTGGACCTACACCAGCAGAGGACATGGCTCCTCAAACCATCACTGATTGTGGAAACTTCATACTAGACCTCAAGCAGCTTGGATTGTGGCCTCTCCACTCTTCCTCCAGACCTTGATTTCCAAATGAAATGCAAAATTTACTTTCATCTGAAAACAACACCTTGGACCACTGAGCAACAGTCCAGTTCTTTTTCTCCTTGGGCCAGGTAAGGCTACTTTCACACAAGCGTTCTGTGACGTCCGTTGCAATGCGTCGTTTTGGAGAAAAAACGCATCCTGCAAAGTTGCCCGCAGGATGCGGTTTTTCTCCATAGACTTGCATTAGCGACGCATTGTGACAGATTGCCACACGTCGCATCCGTCGTGCGACTGATGCGTCGTGTTTTGGCGGACCGTCAGCACAAAGAAAACATTCCATGTAACGTTTTTTGTGCATCGCGTCCGCCATTTTCGACCGGGCATGGGCGGCCGAAACTCCGCCCCCTCCTCCCCAGACTGCAGAATGGGCAGCGGATGCGTTATAAAACTGCATCCGCTGCCCATGTCTTGCAGAGATCACACAGCATGCGTCGGTACGACGCATTGTGACGGAATCGGTAGAAATGTACCAACTCCAGCTTAAAAAAATAATTATTAATATTTCATAATTTATAAAATGCATATGAAAGTTCAATGTTTCTCAAATATATATGTTCTATCAAAACTATGAACAACAGTGATAAGCAGTTCTGCTGGAGATAGACACATTTACTTCTTGTGTGTCACTGTTCTCCACTGCCCTTATCTAATCTTATACTTGGTTAACCTCATGGTGCCCCAACCCCCCTACTTACAATGTATGAAACTGAAAGTGAAAATGAAAATGTGTTGCAAATTCTTAGTAGTAAAGCTCCTCCTCTAGACTAGATGTTTACTAGGTGTGCGTCTTCCAAGCATCTCACAGCTGCTACTCAGAATAGGAAGACTGTAAGAAGTATTATCCTTTCAACAAACTTTGCATCAGTTAACTGTGAGTACATGAGGAATAACAGTATTACTGACCACTATATCAGTTGAACGACCTGGCAATAATTTTGTACAATTGTTTTTAGGAAAAACAATTGTCATTTGGATTGTGAATGCAGAATTAAAAACCTGAGAATGTCAAAGAAGCGTCACATTAAATCAGCTGTATTTGAACATTTCACCTTCACTCAAGATAGAAAACATGTCTGTCAGTGTATGACAAATGATCCAGACGAAAACAAATGCTGTGAAGTCAAGATCAGTGCATATTCAGGCAAAGATAAAATAGCTCCTACCAGAGCTTCTAATCTAAAGAGACATTTACAGCGCTTTCATCCAGAAGTACTGAAAGCAGTGGATGAGAAAGACTGCATCCAAACCAATGAACCAGTGCCCAGCTCTTCCAGCCAAACAAAGGAGCAGAGAACTTTGCAGGCATCAGTTGCAAGATATTTTGTCAGTGACAAAGTTACTGTGACAATGACAGTAGATACATTTAAAAAAAGATCATAAAGCTTGTTGTAAAGGATAGTGTGCCTATTTCATTATTTTCACGACCAGCTTTTATGTGTCTGAATGGGGAAATGGCCCGCAAGCTTGGTGTTTCTCTGGAGAGAGAGAGTATTAGAAAATTAGTAATCGAAGAAGCTTTTAAACAAAAGGAAGAACTTAAAAAAACTCTCAAGGGACACTTTCCGTTTCTTAAAATGGATGCCTACACACGTCACAGAGTGAACTATTTTGCCATCAATGTCCGATTTGTTTGTGACAAAAATGAAATAGTTACCAAGACATTGGCAGTAAAAGACACCAAAGCTCATCACACCAGTGAGTTTCTCCAGGTCTTCGTGGAAAAGGTTCTGCAAGACTATGAACTTAAAAAAGAGCAAGTTCTTTCTGTCGTAACTGACAATGCTTCAAATATGATAAGTACTATTAAGCTAATGAATGAGTAATGATGGTGACCAGCAGCTAGAAGAACATTCTGGGTCCACAGACACAGAAATGTTTGAAATAGAGGAACACAGTATTGTAACCGAGGAGCAAACTGAAGTTGCTTCAGATGAACAGCAACATGATAGTTTATATGATCTTGTTGAAACTGTGTCAATACGTTTTTTCATTCATCACATGCGCTGTGTTGTGCATACGCTACAGCTGGCTATAAGAGACAGTCTGCAAGAAGGACATGCTGCTGCACTGATTGGCAAGGTGAGAAAATTGTCCACTGTTGCCAGAACCCCTAAAGTTGACTAAATTTTGAAGAGACGTGCTGGAAAAGGGGCAATTATTGATCAAGCCACACAATGGGGCAGTACTTACTTAATGATTCAGCGCTTGGTTGAACTGAAAACCTTTCTTGTAGACATGGCTAACCCTCAACTGACGCTAAATGAAAGTCAGTGGAATTAGGTGACTGAGCTGGAAAAATTGCTAGAGCACCCATTTACAGTGACTAAAAAAATACCTGGAGTTAAGTCCTCTGCTTGTAATTTTTTAAAGGAGTGGAAGAACCTGATGTTTCGCCTGTCCCAAAGAGGAGGGTTAATTGCAAGTGGCATTGCTATATCAATGAAACGGAGAGAGGAGCTACTATTACAAAATAACATTCTTTTGGCAGCTGTTTATGTAGACCCAATGCATCGGATTCTTCTAGATGATCAACAGCTAACTAAAGGAAAAGAAGTTGAAATAGCAGTAAGGATGAAAGGGTTGCAGAACAGTCAGGAGGAACAAGAAGAATTTGGTCGTCCTGCCACATCTTCACCCTCATCAACTGATGAAGAATTTAATTTCGAAAAATATTTGGATCACAAGGACCGTGCAAAGCGTTCCCGCATAGAAGAGGAGTCATCCCCATCAAAGAACACAGCCAGTACATTTCGGCAGAATTTTTCATGTGCACTAAAAGAAATTGAGAAATTTGACCGTTCATCAAAAATAACAGTGCAACAAGCGATTCCTCTGTATCCTGACATTGTCAGAGATGTTGCCCGAGTGGTTACTGCTTTGCCACCAACCCAAGTTAGTGTAGAGAGGTTGTTCTCTGCTCTCAAAATAATTAGCTCAGATTTGAGGGCATCCATGAAGGAGGATCTGACAGAGGCAATACTTTTTCTGAGGACAAATTTATAGATTTCTTCTTATTAACTGCATAACAGTGTTTATTGCATATTTACTTAAAACAGTTTAGAAACGTTTATAAAAGTTATTTGCTATATTCTAATTGTATTCTAATAAATATAGTTTTTGCTCTAAGTGGTCTGATTACTTATATGATGGTGAGAAACTGAATAAGCACGATGTTAATATTTTACAACAGTAAATTTATTGTTACGAATTGGCCATTTATGAAGGAGTCAGATTCGGAGCCGGAGTCGGAACCTGATAAAATCCAGGAGTCGGAGTCGCAACTGTGGCTTACCGACTCCACAGCCCTGCCAGCAGCAGTCCACTCCTTGTGAATCTCCCCCAAATTTTTGAATTTTTAATGGCCTTTTCTTAACAATCCTTTCAATGCTGTGGTTATCACGATGCTTGTGCACCTTTTTCTACCACACTTTTTTCCTTCCACTCAACTTTTCCATTAATATGCTTGGATACAACACTCTGTAAACAGCCAGCTTCTTTAGCAATGACCTTTTTTGGCTTACCCTCCTTGTGGAGTGTGTCAATGACTGCCTTCCGGACATCTTTCAAGTCAGCAGTCTTCCCCATGATTGTGGAGCCTACTGAAACAGACTAAGGGACCTTTTTAAATGCTTAGGAAGCTTTTGTAGGTGTTTTTCTTGTTAATTATTCTATTTTACTGAGATAATGACTTTTGGGTTTTCATTGGCTGTAAGCCATAATCATCAATATTAACACAAATAAACACTTGAAATAGATCGCTCTGTTTGTAATGACTATATAATATATGAGATTCACTTTTTGTATTGAAGAACTGAAAAATAACTTTTTAATGATATTCTAATTTAGCGAGAAGCACTTGTATAACTTAGTATATATATCATAGAAATACCATCGAAAGCATCAACAGCGCTCTGCCAACAAATATGGAGAACCTGCAAGTGGCCAAAGGAACTGAAGAGGTCAGTGTTCGTCACGATATCAAAGAAAGGAGACATGAAGAACTGCGCCAATTATCGAACTATTGCCCTGATAATCCATGCAAAGTTCTCTAGGAGATCATACAACAATCAAGAGGGAGCTACCTGACGTGCAAGCTGGGTTCACATAGGAAAGAGGCACCCGCAACCACAATGCCAACCTCTGGTGCATTATGGAAAAAGGGAGAGAATAACAGAAGAAGCTATACATGTGTTTCATTGACTGCTCCAAAGCTTTTGACCGTATTGAATATAAATTATGGAAGTGCCTTGAAGAAAGAAAAAATGGGGGGACACCATTGCATAGCAACCACAGTAAGAACAGCATATGTAGACAGACCGGTTTGAGATTAGTAAAGGAACTTGACAAGACTGCATTCTGTCACCAGCAACCTTCAACTTATAAGCAGAAATGGTCATGAGGAATGCAGGCTTGGATAAAAAGTAACATCAGAGTGAACAATCTACGATATGTAGAGGACACAACCCTGGTAACGAAAAAAAAAAGGATTGAGCAGCTCACTGTGTTTAAGAAAAATTCAGGTTGCATCTTAACATCAAGAAAACAAAGATCATGACAATAGCGCAAACGGCCAACATCAAAATCAAGGTCGACAGTGAGGAGATCAAAGTGGTAACTGCACTCCTGAAGTAAAACGACACATGGTACTTGGACACGATGCCATGGTTGGCATGAACAAGGTCTGGAAGAGCAGAAACATCACCCTTGCTACCAAATGCAGATTGGTTAACACAATTGTCTTCCCAATAACAACATATGATACGAGACCTGGACACTCAAGAAGGCTGACAGGAAAAAAAATTGTCACATTTTAAGTTTAGAGCTGAAGGAGACTTCTACAGATTCCATGGACAGCAAGGATTACAAGCAGGGATGTCTTGGACCAAAATAAGCTAGTTTTTGTTTCGTCCATTATGTGGAGTCAGCCGTTGGAAAAAGAGGTCATGCTTGCATTGTTTAATGGCAGCAGAAGAAGACAGCCAAAAACTTGCTGGATCGACACCATCAAGAGCGACATGGGAATGACCACTGGCGAACTAAAAGAACCAACAGGGGTTAGAGCTGCCAGGCAAGCGATGATCAACAGGATGATGGAGAGTCCTACTCAACTGAACACGAGTGAGAGGGACAACTTATTAAACTTTTATTAACGGTTTATTTGGGGGAATATAAACAGAACAGAAATGTTACCGCTATTTGCTGTGCTGCACAAATAAAGTGCATAATGCATTTCTCTGTCGCCATATTCTGAGAACCCTAAGTTTTATGAGGGCCTATTTTTGGAGTGACGAACTGCAAATTTTAATGGTACCATTTGTGTCGTAAATGCAACATTTTGATCACTTATGACACTCTGGAAGGCAAAGTGTAAAACAAACAAACAAAAAAAAAAAAACACACCTTAAATTCAAATGCATTGTTTTATTTTAAGCATAGTCCATTATTGTGTGTCTATTATGCAGGTTGATGCCAAATTTATATAGGCTATAAGTTTTGTGCAAAAAAATTACTTAAAAGCAAAAAAAAAAATTTTTTTCCGTGTAATCATGTTTTGATATCTATAACTTTTATAATTTTCTGTACACTGAGCTGTATGAGGGCTTATTTTTTTGTGGGACAAGCTGTAGTTTTTACTTGTACAATTTTTGAGTATATACAACTTTATGAAAACTTAAAATTTAGTCTTTAGGAAGCAAGGATGAAAAAAAAAAAACAAGTACCGTATATACTCGAGTATAAGCACACCCAAGTATAAGCCGAGACCCCTAATTTTGCCACAAAAAACTGGGAAAACTTAATGACTCGAGTATAAGCCTAGGGTGGGAAATGCAGCAGCTACCGGTAAATGTCAAAAATACAAATAGATACCAGTAAAATTAATTGAGACATCAATAGGTTAAGTGTTTTTGAATATCCATATTGAATCAGGAGCCCCATATTCCATATTGAATCAGGAGCCCCATATAATGCTCCATAAAGTTTATGATGGGCCCCATAAGATGCTCCATATTAAAATATGCCCCATATAATGCTGCACAAATGCGGATTATGTCCCCATAAGATGCTCCATAAAGATATTTGCCCCATATAAAGCTGCACAAACATTGCTTACGCCCCATAGAGATATTTGCCCCATATGCTGTTGCTGCGATAAAAAAAAAAAAAAATCACATACTCGCCTCTCGTCGCTCAGGCCCCCCAGCACTTGCTATATTCACCTGCTCCCCATTCCACCGCCGCCGCTGCGTCTTCCCCGTCCTCTGCACTGACTGTTCAGGCAGAGGGCTGCGCGCACACTAATCGCGTCATCGCGCCATCTGACCTGTGCGTCAGTGCAGAGGACGGGGAAGACGCAGCGGCGGCCAGCGGCGGTGGAACGGGGAGCAGGTGAATATCACGCACTGCGTTATGCTCACCTGCTCCTGGCGCGGTCCCTGGTTCTCCGAGCGCTGACAGCTTCTTCCTGTATTGAGCGGTCACATGGTACCGCTCATTACAGTAATGAATATGCGGCTCCACCCCTATGGGAGTGGCGTCGGGTCCATATTCAATACTGTAATGAGCGGTACCATGTGGCCACTCACTACAGGAAGAAGCTGCCGGCGCCAGGGAACCAGGGACTGCACCAGGAGCAGGTGAGTATTTATTACAGAACTGCCGCTCCCGTCCCCTGACGAACCCTGGGTATGACTCGAGTATAAGCCGAGAGGGGAATTTCAGCCTAAAAAAAATGGGCTGAAATTCTTGGCTTATACTCGAGTATATACGGTAGTTTATTTTATTTTGAATGGAGTTTAGCTGGCAGAATTGACGTAACTTATATATTCTGTGTGTCAATACGAATTGTAGTTTCTATTTATCCAGTTTATCTATTGCTTTACTAGTTTTGCATAAGAAAATCATTTAAAAAAACACAACACATTTTTGATCACTTTAATTTGGTGAGGCAAGATGAACAGAAGCCACAATTCTGGCAGAAGTTATCATATTTATAGATTTTTTTTTTTTTACGATGTTCACCGTGCATGATAAATAATATTATGGTTTTATACTATGTATCGTTACAAATGTGCCAATACCAAACATTTTTTGCTTTTTGACTAATAGACCAGGATTATTGTGCACAGTAACCTACAGTGTTAGGTTTACGCCATTGTACTGATTACAATGATACCTGGGTTGATGACATCCCTCTTGTGGTTGCAGTTTAATCTTTATGTTCAGTTAATGATATGCCCGTGCTCTGGGCGGCCTGTGGGGGGCCTTCATGTGGTGCTCTGCTTAGGCATTCACAAGTATGGCTTCTGAAAGGCGCCATTTTGATTAAGATTTCTTTCTTTCGTGGGCATTACTGCAAGGTGTTAGCTTTCATACAGAGCGGACACCCACACAGGATCGCCGCTGCGCTCAACATGAGGCCACGCAATCATGCCGCCGTACACAAACTGCTGTTTGAATTGCAAGAACGGAGCTCCCGCACAGCAGTACATGTACGGCACATGTTGGAAAGGCATTAAATCAGAATATTAGAAGCCAGAAGGAAATTTGTGAACTGCACTGGGGCAGATGTAAAAAAACTGTCTATTTTCTAAACAATGAATATTTAAACCAGAGCGTCCTAAAATGTGCAGCATTTTATTACAGTGCTTCATGCTGGAAAATTGTCACTTTCTTTAGAAGCCTGAAGTGCTTAAAAAAAAGATCAGGAAAGATGTATATTTTGGTACTGTGTCCTCTCCAACAGCTGCAGGTACCTTTCCTTGCAATCAGAAAAAATGTAAAACCTGTCCATTTGTAATGACCACGGACAAGATAAAGATCCCCAACTCACATCAGGACTACAAGATACCAGGTACTTTCAGCTGCGTCACTTCTAATGTGGTGTACTTAATTATTTGTACTAAATGTCCAACTGGGGGTCTGTATGTGGGGGAGACAGGGCAAAAGCTTAGAACAAGAATGAATTCTCACTGCCACACAATAAGAGAAAAAATAATGGATCTACCTCGGGCAATACATTTCTGTCTCCCAAATCATAACATTATGGACATGAAATTACTTGTATTAAAAGGTAACTTCAAATCTGAGAGAGACAGGAGAGTCTGGGAATATAAACTGATGACGACCTTTGACAGTCTCACTGCAGGAATGAATGTGTCACACGGATTTAGGTCTTTTTACATCAACTAAGGAACTTGCCCCTCAGACAATGTGGGGTCATCACAACAGAACCAACCCCAATCAGAGGACAATAAAAACAGGATTTTTGGTTGCTTACCGTAAAATCTGTTTCTTGGAGCCTCCATTGGGGGACACAGGAACCATGGGTGTATGCTGCTGCCACTAGGAGGCTGACACTATGCAAATAAAAAAGTTAGCTCCTCCTCTGCAGTGTACACCCCACCGACTGGCATTATACTCTTCAGTTAGTGAGAAAGCAGTAGGAGATAAGTAACAAGGTTGAAAAACCATAACCACAAACTTGAGAATTGTAAACAGAAGAACAGTCATAAAAACATATAACAGAAACATTGGGAGGGAGCTGTGTCCCCCAATGGAGGCTCCAAGAAACAGATTTTACGGTAAGCAACCAAAAATCCTGTTTTCTTTATCGCCTCTCATTGGGGGACACAGGAACCATGGGACGTCCCAAAGCAGTCCCAAGGGCGGGAAAAAAGACTTCCATCAGGTCAGAGGACTCACCACTGCCGCCTGCAAGATCCTTCTGCCTAGGCTGGCATCCGCCGAAGCGTAGGTATGGACCTTGTAAAATTTGGCGAACGTGTGGATGGAAGACCAAGTTGCCGCTTTGCAAAGCTGTAGGGCGGAAGCCCTGTGGCGCACCGCCCAGGAGGCGCCGACTGCCCGGGTAGAGTGAGCCTTAATCCCAGGAGGGGGCACTCTGTTCTTGACCCGGTAAGCCTCCAAAATTGCCATTCTGATCCAGCGAGCAATAGTCGCCTTAGAAGCCGGTTGGCCTCTGCGCGTGCCATCAGGAATGACGAAAAAGGAATCAGTCTTTCGAAAAGTGGAGGTTCTATCCAGGTAGATCCTCACAGCCCTGACAAGGTCCAGCTTGTTCAGAGAGCGCTCCAGAGGATGAGTCGGAGCTGGACAAAAGGAAGGTAAAATGATGTCCTCGTTGAGGTGGAAGGTTGAAACCACCTTAGGAAGAAAAGAAGGTGGAGGTCGGAAGACCACCTTATCCTGGTGAATGACCAAAAACGGAGGTCGGCAAGACAGAGCCGCCAACTCGGAAACGCGGCGAATAGACGTGATGGCCACAAGAAAGGACACCTTCCAAGATAAAACTGATAGAGGAATCTCCCGAAGGGGCTCAAAGGGAGAAAACCTCAGGACGTCCAGTACCAGGTTCAAATCCCATGCATCCACAGGGGCCCTGTACGGCGGGACAGTGTGGGCCACTCCTTGAAGGAAGGTCTTAACCTGTGGCCGAGAAGCTAAAGTCTTCTGAAAGAGGATGGAAAGCGCAGAAACCTGGCCCTTCAGGGAGCTAAGAGCCAGGCCCGAATCCAGTCCTGCCTGAAGGAAGGCCAAAAGAGAAGGCAGGGAAAAGGTCATGGATGGAACGCGGTTGGACTCGCACCAACGGAAGTAAGCCTTCCAGGTACGGTAGTAGATCCTGGAAGACGAAGGCTTCCGAGCCTGAATCATGGTATGAATCACCCGGTCTGAAAGGCCGGACGCTCTTAGAACCGCGGTCTCAACAGCCACGCCGTTAAACTGAGCGACCGAGAATTCGGGTGGCAGATCGGACCCTGAGACAGCAGATCGGGCCTGTCTGGAAGGCGCCAGGGGGCGTCCGCGAGGAGGTTGACGAGCTCTGCGAACCAAGCTCTCCTGGGCCAATCCGGGGCGATCAGGATGACCGGCACTCCTTCCGCTTTGATCTTCTTCAACAGTTTGGGAAGAAGTGGAAGGGGTGGAAACAGATAAGGCAGCCCGAACTGTGACCAAGGGATGGCCAGAGCATCGACGCCCACTGCGAGAGGATCGCGAGACCTGGAGACGAACTGCGGAACCTTCCTGTTCATTCGAGACGCCGTGAGGTCCACGTCCGGAGTCCCCCATCGAAGACAAATCTGATGGAAGACCTCCGGATGCAAGGACCATTCCCCTGCCGCGAGGCCCTCGCGGCTGAGGAAGTCGGCGGCCCAGTTGTCCACGCCGGGGATATGCACCGCCGATATCACTGGAACTGTAGCCTCTGCCCAAAGGAGGATCCTGGAGACCTCGGCAAGGGCTAGGGAGCTCCGGGTCCCCCCCTGATGGTTGACATATGCCACGGCCGTGGCGTTGTCCGTCTGGACCCGGACTGGCAGGCCCCTGAGAATAGTTTCCCAGTGGCGGAGGGACAGAAAAATGGCCCGAATTTCGAGGACATTGATTGGCAGAGACGACTCCTGCGACGACCAACGGCCCTGGACCGTCAGGTGGCGAAACACCGCACCCCAGCCGAGCAGGCTGGCGTCCGTCGTCACCACCTGCCAGTGAACTGGAAGGAAGGACCTGCCCTGGGAGACAAGAGGAGACGTCAGCCACCAGTTGAGAGACTGTTTGACCCGAGAAGAGAGACGGATTGGCCGATCCAGGGAGAAGACAGACCTGTCCCATTGAGACAGAATGGCTTGCTGGAGGGGCCGCGAGTGAAATTGGGCGAAGGGAATCGCTTCCAATGTTGCTACCATCCTCCCCAGAGCCCTCATGGCCGAACGGAGAGAGAGAGGCCGAGGACCCTGGAGCAAGCGTATGTCCCGACAAAGAGTGGATTTCTTGTCTTTGGGAAGAAAGACTCTGGACTGGCGAGTGTCGAAGAGCATGCCCAGAAAGATGATGCGCTGAGAAGGGATAAGGCAGGACTTCTTCCGGTTGACCAGCCACCCGAAACGGGCTAAGGTGTCGATAAGAATAGACAGGCTTTCGTGGGCCTGAGCAAAGGACGGAGCCTTGATGAGGATGTCGTCGAGGTAAGGAAAAAGGACCAGGCCTCTGACCCTCAAGATGGCCATCAGTGCTGCCAAGATCTTTGTGAACACCCTTGGCGCGGTTGCTAGGCCGAACGGCAGGGCAACGAACTGAAAATGTTCCCGGAGCACTGCAAAGCGCAGGAAACGGTGATGTCCAGGAAAAATCGGGACATGTAGGTAGGCGTCCTGGATGTCGATTGAGCACAGAAACTCCTGGGCCTCCATGGAAGCAATTACTGAACGAAGAGATTCCATCCTGAAGCGTCTCAGATGAACTCTCCTGTTCAGCAATTTGAGGTCCAGAATGGGACGAACCTTGCCGTCCTTTTTCGGTACCACAAAAAGGTTCGAGTAGAAACCCGTGAAACGTTCTTTTTCTGGTACGGGAACGATAACCCCGGCTTTGAGGAGAGAAGCGATGGCTGCAAAGAAGCCCGGAACTAAAGCGGGATCTCTTGGAGGACGGGATTCGAAGAAACGATCCCGGGGTCGTGAAACGAACTCGATCTTGTATCCCGAAGATACAACTTCCCTGACCCATGCGTCCTCTACTGCGGAAAGCCAGACGTCCCTGAAAAAGAGAAGACGGCCGCCCAACCTGGGAGTTGGGCTGGAGTCTTGCCGAGAGTCATGCAGAGGTGGATCTTCCAGTCCTGGACCTGGAGGATCTACCCTGGGAATAGCGAGGACGCCAGGACGGAGTGGGTCTAAAGGACACCGCCTTCTTCTCTTGACGTGCCTGTGGCCTCTGTTGCTGCTGGGAAAAGGAGCTAGACGCCGCGAAACGGCGAAAAGGCCGGAAGGGACGAAACTGCCGTCTAGGAGGACGACGAGGCTTAGCCTGAGGGAGAAGAGAACTTGTACCTCCGGTGGCGTCTTTAATGATTTGGTCCAGCTGGGAACCAAATAGACGAGAGCCCTGGAAGGGCAGGCTGGTAAGGGACTTCTTGGAAGATAAGTCCGCCTGCCAGGCCTTGAGCCAAACGGTCCGGCGGATGGCAACAGCATTGCTGGAAGCCTGAGCCGCACAAGACGCGGTATCCAGGGAGGCGGAGACCAGGTATTCACCAGCGTGGGAAATTTGGTTGGCAAGCTCCGCTAGTTGCGCGGGAGGCGCCCCGTCCAGGATACCGCGACGGAGATCTTTGGCCCATTTGGAAATAGATTTAGAAACCCAAGTAGAAGCAAAAGCTGGGCATAGCGCTGCCGCAGCCGCTTCAAAGGCTGACTTCGCAAAGGATTCTACAACTCTATCGTTAGAGTCCTTCAGAGATGCTCCGCCGGACAGTGGAAGCACAGTGTTGGTGGACAGCCTGGAGACAGGGGGATCCACCGAGGGAGAGACCGTCCAATTGGCGGTAAGTTCTGGAGGAAAAGGATATAACACACCCAGGCGTTTTCCCCTCTGAAAACGTCTGGTCGGGTTCTCTCTCTCTCTGGACAAGATTTCCACGAATTCAGGATGAGGAGCAAAAAACTTGGAAGGTGGTTTGGCCCGTCTAAACGAAACCGCCTGATCTGCGGGTTCCGTAGAGGGATCCTTGATGCCACAGGTTTGGTTTATTGCCCCAATGAGATTCTGGACCATATCCCTCATAGTGGCGATTTGGTTAGAATCCAGCTCCGAAAAATCCTCCGAGGGCGCATCAGAGAGAGCCTCGCCTGACTCAGGGGAGGAGGATCGGGGGGACACCGACCGCCGGGGAGGGCCGTGTGGCGAGATGGAACGCGAAGAGGACTCAGACCGACAGTCCTGCCTGGACCTTTTGTGGCGTATCAAGGAGGGCTCGGGCGGTGGTTCCTGGGACCCGCTGGCTACTGCGGGGGTCTGCAGAGGTAATCGATCCAGCACGGACACCAGGGTTTGAGACACCCGTGTTAAATCGGCCACCGATTGAGACAGAGTGGAGGCCCAGCCTGGGATGGGGGTATCACTCTCGGGCGGATCGGCCGGGGGAACCTGGGCGGTGGGAACAATTGGGTTGCTGCAGGCCTGACAGAGCGGAGAGGACTGACCTGAGGGAAGTTTGCTGTTGCAGGACGAACATGCAAAGAACTTGACTATGGCAGAAGAGGAAGAAGTAGGAGGACGGGAGCGGCCCCCTTTAGAATTAGACATTTTGAGAGGTCCCTGAAGAAAATGCCAGCAGGTTAGGGGACAGTGAGGCAGAGGGGGATGTCAGTCTGCAGTGCAGCTACTCACGGACCCGGTCCTGGCAGATGTCCCACTGTCGTGTGAAAAACTCCTGCCTGAGGTGCTGTATACTGCGCAGTGCTGTGCCGAAGAGATGCGGTGCGGGCCGCACTGCGTGGGCTCCAATGCTGAGTGTCCCTGGAGGAAGGCGGGCGGGGCCAGACACAGAGGCGCCGGTGGGTAGGGCACAGATGTCGGGCGGGAAAAAAGCCCGCCCGCAGCAGCGGAAGTGGAGGGGCGTGAAACCGGAAGTAGGCCCCGGCAGAAGCTGGGACCTAAATTAGAGGCCGGCGCCGCCGGAGAAAGGAACCGCGGCGCCGGAGCAGTGCGCCGCACGGACAAAATAGCGCGGCGACCTGCTAATGCCCCCCTAGAGACCGGAAGAGGCGGGGTCGCGGCGCCAGAAGTAGGCCCCGGCAGAAGCCGGGACCTAAATTAGAGGCTGGCGCCGCCGGAGAAGAGAATCGCGGCGCCGGAGCGGTGCTCAGAAGCCGGCGCCGACCGCAGGAATAAGTAGCGCGGCAGCCCCAAGAATGCCGCGCAGAGGACACATTGCGGCCACCGAGCGGTGAGGCCGTAGAGCGGCGCGGCAGTGGAAAGCCATGCGTCCCCTGCCAGGCTGTCACGCTGTAAGAGGGGACATTGTGGCCGCCGAGCCGTGCGGCTGCAGGGAGAGCCCGATGAAGGGTGCAGCTAAGGTGTGATCCCTAAGAAACACCGCATTAAGGTACTTCTACTTCCCCACACTGCGAGGAAGATCCCGGGGGGTTGGAGAGGAAATACTCACCTAAACATCCCACGCCGTTACTAACCTGAGGGGAAATGAGACGTCCACGGAGCCATGATGGACGTCCTCGTCTCCTCCAACCGACAGGCTCTGGTGGGCGAGTGGGTGGGGGACGGATGCAGGACCGGACTTCTAAACACGCTGGTGTGCTAGGCTCTTGGTCCTGCAGAAGGATCTATGAGGATACGGGGTGGCAGTACACGCCGTACTCATAGTCCGAATTGTGGGAGTACAGGTGTGACTGTTCACCCTGTATCCCTCCGGAAATCTGAAAAGAAACGACGCACATTGAGGTAGATAAGGGTCTAATGAAAGACCCGTGTCCACCTCCTACTGACACTAAGCTAAACTGAAGAGTATAATGCCAGTCGGTGGGGTGTACACTGCAGAGGAGGAGCTAACTTTTTTATTTGCATAGTGTCAGCCTCCTAGTGGCAGCAGCATACACCCATGGTTCCTGTGTCCCCCAATGAGAGGCGATAAAGAAACATTCCTTATCTAAGAACTGGCCCAACATTTATGGACATAACTGTTTATCACTCATGGTAATTCTGCTTCATGTCACCTGGCTTATCCATGGTTTTTTCTTTTTTTTTTTTCTGTGCTATGTTGTGCATAAATATGTGATTCTTCAGAATTTCTTTTAGTCTTTGCCTGATGAAGAGACCTGTGTAGTCTCGAAAGCTTGCAATTTGTTACCATCCTTTCAGTTAGCCATTAATAGGTATCAAGCACTGAGGACTCTCAATTCTATATATTTTTCTAAAAAAAGATCAAAAAGACTGATCCGATGCACTGCAAGGTGATTTTATATTGCAGTGCATATGAGAATTCTTTTGATCCTTTCTTTAGCGCTTTTTCAGCTGGGCTCCTGGGCGTATCCACCTAAAAAAGATGTGTGCACATACCCAGCTACTCTCTAGTCACGTTTATACCACCTGTTAGTTGGCTCACATTGCACCAGAAGTTATAGCACTATATCACAGGGATGTCATTTCTCACCACTTACCTTAGAGTCTTTTTTATGGCCTCCAGCAAGCAACTTCATTACTACTATATTGTTTTTGGATACCTTCAAAATCTCATTCACCTAAGTAATACAAAAAAAAATAATCACATATTCCTGCATGTAACTACTCACGGCCATATGTAAGCATACAGTGCTCAGTGCTGCTCGTAGTTATTGGCAACCCCTTCATTTTGAAAAAACGGAAATATGGCGAAAATTTAGCAATTTTCAAACTTTGAATTTTATGCCCTTAAATCAGAGATATGTCACACAAAATACTTAACCCCTTTCTGGCAATGGACATACTATTCCGTCCAAGGTGATCAGCCGCTCTCACGGGGGGGAGCGCAGCTGATCACGGCCGGTGTCAGCTGATTCTCACAGCTGACACACAGCACTAAGTGCCAGGAGCAGTGCCAGGTCCCTGCATGCTTCCCTCAGAACAATGCGATGTTATCACACTGTCCTGAGGTTCTCCTTTCAGACCCCTGGCTCCAAGATGGCCGTGGGGTCCTTCCGTGTCCTGCAGGGAGGTGGCTCGTCAGTGCCTGCCGAAAGCAGGCACCGGAAAGCCTCCTTCACTGCCTGCAAAGTGTCAGATCAGCGATCTGACTTTATATAGTGATGTTCCATCCTGGGACAATGTAAAAAAGTAAAAAAAAAAAAAGATTAGCGTGTAAAACAAATAATTTTTTTTTTGATTCCTAAATAAAGAAAAAATAATATTTTTCCAATAAATACATTTCTTTATGTAAATAAAAAAATAAATAATCAAAGTACACATTTCGTACCACCGCGTCCGTAACGACCCGACCTATAAAACTGTCCCACTAGTTCACCGCTTAAGTGAACCACATAAAGCATTGGCTTTTTTCTTCTTTTTTTTTTTTTATCATCATACCGCCAAACAAAAAGTGGAATAACATGCGATCAAAAAGACGGATATAAATAAATATGGTACCGCTGAAAATGTCATCTTGTCCCACAAAAAATAAGCCATCATATAGAGTCATCAGCGAAAAAATTTTAAAAAAGCTGTAACTCAGAATAAAGCGATGCAAAAATAATTATTTTTTTATATAAAATGGTTTTTATTGTATAAAAGCGCCAAAACATAAAAAAAGCTATAAATGAGATATCGTTGTAATCGTACTGACCTGAAGAATAAAACTGCTGTATCAATTTTACCACATGCGGAACAGTATAATCGCCCCCCCCACCCCCAAAGAAATTCAAGAATGGATGGTTTTTATTCATTCTGCCTCCCAAAAATCGGAATAAAAAGCAATCAAACCCACTAAAAATAGTAAATCAAACCCCTTTTATCACCCCCTTAGTTAGGGAAAAATAATAAAATAAAAAAAATTTATTTATTTAAATTTTCCAGTTAGGGCTAAAGTTAGGGTTAGGGTTGGGGGTAAAATTAGGGTCAGGGTTGGGGATAGAGTTGGGGTTAGGGTTTGGATTACGTTTACGGATGGGATTAGGGTTAGGGGTGTGGTTAGGGTTATGGTTATGGTTAAGGTTGGGATTAGGGTTAGGGGTGTGGTTAGGGTTGGGATTAGGGGTGTTGGGTTAGGGTTAAGCGTACCACATGTCCATAAATTAATATTTGGTTTTACCATGTTGACACAACACACTTTTGTAAACTGATGTACTCCGCACAACTTATTCATACCGCCACATTCTAAATTCATACACCAGTAAAATCTAAAGCATTACAATCATTACTATAACACTATGCCTCTAGATAAATTCCATGTGGTGTGTAGTTTCCAAAATCGGGTCACTTGTGGGGGGTTTCCACTGTTTAGGCACATAAGGGGCTCTGCAAACGCGACATTGCGTCCGATCCCAATTGCAGCCAATTCTGCGTTGAAAAAGTAAAACTTTAAAGTAAAAGTGCTCCTTCCCTTCCGAGCTCTCCCGTGCACCCAATGTTTTACTCCCACATATGGAGTATCAGCGTACTCAGGACAAATTGGACAACTTTTGGGGTCCAATTTCTCCTGTTACCCTTGTGAAAATAAAAATCTGGGGGCTAAAATATCATTTTTGTGGGAAAAAAAATTGTTTTTATTTTCAAGGCTCTGCGTTATAAACTTTAGTGAGACACTTGGGGGTTCAAAGTTCTCACAAAACATCTAGATAAGTTCCTTGGGGGGGTCTAGTTTCCAAAATGGGGTCACTTGTGAGGGGTTTCTACCGTTTAGGCACATCAGTGGTTAATAAACTTCTTGATTGTGGTTTTGAGCACCTTGAGGGGTGCAGTTTTTAGAATGGTGTCTCTTTTGGGTATTTTCCATCATATAGACCCCTCAAAGAGACTTCAAATGTGATGTGGTCCCTAAAAAAAAAAAAAAGTCCTGTTGTGAAAATGAGAAATTGCTGGTCAATTTTTAACTCTTATAACTCCCTAACAAAAAAAAATTGGTTCCAAAATTGTGCTGATATAATGTAGCCATGTGGGAAATGTTACTTATTAAGTATTTTGTGTAACATATTAACATATCTGTGTGATATAAGGGCATGAAAATTCTAAGTTTGAAAATAGCGAAATTTTAAAAATTTTCACCAAATTTCCGTGGTTTTTTTTCACAAATAAACGCAAGTCATATCAAAGAAATTTTTTCCACTGTCATGAAGTACAATATGTCAAGAGAAAATGTCAGAATCAACGGGATCCATGGAAGTGTTCCAGAGTTATAACCTCATAAAGGAACAGTGCTCTGAATTGTAAAAATTGGCCTGGTCATTAACATGGGGGTAAAGGGGTTAATAACTAACATTTCCCACATGTCTACATTACATCAGCATAATTTTGGAAACACAATTTTGTTTTGTTAGAACGTTGTAAGGGTTAAAAGTTGACCAGCGATTTCTTATTTTTACAACACCATTTTTTTTTTTTTTCACGGACCACATCACATTTGAAGTCACTTTGAGGGGTGTACATGACATAAAATACCCAAAAGTGACACCATTCTAAAAACTGCACCCCTCAAGGTGCTCAAAACCACATTCAAGAAGTTAATTAACCCTTTACGTTCTTCACAGGAACTGAAGCAATGTGGAAGGAAAAAAAAATAAACATTTATCTTTTTTCACAAACATTTTACTTCAGAACCAATTTTTTTTTATGTTCACAAGTGTAAAAAGAAAAAATGAACCACAATGGTTGTTGTGCAATTTCTGCTGAATACGCGGATACCAGATATGTGGGAGTAAACCACTGTTTGGGAGCAACGCAGAGCTTGGAAAAGAAGGAACGCTGTTTAACTTTTTCAACGAAGAATTGGCTGGAATTGAGATTGGACGCCACGACACGTTGAGAAACCCTGATGTGCCTAAACAGTGCAAAAAAACCCACAAGTGACACCAGTTTGGAAACTAGACCCCCGAAGGAACTTATCTAGTTGTGTGGTGAGCACTTTGAACCCCCAAGTGCTTCAGCGAAATTTATAACGTAGAGCCGTGAAAATAAAAAATATTTTTTCCACAAAAATGATCTTTTCGCCACCAAATTTATACTTTCACAAATGTAACAGGAGAAATTAGACCACGAAAGTTGTTGTACAATTTGTCCTGAGTACACCGATACCCCATATGTGGGGGTAAACCACTGTTTGGGGGCATGGCAGAGCTCAGAAGGGAGGGAGCACAGTTTGATTCCAGCCAATTTTGCCTTCAAAAAGTCAATAGTGGCGCCATGTCGCGTTTGGAGACCCCTGATGTACCTAAACAGTGGAAACCCCCCAATTCTTAGCCCAACTCACTCTAGCCCAACTCTAATCCTAATGGAAAAATGGAAATACATTTTTTTTTAATTATTATTATTATTTTTCCCTAAGGCGGTGATAAAAGAGGGTTTTATTTACTATTTTTTTTTATTTTGATCACTGTGATAGGGTCTATCACAGTGATCAAAATGAACCAATAGGAAAAATGTCCTATTGTTGCAGGAAGAAGACGCTGATGGCCCGGGGGACGGCAAGGACTCCAGAGGTACAGGGGGGGATGATCAGGGGTCCCTATTTCTCTCTCCTCTGATGTGCGATCACATCAGAGGAGAGGGAAATTAAATGGAAAATCTGACCTTTCTTTTTTTACCGGTCGCCATTATACCGTTAATAACAGCGATCGCAACACCAGGGTCGGTAAAAACCGACCCTTATGTTATCTGGGGCTTCAGCTAGCCCTGGTAGCCGAGACCCCGGAGAAATTCCGACTTTGGGGGAAGTTATAACCTTAAACCTCAGCGCCATTAAAAGTGCCATTATTAACCCCTTCACTCTGAAGCCTATTTTCACCTTCCTGATCAGGCGCTCTCCTTTAGAGATAGGCATTATAAGAAGCAGACCCGCTAACTGATGGTGACAGAAGGTTAGGGGACAGAGCGCTGAGGAGTGTGTCAGTCTGCAGAGCAGAGATACTCACAGGAAAAGGCAGGTCCTAAAGAACTACTCTCACGCCTTCATCCAGGAGAAAACAAGCAAGGCTGCACAGCGATTGCGGGAGAAGGAATGCAGGTGCTGCAGAGATAAGCCACATTCCCGGGACCAGCTGCCAGAAAATGGCGGCCGCAGAGAGGGGAAAGAGGGCTGGAGTGACAAGAAAAGGCGCGCAGATGCCGAGCAGCAGAGAGAGAGGGGGCGTGGGCTGAAAAGCCCGCTCGCTGAGGCCAGAACGGGAGCAGAGCCAACTGCCAGAGAAGAGAAAACTTCTCAATGGAGCTGGGGTGGGGGGAAAGTGGGCAGAGTTAACTGCCAGAGTCAGGAAGAAGAGGCGTGTCATCAACGGGTGGGAGGAGAGCCCACCCGAAGACACTGAGAAGGGGCGGGGCCAAACACCGGGACTAGGCCACACTGAAGGCAGCCCCTAGATTAGTGGCAGAGGCCCCGAGAGCAGGGGAGGGCGGCGCAGAGGCCCAGATGTAGCCCTTCCTAGCTATGAAAGAACAGAAGGAACCCTGCAGACAGGGGAGCGATGATCCAGTACTGAGAACAGTGTCAACCATCACACCCCGTCAGTTACTGCCAGAATAATGGCGGAAAACAGGCCCCATAAAAGAGTAGAAAACCCTGAATAAAAATTATTTAGAAGAGAGGAGGAGGCAAGACTCATCCATCCTCTTCTGTTTTCCTCCATCTTCCTCTATGTCTTCTTATCTTCATCTTTCTTTATCCTCGTCTTCTTTATTACTGGAATCTTCTCCTTTGACACATCTGGATCAGAATCTGGCGAAGAGAGAGAAAGGGAGATATACCTCTCCATCCTGAAGACGTCCGAGAATATGAGTCTGAGGGACGTCCATGCCTCCTTAAACCGACAGGCTCTGGTGGGCGAGTGGGTAGGAGATGAGGGCCAGGACCGCATCTGGATCGCCTAAACACTCTTCTGTGTTAGGGTCCTGCCGGATAGACACATGAGGATACGAGGTGGCAGTACACGCCGTACTCATAGTCTCTACGAGGGATTGCAGAGTGACTGTTCACACTGTATCCCTCCAGAGGTAAAGGAGAAGATCCATCTGAAAGGAAACGACACACACTGAGGTAGGTATGGGTCTAATGAAAGACCCATGTCCACCTCCTACTGACACTTAGCTAAACTGATTATCCTAGTGCCAATTGGTGGGGCATACACTGCGGAGGAGATAACTTTTTTTGTGCATAGTGCCAGCCTCCTAGTAGCAGCAGCATACACCCATGGTTTCCTTTGTCCCCCAATGAAGCGATAGAGAAAGCCTGATTTCCCAGGGCAGGTTTCACAATGGTGAATTGTGTATTTTAGTATTGCTCTCTTGGAGCATACTCCACCTTTTTTGTGTTTTTCCTTTTTCGCTGTTTGGGGAACCTCTCCGGGAAAATGCTGACTTGGTAAGATATGGGCACCAGTTTTAGAAGTACTGGGACCCTCACTTTCCCCTGTGCCAAACATTAGGGCCTTGATGACTAACTCCTGAAACTGAAGGAAGCTCCCTGTATTGCCTGCAGATCTAAACAGCACAAAATTACTGTACAGTGCCATCTGTATAATCTGCACAATAAATTTTGTTTGTACCATACTTTTGCTTTTTGCATGACACATTATGGTTTGAGGACCTGATCTGAGAGATCTACAACACCCATGAATGTATTATAATCCAGGATACAATCTGGCCCAATTAGCGGCGGCTTACGGAGGCCTCTCTGATTTCTTCGTATGGTGCCGCATGCAAGCGTACCTCTGACAGAGAGGGTCCTGAAGAGTAGGATGCTGGTTTAAAAGTTATCTTATGTAGCGGTGATAACCCTTATCCAGTGGGTGCACCAATTCCCACATAATTTTACCACTCAACTCCAGGACAGAGGGGCATCTGGGTGTCTTTCACTTCGTAGACCTTAAATCTGTGGGTGTACTCTGAGGTACTCTCGCACAGTTTGTACAGTTTTATTCCATACCTGGCCCTCCTACTGGGGAAATATTGCCAGAATTTTAGCCTCCCTTAGAAATGAACCAGAGATTCATCTATACAGATGTCCCTTTGATGGGTTGTACACATCAGCAAATTTTCTGCTGAAGTGGTTAACAACTGGCCGAATTTTAAATAGACGATTGAAGTTTGGATTGTCTCGGGGAGGACACTGCACATTATCACTGTAATGCAAACATTTTTTGGATCATTTCAAATCATGTCCTTGTCATGGCCATGTAGCATACCGGTGTACTGTAGAGAATATCAGTGCTCCAGCATTGCCAAAGCTTTGGTTTTCTAACTATGCCCATATGCAGAACAATGCCCCAAAATGTCATCATGATTGCTGCATTTAAAGGGGTCCATGTAGTGTATGATGACATGGGATTTTGGGTGAAAAATATACAAATATATGCATACAAATTTGTTTGGGCCACCATAACATTTATTGTTTCCGCGCTGAAAAATAATACGAACGAGTCCATTCCAGTGAGGCCTGTAATGTCAAATTGGATTCCTGAGCTGTCCATGAAATCCGGAATAACAGGCTGATAATTATCGGGGGGTGGACTCCATGTGGGATGGATTTCTGATGGGGTTGCCTGGGTCCTACGGCGCCTTTGTGAGGGTCCTCCTCACTAGATGAGTAGGAGGAAGAGAAATGTTGGATCTTCCTCACTAACTGAATCAGTGTCGGTGGCAAGGAAAGATTATGTCTCCTCTGATAAATTGTGCCTTATTGATGAATGGGCCATTTTTATTTTATCCTTCAAAACGATGAGGATGTGTGTGTAAGGCTAGTTTCACACTAGCATTTACCTGATCTGCGGCAGGCTGCGGACTTCCTCCGTGAAGCCCTGCCCCCGGCTGCACCTCCGCCGCTAGCTCCACCTACTTCTGCATGCGGCCCGCATGCGACCTCCGTACCTATCTTTAACATTAGGTACGCAGGTCGTGCCGCTGTATGCAGATGCTGCCGCATGCGTCGTTTTGACGATGCGGAAAAAAAAAATGCTACAGGCTGCGTCCTACGCTGGTTGCTGCATCGTCAAAACGACGTATGCGGCAGCACCTGCATACAGCCGCACGACCTGCGTACCTAATGTTAAAGATAGGTACGGTGGTGACATGTGGGCCGCATGCAGAAGTAGGCGGAGCTAGCGGCAGAGGTGCGGCCGAGGGCGGGGCTTCACGGAGGAAGTCCGCAGCCTGCCGCAGATCAAGTAAACGCTAGTGTGAAACTAGCCTAAGTGGTGCTTTCACACGTGTATTGTGTGGGGCTTGTGTAAAAGGGTACAATTTATTATAAAAAGTAGAGAGCATAAAGTAGAGGAAAAAAGTAGAAAACATTAAAAACGTAAAAAGGAAATATTTTGAAGAAAAAAATCAGTAGGAAAAAAATAAAGAAAAAAAGTTACATATGCTTAACTAATGCACTAGCTAAAATGTTACCAGGTGCTAACAATTTTTTTTTTCTTTGTAAAAGAGAAACAATACCTCCCTACCTATGGAGCCACTCTGTACTAATATTACAGACTAGGGATCACAGATCGGTCACACAGCACACGAGATCACAGGAGGATCGCACTGGCCACCATATATGTACTTCGGTTTGCAGGCATGCACTTTCCGCAGCAACGTGCATGTCGTGAAGGGGTTAATTGCTTTCATTTTAAAGCAAATACGTAATAAGTTCAGCTTGTGTCTAAACAGCTTAACAGACAATAGCCTCAGTCCAGACTGCTCCAGCCTATTCAGGAGACGACTGCAAGTGACAAGGTCAACCGATACACTGCGAAATCCAGTATTCTAATAGTGTCAAACAGATATGTAACCAATCAGCCCAAAAATCAGGTGCAGAAATGGTCAATTGATCTGAATGAAATCTATCTCAAGTGCCAGAAATTTGATCTTCTGTGCTTAATGGGTTATTTCCAAAATATTAAGCTATCCACTCCCTTTATGTTAGGTGGATAATTTATTGGGCGCTAGTACCGCCAGGACATATGCAGACCTTTAGTAAAATTCATGAACAGGATGTTTATTAAATTTATACCATAGATAAAATCCAGGATCACTGTAATTTACGTTATTAGAACATAATTACAGTCATACAATAGGAAATATATTTATCATCTGATGCTCTAAACCAGGGGTCCCCAACTCCAGTCCTCAAGGCCCACCAACAGGTCATGTTTTCAGGATTTCCTTAGTCTTGCCCAGGTGATAATTGCATCACCTGTGCAATACAAAGGAAATCCTGAAAACATGATCTGTTGGTGGGCCTTGAGGACTGGAGTTGGGGAACACTGCTCTAAACAAAAAATAACATTCTGGTATCCAATGCTCCTTAAAGAGAATCTATCAGTGGGTGTGAAGAATATTTGAGATATAATTTCATGTCAATCATTTGTATCCTGTTTGGCCTGGGATTATAAAACCCTCTTTCCTTTGTCCAGCAGGAAGATAGACTCCAAGTCTCAAGAAGAAAGCAGGAATATAGCTCAGCAGGGAAGAGGTCAAGACGCAAAAGGCTGTGAGCGACAGATCTAACACCTTGAGCAGGACAAAGGCTTGCTTGCAATATAGGGTCATGCTGAAGCTGCCAGAGAACATTCTAGAAACATTATTCCATAAGGAGTTATGGAGATACTATACATACACTCATCAGGGAGCAATCTGATGTAGGCAAAGAAGATGAATCCAACGATGTATCACTTAGATTACTGGATGCAGCCGTTCTGACAAGGCTTTTAGATTTAGCATGAAACAGAGCTGAGAAACCCGCCCACACCAGGGTCTCTATGTACAAAGACCATAGACCGTGAGGTGCTTATCACAGGAGGGGGTTCCGGACTAGTCCGGCAATGTAAAGGCCCCGTCTCACTAAGCGATTTACCAACGATCACGACCAGCGATCTGACCTGGCCGTGATCGTTGGTAAGTCGCTGTGTGGTCGCTGGGGAGCTGTCACACAGACCGCTCTCCCCAGCGACCAACGATCAGGGGAACGACTTCGGCATCGTTGAAACTGTCTTCAACGATGCCGAAGTCCCCCTGCAGCACCCGGGTAACCAGGGTAAACATCGGGTTACTAAGCGCAGGGCCGCGCTTAGTAACCCGATGTTTACCCTGGTTACCAAAAAAAACAAACACTACATACTCGCCTTTCGGTGTCCAGGTCCCTTGCCGTCTGCTTCCTGCTCTGACTGAGCCGCCGTACAGCGAGAGCAGAGCGCAGCGGTGACGTCACTGCTGTGCTCTCACTTCTCACTGTACGGCCGGGAGTCAGTGAGAGCAGGAAGCAGACGGCAAGGGACCTGGACACCGAAAGGCGAGTATGTAGTGTTTGTTTTTTTTGGTAACCAGGGTAAACATCGGGTTACTAAGCGCGGCCCTGCGCTTAGTAACCCGATGTTTACCCTGGTTACCAGTGAAGACATCGCTGGATCGGTGTCACACACACCGATTCAGCGATGTCAGCGGGGCCTCAACGACCAAAAAAAGGTCCAGGCCATTCTGACACGACCAGCGATCTCGCAGCAGGGGCCTGATCGCTGGTACGTGTCACACATAGCGAGATCGCTATGGAGGTCGCTGTTGCGTCACAAAACTAGTGACTCAGCAGCGATCTCGCTAGCGATCTCGCTATGTGAGACGGGGCCTTAAATCTCTTGGGAGATAAATCCTTCACAGTTCGTAAACCACAGCACACACTTTGACAAGTGAGACATCCCTGAAATCTGTGTCTTAGCCTCTATCTACTGCCATAGTCAGATTGCATAGCACAAACCTGATGACAGATTACTTTTAACCAGAAAATGCCCTAGTGCCGTTATTTTGGACAGTTAGGGTAAGATCACACAGGGCGTTTTTGCTGCGTTTTTTTAATGCTAATTTTCAGCTGCTTTTTACAATACCAGCAAAGCCTATGAGATGTCAGAAATCTCATGCACACACATTTTTTTTGTGTGATCAGTATTTTGTGCTTTGCTGCATTTTTTGGACATAGGGCATGTCACTTCTTTCAGAGTTTTTGCTGCGTTTTTTCACCCATTGACTTGAATGGGTGTTGAAAAAAACGCAGGTATCATTATTTGCTGTGTTTTTGCTGCTGAAAATCCAAGGCCATTAGCATGGACAAAAAAAAAAAACGCACGAAAAACGCACCAGATACACAACAAAAAAAGGCACCAAAAACGCATCTACAACTGCGTTTTTGATGCAGCTTCTTTCCTGCCAAGAAGATCAGGTTTTGCTGCAGAAAAAAGAAAGCAGCAGAAACGCCCTGTGTGAACTTACCCTTAGTCCTGTGCTTTAGTCCACTGTAAATTTAAGGAGCAAGGTTAAAAGCTCCAGCAATCTAGAAGGAGCAAGTTCAGTCTCGAACTGTCTGACTGGGGGTCAGACAGCTGGGGAGAAGATAGAAGAGGTTTAATTACCGCTTCCATTTTCACTTTTGCCAGCTACATCGCGCTCAGTAGGGATACTACCAATGCTTCAGTCCTTGGAGATCATATAACTGACTGATATCTGCGGGAGTAGCAGAGCTGCGGAGTACGAGCATACCCAGATCAGATGATGCTCTGCATAGCATAGGACTGGTTTTCCCTCCAACTGTGGCTCCTATGGATGGCCCAGTTACAGTGGAGGGGATGGGGGGACAACAATAAAGGGAAAAAAAATGTTCCCCACAGATCTTTTATGAGAAATCTGTTAAACATGAAAAACAAATGTTATCCATGACAAAAAAAAAGGTATAAAAAAATATTGTATATAATATACTGTACACACAAAATATATATGCACAGAATGTAATAAATAACAGACATAACCTACACTTTAGGTATCTAAACAGCTGTTAATAACCTTTTCGAATTCATTCAGCAGGTTATTTAGTGTAAAACACGAACAGTAAAATGACAAAAGAAAAAAAAATATATTCTTTCTACATTTGTGTCGCAAAGAAAAATTATATACATTACACAGTAAATTATATTAACCCCAACAAAGCTCTAAAATAAATATTACAATATGTACCACATTATACAAAAGCCTCAAACAGCTACATCAATTAAAAAAGTAGAAAAAAACATTTTTGGGCTACTCAAAAGATGAGAGGCAAAAACAGAACACTTGGCCAAAGGGTTGGAAACACAAACTAGACAAAACAATTGCTAAATTAGCGAAACTGAGGATCTGAAAATAAAATTCATGTAAATTTGAGGTAAAGAGGTGGCCAGACTTCAGCCATTGTTAGAGGACGCAAAGTATAAAGGAAGATAGATCTTACCTCTTGGTCTTGATTTGGGATATTTTCCAATATCATTCTTGCTTGTTGGAAGTGTTTGCTAGCAGCCATGTAAAGGTCTGAAGATTGGGGAGGGGGGCTGTACTTATTTAAGTCAGACATTTCCTAGGATTTACAGAAATGAGGGACATTACATCACATTTAAACCTGTAAAGTAGATAGGAAAAAACAGTACAGCGACACTCAAGGGGTGAAACCTTTATGGGTAAATGTAACGCGAGTGGTGTCCGGTGACTAGTCAAAGCTGTCAAGTCTGTGTGTACTGATGGCTGCTGCATACTGTTTATTTCAATAAATAAGGGGTGTTTAAAAAAAAAAAGTCCTCTAAACAGAACTGCGACAAACCATTCAATGTGTAGTGGCCCCTGACTAGTACTGTAGAATAACTTCTATTCTCTTGAAGGAGCCAATCTGCAGTACTCCACATCAGCCGCTACACAATGAAAGAAGCTGCGCAGTGCGACTGCATTCAATGAGCCGGGTGTCGGACCACCACTGATCAGATATTAATGACCTCATCTAAGAATATACCATCCAGAATAATATGACTGGAAATCCGCTTTAACTCTGGCGCCAGGCCATGAATGCAGAGCAGATGGCACCCAAGAGGTTAAGAGAGCTGCCATATGTATAGACAAGAGCTTTAATTGTTACTGGATTTAGACTGAGGGCCAACTGATATGGCAACTTTCTATAGTAAGTGGGAAGAGCAGTCACCTACCTTAAACTGTAAGTAGTGCACTGGTGGAGGTGTGATAACACTGTTGAATGGTGCAAATCTGTGCTCATACCGAACTTGCTCACTGTCCAGCTCAAACTTGGGTTTTCTCACTTTTCCATCCATGTCAAATGCAATCATTGTCTATAGCAACAGATAATATTGAAAGCTTTTAGTTAGTTTCGTTTATTTATTTTTTTTGCATAGTAGGAAAAAAAATTCTATACATACACACCAGCACATATACATATAGTATCATCATAATCATACTGATCAATTGTAAAAAAAAAATTATATCAGGCCAGTTTAACAAAAGTGAACATCGTAACAACATAGCCCAAAAAAGAAAAGGGTTTTTGGTTGTTTCCTTGCAACTCCATTGCATTTTTCCCCATTTTACAGTACAATAAATGTTTAAATGAATGGGTTCATTCAAAACTACAACTTGTCTCCACCGCATACATATATACATATACACACACCACGTCTCCAGGGGTTAAGCAGAATAATTATATTACAAAACCTGAGCAACACAGTTTAGACAGCAAATCAAATACGGTTATTTTTGCGATTCTGCTGAAGATCTGAAGTTCATACAGGGGGATCGAAACCTTTTTAGAAAGTAACAAAAATGTATACCAACATGTTTTACGCTTACCTTGTACATTCCTGCACACATGTTCTGATATGCTTGGCTGAGCGTTATTTCCCTGTTCAATGGACGGACTGTAACATAAAAGCTGAATTTACTAGGTCAGAACAGTAAAGTTCTACTTAATAATGCCTCATTTCAGTTTCAGACCTGCAGGGATATCGGCCGACAAATGCAGTTCTGGAAGCTGAAATGACTTCGTTATTTGCCACTGGAGGGGAACATACATGGGAAAGGGCTCACAGGCTTTGTTTCCCATCAGTACCTTTCTTTTTCTTCTTGGCCTTTTTACTGCTACGTCCTTTCTGTTGTTCTTCCATTATGCGCTCCTCAGCCATTTGCGAACTGTCTGCCCGACTAAGTGTGGACATCAGCCAAGCATAAAGGAATTCAGAAAGATACCTAAATACAAAAAAAAAAATGTGCATCATATAAACATTTCCATTCTATAATAAAACATTAAGCATTTGTGTAATATATGGTACTTTGTATATCGATAAGAATTCAACATGCTTTCATATTCTGATATAGATGTAAAGCCAATTACAGGGAACAGACACTAATGGATCAAAATTTTAAGGGGGTTGGTCACTACTTTTCTTTTAGTTGAAGGCCCATCGTTAGGATAGGCCAAAAATATCTGTTGTTTAGTGGGGGTGTGACCCGATACCAGCGCAGACATGAGTTCTGTTATGCTCCCGAAACACAGCAGCGCTACCATCAAAACTATAGCACAAAAGAATAGGGGATGGATCAGAACTGCCCAGCCATGCCCACTAAATATACTGAGCTGCTGTGTTCCACAACAGTTGATCGGCGAACCTTTTGGGTGCCGCACCCACACCAATCATATATTGATGACCTATCTTAAGGCTAGGCCATCAATATAAAAGTAACCAGATCAGGTCCAAAGTGTCTCAGCAGGCCTCATTTCAGTGAATGGTCCCATTGGGGGTTTCGTCAGAATGCTCTTTTTTGGGGGGGAATTTTCAACAGAAACCTCAAGGTAAGTAAGCAGCAAACAGCACAGGATAAATGTGAACCAGGCCATATACTGATTCTTGGGAGGCAGAACGAACAAATAAACAGTAATTCAACAATTGTTTTTATTTACTTTTTGATCATCATGTGGTACATGTGATAACACAAGTTTATTCTTTTAAAATCAGTAAGATTACATTGATACCAGATTTATATTTTTTATGGTTTTCAAAAAAAATTGTTTTAATGATCCATGTTTTGAGAGCTACAGTAGAGCTGTACGGTGGCCTGTTTTGTTTTTTTTTGTTTTTTTTTGTAAGGAGGGTTGGAGTTCTTATTTGTACAATTTTGGTGTACATAACATTTTTTAATCACTTTCTATTCCAATTGTTGAGAGGCAGAGCGAACAAAAAAAATAATTCATGAATTGTTTGTTGCTTTTTTTTTTTTTTATTTATGCCATTATACAGTAAAAGTGATTTTTTGTTCTGGGGATCACTTATAGGTTTTCCCTGCAGCCTCTCGCTTCAACTCATCAGGGCGAGGGAAGGGCAGATAACAGCACGTTCACTGTAGGCAGTGTCACCATCACTCCCTGGCGCATTGATTAACAGCCTGCTCTGCAGCATAAGCAGAGCAGGCTGTCAGTGAAGGAGCAGGCAGAGTGATAATAGCACGCACACAGTATAATGAGTGGTGACTGTTACTGATCCCTGCACTGCCCTAATGACTGCAAGTGAGCAGAAGCAAGGAGTACATAACTACATTTCCTCCCTGTAAGCGCTGCTCCAGTAACTCTGCCAGACATGATTTAAATGTTTTTAGAGGTGATTAGCTCCCTTTAATAAAGATTATGCAAAAGTGATAGCAGACAAGCAAATAGGGCCTTTATGCCTTTACTTGTGAAATATGCACCCGAAAGCACAGGTAAGTAGCACAGGTACAGCCTGTGAGCGAATGCACAAAATATAATAGAAATTTGTATTACCGGATTTTTCCTACTATAAGACGCACTTTTTCCCCAAAAAAATTGTGAGGAAAATGGGGGGTGCGTCTTCTAGTTAGAATGCAGGCTTATCGGTTGGTTGTGGTAGTGGTGTGGCGGCGGCAGAGATGCGGGGATGATGAGGCACGGTGAGCGGTATGGCGTGAGCAGAGTCCCTTCCACAGGTGAGGTGACGCCGTGACCCGGTATCCAAGGCGAGTAGCAGAGCCAGGTGAATCACAGCTTTCTCGGTGGCGGTGGCCATCTTCCTGAGGCCGCGCGTGCCCAGATTGAGTTCTCTGCTTCCCGGGGCTTCAGGAAAATGGCCGCGCGTGTGCAGATTGAGATCGCGGTGGCCATTTTCCTGACGCCGAGTTCGCAGATTGAGATCTCGGCTTCAGGAAAATGGCCGCCGCGATCTCCATCTGCACACGCGCTGCTTCCCACGGCCATTTTCCTGAAGCCCCAGGAAGATCACACAATCTGCGCACGCGCGGCCTTAGGAAGATGGCCGCCGCCACCGAGAAACCGGTGATTAAACCGGCTCTGCTACACGCCTTGGATACTGGGCCGCGGTGTCACCTAACCTGAGGAGGTGACCGCACCTCTGCCGCCTCCACACCACTGCCGTAACGCCCCCATGGACGCCAGGCAGCGGCGTCGCCCACCTAAGCAGGAAGGGACCCTGCCCAGGTGCACGCCGTACAGCCCACCGAGCCTCAGCATCACCGCACCTGTGCCGACACCATGCCTCCTGTGACCCTGCTCTGCCACCGCCAGCCCTCAGGTAAAATAACTTAAATTCGGACGATAAGACGGACCCCCATCTTATAAAAAAAATCCTTTTTTCTGCAATTTTCACCCCAAATTTGGGGTGCGTCTTATAGTCCGAAAAATATGGTACTTTTCATGTATTACAGAATAGAGAGTGAATGATACTTATGTCTAGAGTTTTATGACATCTCCATACATACACGATATATAACAAGAAGTGACTTACCAATAGATGTAGTAGTACTCATGCATGCTGTAAAGTTCCAGTTCAAAACCACTCAGTAAATACTGGATCATAATTCGCAAATTATGATAAAGCACCCAAGTGCCCAAACATGCTAAGTGTTGTCTCTGTGGTTCCTGTTTTAATAGCATACTGTGAAGAGCAGCGTCCACCTTCTCAGCCTAGCCATAACCATTACAAAAAAAAAAAAATTACTAATAAACCAAGAGAGTTGCAACTTTTAAAAGGTAGCAATATTTAAATTTATATTGTATAACTATCCTTGCCTTCACCCTATCCAAAGATTCCTATATATATAAATAAATGTATCGTCCCTCCCTTTATGAGCTGTATGTTTAGAGCTAAGGCCGCCACCGTGCATGAGCAATTATAGGCACAAGGCATGTCCCACCATCTACAGCGGGACTGGTTGTAGTCCACAACATGGAGTCAGGGAGAACTCCCATGCCAGCCATTTAATGCTAACTGCACCATCTTAGTGATTTACAGAAGCGGTGTTTTTTGTTTTGTTTTTACCAGCCCAATTGCTGAAGTAACCATACTGAGCAGGATGCAAAGAGTGCAAGTTTCAGGGAAAAAAAAAAAATTAACGTAACAAAACAAAAAAAAAGTTATGTTCACTAAATTGTTTAGTAAGACAATATACTTGTTTGGTGTAGTGGCTTCTGTAATATAAATATTAATTTAAAAAAAAAATCTAGATTCTATATAAATATGGCAATAGCAGATAGAAAAAAAATGTATCCAGTACATCAGCCATATGCGATTATATAAGGTGGCAATTAGTCAGATATAACACTTGGGTATACAAGCAGGATAGAATATCTGAAAAGTAGAATGCTATTATCAATGGCAACTAAGGAAGGAATAAATACCTCATCTTGTAATGTAGCAAAATCTTCCAGGATGTGACCAAGTTTGTCCCTCTGGCGAGCTCTGTTGTGACCATGAATCTGAATTAAGCTACAAAAAGGCTGGAACAAGAAAATTGTAATCAATGGTCTCATACTTCTCAGAAGATGTACTGTATTTTTCGGACTATAAGATGCACCTGAGTATAGGTTGTAATCAAGCTTTATACAACCAAAAATAAAACAAAAATTATTTAATACTAAATACAACTTGCTTATTGGTTTAAAGGGAACCTGTCACCCCCCAGTCGTTTCAAACTAAAAGAGCCACCTTGTGCAGCAGTAATGCTGCATTCTTACATAGTTACATAGCTATTAAGGTTGAAGGAAGACTGTAAGTCCATCTAGTTCAACCCATAGCCTAACCTAACATGCCCTAACATGTTGATCCAGAGGAAGGCAAAAAAAACCCATGTGGCAAAGAGTAACTCCACCATGGGGAAAAAAATTCCTTCCCGACTCCACATACGGCAATCAGACTAGTTCCCTGGATCAACGCCTTATCAAGGAATCTAGTGTATATACCCTGTAATATTATACTTTTCCAGAAAGGTATCCAGTCCCCTCTTAAATTTAATTAATGAATCACTCATTACAACATCATACGGCAGAGAGTTCCATAGTCTCACTGCTCTTACAGTAAAGAATCCGCGTCTGTTATTATGCTTAAACCTTCTTTCCTCCAGACGTAGAGGATGCCCCCTTGTCCCTGTCTCAGGTCTATGATTAAAAAGATCATCAGAAAGGTCTTTGTACTGTCCCCTCATATATTTATACATTAAAATAAGATCACCCCTTAGTCTTCGTTTTTCCAAACTAAATAGCCCCAAGTGTAATAACCTATCTTGGTATTGCAGACCCCCCAGTCCTCTAATAACCTTGGTCGCTCTTCTCTGCACCCGCTCCAGTTCAGCTATGTCTTTCTTATACACCGGAGACCAGAACTGTGCACAGTATTCTAAGTGTGGTCGAACTAGTGACTTGTATAGAGGTAAAATTATGTTCTCCTCATGAGCATCTATGCCTCTTTTAATGCATCCCATTATTTTATTTGCCTTAGTAGCAGCTGCCTGACACTGGCCACTGAATATGAGTTTGTCATCCACCCATATACCCAGGTCTTTTTCATTGACGGTTTTGCCCAGAGTTTTAGAATTAAGCACATAGTTATACATCTTATTACTTCTACCCAAGTGCATGACCTTACATTTATCCCCATTAAAGCTCATTTGCCATTTATCAGCCCAAGCTTCTAGTTTACATAAATCATCCTGTAATATAAAATTGTCCTCCCCTGTATTGATTACCCTGCAGAGTTTAGTGTCATCTGCAAATATTGAAATTCTACTCTGAATGCCCCCTACAAGGTCATTAATAAATATGTTAAGAAGAAGAGGGCCCAATACTGACCCCTGTGGTACCCCACTGCTAACCGCAACCCAGTCCGAGTGTGCTCCATTAATAACCACCCTTTGTTTCCTATCCCTGAGCCAGCTCTCAACCCACTTACACATATTTTCCCCTATCCCCATTACTCTCATTTTATGTAACAACCTTTTGTGTGGCACCGTATCAAAAGCTTTGGAAAAGTCCATATACACTACGTCCACTGGGTTCCCTTGGTCCAGTCCGGAACTTACCTCTTCATAGAAGCTGATCAAATTAGTCTGACATGAACGGTCCCTAGTAAACCCGTGCTGATACTGGGTCATAAGGTTATTCCTCTTCAGATACTCCAGTATAGTATCCCTTAGAATGCCCTCCAGGATTTTACCCACAGTAGAGGTTAAGCTTACTGGCCTATAATTACAGAGTTCAGTTTTTGCCCCTTTTTTGAATATTGGCACCACATTTGCTATACGCCAGTCCTGTGGTACAGACCCTGTTATTATGGAGTCTTTAAAGATTAAAAATAATGGTCTATCAATGACTGTACTTAGTTCCTGCAGTACTCGGGGGTGTATCCCATCCGGGCCTGGAGATTTGTCAATTTTAGTTATTTTTAGACGCCGCTGTACTTCCTGCTGGGTTAAGCAGGTGACATTTAATGGGGAATTTTTATCACTAGTCATTTTGTCTGCCATGGGATTTTCTTTTGTAAATACTGATGAAAAAAAGTCATTTAGCATATTGGCTTTTTCCTCATCCTCATCCACCATTTCCCCCAGATTATTTTTAAGGGGGCCAACACTGTCATTTTTTAGTTTCTTACTATTTATATAGTTAAAGAATATTTTGGGATTATTTTTACTCTCTCTGGCAATGAGTCTCTCTGTCTCAATCTTTGCTGCCTTGATTTGCTTTTTACAGAATTTATTTAATTTTCTGTATTTATTTAATGCCTCCTCACTACCTACTTCCTTTAATTCTCTAAATGCTTTCTTTTTGTCCCTTATTGCGCCCCTTACAGCTCTATTTAGCCATATTGGTTTCTTCCTATTTCTAGTATGTTTATTCCCATACGGTATATACTGTGCACAGGTCCTATCCAGGATGCTAATAAACGTCTCCCATTTTCTTTGTGTATTTTTGTGTCTCAGGATATCGTCCCAGTTAATTGCACCAAGATCCTCTCTCATCCGTTGGAAATTTGCCCTCCTGAAGTTTAGTGTCCTTGTCACCCCCCTACTACCCATCTTATTAAAGGTTACATGAAAACTTATTATTTTGTGATCACTATTCCCCAAGTGACCCCCAACCCTTATATTTGATATGCCGTCTGGCCTGTTGGTTAATATTAGGTCTAGCAGTGCCCCCCTCCTTGTTGGGTCCTGAACCAGTTGTGAAAGGTAATTGTCTCTCATAGTTGTCAAAAACCGATTACCTTTGCTGGAACTGCAGGTTTCTGTTCCCCAATCTATTTCAGGGTAGTTGAAGTCCCCCATAATAATGACTTCTCCTTGAGTCGCAGCTTCATCTATTTGCTTTACGAGGATATTCTCCATTGCTTCCATTATTTTTGGAGATTTATAACAAACCCCTATCAGTAATTTATTATTTTTTCCCCCTCCCCTTATCTCCACCCACAGGGACTCTACATTTTCATTAAATTCACCTATATTATCACGCAGGATGGGTTTTAAGGAAGATTTTACATATAGACACACCCCTCCCCCTCGCTTATCTGTACGGTCATTTCTGAACAGGCTATAGCCCTGCAAGTTAACAGCCCAGTCATGGCTCTCATCCAGCCACGTCTCAGATATCCCCACCATGTCATAATTATGCTCCAACAACATTAGTTCTAATTCATCCATTTTGTTGGCGAGGCTTCTGGCATTAGTATGCATGCACTTGATGTTCCTCTCTGTACCTCTATTCTTTCTTAAATTACTAACTGTTCTAACCCCACCCCCCATGCCACCGCCACCCCCAACTTCCTTATTTGTGCCCAGGTCTCTATCTGCACTATCTTCCCCTCCTATAAAATGAATACCCTCCCCCCCAATCCCTAGTTTAAACACTCCTCCAACCTTCTAACCATTTTCTCCCCCAGCACAGCTGCCCCTTCCCCATTGAGGTGCAGCCCATCCCTAGCGTAGAGCCTGTAGCCAACTGAGAAGTCGGCCCAGTTCTGCAGGAACCCAAACCCCTCCTTCCTACACCAATTCTTGAGCCACTTATTAACCTCCCTAAATGGCTCTTTTAGTTCTGGGTGCTGTAACTGCAGACATAATCCGTTTTAGAATTTGTCTGAAATACCTGGTCCTCAGTCAAGTAGGCCGGCGTTTCCCCCCTGCTTCAGACAGCACACAGCTGTCACCCCCCGCAATGTGAATAAATCATAAGTCACTGCGGGGCTGGGATTCACAGGCAGGGCGGCCGCGCAGGCGCAGTCAGCTGAGCTGCATATGAGGAAAGACGGCCAGCGCTCACTGCGCCTGCACCAGGCAGGGGAAAAGAGCGCAGGCGCCGGCTACTTTGAAAACAGCGGTGAGGAGAAGGCGGCGCCCGGTGCCAAGAAGATGTGAGTTACAGCTGTGTGCTGCCTGAAGCAGGGGGGAAACGCCGGCCTACTTGACTGAGGACCAGGTATTTCAGACAAATTCTAAAACGGATTATTTCTCTAGTTACAGCACCCAGAACTAAAAGAGCTACCTTGTCAGAATGCATCATTACTGCTGCACAAGGTGGCTCTTTTAGTTTGAAACGACTGGGGGGTGACAGGTTCCCTTTAAGAAAGAAGGGCTAACATTACTACGTGGTCTAGTCTGTTGGGGTCATTATTTTGTTACTACTATGATAAGAATCTGCAGTAGCAAAGCAAATTGTTTTCCTGTTAATAGAACAGATGTAGATGTCTTTAGGGCTAAAGTGACAGCTACCACAAGTTATAATACATAATACTGGATATTCATGTGAGGGTGGACATTCATCTCTACTGTAACAGTGACTAGCTTAATAAATACTGTATCATAAACCAGAGCAGCTCACTAGCTCCTGAATAGGAGGGTCATAGTGTCATAGAAACATTAAAATCAGTAGGACATCTCCAGAAGGGAGAAGAGCTGACAATTCAAACATGAAAGCAGGACCTTACATTGAACATATGGGGAAGTCAGAAAAAACAATTAAAACAGCAGCAGCTCCCAGCAGTGTCCAGTTAATTAAACGGGGAAAATCATTTCTGGGAACCAGATACCAAAATAAGATCTGTTTACACAGAGGTAACTTGTTCTCATCAAAGCATCTTCCATAGTCACTCCTTCTCTGGGGTCAAGATAGGAATATTGGGGTTTGTACTGACCCGATATTTATGAGATATAGATTTTCGTTGTCATAGCGAAAGGAAGAAAGGAACATATTCACTCATCGCCATGGGGCCACTAGAACTCCTCCAACTTAATATGGGTCTGACACATGATACAAACCAGATCATAATGGTCTGTATGTAAACATAAAAATTACAATAGAAAATATTACATCAATATCTAACACTTGGGATTTTCAGAGGCAAAGATGTGTGTGTCTGTGTCTGAGAGAGATAGATATATATATATATATATATATATATATATATATATATATATATATATATATATATATATATATATATATATATATATATATATATATATATATACACACACACACACACACACACATATATACATACATACATATACACACACACACACACGCGCACATATACCGTATATACTCGAGTATAAGCCGAGATTTTCAGCCCACTTTTTGGGGCTGAAATTGCCCCTCTCGGCTTATACTCGAGTCATACCGGGGGTCGGCAGGGGAGGGGGAGCGGGGGCTGTCTAAAGATACTCACCTAGTCCAGGCGCGGTCCCTGCTTCCCCAGCGCCGGCAGCAGCAGCAGCTTCAGCTTCTTCCTGTACTCAGCGGTCACATGGTCCCGCTCATTACAGTAAATGAATATTCGGCTCAACCTCTCATAGGGGTGGAGCCACATATTCATTACTGTAATCAGCAGGACCATGTGACCGCTGAGTACAGGATGAAGCGCTGCGGCGTCGGGGAAGCAGGATCTACACAGCGGCAGGACCAGGTGAGTATACGGGAAGGGGAGCGCAGCGCTGCGCGATAGTCACCTGCTCCTCGTTCCGGGCGCCGATCTGTCTCCAGCAGTGACGCTGAGGTCAGAGGGCGCGGTGACGTAGTTAGTGCGCACCCTCTGCTGAACGTCAGTGCTGGAGACAGATCGGTGCCCGGAACGAGGAGCAGGTGACTATTGAAAGTGCCGGGGGCCTGAGCGACGGAGAGGTGAGTATGTGATTTATTTTTTTCATCGCAGCAAATGGGGCAAATATCTGTATGGAGCATCTATGGGGCCATAACGTTCCTGCAGCACTATTTGGGGGCCATAACATTCCTGCAGCACTATATGGGGCCATAACGTTTCTGCAGCACTATATGGGGCCATAACGTTTCTGCAGCACTATATGGAGCCATAACGTTTCTGCAGCACTATATGGGGCCATAACGTTTCTGCCGCACTATATAGGGGCATAATGTTTGTGCAGCACTATATGGGGCAAGTGTCTGTATGGGGCCATAATTAACGTTTGTAGGGCACTACGGCATATGGGGCAAGTGTCTGTATGGAGCATCTTATAGGGCCATAACGTTTGTGCAGCACTATAAGGGGCAAATATCTTTATAGAGCATCTTATGGGGCCATAATCAGCATTTGTGCAGCATTATATTGGGCAAATGTGTATGGAGCATCTTATGGGGCCTTTATTAACCTTTATGCAGGATTATATGGGGCATATTTTAATATGGAGCATCTTATGGGGACATCATAAACTTTATGGAGCATTATATGGGGCTCCTGATTCAATATGGATATTCAAAGACACAACCTACTGATGTCTCAATTAATTTTACTTTTATTGGTATCTATTATTACTTTTGACATTTACCGGTAGCTGCTGCATTTTGCCCCCTAGGCTTATACTCGAGTCAATAAGTTTTCCCAGTTTTTTGTGGCAAAATTAGGGGGGGTCAGCTTATACTCGAGTATATACGGGGTATATATATATATATATATATATATATATATATATATATATATATATATATATATATATATATATATATATATATATATATATATATATATATATATATATATATATATATATATATATATATATATATACACATATACACACACACACATATATACATACACACATACCAGTGCCTTGCGAAAGTATTCGGCTCCCTGAACTTTTCAACCTTTTCCCACATATCATGCTTCAAACAAAGATACCAAATGTAAATTTTTGGTGAAGCATCAACAAGTAGAACACAATTGTGAAGTTGAACGAAATTTATTGGTTATTTTCAATTTTTGCGGAAATTCAAAAACTGAAAAGTGGGGCGTGCAATATTATTCGGCCCCTTTAACCCCTTCATGACCTTGGGATTTTTTTCGTTTTCCCGTGTTCGTTTTTCACTCCCCTCCTTCCCAGAGCCATAACTTTTTTATTTTTCCGTCAATTTGGCCATGTGAGGGCTTATTTTTTGCGGGACGAGTTGTACTTTTGAACGACATCATTGGTTTTACCATGTCGTGTACTAGAAAACGTGAAAAAAAATTCCAAGTGCAGTGAAATTGCAAAAAAAGTGCAATCCCACGCTTGTTTTTTGCTTTGCTTTTTTGCTAGGTTCACTAAGTGCTAAAACTGACCTGCCATTATGATTCTCCAGGTCACTACGAGTTCATAGACACCTAACATGACTAGGTTATTTTTTACCTAAATGGTGAAAAAAAATTCCAAACTTTGCTAAAAAAAAAAAAAAAAAAAAAAAATTGCGCCATTTTCCGATACCCGTAGCGTCTCCATTTTTCATGATCTGGGGTCGGTTGAGGGCTTATTTTTTGCGTGCCGAGCTGGCGTTTTTAATGATTCCAATTCGGTGCAGATACGTTCTTTTGATCACCCGTTATTGCATTTTAATTTTGCGGCGACCAAAAAAACGTAATTCTGGCGTTTCGATGTTTTTTCTCGTTACGTCGTTTAGCAATCAGGTTAATGCTTTTTTTGTTATTGATAGATCGGGCGATTCTGAACGTGGCGATACCAAATGTGTAGGTTTGATTTTTTTTTATTGATTTATTTTGATTGGGGCGAAAGGGGGGTGATTTAAACTTTTATATTTTTTTATTTTTTTCACATTTTTTTTTTTTTTACTTTTGCCATGCTTCAATAGCCTCCATGGGAGGCTAGAAGCAGGCACAGCACGATCGCCTCTGCTACATAGCAGCGATCTGCTGTTCGCTGCTATGTAGTAGAAAATCAGGTGTGCTGTGAGCGCCGACCACAGGGTGGCGATCACAGCTACCGGCGATCAGTAACCATATAGGTCTCAAGGACCTCTATGGTTACAATGGAGAAGCATCGCCGACCTCCGATCATGTGACGGGGGTCGGCGATGCGCTCATATCCGGCTGCCCGGCCGGATGCGGTAGTTAAATGCCGCTGTCTGCGTTTGACAGCGGCATTTAACTAGTTAATAGTGGCGGGTGAATCGCGATTTCACCCGCCGCTATTGCGGGCACATGTCAGCTGTTCAAAACAGCTGACATGTCCCGGATTTGATGCGGGCTCACCGCGGAGCCCTGCATCAAAGCAGGGGAGCTGACCTCGGACGTACTATCCCGTCCGAGGTCAGTAAGGGGTTAACTTAATACTTTGTTGCGCCACTTTTGCAATAGTTTGCTGCGATTACAGCTGCAAGTCACTTGGGGTATGCCTCTATCAGTTTTTAACATCGAGAGACTGAAATTCTTGCCCATTCTTACTTGGCAAACAGCTCGAGCTCAGTGAGGTTTGATGGAGATCGTTTGTGAAGAGCAGTTTTCAGCTTTTTCCACAGATTCTCGATTGGATTAAGGTCTGGACTTTGACTTGGCCATTCTAACACCTGGAAGGGTTTATTTGTGAACCATTCCATTGTCTTTTGCAGACTCCAACAGGTTTTCTTCAAGAATGGTCCTGTATTTGGCTCCATCCATCTTCCCATCAATTTTAACCATCTTCCCTGTCCCTGCTGAAGAAAAGTAGGCCCAAACCATGATGCTGCCACCACCATGTTTGACAGTGGGGATGGTGTGTTAAGGATGATGAGCTCTGTTGCCTTTACACCAAACATATCGTTTGGCATTGTTGCCAAAAAGTTCGATTTTGGTTTCATCTGACCAGAGCACCTTCTTCCACATGTTTGGTGTGTGTCCCGGGTGGCTTGTTGCAAACTTTAAACAACACTTTTTATGGATATCTTTGAGAAATGGCTTTCTTCTTGCCACTCTTCCATAAAGGCCAGATTTGAGCAGTGTACGACTGATTGTTGTCCTATGGACAGACTGTCACACCTCAGCTGTAGATCTCTGCAGTTCATCCAGAGTGATCATGGGCCTCTTGGCTGCATCTCTGATCAGTCTTCTCCTTGTTTGAGATGAAAGTTTAGAGGGACGGCCAGGTCTTGGTAGATTGGCAGTGGTATGTTACTCCTTCCATTTCAATATGATCGCTTGCACAGTGCTCTTTGGGATGGTTAAAGTTTTGAAAATTATTTTGTATCCAAATCTGGCAATAAACTTCTCCACAACAGTATCACGGACCTGCCTGTTGTGTTCCTTGGTCTTCATGATGCTCTCTGTGCTTCAAACAGATCCCTGAGACTATCACAGAGCAGGTGCATTTATACGGAAACTTGATTACATACAGGTGGATTACCGTATATACTCGAATATAAGCCGAGATTTTCAGCCCACCTTTTTGGGCTGAAAGTGACCCTCTCGGCTTATACTCGAGTCATTGTCAGCGGGTCATTGTCAGCGGCGCGGTGACATACTCACCTGCTCCTGGCGCTGTCCCTGCATGTCCCATGGTCTCCGGGCAGCTCTTCCTGTGTTCAGCGGTCACGTGGTACCGCTCATTAAAGTAATGAATATGGATGCATGTTCATTACTGTAATGAGCGGTATGTGACCGCTGAACACAGGAAGATGCCGACGGCTCCCGGAGACCATCTGACAGTGAGACGCTGCCAGGGACCGCGCCGGGAGCAGGTGAGTATATAGGGGGAGGTGAGCAGTGCGCGATAGTCACCTTCCTCGTTCCACCGCTGCGTGCTGCTCTGTCTTCCATCCTCTGTACTTACTGTTCAGGTCAGAGGGCGTGATGACGCGAAGTGGAACGAGGAAGGTGACTATCGCAAGTGCCGGGAGCCTGAGCGAAGAGAGGCGAGTATGTGATTTTTTTTTATTTTAATCGCAGCAACAGCATATGGGGCAAATATGTGGAGCATCGTATGGGGCCACAATGTGTGGAGCATCGTATGGGGCCACAATGTGTGGAGCATCGTATGGGGCCACAATGTGTGGAGCATCTCATGGGGCCACAATGTGTGGAGCATCTCATGGGGCCACAATGTGTGGAGCATCTCATGGGGCCACAATGTGTGGAGCATCTCATGGGGCCACAATGTGTGGAGCATCTCATGGGGCCACAATGTGTGGAGCATCTCATGGGGCCACAATGTGTGGAGCATCTCATGGGGCCACAATGTGTGGAGCATCTCATGGGGCCACAATGTGTGGAGCATCTTATAGGGCCATCAACTTTTATGCAGCATTGTATGGGGCAAATGTTTCTATGGAGCATCTTATGGGGCCATTATTAACCTTTGTGCAGCATTATATGAGGCATATTTTAATATGGAGCATTATATGGGGCGTATTTTGTATTGAGCATCTTATGGGGCCCATCAGGAACTGTATGGAGCATTATATGGGGCTCCTGATTCAATATGGATGTTCAAAAACACTTAACCTACTGATGTCTCAATTAATTTTACTTTTATTGGTATCTATTTTTATTTTTGACATTTACCGGTAGCTTCTGCATTTTCCACCCTAGGCTTATACTCGAGTCAATAAGTTTTCCCAGTTTTGTGTGGCAAAATTAGGGGGGTCGGCTTATACTCGAGTATACGGTATATTTATCATCACTAGGCATTTAGGACAACATTGGATCATTCAGAGATAAACAATGAACTTCTGGAGTGTGTTTGCTGCACTGAAAGTAAAGGGACCGAATAATATTTCATGCCCCACTTTTCTGTTTTTGAATTTCCACAAAAATTAAAAATAACCAATAAAATTTCTTTCAAATTCACACAACTGTGCTCCACTTGTTGATTCTTCACCAAAAATTTACATTTGGTATCTTCATGTTTAAAGCATGATATGTGGCAAAAGGTTGAAAAGTTCCAGGGAACCGAATACTTTCGCAAGGCACTGTATATATGTCTCCACCCAAAGTCTAACACCCAAAGATTGTATACCAACAGAAAGCAGGGTGGTCGAGGCCTCATAAGCATCCAGGCCTTCCTCATGGATGAAACAAGGAGTATCCAGGAATACATCAGAAAAATGGCACCAAAAGTTGAGAAGCTGAGAGAAAGCCTAAGGCAGCAACAACAACAGATCTGGAAAGAAGAACAGGAACATAAAGCGCCATGGCAAGAAAAGCCCAATGCATGGGATGTACCATCGACAGATAATGGAGATGGCTGACATGGAGAAATCCTACCAATGGCTGGAGAAAGCTGGACACCGAGACAGCACAGAGGCACTAATCATAGCGGCACAAGAGCAAGCACTAAGTACCAGATCCATAGAAGCAGGAATCTACCACACAAAACAAGAACCTAGTGCAGACTATGCAAAGAAACCTCAAAAACAGTCCAACACATAGTGGAAGGATGCAAAATGCAATTAGGCACGCGTATAACAAACGCCACAACCAAGTAGCGGGAATTGTATAAGGGAACATCTGCACAGCATATAGGCTAAGTCCCCGTAAGTCCAGGTGGGAGAGCCAGAAAAAGTGGTGGAGAATGAAAGGGCTAAAATCCTGTGGGACTTCAAGATCCAGACAGATTAGCAGGTGTTGGCTAACCAACCAGACATTGTGATAGTAGACAAGGATCAGAAGACAGCAATGATAGATGTGGCAGTGCCATGTGACCTCAACATCAGAAAAAAGGAATATGAGAAGCTGGAGAAATACCAGAGCCTCAAAGGAGAACTGGAGAAGATGTGGAAGGTGAAGGCAACAGTGATTCCAGTGGTGACAGGAACACTTGGAGCAGGGACCCCTAAGTTGGAAGAATGGCTACAACAGATCTCAGAAGCAACATCTGAGCTGGGAACAAGTAAGATCCAGCCCAGAACCCTCAAACTTCCAGGCCTCTGGTAGAGGACCATTGAATGAGAAAAGACAACAAAGACCACCCCCATTGGGGGGTGTATGTACACACAGTGGGAACAGAAAGTATTTCAGACCCCTTCAAATTTTTCACTCTGTTTCACTGCAGCCATTTGGTAAATTCAAAAAAGTTTAATTTTTTTCTCATTAATGTACACTCTGCACCACATCTTGACTGAAAAACTGAAATGTAGAAATTTTTGCAAATTTAATAAAGAAAAACTGAAATATCACAGGATCATAAGTATTCAGACCCTTTGCTCAGTATTGAGTAGAAGCACCCTTTTGAGCTAGTACAGCCATGAGTCTTCTTGGGAATGATGCAACAACTTTTCACACCTGGATTTTGGGAACCTCTACCATTCTTCCTTGCAGATCCTCTCCAGTTCCTTCAGGTTGGATGGTGAATGTTGGTTGACAGCCATTTTCAGGTCTCTCCAGAGAAGCTCAGTTGGGTTTAGGTCAGGGCTCTGGCTGGACCAGTCAAGAATGGTCACGGTGTCTGTGCTAATCCCACAGTACTACTGCTGTGGATGCTTGTGTCTAGGCTGAAACTATTATTACTGCTGTTGAATCAGCCCAAGCACGGAGCATCTATAGCAGTAGTACTGTGGAATCAGCCCATACAGAGCGGTTGCAGAAGAAGATAGGCGCTGAGCCAAACAGGTGGAGGAGGTGGCTATGCAGTGCATGACTAGTAAGATCAAGCCTAGCAATTCTTGGCCAATTGTTGAACGGCCACTTCTGGGTTCCCCTGTTTGTAGACTATCAGACACAAACACTATCAATATTTTTTCAGGCTAAAAACTGTGCGTTTCAAAGTTCACAAAATTAGATATGTATAAAAAAGACGTTTTACACTTACCCGTACACAGTGGGTGACAAACGAATCTATGTAGTCTTTTGCTTGATGATTATTATACAAGCAGCATCTAAAAGATAAGAATACTATAAGCAAAACAGACAAAGCAAAGTGTCATTGTTACAAGTAAGCAAAAACCTGTTAAAATACATACTTAGAAGACAGGACAGGGGGACTCACAAAGGACCGCAATGCATCTTTTATCATGTCTTGCATTAGATGGGTTCCAAATACTTTTTTGTTATCAACCAAAAAAGTGGTCTATAGAATAAAAAGAGTAAATTAGTATCAGGAAAACAAATAACCAAATAATACTTTCACCCCTCTCGTATGAGCCAGATGATGATGGTGATTTTCAATGGCCAGTATGCAATACTGCATTATTCTGCAGGGATAATGATGGGCTACCAGTCAATCATCTGCAGAAGATCCAAACTAAAAAGGTTTGATGATCTCAGATGAACAGAACTACAACTGCATTACGGAGGCTACACATAAGGAATATACAGGTGCCTCTCACTAAATTAGATCATCAAAAAGTTAATTCATTTCAGTTCTTCATTACAAAAAGTGAATCTCATATTATATAGAGTCATTACAGAGTGATCTATTTCAAGTGTTTATTTCTGTTAATGTTGATGATTATGGCTTACAGCCAATGAAAACCCAAAAGTCATTATCTCAGTAAATTAGAATACTTTATAACACCAGCTTGAAAAATGATTTTTAAATCCGAAATGTTGGCCTACTGAAATGTATGTTCAGTAAATGCACTCAATACTTGGTCGGGGCTCCTTTCATCAATTACTGCATCAATGCGGCGTGGCATGGAGGCGATCAGCCTGTGGCACTGCTGAGGTGTTATGGAAGCTCAGGTTGCTTTGATAGCAGCCTTCAGCTTGTCTCCATTGTTGGGTCTGGTGTCTTCACCTTCCTCTTGACAATACCCCATAGATTCTCCATGGGGTTAAGGTCAGGCGAGTTTACTGGCCAATCAAGCACAGTGATATTGTTGTTGTTTTCAAACCAGGTATTGGTACCTTTGGCAGTGTGGACAGGTGCCAAGTCCTGCTGGAGAATGAAATTTCCATCTCCAAAAAGCTTGACGGCAGAGGGAAGCATGAAGTGCTCTAAAATTTCCTGGTAAACAGCTGGACTGACTTTGGTTTTGATAAAACACAGTGGACCTAAACCAGCAGATGACATGGCTCCCGAAACGATCACTGATTGTGGAAACTTCACACTAGACCTCATGCAGCTTGGATTGTGTGCCTCTATACTCTCCCCTTCATACTTTGGGACCTCGATTTCCAAATGAAACACAAAATTTACTTTCATCTGAAAACAACACCTTGGACCACTGAGCAACAGTCCAGTTCTTTTTCTCCTTGGAACGGGTAAGACGCTTCTGGCGTTGTCTAGTGGTCATGAGTGGCTTGACACAAGGAATGTGACACTTGTAGCCCATGTCCTGGATACGTCTGTGTGTGGTGGCTCTTGAAGCAATGACTCCAGCAGCAGTCCACTCCTTGTGAATCTCCCCCAAATTTTTGAATCCTCTTTTCTTAACAATCCTTTCAAGGCTGCAGTTATCCCAGTTGCTTGTGCACCTTTTTATACCACACTTTTTTTCCTTCTACTCAACTTTCCATTAATATGCTTGGACACGGCGCTCTGAACAGCCAGCTTCTTTACAATGGCCTTTCTTGTGACTTAACTTCCTTGTGGAGTGTGTCAATGACTGCCTTCTGGACATCTGTCAAGTCAGCAGTCTTCCCCATGATTGTGGAGCCTACTGAAACAGACTAAGGGACCTGTTTAAACACTTAGGAAGCATTTGCAGGTATTTTTTTGCTAATTTTCCTAATTTACTAAGAAAACGACTTCTGAATTGTCATTGCCTGTAAGCTATAATTAACATGAATAGAAAAACACTTGATATAGATCACTCCGTTTGTATTAACTATATAATATATGAGATTCACGTTTTGTATTGAAGAACTGAAATAAATTAACTTTTTGATGATATTCTAACTTAGTGAGAAGTACTTGTAAGTAGTGATTAGAATAGGACATTTTATACCTGCAAGAGCGATCTGGATAGTACACAAGGAGATTGCTCGCTGAATTCACAAAAGAAATCCTAAAAAAAAAAAAAAATAACAGTTGTAATGTCCGTTAACCCCCGAGACGGTTTTCACCTTCATGACTGGGCCTAATTTTACAATTCTGACCAGTGTCACTTTATGTGGTAATAATTCTGGAACACTTCAACAGATCCCGCTGAGTCTGAAATTGTTTTTTGTGATAAATTGTACTTTAGGATCGTAGTCAAATTTCTTCGACATGACTTGCGTTTATTTGTGAAAAATATGAAATTTAGCAATTGGAGATTTTGCAATTTTCAAGCTTTTAATCTTAAACTTAAAATCAGAGATTTATATCACACAAAATAGTTAATAATTAAAGCTTCCCACATGTCAACTTTACATCAGCACAATTTTTTAAACATACTTTTTTCGTTAGGAAGTCAGAAGGGTTAAAAAATGACCAGCAATCTAATTTCTCCAACAAAATTTACAATTTTTTTTTTTTTTTTTAGGGACATCACATCACATTTGAAGTGAGTTAGGGGGGTCAATACGACAGAAAATACCCAAAAGTGACACCATTCTAAAAATTGCACCCCTCAAAGTGCTCAAAATCACATTCAAGATGTTTATTAACATTTCAGGTGCTTCACAGGAATTTTTAAAATGTGGAAAGAAAAAAAATTAACATTTAATTTTGTCACAAAAATGTTAATTTAGACCCAAAGTTTTTTATTGGAACGGAAGAAATCCAGAGAGGGGCGGAGGTTACTAAAAAATAACTCAAAGTACGGTAGGTAAAATTGGATCTACATATTGTGTCTATCACTGAAAGATCAACGCATTTCGACTTGCATCTTAGTCATGATCTGACCTGAAAACCGGGTAGTACAAGTATATAGCGTTTCTAATCAATCTGATCGGTTGCATAATTAAAGTAATTAATATTTATGCTAAATACAATAGAAAATTGTGCTTAAAAACAGGTGTGACAAACTGAAAGCAGCATTTCTATAAAATGAATTTGATGAAACAAAATGAAGTCCTGTCCTGCATTTAGACAATATATGTCAGAAGTTAGGGAAAATTGCATTTAAATAAGGACTCTATACTGAGTGATTAAATCATGCCTTACATTTAAACCATGCGGAATTTGTGTATAACACACATCCAGTAGGATTCTCTATGCAACAACTTGTGTTTATGGTTCCCACCTCTGGATGGTTTGTAAACGTTCTCTATTCCGCAAAATTTGAAATTACCTAGGCTTCCATTGTGGATGTTAGCAAAATGCTTAGATGCAGCAGATGCCAATATTGCCATGGGATTAGCCGCATCTGAAAGGTGGCATCTAATGCGGACTCTTAATTCGCACGCTTTGTAGCGATTCGCTTCGCATTTGAAAAAAAAACTTTAGCGTTAAGCCAGGTTCCTTGGTTGAATGATTTGTTTTACTCTCAAAAAGGCTGGGGGACAAAATTGAGGGGAGCGAATCGCTGCAAAGCGTGTGAATAAGCACAAAAAGAGGACCATTTTTATTCCACTTCTACATCCTCTAATTTCTTGATATGTGATTTCATAAATTGCAACACGACAAAGTAGTGTATTTAAGAGAGTGTACCGAATGCAAAGTAGTGTGTACAGGCTGTATGTGGCTCTCCTTTGTACACTGACAGAATGCAGCCTGCGACAACTAGGATCGCTCTCTATGGTTGGCTGCTTGAGGGAAAGGGCATTTCCCAAACTTCCTCAGACACTAAATTACTTCTGATACAAGTGCTCTACCAACGTAAGTCACAGAAGCATTATTCAAAATTGACTTAAAATACACGAAAGTCCCTATACATCATAATTAGGCAGTCACTTACTTTCCTAATTGTCACCGTGTGATCACCAGACCTTCGTACAGTTAACTTTTATTCATGGTGTACCAGGAAAAACTCCCTTATGAGCGGGAGAAACGCTCTTCACATAGAATGGCCCGCATTCATTAGGACTGGCATTTAGTATGCAGGAATGAGATATAATACAATAAGCCAAATTTATTAAAAGGTGAACGCCACTTAATGAATTCGGTGCATCTTATTAGTAAACTGGATTAACATTTCGGGTGTAAAAAATGCTGGCACTATCGAGGAACTTGATGGTCAGACATGTCCCGCCACGGTTCCTCCGTAGTTCACTTTGACAGCGGTAACAAACTTGCATAAAAACACCTTTAGGCTATGTGCACACGTTCAGGATTTCTTGCAGAAATTTCCTGAGCAAAACTGGACATTTTCTGCAAGAAATCCACATGCGTTTTTTGCACGTATTTTGCGCGTTTGATGCGTTTTTTGCCGGAGCTTTCCAATGCATTAAATAGCCGGAAAAACGTGAAAAATCCACAAAATTAATGAACATGCTGCGTTTTTTACCGCTAGGCGTTTTTTTCGCGGGGTCTCCTATCTTCTTACGATGACGTCCTCTTCTTGTCGCGGCTCTGGCGCAGGCGTACTTTATCTGCCCTCTTGAGGGCTGAGCAAAGTACTGCAGTGTGCAGGCGCCGAGCCTCTCTGACACTAGTCTATCACATCAATGTGGCATGCAAATGACACTCTGCTCCAAGCGTGATCAGAGTCTCAGTACTCTGATCCTCTCGCATCAGAGAATCAGAGCACAGCTGCAGAAGAGATGGAGAAAGTAATTTCTCCATTCCCTCTGCTGCCAGCGGGATTCGCACTGCACTCCGTGCGATGTTTCACACACACACACACACACACACACACACACACACACACGAATTTGGCATGCAATCCCAGCATACTCCTTTCTCCTGAGTATTTGTGCTCTAATACTACAAGTTCCATGATGCTTTGCACTGCCACTAAGCCCGAACCTACCACACCCACTCCAAAACACACCCAAACCCCTCCCTCCTCTCCCCCCTCTATCTTCAAAAAGATTTGTGATGTCATTTCTGTCCAACCCACACTCCATTACACACAGATAGATAGATAGATATGAGAGAGATAGATAGATAGATATGGGATAGATAGATATATCTGTATGTATCTATCTATCCATGTCTATTTCCATAGATATGTCCATATCCATGTTTCTAAACCCCTTTCCAGAGCCATAATGTTTCCGTCAATATGGCCATGTGAGGGCTTATCTTTTGCGGGACAAGTTGTACTTTTGAACGACACCATTGGTTTTACCATATCGTGTAACAGAAAATGTGAAAAAAATTCAAAGTGCGATGAATTTGCAAAAAAAGTGCAATCCCACACTTGTTTTTTGCTTGGCTTTTTTGCTAGGTTCACTAAATGCTAAGGCTGTGTGCACACGTTGCGGATTTGACTGCAGATCCGCAGGGTTTTTTGCTGCACAGAATTGCATAAAATCCGCAGTGTAGTGCACAACCAATGTAAGTCTATGGGAGCCGCAGACTTGTGCACATGCTGCGGAAAAAGCCGCACCGAAACGCAGCTTTTTTTTTTTCCGCAGCATGTCACTTCTTTTTTGCCGAACTGCAGTGTTTCTGCACCCTTAGGCCGGGATCACACTACAGCGAGATACGGCCGAGTCTCGCAGGTTAAAACCAAGCTCTGGCACCGGCACTCCAGAGCGGAGCTTGCGGACGCATAGCAATACATGGAGCTGCACAGCTCCGCTCCGGAGTGCCGGTGTTTGTATTTAACCTACAAGACTAGGCCGTATCTCGTTGTAGTGTGACTCCAGCCTTAGACTTTCATTGAGTCGGGCACATCCGCAGCAAAACCGCAGATGTAAAAAAAGATCTGCAGTTTTGCTGCAGATGTGGGTCCGAGAAACGCTGCAGTTCGGGAGGAGGGAAGTGTGTGGGCGGTGACTGTGTGCGTGTATATGTGTGCGGGCGGGGTCTGTGGGCTGTTCAGGTGTGTGCGGGACTGTTCGGGTGTGTGCGGGGGGGTCTTTTGGGGTGTGTGCAGGAATCATCCGATGGGACTACAAATACGCAGCATCCAATCTGCAGCTAATTCGGATGTAAGGCTACTTTCATACTTCCGTCGGTACGGGGCCGTCGCAAACCGTCGGCCGTTGTGCTAAATTTAGCACAATGTGGGCTGCGGATGCAGTTTTACAACGCATCCGCTGCCCATTGTGATGAGCGGGGAGGAGGGGGCGGAGTTCCGGCCACGCATGCGCGGTCAGAAATGGCAGACACGTCGCACAAAAAAAGTTACATTGAACTTTGTTTTGTGCGTCGCGTCTGCCAAAACACGACGGATCCGTTGCACGAAGGATGCGACGTGTGCCCATCCGTCGCGATCCGTGCTAATACAAGTGTATGGGCAAAAAACACATCCTGCAAGCACATTTGCAGGATCCGTTTTTTTGCCCATAACGACGGATTGCGATGGAGCCCAGAAGACAGAAGTGTGAAAGTAGCCTAATCCGGACAGTGGACCCTACACTATCCATACATCTATCTATAGATATATGAATAGATAGATGTATGCATCTATAGATCTATCTATATGTAGATCTGTCTATCCATTTCATCTATCTGTGTGTAATTGAGTGTGGGTTGGACAAATATAAAAGAGGAGGTTGGACAATAATGACATCACAAATCTTTTTTTTTTTGTTTTTATTTAATAATATATCTTTATTTAGCTTTCAAAAACAGCATCAAAACTGCACCAAAAAACTGCATGAAAACCGCACTAAAAACTGCATCAAAAAACGTATCAAAACTGCAGCAAAAACTGCATCAAAAACGCACCAAAAACGCATCAAAACTTCACCAAAAACTGCATAAAAAAAGCATAAAAAACCTGAATCAAAAGCACACAAAAAACGCAATGAAAACTGCACCAAGAACTGCATCAAAACCGCACAAAAAGCGGCATCAAAAATCGTGAAAAAGTGAAAAAAAAATGCATAAAAAACAGCTGCCTTTTCTGCAAGGAGATGCAGATTTTGTGCAGAAAATTCTGCACCCAAATCTGCAACGTGTGCACACAGCATAAAACTGACCCGCCATTATGATTCTCCAGGTCTTTACGAGTTCATAGACACCAAACACATCTAGGTTATTTTTTATCTAAGTGGTGAAAAAAATTCCAAACTTTGCTATAAAGAAATAAAATAATTGCGCCATTTTCTGATACCCGTAGCGTCTATTTTCTGAGATATCAGGTTGGGTGAGGGCTAATTTTTTGCGTGCCGAGCTGGCGTTTTTAATTATACCACTTTTGTGCAGATACGTTCTTTTGATCGCCCGTTATTGTATTTAAATGCAATGTCGCGGCGACCAAAAAAAACAATTTTGGCTTATGATTTTTTTTTTCTCGCTATGCCGTTTAGCGATCAAGTACATTTTTTTGTTGTATTGAAAACAGCTAACATGCTGCGGCTTTGAAGTGGGCTCACCGCCGAAGCCCACCTCAAAGCGGGGGATACTGCCAGCTGACGTACTATTCCGTCAGCTGGCAGAAAGGGGTTAATGAACACTGTTTCAGTTAAAAAAAAAAACGAAAAAAAATGGAGTGGGCTCCTGCGCTATTTTCTGTGCCAGAGGGGGAAAGCCGACGGCCGGGGGCCAATATTTGTAGCCTGCTATGAATATCAGCCCGCAGCTGTCTGCGTAGCCTTTACTGGCTATTAAAATAGGGGGCCCCAAAAAAAAAAAAAAAAAAAAAAAAAATATGATGTGGGGTCCCCCTATATTTTATAGCCAGAAAGGCTACGCAGACAGCTGCGGGCTGATATTCATAGCCTAGAGAGGGGCCATGGATATTGGCCCCCCCGGCTACAAATACCAGCCCGCAGCCGCCCCAGAAATGGCGCATCTGTTAAATGCGCCAATTCCGGCACTTAGCCCCTCTCTTCCCACTCCCGAGTAGCGGTGGGATATGGGGTAATAAGGGGTTAATGTCACCTTGCTATTGCAAGGTGACATTAAGCCGGGTTAATAATGGAGAGGCGTCAATAAGACACCTATCCATTATTAATCCTATAGTAGTAAAAGACTTAAAAAAAAAAAAAAAAAAGACACAGCCAGAAAAAAGTATTTTAATATTCTTTATTTAACCATACTTACCATACTTCAGCGCCTGCAAAAAAACATAAAATAATAAACCGTATACTCCCTGTCCGATGCAGTCCAATTATAACGAGTGTCCCACGACGATCTCCCCTATAGAACAGTGACATCGGGTGATGTCACTGCTCTATAGGACCTTCAGTGACACACTGACAGGAGACAATGGCTCTTGCAGTGCATCACTGAGAGGTTACCATAGTTCACTGGTCTCACTTTATGGCAAAAAGCTGCGTGGGAACTTTCTCACACAGCAATGTCAAAAGTGAGACTAGGGACTATTTTCTCACAGGAGCGTAGGAATACATTGTGAGGAATACATTGTGGAAGGATACCTTCCATCAATGTATTCCTGGAGCCCCTGGAGAGCAGTCGCATCAGCTGATGCTCCTGCTCTCCACGGGAGACCGTCGAGGGACACTCGTTTTAATTGGATTTCTGTGGATCAGGGAGTATATTGTTTATTATTTTAATATTTTTTACAGGTGACACTGGCTTCGGGGAACAAAGTGACAAGTGATGGTGAGTATGTAATCTATGTTATATGTACTGTGTCTATATGTATGTTGTATGTATGTACTGTATGTGGCATGTTGCATGTTGTCGCATGGTGCATGTCATGTTGCATGTCGTCGCATGTCACATGTCGCATGTCGTTGCATGCTGCATGTCATCGCATGTTGCATGTTGGGTGTCGCATGTCATCGCATGGTGCATGTCGTCGCATGCTGCATGTCATAGCATGTTGCATGCTGCATGTCGTCGCATGCTGCATGCCATCGCATGTTGCATGTCATATGTTGCATGTCATCGCATGCTGCATGTCGCATGCTGCATGTCATCGCATGTCGCATGCTGCATGTCATCGCATGTAGCATGCTGCATGTCATCGCATGTAGCATGCTGCATGTCGTCGCATGCTGCATGCCATCGCATGTTGCATGTCATATGTTGCATGTCATCGCATGGTGCATGTCGCATGTCGTCGCATGTCACATGTTGCATGTCGTCGCATGCTATCGCATGTCACATGCTGCATGTTGCATGTCATCGCATGTAGCATGTAGCCGCATGTCGTCGCATGGTGCATGTCGTCGCATGGTGCATGTCACATGGTGCATGTCACATGGTGCATGTCACATGGTGCATGTCGTTGCATGTTGTCACATGTCGTCGCATGTCATTGCATGTAGTATGTTGCATGTCGCATGTTGTCACATGTCGCATGTTGTCACATGTTGCATGCTGCATGTCGTCGCATGCTGCATGCCATCGCATGTTGCATGTCATATGTTGCATGTCATCGCATGGTGCATGTCGCATGTTGCATGTCGTCGCATGTCACATGCTGCATGTTATCGCATGTTGCATGTAGCCGCATGGTGCATGTCGTCACATGGTGCATGTCACATGGTGCATGTCGTTGCACGTTGTCACATGTCGTCGCATGTCATTGCATGTAGTATGTTGCATGTCGCATGTTGTCACATGTCGCATGTTGTCACATGTTGCATGATGTCACATGTCACACGGTGTGTGTTGTATGTATGTATGTATGTATGTATGTACTGTATAAGTCTATGTGTTTTGTTTTTTACATTCAACACATTAGCCGGATGATGGGACTATCATTGGCTACTGTCCCATCATTGGCCAGTCACTCACTGTCACTGTAGCAGGCAGAGCCCGATGGGACTTGTAGTCCCATCGGACGATGCCTGCACACAGAGACACACACACCAATGATCACCCCCCGTAGCAGACCCACCGTAGACCCCAGCACCGCCCGCACGCACTGGCACGCAGACCCCCGGCGCCCGCACATACCGGCGCCGGCCCGCACATACTGGCGCCAGCTCGCAGACCCCCGGCGCCCGCACATACCGGCGCCGGCACGCAGACCCCCAGCGTCCACACAATCATCCCTGCCTAGCCCCGCCCCCAGCACAGCCCCGCAGGCAGCCCCCCAGTCACTCTTGATGAGTGACCGGTCTGTGGAGGCTGGTCACGCCTGCTGCGGATGTCACGTCAATTTCCAGAGTCTGGAAATTGACGTGACGTCGGCGGAAATAAGCGGCGGCTGCAGCCTAGGGGTTACGTGACCTGGACTCTGCCGCCGGAATAGCGCCGCTCACAGGCGAAAATGGCAACGGAAGGTATTTGCACAATTCATTAGGGGCCCCGGGGGGATACATTGGGGGGTTAATTGAAAGTAGTGGACAACCCCCTTAATTCTAACATGGCTTTACAGTGAAAAATAAAAATGTTTTCATGGCCAAAGAAAAAAAACAAAAAAACAAACAGGTTGGACTTGCTGGCGATCCTGAAATTAGCTTTTCTTTGTTTTACCTGTCTTTACAACTGATTAAGAGATACACACATTGAAAGTGTAACATACCATAATATTCTGAATATCTCTACCACTTACCAGTATACTGTGAAGGTTAGTTAAGGTGACAACATCACACACAGTTTTTATCCGGTCAATTAGTTTATAAAAATAATTCACCATTTCTTCTTTCTTAATTATTTTTGCATAACGAGGAAAAGTTGGTGGAAGCAACCTCTGGTTGACTAAGGGCTCAAATCCCATCATGATTGGGTGATCTAAGTAGAAAGACAAGTTTTTTGATTAACGATATATCAGCATATATTTTTAGGAATGCTTGCATTTCTATGTTATGCAAATTGGTGTAGGTAGTCTGGAGTACACAAAGGGGCTACTATAGCAAAGCATAAAGCGATATACAGTAGTTCATCATGGTCATTATTACACCTCCTTCATACCTCATTAATTGGCTTACCAGTCAGTGTGGTTTGATCTATGTTTAACCCCTTGGGCCAGGTTCACATTGCATTAACAGCAGCCCGTTCAACACATGCGTTAACTGGCTGCTGTTAACGCAAGTGCCGATATGTCATCGCGCTAGCGCAGATAGAGCTAGCAGATGCGCTAGCAGTGACGGACCCGGAAACGCTGCAGCCCACATTCCAGGGTCCGTCACTCAATGACGTCACATCGCTAGCGCACGCCCATTTTGGGTGTGCGCTAGCGATGCGCCAGTAATAGAGCTCAATGGCAGCGTTAAGGGACTGCGTTACAGCGCGTTCTGCCGCGTCTAACAGACTGCTAAAATGCAATCTGAACCTAGCCTTAGTGACAGAGCCAATTTGGTACTTAATGACCAGGCCAATTTTTACAATTCTGACCACTGTCACTTTATGAAGTTATAACTCTAGAACGCTTCCACGTATCCCACTGATTCGGAGATTGTTTTTTCGTGACACATTGTACTTCATGTTAGTGGTAAAATTTCTTTAATATAACTTGCATTTATTAATGAAAATAAAATGCTAATTTGGCAAAAACTTTGAACATTTTGCAATTTTCAAACTTTTAATTTTTGTACCCCTTAAATCAAAGAAAATAGTTAACAAAAAACATTTATCACATGTCTACTTTACATCAGCACAATTTTGGAAACAATTTGTTTTTTGTTAGGACGTTATAAGGGTTAAAATTTGACCAGCTATTTCTTTTTTTTTTTTCAACAAAATTTACAATGAGGCACCATCTCATATTTGAAGTGAGTTTGAGGGTGAATATAACAGAAAATACCCAAAAGTGACTCCATTCTAAAAATGGCACCCCTCAAGGTGCTCAAAACCACATTGAAGAAGTTTATTACTCCTTCAGGTGCTTCACAAGCACCAAAGCAATGTGGAAGGAAAAAAAACTGAACATTTTACTTTTTCACAAAAAAAAAAAAAATTACTTGGGAACTTTTTTTTAATTTTTAAAAGGGTATCGGGACAAAATGGACCATGAAATTTGTTGTGCAATTTCTCCTGAGTAGGTCGATACCGCGTATATGGGGGAAAGCCACTGTCTGGACGCATGGCAGGGCTCAGAAGGGAGGGAGCACTGTTTGACTTTTGAACGCCAAATTGGCTGGAATCAATGGTGGCGCCATGTTGCGTTTGGAGACCCCCTGATATACCTAAACAGTGGAAACCCCCCCAATTCTAACTCCAACCCTAGCCCCAACCCCATCCCCAACCCTAGCGGAAAAATGGAAATACTATTTATTTTATTTATTTTTTTACCTAAGGGAGTGATAAAGAGGGGTTTGATTTACTATTTTTTTTATTTGGTCACTGTGATAAGGTTTATCATAGTGATCAAAATGAACCAATAGGAAAAATTTGATATTGTTGCCAGGTGCCAGCCGGCAGTTCTCGGCGGGCGCACTACACATGCGTCCGCCATTTTCTACCAGGAAGACGACGCCGGGGGTCAGGATTGGGGGATGCAGGAGGGTCCAAGGACATAGGAGGTACCGAGGGGGGCTCGGGGACCCCATTTCTCTCTCCTCTGATGTGCTAGAACATAGAGGAGAGAGAAAAGGAGATTTTTGTGTACTCACCGTAAAATCTCTTTCTCTTAGCCTGTAATTGGGGACACAGGACCATAACATAGTAACCATGGGTGTTATGCTGCTGTCCACTAGGAGGCGACACTATGCATAATCTGAAAAAGATTAACCATGGCTCCTCCTCTGCAGTATACACCCCTGGACGGCGTCAGCCTTCTCCAGTTTTGTGCAAAAGCATAAGGAGGAACATAACATGAATGACATAACCATGCCTATAAGAAAGCAGCTATGTACGAGCTCAAGAAAACAATATGAGAACTCAACAGTAACAACGGCCCGGAATGGGCAACAGGGTGGGAGCTGTGTCCCCCAATTAGAGGCTAAGAGAACGAGATTTTATGGTGAGTACACAAAAATCTCCTTTACTCTGTCGCCTCATTGGGGGACACAGGACCATGGGACGTCCCAAAGCAGTCCCTGGGTGGGAAGCAATGGACGAATATTGTGCAGACAGGCCCCTATACGTAAGGCACCGCCGCCTGCAGGACACATCTACCGAGGCTCGCGTCCGCCGAGGACTGGCTATGAACCCTGTAGTTTTTAGTAAACGTGTGTAAGCTAGTCCAAGTGGCCGCCTTACACACTTGTTGTGCCGAAGCCTGGTGCCGAATGGCCCAGGAGGCCCCTACCGCCCGTGTAGAGTGTGCCTTAATACCGGCTGGAAGAGGAGAATTCCTAAGGCGGTAGGCCTCTTGTATGGTGGATTTGATCCACCTGGCAAGGGTAGCTTTGGAAGCTGGCAGACCCTTGTGGCCGCCTTCCGGAAGGAGGAAAAGAGAATCAGACCTCCAGAAGGACGCAGTTCTAGACACATATATACGCAATGCCCTGACAAGGTCAAGCGTATGCAGAGCCTTCTCCACTCTATGAACCGGAACCGGACAAAAGGGATGGTAGTGAAATTTCCTCATTGAGGTGGAAGTTGGACACAACCTTCGGAAGGAAGGATGGGACCGTACGAAGAACTACCTTGTCCTGGTGAAAAGCCAGGAAGGGCCGTCTGCAGGAGAGTGCAGTTAGATCAGACACCCTGCGTAGCGAGGTGATTGCCACCAGGAAAACCACCTTCTGGGAAAGAAGGCGGAGCGGGACCTCCTTAATGGGTTCGAAGGGTGGTTCCTGCAATGCTGTCAGGACCAGGTTGAGGTCCAACGTCTCTAGTGGTCATCTGTAGGGGGGGAACCAATCGGGAAACCCCCTGAAGGAAAGTCCTTACTTGCGGCTTGGTAGCAATGCGCCTTTGAAAAAGCACTGAGAGGGCTGACACCTGGCTCTTAAGCGAGCCCAATGACAGCCTGGCTTCCAGACCCGATTGGAGAAAACCAAGTACTTTGGGTAGGGAATAAGGGAGTGGGATCTGGCCACGAGATTCGCACCAGGTAAAGAAAGCTTTCCAGGTACGGTAATAAATCTTGGCAGAGGCTGGCTTCCGTGCCCTGATCATGGTTCCAATGACGTCCGTCGAGAGCCCTGCCTGGGTTAGAACCCAGGTCTCAAGGGCCACGCCGTCAAATTGAGAGCCCCTGAGTTCTGGTGGTAGAACGGGCCTTGTGATAGAAGATCGTGGCGGTCGGTGAGACGCCAGGGGGCGTGTGCTGTGAGTTGTACGATGTCGGCGTACCATGTGCATCTGGGCCAGTCCGGTGCAATTAGAATGGCTGGAACTCCCTCTTGTTTGATCTTCCTCACCACTCTGGATATAAGGGGGAGAGGTGGAAAAATGTACAGAAGCTGGAACTGGGTCCAGTCCTGAACTAGAGCGTCTGCTCCGAGCAACCGCGGATCGTGTGTTCTGGCCATGAAGTTGGAGACTTTGGCATTGAAGTGGGATGCCATTAGGTCCACATCCGGGGTCCCCCAGCGGAGACAGATCTGGTGAAACATTTCTGGATGGAGAGACCACTCTCCCGAGTCTATTCCTTGTCGGCTGAGGAAGTCTGCTTCCCAGTTGTCCACACCCGGAATGTGGACCGCCGAAAGAACCGACCCTGTGTCCTCCGCCCAGCGGAGGATGTGTGACACTTCTTGCATCGCCTGGGTACTGCGGGTCCCCCCTTTGTGATTCACATATGCCACAGCCGTGGCATTGTCCGACTGTATTCTGATGTGAGAGGCTGCCAGTAAGTGATGGAAGGCCGTCAATGCCAGAAGGATGGCACGAATTTCCAGGATGTTGATGGGCATGGTCGCTTCCACTGGGGATCACTTGCCCTGTGGGGTAGGTGCACCGCACCCCAACCCGTCAGGCTCGCGTCGGTGGTCAGAACCTTCCATTGACCTGTGAGAAAGGATTTCCCCTTTGCTAGCGAGGTTGGCTTGAGCCACCAGTGCAGGGACCTCCTGGTTAACGACGTCAGCTGGAACTCCCTGTCGAGAGAAAAGGGATTCCTGTCCCAGGACTTGAGAATGGCTAGTTGGAGAGGTCTGAGGTGAAACTGGGCAAATGGGACCGCTTCTATTGCTGCTGCCATCTTGCCGAGGACCATCATGGCAAACCGGAGAGATCGAGGGGGTTTGCGGAGGAGGCTGCGAACTGCTAGTCGGAGAGCCAGTGCCTTGTCCTTGGGAAGGAGCACTAGACCCCTGGAGGTGTTGAATAGCATTCCCAGCAAGGTCAGGGACTGACTCGGGGTTGGTGATGACTTTTGTAGGTTGATTAACCAGCCCATGCGACAGAGTATCGGTTGTGATTGAGACGCTGAGCTCACAGTCCTTGAAGGTGGGAGCCTTGATGAGTAGATCGTCCAGGTATGGAACGACTACTATGCCTCTGGAGTGCAGGACGTCCATGGTGGCTGCCATGACCTTGGTGAACACTCTGGGAGCCGTGGCGAGTCCGAAAGGGAGAGCCATGAATTGGTAGTGGTCCTGGCCTATTGCGAACCTGAGAAACCTCTGATGGGCAGGTGCAATGGGTATATGCAGGTATGCGTCTTGTATGTCTATGGAGGCGACATATTCTCCCTTCTCCATGGACGCAATGATGGACCGAAGGGACTCCATGCGGAAATGACGGACCCGTACATATTTGTTGAGCTGTTTTAGGTCTCGTATGGGCTGTACGCTGCCTCCTTTCTTGGGAACTACGAACAGATTGGAGTAGAACCCTCGGAAGCGGTCGGTCGTGGGTACCGGTACTATGACTCCTGCTTGAACAAGCGAGGAGACCACTTGGTGGTAGGCACGAGCCTTGGCTGGCGGTTTTGGGGGGACAGAGAGGAATAATAGGTCCGGTGGGTTGGAGGTGAAGTCTATATTGTATCCGGAAGACACTAGTTCCCTGACCCACCTGTCTTCTGTAATAGGCAGCCAGACTTGATGAAAGAGCAAAAGTCGGCCGCCTACTGGTGTGGTGTCTACCGGAGTCCGTGAGTCATGATGAGGAGAAAGTCTGAGATTTTCCTCCTCTGGGCTTAGGCTGGCCTGCTTTTGACTGCCAGGTCTTGTCCGACCTTTGCGTCGATCGTGAGTTGTCCTTGCGAGGGGAACAGTTACGATTTTGTGCTGGACGCGAGACGGACCAGCCGGAGGAATTCCGAAAGGATCGGAATCGAGTTTGGTTACGCTTCTTGTAAGTGCGTTTAGGTTTCAGTTGGGGAAGAGAAGTACTCTTACCCCCGGTGGCGTTGGATATCATAGTGTCCAACTGTTCACCGAAAAGTCTCCCACTGAGGAAGGGGAGGTGCGTGAGGGACTTCTTTGAGGCTGTGTCCGCTTTCCATTCCCGCAGCCAGAGGATACGCCGAATCGTGATGGTGTTTGATGCTATCCCCGCTACTCCCCTTGCTGAATCCAGAGCTGCATGGAGCATGTAGTCTGCTACAACTGCTATTTGAACCGCTTGGTCCGACAGCTCAGGAGCGGATGCTTGGAGAGCTTGTAAATTCTTTACCCAGGCCAGAATGGCCTTGGCAGCCCAAACTGAGGCGAACGCGGGAGCCAGGGATGCCCCTGCTGCCTCGAAAATTGAACGAGCCATGCGTTCTACCTGCCGGTCTGCTGCGTCCCTGAGGGTTGAGCTATCTGGCAGTGAAAAGAGGGTCTGTGCTGCTAGCCTAGAGTCTGGGGGGTCCACTTCAGGTGGATCTGTCCATTCCTTGGTGTCCTTCTGTGGGAAGGAGTACCTCGCCTCCAGATATTTGCGATTAGCGTTTTTTTCCTCAGGCTGTGAGAGCTGCTTTTTAAGGATCGCCTTAAACTCTGGGTGGTTAGAGAAAACCTTAGGCGGCTTCAGAGGTCCTTCAAAGGAAATCTTATGTTCTGGGGCCTCTGGTGGCGGATCAGAAATGTCCAGCACCTGATGGATGGAAGAAATTATGTCCTCAACTAGCGCTGTATTGCTAGGAGGGATTGGGATCTAGGACTCCTCCGTTTCTCTGTCTGAGTCAGAGTCGCAGATGCCTTCCGAATCCTGTGTATCACTGAGGCGTCCCCTGCTGAGTGGGTCGGGGAGGAGGCCTTCTCTGGTCGGGGATTGCGGAGATCTGCATTGTCTGTCCCTGGAATGGGACGGTCTAGATGACCTGGAGCTACGGTGTCTCTCCCTAGAGGGGGATGACCGTGTGCTATGGGATGACGCAGATGGACTTGATCTATGGGTCCGCTTGCGTCCTGACCTAGACGTGGATGTGCCAGGGTCATCTTGTTCCTGAGTCAAGCTCTCCCTTTGCTGGGTAACGGTCATAGCCGGGGCATGACCCTGCAGAGCCTGAAGCAATGTGGAGGTTACGTTACCTATAGACTGCGTCATAGATTGCGATATCTGAGTAGCCCATTCCGGCGTGGCATTAGACACCGAGGCATTGGCAGGGGCTTCTTGGGGCTCTGACACAGTTTGTATACAGTTCTGACAATGCGGGTACGTGCTGCTACTGGGGAGAGCGGTCCCGCAGGCTGTGCAGAATACATAATAGCAGTTCTGCCTGGTTCTCTTGGACCTTGAGCCCGGCATAGTGCCCCGATGCCGGCAGAGGACCTTACAGGGGTAGAGAAACCTATAGGGGAGCCTTATAGGTAATATGGATTCACAGCTGAGTAAAACAACCCGGCTGTGATCTTACCCGACCAGTGTGCCCCTAGGTCCAGCGCCGAAGTTCCACAGTCCTGTGCCCCCCGGAGACTGGCTGCCTGGTCCTGCAGACCGGGAGATGCAGGGTTAATCTGCAGCAGAAAATGGCTACTGAGAAAGAGAGGAAGGAAGAGAAGGGGGCGGAGAGCTGGAAAAAGGCGGCAAAGCTGTGTAAAAACGCGCCCTTTCTGTCTCGATCCACCCCCTTTATGACACTGTAGAGTGTCATATTTGTCATCCGGGGGGCGGGCCGGGGGGCGGAGAGGAGGCGGCTGCTTCAGCTAGGCCGAAGCCGGGGCCTAAATTAGATGCCTGAGGCCCAGAAGGGCTCCAGGCCGGCGCGAAAGTCCGGGCGGGGGTCGGATCTGAACCGGACCCCTCCGGATTTAAAGGCAGGATGGCGGTGGGGCTATAAGCGGAAGGGGGAGCCGGGTTGGGGTCTCCCTGAGGCAGTATAGAGCTGGTGCTGCCGCAGAGACAGGGGCGCAGGGAGCCCTGTGTCTGTATGTGCCATGCCTGCCTGCACTCCCCCCGGCCCCAACAGGAGCCCGCAGCTGGGCTGGGGTCCCTGGATGCAGGCGCAGTGTGCTGGCCCATTGCTGGGAGCTGTAGAATGCTGCCTGTACAGGCCCTACCTGAGGTGTCTCAACCTAATACCCCCAAGAGGGGTATCAGGGAGGGTGCTGTTGTCACACCTTCAGGGGCCTTTATCCTCGCCTCGACCTCAACCCAGAAACCAAAAGGAATTGGGGAAGGAGGGGGGGTCTCGACTTCGAACCAGCACCCGAGGGACTGGGGAAGGAGCAACATGGGGAATAGCCATCTCTACTTCAACTGGGCACCCCATAATAGGGGGCCGAGGAAGGAGCCATGCCGGGAGTCTCACAGGAGACCCTCTTTTCTTCATCTGTAATCCCGTCGGAAAAAACGGAGTAAAAAATCTTAGGTGTGCCTCCTATGCGACACTAAGCAAAAACTGGAGAAGGCTGATGCCATCCAGGGGTGTATACTGCAGAGGAGGAGCCATGGTTAATCTTTTTCAGATTATGCATAGTGTCGCCTCCTAGTGGACAGCAGCATAACACCCATGGTCCTGTGTCCCCCAATGAGGCGACAGAGTAAATCCGTTTTTAGTGAGTATTTCAAGCTATTCGGAATATGTCCCCTCCCAGTCTCAATCCACAACCTTTATGATGTTGACACTGTGCCAATAAGAAATATAACCAAGGATTAGAGAGCGCCAGGCCACCCTCCGTTTTGGGCCTCTGTAGTATCTCCTGTTTGAACCTTGGACACTCTCCCACCCCCCACCCCCACCCCCATATTAGCTCACCAAACAGAGATTTAATCCTACGAAACCTACACTGCGGGATCCAGACAGGAGAACTGTGCAGCACATAAAAATGATTGTGGTGCCGCAACTGCTTTAACGGATTCACCCTACCAACTACTGACAGGTGTAATTTATTCCACGCTAAAATTTTGGTACGAATTTTTTGCAATAGCGGGTTTAAATTTAAATCCTCAAATCTTGTTAGAGGAAGGGCAATATGCATCGCCAAGTATTTAAATTTTTGAACCATCTTTAATTTTGTAGAATTTACCACCTCCCCCCGACCAGGGGTCCCTTTTTGATTAGCCAGAAGGTAAAGCCACTATCAAAGGGGAATTGACTTGTGCAAATATAACATATTGAGCCATTTAATTTCTACAGTCGAACGTTAACAAGAGTCAAAGGAAAATGTAGAACTTAATGCATCACAGAAGAATCACTCCATTTGTAGGATTGGCTTTTTTCTGTACCAATGGAGACACAGTTCTACCTATGATTTATACATATAAAGTTGTTGGATAATTTTAAAAAGCAGGAAAAAAAAAAAACTGTACATAGCCTTTACTACATTTATTCCTAACTGGTTCTCACCGCCTTTGGTGGTGTCATTCTGGGCTTGAATCCCAAGTGAAAGGGAGTTCTCAATAGCAGAGAGAAGGTCAGTTGCTTGGCTTATTAGCTTAGATGCCTCGACCACTGGACTAGTCTATGAAATAAAGAGCAAACATTCAATTATATTGCAATTTTTGTAGTTTGAGCAATGAACCATAACGCAATCACCGCCTTACCTCTTTCTTTGTAAAAGCTATTAATACGGTAAGCAAAACACGTGTAAACTTGACTCTGGTAAATACCGCTAAGCACTGCTGGTGCTGGGGGGAAAAAAAAGAAAATATACAAAATGATAAGAATTTTGTAACATCCTTATAAAAAAGTGATATCTAGTTTCTGTCTTTGCAACAGAGGTATAAAAGTTATCACTACCAGGAATAATCCCCATGCTATGGTAAATTAATCGGACTCTAAGGAGTAATCTCCAATTGTTGTGTAGTTTTTAGTAGTGAAGTTTCCCAGAGGTAGATAGAGTTTAAAAGATGAAGGAATTACTACCTCCAGCTCCACTTCGGGATCTCTTGCTTCACCTTGTCGACTCCTGGTGCTCTAAAATATGTTAAAAAAGAAAAATACACATTTTTCTTCAATGTTGTGGAAAACCCTAGTTATTCCTCAGGGGTTAAAGGGACTTTTTTTTTTTTTTTTTTACCTATGGAGATAAGAACTTATCGGCAGGTTCTTGCTAGCTACCTGCCCTGTTCGGCCCTGCAACGATCTTTTCCAGCTCAGAAGGCGATTCCACTGTTCCCATTGATCTCACGCCACTGCCAATGACAAGCTGACAGAGGGCTCCCTGCAGTTTAGACAGTGCGGAGCCGGCTGTCAATCCAAAAGATATCATCAGAGCAGAAAAGAAGCTACTCTGTGGACACTACGCTACCGGAAGTGGGAGAATCGTTGACAGGAGCGGACCGTGACCACTCACCCAGAACAGACTATCACATGGCAAAACAGGCAGGTAGTAAGCAACTACCTGTTAGTAAGTTTGTAGTCCCACAGAAAAAAGTCCTGAATAACCCCTTTGCATCAGAAACTGTTTTGGCTTTTAAGCCAGACCATAATTTTAACCTTTATTTTTATTTTTTTGCCGACAGTCACATGAGGGCTTGTTTTTTTCTGATTGAGTTGTGTTTCTCTATGGCATCATTTTGGAGGATATATAACTTATTAAAATTGGAATTTACTCTGGGAAGAAATATAAACAAAACAGCAAATCCACCGGTGACTTTATGCAAATTTATTGCATTATTGCATTGCATTTTTTTTTTTTTTATTTCACACTATTATTGTGCTGCACAAATAAAGTGATTTCTTTATCCTGTAAGTCAGCACGATTAGAAAGAAATTTCTATTGGTTTTATTTTTACTACTTTTGTACAATTAATACCGTCTGAATAGAAAAATTATTTGTTTTAGATCACCATATTTTGAATGCCATAAGTTTCATAATTTTCCGTCAGTGGAGCTAACTGTGAAGGATTATCACTAAGAGATTAACGTTGAGGACTATACTAGTCTGGCCACGCCCCCTCCTGTGATAAGCAGCTCACTGTCTATGCACTTTGTACACTGACAGCCTGGTGTGGGCAGGGTTAGCTTCCTAAGCTGGGTGACATGCTAAATCTAAAAGCTCAGATTTTGTCAGAACGGCTCCATCCAGTAATCTAAGTGACACATCGTTGCATTCAGTTTCTCTGCCTACACTGCTAAGATCAGGTAGCAAAAATCTGTTGACAGATTCCCTTACAAAAAAAAAATGGGAGTGACATGCTGCATTTGTCTTTTTTATACATTTTTAATTCATTTTTTGGTAGGACGCATAAGCAAAAAACCACGGAATTTTTATGATATGTCAATTATACTGCGTGTAAATTAACTTTATTTTTTAATGCTTTACTAACTTTCCACAGGTTTTTTTTTTTTTTTTTAAACGTGCTTATTTGGACATTTGGCCATTGTAAGAGGCATGACTTTCATTATTCTCTATAGAGTGGGCGTTTTTTACAAAACGAGCTATAGTTTTTATTGCTATCATTTTGCAACACATCTTTTTGATCACTTTTGATTCAGTTTTTGTATTTGAGATAAACAGAACCAATTACGGCATTGCTTTAAACATTTTATTTTAAGGTAATTCACCATGCAAGATGAATAATAGTTTAATAGTAGATGACATTACAAATGAAGAAAATTTATGTTTCCCCCCCCTCCCCACAAAAACTTTTTTATTAATTATTATTACTGTGATTTGGGGTTTTCTTAATACAATGCGTACTGGTCCGACAAATGCTTCCACCAATTGCATAATACACTTATACATAGGTTCTACAGTGTGTGTGTCCACGATCAGAAACTGCTGCGGGTTTGACGCTGCATATTTATGTAGCATCAAACCCACAGCGGCCAGATGTTACAGCATAGTGGATGGGATTTCTAGAAATCCTATGACCACTCTGCATGCATTGTAGCCTGCAGATCACCCGAGGAGAATGACATGCAGCGCATCTTAGAAGTCTGCAGCATGGAAATTCATTTTGCGGAGACGCCGGTCTCCGCAAGAGAAATTACATTAACAGCAATGTATAGAATGTGGCAAATCCACACAGTTCAGTGATCACATGCGAATTTACCTGCATTCAATAGAAGGAAGTGCTTTGGACGCAGCAAACATACGCTGCATCCAAAGCGCTGGTAGTTCCAGGTCGTGAGCACCCGGCCTTACATGTTTTCCACCTTCTCCCACGAGTCCACGAAAACCAGGAATTGGATAGTTTCTGTGAGTGCTGTGTGATTTTTGTTTTTTCATGGACCCACAGACTTTCATTGTAGAGTATCACACTCTAATCAAGATGCTAGGAACCTCAACGATCTTGTGAACAGAGCTCAGTCTTGAATTTAGGAGCGCATACTGTGAGACTGCCAAAATAGCCAAAAACAGTTCTGGGCATTTTCAAGAGCCCTGCCCCTGGGATAGCTTAATGTTCAAGAGGTCATACCCCAAGCAATCAGTTATCCTCTATCACATGGGAAAAGGGTATAATTAACTGAACATATCCTACAGGTATAAGGGATAACTTACTATTTTTGGAATAACCCTTTAATCCCTCTGGACATCATACAGTTGCTTCTCCAACTTTAACACCCTTCTCTTCATTTCATACATCCATGTGTCACAGTCCAATTATGGACAAGGGCTGCGGGTCTCTTAACTGGACCTGGACAGCCACATATGTGTCAAGAGCCTTATAAACACATGGATGCATAAAGGCAGCCTAATAGTGGGGCACCAGCCAAGGAACCCTGGCCATATGTATATGGGTAATCTCCCTTGTAAAAACAACCAATGATGAAGCCATAAGAGTGTTGGAGAACTGAATATACGATCCGGTGTTCTTTTACATGCATAAACTTCTCATCGCCCATCAGGATCAGGCATTTAAAAGGAACTGTCAGCACAGGATTACTGTTCAAACCATGTCCCACCGCTCAGTGCTCCACAGCAGGGCCAATCATTTATATACACCTTCCCACTATCTCCACTCCCCTCTCTTCTTTGATTGACAGCTCTGGCTTCATGAAGCCATAGAAGGGTGTATATAAACGATTGTCCATGCAGAAAAGCACCGAGCGCCTGTACTTGGTTTGAAAAGTCATTCAGTGCTGACAGAGTTGCTTTAAAGGGCCTTTGATGTATGCTATAGAAGCCCCTATCTTCTGCAAGATACAAGGAGGTGTAAATGTAACCTTTTTACTTTTCAGCCTTCCAGGTGAGGACATTAGTTTCAGCACCAACAAACAAATATCCCATTGGTCTCTTGGGATCAAAACAATAAAATGAGTGATCTACTGCTCTGTAAACCTTTTATGAAGTCATAGAGATGAGCTGAATTACATTTTAGATTCTGCCAAATGGAAGATACCTTTACTCTCCTCTGCAAATCATCTTCAACATCCTTCAACATTCCTGCAGTAAAAAATAATTATTATAAATGAACAACACCCAAGAAATATTACACAAGAAATCATATATATTACCTGTAACTCGGAGATCGGTCACATTATTAGCCATTTTAAACCCATATGTCATGGACTGGAAGTCCTCCTACAGGTAAAAAATAAAACTTTTACTCTGAGGTTCCCTTTAAAACACGTACAATTTACCGTTTCCTGTGTCATCACAGGACTAGGCAGTATCTGAAGGAAGGCAAGTAAGCCCCAACCATGCTCAAATGTATAAGAAGAAAAGGGGGCTGGCTTAGGTATTGGGCTCTTCGAATCGAAATCCAAACTCCTGGGACATGTGATAGATCGACTAAGGGAGGATGGGACATCTGGGGCAATAAAAGTATATACTCTTGTTTCCCTGGAAAATTCCTTTAACCACTAGATGACTAACCTCTTCAAATACAGCAGCTTTGTTGACTTTTTCTCTAGCGATATCGCATATCTTTAGGATTCCAAGTGCAAACGCTTTCATAGCTGGATCTTCTATGAAATCGGCATTATGTACATAGAGGCAAGTGAATACAGTCTGTGCTAAGGAGTGACCCTCCAGCCATGTTATCTGTAAGAAAACAAAAAAAAAAGTTCCAGATACCAAAACAGTAACAAAACACATAAGAGATTAGTATTAGTGCAAGGTTTACAAGAATCCTGCACGGTGTGCAAAACTACGAGTGCACCGAGATGACTATTCCCATCACTGGAGTCTCCAACCTGTGTCATGGGGGCCATGATGAGTGGCTCAAAGCTGTCTATCTGCTAGGTGCATTGACACCAGGTCTAGCAAACAGCTATGAGAGCAGGTCTCCAGATGGTGACTAAACCAGCCTGTGGATTGGAGAGATAGATGTGTTAAGCTGGAACTGCTAAGCAGAAGGGTGTTTGAAACTAAATGCAATAGTGTGGTGGGAGAACTTGATGTGAGAATACCGAATGGACGTAAAGTGGGAACCCCTAGGTGTGAGAATACTGTCCATAAAAAAAGGACATACGAGGTCTGTGTGTATTATCTTCGGGGAAGTTTTGGCTGTCACTACTGGGGTTTGCCATTGTAGGAGGTGGGTGCTGGATATGGCTCATGACCATCTCACAGTGCAGAGTGTGTCTCTCAAGGTAAGAAAGGTTAGAGACCACTGCTCTATCACAATCAAAGTGGTTTAGATACTTACCAAACAACAAAAACATGTGTCCATAATTCCAATCAAATCTGGCCACGTTAAATCCTTAATTTTAATATTTCCATCCTTTAAAATAAAAAATTAACATAGTTGGCTAAATTTGTCCAAAAATGCAACTTGCAAACAATGTAAATACGTGTGATGATGTAAGTTGTTACTTTCCAAGTAAATATACAGTATATCTTGTGTCTGAAGAGTGACTCAGCAGCACAATTTTAATAGACTAAAGGCTGAGTCACAGATAATATCGTTAACGATATCGTTGCAACGTCACGCTTTTGGTGACGTAGCAACGATCCCTCTAACGATCTCGTTATGTGTGACAGCGACCGACGATCAGGCCCCTGCTGGGAGATCGTTGGTCGATGGGAATGATCAGGACCATTTTTTGGTCGCTGATCACCCGCTGGATCGGCGTGTGTGACGCCGATCCAGCGATGTGTTCACTTGTAACCAGGGTAAATATCGGGTTAGTAACCCAATATTTACCCTGGTTACCATTGTAAAAGTAAAAAAAAAAAACAGTACATACTCACATTCTGATGTCTGTCACGTCCCCCGGCGTCCACAGGGTTAAAACTGCTTTCGTCAGGAGCGCTGCTAATGCACGCGCTGCTGCCGAGAGCTTCCCTGCACTGACTGTCAGTGCCGGCCGTAAAGCAGAGCACAGCGGTGACGTCACCGTGGTTACTGCCGGCGCTGACACATTCAGTGCAGGGAAGCTCTCGGCAGCAGCGCGTGCATATTAGCAGCGCTCCTGACGAAAGCAGTTTTAACCCTGTGGACGCCGGGGGACGTGACAGACATCAGAATGTGAGTATGTACTGTTTTTTGTTTTTTTTTACAATGGTAACCAGGGTAAATATCGGGTTACTAAGCGCGGCCCTGCACTTAGTAACCCGATGTTTACCCTGGTTACCTGGGTGCTGCAGGGGGACTTCGGCATCGTTGAAGACAGTTTCAACGATGCCGAAGTCGTTCCCCTGATCGTTGGTCGCTGGAGAGAGCGCCCCAGCGACCACACAACGACTTACCAACGATCACGGCCAGGTCGTATCGCTGGTCGTGATCGTTGGTAAGTTGTTTAGTGTAAAGGTACCTTAAGGCTGCTTTCACACTAGCGTCGGTACGGGGCCGTCGCAGTGCGTCGGGCCGACGTATGCTGTGAAATAAATGCCCGACGTGGGCAGCGGAAGCAGTCTTAGGACGCTTCCGCTGCCCCATTGCAAGGTCCGGGGAGGAAGGGGCGGAGTTTCGGCCGCGCATGCACGGTCGAAAATGGCGGACTCAACGCACAAAAAAATTTACATGTAATGTTTTTTTAGTGCCGGCGGTCCGCCAAAACACGACACAACTGTCACACGACGGTTGCGACGTGCGGCAATACGTCGCAATGCGTCGGTAATGTAAGTCTATGGGGAAAAAAACGCATCCTGCAGACAACTTTGCAGGATGCGTTTTTTCTCCTAAACGACGCATTGCGACGTACTGCAAACGACGCTAGTGTGAAAGTAGCCTAAGCTGACCACAGTAAAACCCCAAAGTAAATTATACTTAAAGGGAACATGACAGCGGACATGATGCCTGATCCACGGGCAGTATGTATCAGACATTGGCTGCATGATTTCTGGCATGTACACTTGGGTCCGGAAATATTTATACAGTGCCAAATTTTGGCATTTTAGCTGTTTAAAAAAACATTTTAAAGATACAGTTATATAATCAATATGGGATTATAGTGCAGACTCAGCTTTAGGCCGAGATCACACACAGCGAGATACGGCCAAGTCTCGCTGGTTAAAACCAAGCTCTGGCACCGGCACTCCAGAGCGGAGCGTGCGGCCCCACAGCAATACATGGAGTCGCACGCTCCACTCCGGAGTGCCGAGCTTGTTTTTAACTTGCGAGACTTGGCCGTATCTCGCTGTAGTGTGACTCCGGCCTTAATGTGAGGGTATTCACATCCTAATTGGAGTAAATGTTCAATAATTACAGCTCTTTAATATGTACCTTCCTTTTTTAAAGGAACCAAAAGTAATTGGACAATTATCTTAAAAGATCTATAATGGGCTGCAAAGACTATTCCCTCATTACTCCATCAACTAAAAATGTAAAAGGTATGGAGCTGATTCCAGATATGGCATTTGCATTTTTAAACTGTTGCTGTGAACCCACAACATGCGGTCAAAGGAACTATCAATGGAAGAGAAACAGACCATCGATTGGCTGAAAAAAAAGAAGAAATTCTAGAGAGATTGTAGAAATGCTATGAGTGGCCAAATCAAGAGTATGGTATATTTTGCAAGAAAAGGAAAAAGAAAAAAAGAGCACAATGGTGAGCTTGGGAACTAAAAAGGGTCAAGACAAAGGTGGATGATCGCAGAGTCCTTCCCATGGTGAAGAAAAACCCCTTCACAACAACCATCCAATTGAATCAAACGCTCCAGGAACTAGGTGTTTCATACAGCCAGGACCTGATAGATGGTGCCTGTGGATGTATTTGTACTTTGTAAATTAATATATTTTGTGTATTCCTTGTTGCAGGTGTAGCACAGTGTTGTCCAGAGATGGTCATCATATCCATCAGTTCTTAATGAGGCTGACTATTTAAATACCCTATGCCTTATCTAGATTGCTGACTACTTTGACCTGAATACAAACTCACCTTTATTGCCTGGTCAAAATTCAGAACCTTACGATTAACCTGATTCCCAATCATTCCTGCATCCATCTTAGGATCCATCATTTCAATGGCTGACATGGCTTCAAAAAGGCCAAAGCTGTCAAAAAGGAAAACATACTACATTATGTCCGTATCGAAATATAAAACTAAGTATCACTTCATGAACTGATTACGCATGCCCTCTAATACTCACAGTTTGTCATGTAGTAGCTCGCCCAGCTTCAATTCTGCAATGGAGACATGACATCTTACTAAGAAGATCCAGAATCATTACGGGAGCAAACAAACAACATGAAGTAATCACAGGATGATACAATTACAGTCTATTCATCAGTGTTCTTTAGCTTTGGTATATTGGTGCTTATAGTCTTGGCCTCCCCAAAACATCGCAACAGAGAAACATGGTGTAGCTTCATCTGATCTGGATGCTCTGTGGTTAGAGCTGAAGGAAATGTCATCAGAAAAAGGAGATTTTTGTGTACTCACCGTAAAATCTCTTTCTCTTAGCCTCTAATTGGGGGACACAGGACCATGGGTGTTATGCTGCTGTCCACTAGGAGGCGACACTATGCATAATCTGAAAAAGATTAACTGTGGCTCCTCCTATGCAGTATACACCCCTGGACGGCATCAGCCTTCTCCAGTTTTGTGCAAAAGCAGTAGGAGGAACGTAACATGAATAACATAATTATGCCTGTAAGAAAGGCAACTATGTACGAGCTCAAGCAAACAATATGAGAACTCAACAGTTACAACGGCCTGGAAAGGGCAACAGGGTGGGAGCTGTGTCCCCCAATTAGAGGCTAAGAGAACGAGATTTTACGGTGAGTACACAAAAATCTCCTTTACTCTGTCGCCTCATTGGGGGACACAGGACCATGGGACGTCCTAAAGCAGTCCCTGGGTGGGAAGCAATGGACAAATATTGTGCAGACAGGCCCCTATACTTAGGGCACCGCCGCCTGCAGGACACATCTACCCAGGCTCGCGTCCGCTGAGGACTGGGTATGAACCCTATAGTGTTTAGTAAACGTGTGTAAGCTAGTCCAAATGGCCGCCTTACACACTTGTTGTGCCGAAGCCTGGTGCCGAATGGCCCAGGAGGCCCCTACCGCCCGTGTAGAGTGTGCCGTAATACCGGCTGGAAGAGGAGAATTCTTAAGGCGGTAGGCCTCTTGTATGGTGGATTTGATCCACCTGGCAAGGGTAGCTTTGGAAGCTGGCAGACCCTTGAGGCCTCCTTCCGGAAGGAGGAAAAGAGAATCAGACCTCCGGAAGGACGCAGTCCTAGACACGTATATACGCAATGCCCTGACAAGGTCAAGCGTATGCAGAGCCTTCTCCACTCTATGAACCAGACAAAGGGATGGTAGTGAAATTTCCTCATTGAGGTGGAAGTTGGACACAACCTTCGGAAGGAAGGATGGGACCGTACGAAGAACTACCTTGTCCTGGTGAAAAGCCAGGAAGGGCCGTCTGCAGGAGAGTGCTGTCAGTTCAGACACCCTGTGTAGCGAGGTGATTGCCACCAGGAAAACCACCTTCTGGGAAAGAAGGCGGAGCGGGACCTCCTTAAGGGGTTCGAAGGGTGGTTCCTGCAATGCTGTCAGGACCAGGTTGAGGTCCCACGTTTCTAGTGGTCGTCTGACCAGAAAACCCCCTGAAGGAATGTCCTTACTTGCGGCTTGGTAGCAATGCGCCTTTGAAAAAGCACTGAGAGGGCTGACACCTGGCTCTTAAGCGAGCCCAATGACAGCCTGGCCTCCAGACCAGATTGGAAAAAACCAAGTACTTTGGGTAGGGAATAAGGGAGTGGGATCTGGCCACGAGATTCGCACCAGGTAAAGAAAGCTTTCCAGGTACGATAATAAATCTTGGCAGAGGCTGGCTTCCGTGCCCTGATCATGGTTCCAATGACGTCCGTCGAGAGCCCTGCCTGGGTTAGAACCCAGGTCTCAAGGGCCACGCCGTCAAATTGAGAGCCCCTGAGTTCTGGTGGTAGAACGGGCCTTGTGATAGAAGATCGTGGCGGTCGGGGAGACGCCAGGGGGCGTGTGCTGTGAGTTGTACGATGTCGGCGTACCATGTGCGTCTGGGCCAGTCCGGTGCAATTAGGATGGTTGGAACTCCCTCTTGCTTGATCTTCCTCACCACTCTGGATATCAGGGGGAGGGGTGGAAAAATATACAGAAGCTGGAACTGGGTCCAGTCCTGAACCAGAGTGTCTGCTCCGAGCGACCGCGGATCGTGTGTTCTGGCCATGAAGTTGGAGACCTTGGCATTGAAGTGGGATGCCATTAGGTCCACATCCGGGGTCCCCCAGCGGTGACAGATCTGGCGAAAAATTTCGGGATGGAGAGACCACTCTCCCGAGTCTATACCTTGTCGGCTGAGGAAGTCTGCTTCCCAGTTGTCCACACCCGGAATGTGGACCGCCGAAAGAACCGACCCTGTGTCCTCCACCCAGCGGAGGATGTGTGACACTTCTCACATCACCTGGGTACTGCGGGTCCCCCCTTGGTGATTCACATATGCCACAGCCGTGGCATTGTCCGACTGTATTCTGATGTGAGAGGCTGCCAGTAAGTGATGGAAGGCCCTCAATGCCAGAAGGATGGCACGAATTTCCAGGATGTTGATGGGCGTGGTCGCTTCCACTGGGGACCACTTGCCCTGTGCCCTGTGGTGTAGGTGCACCGCACCCCAACCCGTCAGGCTTGCGTCGGTGGTCAGAAGCTTCCATTGACCTGTGAGGAAGGATTTCCCCTTTGCTAGCGAGGTTGGCTTGAGCCACCAGTGCAGGGACCTCCTGGTTGACGACGTCAGCTGGAACTCCCTGTCGAGAGAAAAGGGATTCCTGTCCCAGGACTTGAGAATGGCTAGTTGGAGAGGCCTGAGGTGAAACTGGGCAAATGGGACAACTTCTATTGCTGCCCCCATCTTGCCGAGGACTCTCATGGCAAACCGGAGAGATCGAGTGGGTTTGCGGAGGAGGGTGCGAAGGGACAGGACTGACTCGGAAGGTCAGGGACTGACTCGGGGTTGGTGATGACTTTTGTAAGTTGATTAACCAGCCCATGCGACTGAGAGTATCGGTTGTGATTGAGACGCTGAGCTTGCAGTCCTTGAAGGTGGGAGCCTTGATGAGTAGATCGTCCAGGTATGGAACGACTACTATGCCTCTGGAGTGCAGGACGTCCATGGTGGCTGCCATGACCTTGGTGAACACTCTGGGAGCCGTGGCGAGTCCGAAAGGGAGAGCCACGAATTGGTAGTAGTCCTGGCCTATTGCAAACCTGAGAAACCTCTGATGGGCAGGTGCAATGGGTATATGCAGGTATGCGTCTTGTATGTCTATGGAGGCGAGCAATTCTCCCTTCTCCATGGACGCAATGATGGACCGAAGGGACTCCATGCGGAAATGACGGACCCGTACATATTTGTTGAGCTGTTTTAGGTCCAGTATGGGCCGTACGCTGCCTCCTTTCTTGGGAACTACGAACAGATTGGAGTAGAACCCTCGGAAGCGGTCGGTCGTGGGTACCGGTACTATGACTCCTGCTTGAAAAAGCGAGGAGACCGCTTGGTGGTAGGCACGAGCCTTGGCTGGCGGTTTTGGGGGGACAGAGAGGAATAATAGGTCCGGTGGGTTGGAGGTGAAGTCTATTTTGTATCCGGAAGACACTAGTTCCCTGACCCACCTGTCTTCTGTAATAGACAGCCAGACTTGATGAAAGAGCAAAAGTCGGCCGCCTACTGGTGTGGTGTCTTCCGGAGTCCGTGAGTCATGATGAGGAGAAAGTCTGAGATTTTCCTCCTCTGGGCTTAGGCTGGCCTGCTTTTGACTGCCAGGTCTTGTCCGACCTTTGCGTCGATCGTGAGTTGTCCCTGCGTGGGGAACGGTTACGATTTTGTGCTGGACACGAGACGGACCAGCCCGAGGAATTCCGAAAGGATCGGAATCGAGTTTGGTTACGCTTCTTGTAAGTGCGTTTAGGTTTCAGTTGGGGAAGAGAAGTACTCTTACCCCTGGTGGCGTTGGATATCATAGTGTCCAACTGTTCCCCGAAAAGTCTCCCACTGAGGTAGGGGAGGTGCGTGAGGGACTTCTTTGAGGCTGCGTCCGCTTTCCATTCCCGCAGCCAGAGGATACGCCGAATCGTGATGGCGTTTGATGCTATCCCCGCTACTCCCTTGCTGAATCCAGAGCTGCATGGAGCATGTAGTCTGCTACAACTGCTATTTGAACAGCTTGGTCCGACAGCTCAGGAGCGGATGCTTGGAGAGCTTGTAAATTCTTTGCCCAGGCCAGAATGGCCTTGGCAGCCCAAACTGAGGCGAACGCGGGAGCCAGGGATGCCCCTGCTGCCTCGAAAATTGAACGAGCCATGCGTTCTACCTGCCGGTCTGCGGCGTCCCTGAGGGTTGAGCTATCTGGCAGTGAAAGGAGGGTCTGTGCTGCTAGCCTAGAGACTGGGGGGTCCACTTCAGGTGGATCTGTCCATTCCTTGGTGTCCTTCTGTGGGAAAGGGTACCTCGCCTCCAGATATTTGCGATTAGCGAATTTTTTCTCAGGCTGTGAGAGTTGCTTTTTAAGGATCGCCTTAAACTCTGGGTGGTTAGAGAAAACCTTAGGCGGCTTCAGAGGTCCTTCAAAGGAAATCTTATGTTCTGGGGCCTCTGGTGGCGGATCAGAAATGTCCAGCACCTGATGGATGGAAGAAATTATGTCCTCAACTAGCGCTGTATTGCTAGGAGGGATTGGGATCTGGGACTCCTCCGTTTCTCTGTCTGAGTCAGAGTCGCAGATGCCTTCCGAATCCTGTGTATCACTGAGGCGTCCCCTGCTGAGTGGGCCGGGGAGGAGGCCTTCTCTGGTCGGGGATTGCGGAGATCTGCATTGTCTGTCCCTGGAATGGGACGGTCTAGATGACCTGGAGCTACGGTGTCTCTCCCTAGAGGGGGATGACCGTGTGCTATGGGATGACGCAGATGGACTTTATCTATGGGTCCGCTTGCGTCCTGACCGAGACGTGGATGTGCCAGGGCCATCTTGTTCCTGAGTCAAGGTCTCCCTTTGCTGGGTAACGGTCATAGCCGGGGCATGATCCTGCAGAGCCTGAAGCAATGTGGAGGTTAGGTTATCTATCGACTGTGTCATAGATTGCGATATCCGAGTAGCCCATTCCGGCGTGGCATTAGACACCAAGGCATTGGCAGGGGCTTCTTGGGGCTCTGACACATTAGTCTGTATACAGTTCTGACAATGCGGGTACGTGCTGCTACTGGGGAGAGCGGTCCTGCAGGCTGTGCAGAATGCATAATAGCAGTTCTGTCTGGTTCTCTTGGACCTTGAGCCCGGCATAGTGCCCAGATGCCAGCAGAGGACCTTACAGGGGTAGAGATACCTATGGGGGAGCCTTATAGGTAATATGGATTCACAGCTGAGTAAAAAACCCAGCTGTGATCTTACCCCACCAGTGTGCCCCTAGGTCCAGCGCCGAAGATCCACAGTCCTGTGCCCCCCGGAGACTGGCTGCCTGGCCCTGGTCCTGCAGACCGGGAGATGCAGGGTTAATCTACAGCAGAAAATGGCTGCTGAGAAAAAGAGGAAGGAGGAGAAGGGGGCGGAGAGCTGGAAAAAAGGCGGCAAGGCTGTGTAAAAATGCGCCCTGTCTCGATCCACCCCCTTTATGACACTGTAGAGTGTCATATTTGTCATCTGGGGGGCGGGCCTGGGGGCGGAGAGGAGGCGGCTGCTTCAGCTAGGCCGAAGCCGGGGCCTAAATTAGATGCCTGAGGTCCAGAAGGGCTCCAGGCCCGCGCGAAAGTCCGGGAGGGGGTCGGATCTGAACCGGACCCCTCCGGATTTAAAGGCAGGATGGCGGTGGGGCTGTAAGCGGAAGGGGGAGCCCGGTTGGGGTCTCCCTGAGGCAGTATAGAGCTGGTGCTGCCGCAGAGACAGGGACGCAGAGAGCCCTGTGTCTGTCTGTGCCATGCCTGCCTGCACTCCCCCCGGCCCCAACAGGAGCCCGCAGCTGGGCTGGGGTCCTTGGATGCAGGCGCAGTGTGCTGGCCCATTGCTGGGAGCTGTAGAATGCTGCCTGTACAGGCCCAACCTGAGGTGTCTCAACCTAATACCCCCAGAGGGGGATCAGGGAGGGTGCTGCTGTCACCTTCAGGGGCCTTTATCCTCGCCTCGACCTCAACCCAGAAACCAAAAGGAATTGGGGAAGGAGGGGGGTCTCGACTTCGAACCAGCACCCGAGGGACTGGGGAAGGAGCAACATGGGGAATAGCCATCTCTACTTCAACTGGGCACCCCATAATAGGGGGCTGAGGAAGGAGCCATGCCGGGAGTCTCACAGGAGACCCTCTTTTCTTCATCTGTAATCCCGTCAGAAAAAACGGAGTAAAAATCTTTTAGGTGTGCCTCCTATGCGACACTAAGCAAAAACTGGAGAAGGCTGATGCCGTCCAGGGGTGTATACTGCATAGGAGGAGCCACAGTTAATCTTTTTCAGATTATGCATAGTGTCGCCTCCTAGTGGACAGCAGCATAACATCCATGGTCCTGTGTCCCCCAATGAGGCGACAGAGTAATTACCTATTGTTAAACGTATTTTAAAACCTTGAAAATGTTTTTTCCTATAACACTATATAAAAAATAAATAAAAATCTTCCAACAGGCAGCTATGCCTAGTATTAGACTCATACTCATTGTTCTTTAGGCTGGGTTCACATTGCATTCCTGGCGTCCGTTAGACGGACTACGTTACACAGCGGCATAACGCGGTGTAAGTTAGTCCGTTAACGCCGCCATTGAATGCAATGTCGGACGCATCGCTAGCGCACGCCCACAATGGGCGTGCGCTAGCGATGTGCCGTCATTGAGTGACGGACCCGAGACGCGGGCTGCAGCGTTTCCGTGTCTGTCACTGCTAGCGCAGATAGAGCTAGCAGATGCTCCATCTGCGCTAGCGCGGATGCCCGTTGTACGGGCTGCTGTAAACGCAATGTGAACCTAGCCTTACAGTAGCAATAGACTGACTCTGACCCTCCTGATGTATATACTAACATTTTTTCCTCACGCTCTAGGCAAAGATCCACTGTGAAGGTTGGGGGAGGAGGCGAGCTGTGATATCACCTATTGTGAATGGAGGATCATGTGTTATCTACTGTATATAGAGCGATAACCTTTCATTGTAATCCTGACTGTGATGATACGGAGACTGCTGAAAAGTCTTCTCAGGAGTTATGAGTCTAGTACTAGGCGGAGTGTGAAAATTACAAGATTTGAGTTTTTTTTGTGATTAAAATATCGTGATATGGAAAACGGAAAACAAAAATGTTTAATCTAAAAAATACAATTATTCTGATTTAAATATTAGCTCACTATGTTTTTAATTGAATTGGGCGCTGCTGGTTCTGTTAGGTGACAGATCTGGTAACGCGGCTAATTTCATTGTTCTGCTCCCATGACGGAGCAGGAAAATGGAATTACAGAACACAGGTGTGAATTTAAAGAAAGACATGTAATTTAGAAGATTGCTGCAGGATGAAACCACACTGGGTTTTATTCGCAGTCTTACCACTGAGACACACAACACATTTGCAAAATTGTATGAGTTGCCATTTTAGTAGCACTGGGATAATAAAGAATAAGTTGTGAATGTGTTCATAGTTGTTCAGGTATTAGTCAAAGGTCATACAGCATTATACACCAAATATACGCAATTACCGCTGCATGCATCTTTGAATTCCTGTGTGATATCTATCCAGTTGGCATTGGCCTTCCCCATCTTGTCCTGCATGGAAATTTCCCATCCGGAGTCATCATCCTCCATAGACGCTTTCATCACCATGACCGTGCACACTAAGAGAATAAAGATGCACACAAATCAAAATGAAGCCACATTCAGTTTCATGTCACGTCACTATATTTAAGTGACGTACCAATGTACACTGCTCAAAAAAATAAAGGGAACACTTAGGGTATGTGCACACGTTGCGGATTGGTGTGCAGATTTTTCCGCGCAGAGTCTGAAAAATCTTCAGAAATTTATCACGGTATTAGTGTGGATTTCACCTGCGTTTTCACACCTGCGGATTCCAATTATGGAATAGGTGTAAAACGCTGCAGAATCCGCACAAAGAATTGAAATGCTGCGGAAAATAAACCGCCGAATTTTCCGCAACATGTGCACTGCGGATTTGGTTTTCCATAGATTTACATAGTACTGTAAACCGCATGGAACTGCTGCAAATCCGCAGAGTCAAATCTGTGCACAGACCCTTAAACAACAGAATAAAACTCCAAGTAAATCAAACTTCTGTGACATCAAACTGTCCACTTAGGAAGCAACACTGATTGACAATCAATTTCACATGCTGTTGTGCAAATGGAATAGACAACAGATGGAAATTATTGGCAATTATCAAGACACACAAAGGAGTGGTTCTGCACATGGGGACCACAGACCACATCTCAGTACCAATGCTGTCTGGCTGATGTTTTGGTCACTTTTGAATGTAGGTTTTGCTTTCACACTCGTGGTAGCATGAGACGGACTCTACAACCCACACAAGTGGCTCAGGTAGTGCAGCTCATCCAGGATGGCATGTCAATGCGAGCTGTGGCAAGAAGGTTTCCTGTGTCTGTCAGTGTAGTGTCCAGAGGCTGGAGGCGCTACCAGGAGACAGGCCAGTACACCAGGATATGTGGAGGGAGAGCGGTCACCGCCATCACATGCCGACAGCCCTCCAGAACTGACAGCATCTTAGGGGACATGTACTACACCCGTGGAGCGGTCACAGCCATCACATGCCGACAGCCCTCCAGAACTGACAGCATCTTTGGGGACACGTACTACACCCGCAGAGCGGTCACCGCCATCACATGCCGACAGCCCTCCAGAACTGATAGCATCTTAGGGGACATGTACTACACCCACGGAGCGGTCACCGCCATCAAATGCCGACAGCCCTCCAGAACTGACAGCATCTAAGGGAACATGTACTACACCCGCGGAGAGGTCACCGCCATCACATACCGACAGCATCTAGGGGGACATGTACTACACCCATGGAGAGGTCACCGCCATCACATGCCGACAGTCATACAGAACTGACAGTATCCTAAGGGACACGTACTACACCCGCGGAGCGGTCACCGCCATCACATGCCGACAGCCATACAGAACTGACAGCATCTTAGGGGACATGTACTACACCCGCGGAGCAGTCACCGCCATCACATGCCGACAGCCCTATAGAACTGACAGCATCTTAGGGGACATGTACTACACCCGCGGAGCGGTCAACGCCATCACATGCCGACAGCATCTTAGGGGACATGTACTACACCCGCTGAGAGGTCACCGCCATCACATGCCGACAGCCCTCCAGAACTGACAGCATCTTAGGGGACATGTACTACACCCACGGATCGGTCACCGCCATCAAATGCCGACAGCCCTCCAGAACTGACAGCATCTTAGGGGACATGTACTACACCCGCGGAGTGGTCACCGCCATCACATGCCGACAGCCCTACAGTACTGACAGCATCTCAGGGGACATGTACTACACCCGCGGAGAGGTCACCACCATCACATGCAGACAGCCATACAGAACTGACAGCATCTTAGGGGACATGTACTACACCCGCTGAGAGGTCACCACCATCACATGCCGACAGCCCTACAGTACTGACAGCATCTTAGGGGACATGTACTACACCCGCTGAGAGGTCACCACCATCACATGCCGACAGCCCTACAGTACTGACAGCATCTTAGGGGACATGTACTACACCCGCGGAGCGGTCACCGCCATCACATGCCGACAGCCCTCCAGAACTGACAGCATCTTAGGGGACATGTACTACACCCGCGGAGCGGTCACCGCCATCACATGCCGACAGCATCTTAGGGGACATGTACTACACCCGCGGAGAGGTCACCACCATCACATGCAGACAGCCACACAGAACTGACAGCATCTTAGGGGACATGTACTACACCCGCGGAGCGGTCACCGCCATCACATGCCGACAGCATCTTAGGGGACATGTACTACACCCGCGGAGAGGTCACCACCATCACATGCAGACAGCCACACAGAACTGACAGCATCTTAGGGGACATGTACTACACCCGCGGAGCGGTCACCGCCATCACATGCCGACAGCCCTCCAGAACTGACAGCATCTTAGGGGACATGTACTACACCCGCGGAGCGGTCACCGCCATCACATGCCGACAGCATCTTAGGGGATATGTACTACACCCGCGGAGCGGTCACCGCCATCACATGCCGACAGCCCTCCAGAACTGACAGCATCTTAGGGAACATGTACTACACCCGCTGAGAGGTCACCGCCATCACATGCCGACAGCCCTCCAGAACTGACAGCATCTTAGGGTACATGTACTACACCCGCGGAGCGGTCACCGCCATCACATGCCGACAGCCCTCCAGAACTGACAGCATCTTAGGGTACATGTACTACACCCGCGGAGCGGTCACCGCCATCACATGCAGACAGCCCTCCAGAACTTATCATCACCATCACCTTATTTCCTATAGGTACCAGCAGTCACTGGGATATGAAGAGTGCACAGTCCTGGGTCCCCACACACAGGGTGACACTGGAGCACAGCACAAGCTTGGAGTACAGGGTCTCCCCTGCTGCACACCACGGACCCCAGGAGCTGCTCTCCTATCATGTGCCGTCCGGTCACCGTCATCCCCAACCCCCGTACTGTACCTGTGCTCTTCCTCTGCTGCACGAAGCCGCTGTTTCCACGTTACGCACCACAGAAGGCACGGCGTGATTACGTCACGATAGGCGGGACACGCCTCCTAGGCCATGCTTTCGTGACGGCTGAAAATCACATGGAGATCTATCGCAACAAGCGATATCGTGCACCGTGGTGTGCTCCCCCTAGCGACTCCCGAAACTATAACACTGATCACGTTTCGTGGAAAATACCGCGAGATTTCACGCTCTCGCGATATCCTCGTGTGCCGGCAGTTAGTTACTTTTTGCTGACAGGTCAGGGTAGCTGGCACTGGCAGTGGTAGAGAGGCGCAGCTGCTGCATCCAGCACACAAGAGACTTTGCAGTGGTAACCAATCAGATGTGAGCTATCATTCTGTCTGTGCTGGTTTGTTTGCAAGGAAAAGAAGAAATCCGATTGGTAGTGGCTCCAGCACTGCTCACAAGTTATGTGCCACACTGTGTGTTGCACTTTCACACTGAGAAAGAACGACAGTATCATGTTATCAGCAGCACATCTACAGGTTACACTGAGTGATGTGCTGCTGAGAACAAGGATTTCTGTTTTGGGAGTTCTGTGACTCCTTGCTTGCGCTCTCTGTTCGGTATCGCGGCCCTGTGACGCAACAGGGTTCGCTTCCTTCATACCGGGTGAAGCTAACCCGTGTGTGTACTCACATTATACCACCATATAGTCCATCATTACCAAGCAGCAGGTGTCTTACCTGCACGGTGGACCCCAGACTGCGAACGCACCTTATATCATCTCCAATTATTATTTGGTGTATTCCTCCAGTGCTAACACCCATAGTCCTCCATATAGTATAATGCACTCCCCAAAGTCCTCCATATAGTATAATGTACTCCCCATAGCCCTCCATATAGTATAATTAACTCCCCATAGTCCTCCATATAGTATAATGCCCTCCCCATAATCCTCCATATAGTATAATGCACTCCCCATAGTCCTCCATATAGTATAATGGACTCCTCATAGTCCTCTATATAGTGTAATACACTCCCCATAATCCTCCATATAGTATACTGCACTCCCCATAGTCTTCCATATAGTATAATGGACTCCTCATAGTCCACATAGTATAATGTGCACCGCAGTCCTCCATATTGTAAAATGCACACCCCATAGACCTCCATATAATATAATGTGCCCCATAGTCCTCTATATAGTATAATATACTCCCCATAGTCCTCCATATAGTATAATACACTCCCTATAGTCCTCCATATAGTAAAATACACTCCTCAGTCCTCCATATAGTATTATACACTGCCCATAGTCCTCCATATAGTATAATACACTCCCCATAGTCCATATACTATAATACACTCCTCAGTCCACCATATAGTATAATACACTCCTCATAGTGCTCCATATAGTATAATGGACTCCTCATAGTCCTCCATATAGTATAATACACTCCCCATAATCCTCCATATAGTATAATGCACTCCCCATAGTCCTCCATATAGTATAATGGACTCCTTATAGCCCTCCACATAGTATAATGTGCACCGCAGTCCTCCAAATTGTAAAATGCACACCCCATAGACCTCCATATAATATAATGTGCCCCATAGTCCTCCATATAGTATAATACACTCCTCAGTCCTCCATATAGAATAATACACTCCTCACATTCCTCCATATATTAAAATACACTGTTCAGTCCTCTATATAGTATAATACACCCCATAATCCTCCATATAGTATGGTGTGCACCACAGTCCTCCATATTGTATAATACACTCCTAAGTCCTCCATATAGTATAATACACTCTCTCATAGTCCTCCATATATTAAAATACACTCCTCAGTCCTCCATATAGTATTATACACTACCCATAGTCCTCCATATAGTGTAATACACTCCTCATAGTCCTCCATATATTAAAATACACTCCTCAGTCCTCCATATAGTATAATACATTCCTCATAGTGCTCCATATAGTATAATACACTCCTCATAGTCCTCTATATATTAAAATACACTCCTCAGTCCTCCATATACAATAATACACTCCTCATAGTGCTCCATATAGTATAATACACTCCTCATAGTCCTCCATATATTAAAATACACTCCTCAGTCCTCCATATAGTATTATACACTACCCATAGTCCTCCGTATGGTATAATACACTCTTCATAGTCCTCCGTATGGTATAATACACTCTTCATAGTCCTCCATATAGTATAATACACTCCTCAGTCCTCCATATAGAATACACTTCTCATATTCCTCCATATATTAAAATACACTGTTCAGTCCTCCATATAGTATAATACACCCCATAATCCTCCATATAGTATGGTGTGCACCACAGTCCTCCATACTGTATAATACACTCCTCAGTCCTCCATATAGTATAATACACTCCTCAGTCCTCCATATGGTATAATACACTCCTCATAGTCCTCCATATACTAAAATACACTCCTCAGTCCTCCATATAGTATTATACACTACCCATAGTCCTCCATATAGTGTAATACACTCCTCATAGTCCTCCATATATTAAAATACACTCCTCAGTCCTCCATGTAGTATAATACATTCCTCATAGTGATCCATATAGTATAATACACTCCTCATAGTCCTCTATATATTAAAATACACTCCTCAGTCCTCCATATACTATATTACACTCCTCATAGTGCTCCATATAGTATAATACACTCCTCATAGTCCTCCATATATTAAAATACACTCCTCAGGCCTCCATATAGTATTATACACTACCCATAGTCCTCCGTATAGTATAATACTCTCTTCATAGTCCTCCATATAGTATAATACACTCCTCAGTCCTCCATATGGTATAATACACTCCTCATAGTCCTCCATATATTAAAATACACTCCTCAGTCCTCCATATAGTATTATACACTACCCATAGTCCTCCATATAGTGTAATACACTCCTCATAGTCCTCTATATATTAAAATACACTCCTCAGTTCTCCATATACAATAATACACTCCTCATAGTGCTCCATATAGTATAATACACTCCTCATAGTCCTCCATATATTAAAATACACTCCACAGTCCTCCATATAGTATTATACACTACCCATAGTCCTCCCTATGGTATAAAACACTCTTCATAGTCCTCCATATAGTATAATACACTCCTCAGTCCTCCATATAGAATACACTCCTCATATTCCTCCATATATTAAAATACACTGTTCAGTCCTCCATATAGTATAATACACCCCATAATCCTCCATATAGTATGGTGTGCACCACAGTCCTCCATACTGTATAATACACTCCTCAGTCCTCCATATAATATAATACACTCCTCAGTCCACCATATGGTATTACACACTCCTCATAGTCCTCCATATATTAAAATACACTCCTCAGTCCTCAATATAGTATTATACACTACCCATAGTCCTCCATATAGTATAATACACTCCTCATATTCCTCTATATATTAAATTACACTCCTCAGTCCTCCATATAGTATAATACACTCCTCATAGTGCTCCATATAGTATAATACACTCCTCATAGTCCTCCATATATTAAAATACACTCCTCCTCAGTCCTCCATATAGTATTATACACTACCCATAGTCCTCCATATAGTATAATACACTCTTCATAGTCCTCCATATAGTATAATACACTCCTCATAGTCCTCCACATATCAAAATACACTCCTCAGTCCTCCATATAGTATAATACACTCCTCATAGTCCTCCATAAATTAAAATACACTCAGTCCTCCATATAGTATTATACACTACCCATAGTCCCCAATATAGTATAATACACTCCTCATAGTCCTCTATATACTAAAATACACTCCTCAGTCCTCCATATGCTATAATACACCCCTCATAGTGCTCCATATAGTATAATACACTCCTCAGTCCTCCATATATTAAAATACACTCCTCAGTCCTCCATATAGTATTATACACTACCCATAGTCCTCCATATAGTATAATACACTCCTCAGTCCTCCATATGGTATAATACACTCCTCATAGTCCTCCATATATTAAAATACACTCCTCAGTCCTCCATATTGTATTATACACTACCCATAGTCCTCCATATAGTGTAATACACTCCTCATAGTCCTCTATATATTAAAATACACTCCTCAGTTCTCCATATACAATAATACACTCCTCATAGTGCTCCATATAGTATAATACACTCCTCATAGTCCTCCATATATTAAAATACATTGCTCAGTCCTCCATATAGTATAATACCTCATAGTGCTCTATATAGTATTATACACTCACCATAGTCCTCCATATAGTGTAATACACTCCTCATAGTCCTCCATATATTAAAATACACTTCTCAGTCTCCCATATAGTATAATACACTCCTCATAGTGCTCCATATAGTATAATACACTCCTCATAGTCCTCCATATATTAAAATACACTCCTCAGTCCTCCATATAGTATTATAAACTACCCATAGTCCTCCGTATAGTATAATACACTCTTCATAGTCCTCCATATAGTATAATACACTCCTCAGTCCTCCATATAGAATAATACACTCCTCATATTCCTCCATATATTAAAATACACTGTTCAGTCCTCCATATAGTATAATACACCCTATAATCCTCCATATAGTATGGTGTGCACCACAGTCCTCCATATAGTATTATACACTACCCATAGTCCCCAATATAGTATAATACACTCCTCATAGTCCTCTATATACTAAAATACACTCCTCAGTCCTCCATATGCTATAATACACCCCTCATAGTGCTCCATATAGTATAATATACTCCTCAGTCCTCCATATATTAAAATACACTCCTCAGTCCTCCATATAGTATTATACACTACCCATAGTCCTCCATATAGTATAATACACTCCTCAGTCCTCCATATGGTATAATACACTCCTCATAGTCCTCCATATATTAAAATACACTCCTCAGTCCTCCATATAGTATTATACACTACCCATAGTCCTCCATATAGTGTAATACACTCCTCATAGTCCTCTATATATTAAAATACACTCCTCAGTTCTCCATATACAATAATACACTCCTCATAGTGCTCCATATAGTATAATACACTCCTCATAGTCCTCCATATATTAAAATACATTGCTCAGTCCTCCATATAGTATAATACCTCATAGTGCTCTATATAGTATTATACACTCACCATAGTCCTCCATATAGTGTAATACACTCCTCATAGTCCTCCATATATTAAAATACACTTCTCAGTCTCCCATATAGTATAATACACTCCTCATAGTGCTCCATATAGTATAATACACTCCTCATAGTCCTCCATATATTAAAATACACTCCTCAGTCCTCCATATAGTATTATAAACTACCCATAGTCCTCCGTATAGTATAATACACTCTTCATAGTCCTCCATATAGTATAATACACTCCTCAGTCCTCCATATAGAATAATACACTCCTCATATTCCTCCATATATTAAAATACACTGTTCAGTCCTCCATATAGTATAATACACCCTATAATCCTCCATATAGTATGGTGTGCACCACAGTCCTCCATATTGTATAATACACTCCTCAGTCCTCCATATATTAAAATACACTCCTCAGTCCTCCATATAGTATTATAAACTGGAAATTGATAGTGTATCACCTGCGCTGGTAATTGAAAGCTAAATAATCCCCCAAGAATAGTAATAGGCAAATAAAGGCTTTCAATGGTTGTACATGAGTACTTACTAGATCCCAATACAGTAACGTAGCTGCAAATCTTTCATGTGCTAGGAGTCCGATTCGTCACTGCAGGATGGTAAGAGCGCTGAGGGTCCGGTTCACCGCTGCACGATAGTAAGATCAGGGGAGCTGAACTCACTCCACGTGAGTCAGGTATAGTAAAAGGACGCGGGAGTCAGGTGGAAGCTGCCAGCTTCTAGCGTGCCCCGGCCGGAAGCAACGCTGAAGCGGTGGCGGCGTTGAGAAGGGGCGTAGCAACAGTGTGACGTCACAGCTAGTGGGCGGGCGCGTATGTGGATTGTCCAATCCAACGCGTTTCGAAGGATACGATCCTTCTTCGTCAGGGCTGGAGTTCCCCATAGAGCCCTGCCTCTTAAAAAGCTTCTGCTGTGCCGCCCCTTTTTAGAAAAAATGCCCAGCGTCCCAGGTTACCATTCCTTACAAAGGATATTAGAAGTTGCAGCGTGGTTCATAGGCTAAAAGATCCATTTATTAGAATAAAAATAGTAAGATGTGTTGTATGATTAGTACAACTAAGAATATATATGAAGGACTATTATAAAAAGGGATTAATGCAGTGAGGGTGATAATTAGAAACTAATGGGACAACACTAGAAAAAATAGAATGCTATAACATAATCATAGATAAAAGCTCCAATATTATTTATTAGTGGAGTAGAAAAAATATTGGTAAAACCCCACCCTATAGATAAGCAATATAAAAGGAAGGCACAATACCGGCCCTAAAATTGGCTCAAACATGAATAAAAATATAAATAAATAAATATATGAATTAGAAACCTACACTCAAAAGAATACACATAAATTGTATAATAAAAATGCCTAGATGGAATAAGACCGTGCTTAGTAGTAGGACATATACAAATAAATAAAAACTCCAATGAGATTTTTTTGGTGGAGTAAAAAATTAAAATAAAACCACTCCAAATAGATACATGTTTTAAAAGGGAGGGCTAGAAACGGCCCTATAATATGTATGAATTAGAAGCCCTAGCTCAAAGAATGAAAATAAATAATATAGTATAAATAACAAGATGGAATAGAACCGTCCCTGGGACCCTAAAACAATATGGAGGTATAGCTTAGTATAGATAGTTCCCATTGAAGTAGATTAAAAAGCATATAACTCAATTTCATGATTCAGTCCTCTAGGGGCTAAGCTGTCTAGCATATAAATCCATTTAGACTCGACCCTAGACATAGCTTTAAGAAAATCACCGCCTCTTGGGTTTTGCTTGACCAACTGGATTCCAAAAAAACGAATCCCTCCACAAGATTTGTTGTGTTTTTCTAGAAAATGGCGGGACAGAGGGTGACCTTGGAAGCCCTTCTGAATGTTGTCAAGATGTTCCTTGATCCTGACTTTAAGAAGTCTCTTGGTTCGGCCCACGTAAATCATATTGCAGGGACATTGTAATATATAGATTACCCCCATTGATTCGCATGTAATGGAATTTTTAATGTGGAATTGAGTGGTACCACTGGAGTCTGTAAATGTGGTTTGAACCACCTTGTCCCTAGATGTGCGTATGCAGCATGAACATCTGCCGCATGGCCTAAAACCCCACCTTAAGGGGTCTGATGATTGTACAGGTACTGCTTCCCTGGCAAGAATTGGTTTTGTTGTTGGTGCCAAGAGGAGGCCCAGATTTTGTGCCTTAGTGTACACAAATCTTGGGTTATTGGGTATTAGGCCCCCAATACTTTTATCACTTTGAAGGATGGGCCAGTGTTTTTTAACAATATTTATAAATTTTTTGTGCCCTACATGAAATTGTGTAATTATGGGTAAGTTCTTTAATTGTGCCTGAATATCCTGAGGATTATTGGTTGTTTTAACTTTGTGAACAAGACTTTCTCTAGATATACGGCTAACAGCTTGTTGGGCCGTATTGAGGGTTTGTATATTATAGCCTTTGGCTTCAAACTGTTTGGTAATGTATGTGGACTCCTCATAATAGTCCTTCAGATCAGTGCAATTCCTCCTAATACGAGTGAATTGTCCACGGGGAATGTTGGTAAGCCAAATTGGGAGATGACAGCTCGTTAGATGTATGAAGCTGTTTGAATCTACTGGTTTGCGGAAACACTTGGTTTTCAGTTGTCCGTGTTCCACATAAATTGTGAGGTCCAAAAAATTAATCTGGGAATTACTAATAGTCGGAGTGAATTCCAAACCAAATTGGTTGTTATTTAAATTTACAATAAAGGAATTAAGTTCAGCTGTAGATCCCTCCCAAATAAACAGAATGTCGTCAATGAAACGACGCCAGAATTTTAATCCTGGATGTAGTACGCCTTCCTTGCTTATATGTTGTTGTTCCCAATACCCCACGTATAGATTAGCGTAACTAGGCGCAAAACGTGTGCCCATTGCGGTGCCCCACGTTTGCAGGTAGTACTGTTTCTCATATTGGAAGAAATTGTGTTCCAATATGAACCCAATACTGTCAATTATAAATTTGATCTGGGCTTCATGGTATACCCCCAGAGTGTGCAGAAAAAAATTAGCTGACTCACACCCTTTTTTATGGTTTATTACTGTATAGAGGGATTTAATATCTAAAGTTCCCAAAATATAATTGCTTTGCCAAATTACGGGTTCCAAACTTTGAATGGTGTGGGTGGTGTCCTTCAGATACGCTGGAATTAAGGACATACATTTTTGTAAGTGCAGATCGACATATTTAGACAAATTTGCGGTCAAGCAATTGATACCTGATATAATTGGGCGACCTGGAGGGTTGGTAGCATCCTTGTGAATTTTGGGTATATGGTAAAACATAGCTGTAGTAGGTGTTTGATTGTTAATGAACTGGAATTCCTTTTTGTTCAGTATCCCTAAGGTTTTACCCTTTTGGGCTAGAATATTGAGTTTTTTTATATAATTTACAGTAGGATTGAAGCTTAATTTTTTATAAGTGACCGCGTCATTTAAAAGTCTCAGTGATTCGTTATGGTATGTGGTGCTGTCTAGAACCACAATTCCCCCGCCCTTATCGGCTGGGCGGATAACAATGGCATGGTTGTTTTGAAGATTTATAATGGATCTATTTTCACTAGTGCTTAGGTTATATGAAATATGCTTAGAATTATTTTTATAGGATTTTCGTAGATCTGCTGTAATCATAGTTTCAAAAGACCGAAAAGCACTAGAGTACTCGTTAATAGGATTAAATGAAGATTGTGGTGCTAAGTTTGTATGCGAATACTCCTGGATATTAATTGCAGGTGCTTGAGTTATATTGGTAGTATGTTGCTTTTTTAAAAAATATTTTTTCAAAGCTAAATTACGCATGAACTTTTTAATACTGACGTAAAGATGAAAGGGATTAGCCGATGCCACAGGGGCAAATTTTAAACCTTTTTGTAGAAGTTTGATTTCACTAGGGGTTAGTTGGTACGAGCTGAGATTGAAAATTTTTTGTGTATGATTTTTCAATGATTTTTTTAACATTTTCTTTTTGGCGAGTTGCCCACCCCTCTTACCTCTTTTGGTTTTGAATTTGGAGCCTGGAAAAAATCCCGTTTGATAGTGGATTGTACAGTTTTATTGGTCCTAATATTACGGACCCTATTAGTGCCATTGAGCATTCTATTTGGTATTTTCCTTGGAATTGAAACTGGTGCTTGTTTGTGCCTGAGGTACGTTTTAGTAGGAAATTTTGAATTGGATTTGCTCATTGGAACTTGGTGGGAAGTGTCACCATTGGTACTTGTGGTGGGTTGTTCCCATTCGGCTGTAGCCTCAGAAACATCCATCATTGTGGATAACTGAGAGAACCTATTAGTTATGGGGATTTGAATATTTACCTCAGGGATAGGCATACTTATTGAAGAATTTGCTTCATTATTAAATGGGTTTGTGACTGATTCATTAGCTGGAGAATTAGACACCTCAATGCCATAGTCAGTCTTGGTACGGACCGACACAGGCGTATACTGAGTAGAGTTCGTATTTGTATAAGTAGAAAATACCAAGGAGATGTCCTCTAGGTGATTAGTTAGAGTAGAATTGTATTCGTCCACTGTAATAAAATGACTATCTGAACTGGGAATAGGTTCACTATATTGATTCATAGGTCTTACATTTTCAAAAGGTAGATTGTCCCTTGAGAATTTTTTCATTTTTTTGGTGATAATTTCTTTTTCTCTTTCTTTGAGCCTGTACATGATGTTAGAAGTGAGATCATGCAGATCTTCGATATGATTATATGATTTTAATTGCTCAAAGAGTTGTGTAACCGATTGGCTAATCCCTTCAAGATTAATACGGCGTTTCTCAATAATAAAATTGAGAGCTTGACTAGAGAAACTTCTAAATAGAGATTCCCACTCCCTTTGGATTTCAGGATCCCCAAAATCACCTGCAAGGGTCTTTTGAATAACAAGGCCCTTTGGGACAATACCAGCTTCTGCGTATTTTTCTAGTGAGGCAATCTCCCAATGGTTCCGCATTTCATTAGTCAATTGTTTTTCTAGTGATTTTAATAAGGTTTTGACTTGATCATGCTCGTTGGTTGAGAGTTTATGTTGGGAGAACTGTGTTAATATATATCTACGGCGAAAATCCCTATCATGTATGAGAGCGTCTATAGCCATAACCAAGCTGCCTGCGTGTGGAATGCACAGAAACTAAACAAAATGTAAAGAAAAAGAGAAAACACTGGCGCTCGGAAAGTGAAAAATGAAAAGGAGGAGCGGGGAATAAGGAATAGCTGCTGGTGATAAAACAGGGTCTGTGCGTGCCCTGTAAGCTTAAGGAAAACAGGAAATTGATAGTGTATCACCTGCGCTGGTAATTGAAAGCTAAATAATTCCCCAAGAATAGTAATAGGCAAATAAAGGCTTTCAATGGTTGTACATGAGTACTTACTAGATCCCAATACAGTAACGTAGCTGCAAATCTTTCATGTGCTAGGAGTCCGATTCGTCACTGCAGGATGGTAAGAGCGCTGAGGGTCCGGTTCACCGCTGCACGATAGTAAGATCAGGGGAGCTGAACTCACTCCACGTGAGTCAGGTATAGTAAAAGGACGCGGGAGTCAGGTGGAAGCTGCCAGCTTCTAGCGTGCCCCGGCCGGAAGCAACGCTGAAGCGGTGGCGGCGTTGAGAAGGGGCGTAGCAACAGTGTGACGTCACAGCTAGTGGGCGGGCGCGTATGTGGATTGTCCAATCCAACGCGTTTCGAAGGATACGATCCTTCTTCGTCAGGGCTGGAGTTCCCCATAGAGCCCTGCCTCTTAAAAAGCTTCTGCTGTGCCGCCCCTTTTTAGAAAAAATGCCCAGCGTCCCAGGTTACCATTCCTTACAAAGGATATTAGAAGTTGCAGCGTGGTTCATAGGCTAAAAGATCCATTTATTAGAATAAAAATAGTAAGATGTGTTGTATGATTAGTACAACTAAGAATATATATGAAGGACTATTATAAAAAGGGATTAATGCAGTGAGGGTGATAATTAGAAACTAATGGGACAACACTAGAAAAAATAGAATGCTATAACATAATCATAGATAAAAGCTCCAATATTATTTATTAGTGGAGTAGAAAAAATATTGGTAAAACCCCACCCTATAGATAAGCAATATAAAAGGAAGGCACAATACCGGCCCTAAAATTGGCTCAAACATGAATAAAAATATAAATAAATAAATATATGAATTAGAAACCTACACTCAAAAGAATACACATAAATTGTATAATAAAAATGCCTAGATGGAATAAGACCGTGCTTAGTAGTAGGACATATACAAATAAATAAAAACTCCAATGAGATTTTTTTGGTGGAGTAAAAAATTAAAATAAAACCACTCCAAATAGATACATGTTTTTTTATAACCTAAGCACTAGTGAAAATAGATCCATTATAAATCTTCAAAACAACCATGCCATTGTTATCCGCCCAGCCGATAAGGGCGGGGGAATTGTGGTTCTAGACAGCACCACATACCATAACGAATCACTGAGACTTTTAAATGACGCGGTCACTTATAAAAAATTAAGCTTCAATCCTACTGTAAATTATATAAAAAACCTCAATATTCTAGCCCAAAAGGGTAAAACCTTAGGGATACTGAACAAAAAGGAATTCCAGTTCATTAACAATCAAACACCTACTACAGCTATGTTTTACCATATACCCAAAATTCACAAGGATGCTACCAACCCTCCAGGTCGCCCAATTATATCAGGTATCAATTGCTTGACCTCAAATTTGTCTAAATATGTCGATCTGCACTTACAAAAATGTATGTCCTTAATTCCAGCGTATCTGAAGGACACCACCCACACCATTCAAAGTTTGGAACCCGTAATTTGGCAAAGCAATTATATTTTGGGAACTTTAGATATTAAATCCCTCTATACAGTAATAAACCATAAAAAAGGGTGTGAGTCAGCTAATTTTTTTCTGCACACTCTGGGGGTATACCATGAAGCCCAGATCAAATTTATAATTGACAGTATTGGGTTCATATTGGAACACAATTTCTTCCAATATGAGAAACAGTACTACCTGCAAACGTGGGGCACCGCAATGGGCACACGTTTTGCGCCTAGTTACGCTAATCTATACGTGGGGTATTGGGAACAACAACATATAAGCAAGGAAGGCGTACTACATCCAGGATTAAAATTCTGGCGTCGTTTCATTGACGACATTCTGTTTATTTGGGAGGGATCTACAGCTGAACTTAATTCCTTTATTGTAAATTTAAATAACAACCAATTTGGTTTGGAATTCACTCCGACTATTAGTAATTCCCAGATTAATTTTTTGGACCTCACAATTTATGTGGAACACGGACAACTGAAAACCAAGTGTTTCCGCAAACCAGTAGATTCAAACAGCTTCATACATCTAACGAGCTGTCATCTCCCAATTTGGCTTACCAACATTCCCCGTGGACAATTCACTCGTATTAGGAGGAATTGCACTGATCTGAAGGACTATTATGAGGAGTCCACATACATTACCAAACAGTTTGAAGCCAAAGGCTATAATATACAAACCCTCAATACGGCCCAACAAGCTGTTAGCCGTATATCTAGAGAAAGTCTTGTTCACAAAGTTAAAACAACCAATAATCCTCAGGATATTCAGGCACAATTAAAGAACTTACCCATAATTACACAATTTCATGTAGGGCACAAAAAATTTATAAATATTGTTAAAAAACACTGGCCCATCCTTCAAAGTGATAAAAGTATTGGGGGCCTAATACCCAATAACCCAAGATTTGTGTACACTAAGGCACAAAATCTGGGCCTCCTCTTGGCACCAACAACAAAACCAATTCTTGCCAGGGAAGCAGTACCTGTACAATCATCAGACCCCTTAAGGTGGGGTTTTAGGCCATGCGGCAGATGTTCATGCTGCATACGCACATCTAGGGACAAGGTGGTTCAAACCACATTTACAGACTCCAGTGGTACCACTCAATTCCACATTAAAAATTCCATTACATGCGAATCAATGGGGGTAATCTATATATTACAATGTCCCTGCAATATGATTTACGTGGGCCGAACCAAGAGACTTCTTAAAGTCAGGATCAAGGAACATCTTGACAACATTCAGAAGGGCTTCCAAGGTCACCCTCTGTCCCGCCATTTTCTAGAAAAACACAACAAATCTTGTGGAGGGATTCGTTTTTTTGGAATCCAGTTGGTCAAGCAAAACCCAAGAGGCGGTGATTTTCTTAAAGCTATGTCTAGGGTCGAGTCTAAATGGATTTATATGCTAGACAGCTTAGCCCCTAGAGGACTGAATCATGAAATTGAGTTATATGCTTTTTAATCTACTTCAATGGGAACTATCTATACTAAGCTATACCTCCATATTGTTTTAGGGTCCCAGGGACGGTTCTATTCCATCTTGTTATTTATACTATATTATTTATTTTCATTCTTTGAGCTAGGGCTTCTAATTCATACATATTATAGGGCCGTTTCTAGCCCTCCCTTTTAAAACATGTATCTATTTGGAGTGGTTTTATTTTAATTTTTTACTCCACCAAAAAAATCTCATTGGAGTTTTTATTTATTTGTATATGTCCTACTACTAAGCACGGTCTTATTCCATCTAGGCATTTTTATTATACAATTTATGTGTATTCTTTTGAGTGTAGGTTTCTAATTCATATATTTATTTATTTATATTTTTATTCATGTTTGAGCCAATTTTAGGGCCGGTATTGTGCCTTCCTTTTATATTGCTTATCTATAGGGTGGGGTTTTACCAATATTTTTTCTACTCCACTAATAAATAATATTGGAGCTTTTATCTATGATTATGTTATAGCATTCTATTTTTTCTAGTGTTGTCCCATTAGTTTCTAATTATCACCCTCACTGCATTAATCCCTTTTTATAATAGTCCTTCATATATATTCTTAGTTGTACTAATCATACAACACATCTTACTATTTTTATTCTAATAAATGGATCTTTTAGCCTATGAACCACGCTGCAACTTCTAATATCCTTTGTAAGGAATGGTAACCTGGGACGCTGGGCATTTTTTCTAAAAAGGGGCGGCACAGCAGAAGCTTTTTAAGAGGCAGGGCTCTATGGGGAACTCCAGCCCTGACGAAGAAGGATCGTATCCTTCGAAACGCGTTGGATTGGACAATCCACATACGCGCCCGCCCACTAGCTGTGACGTCACACTGTTGCTACGCCCCTTCTCAACGCCGCCACCGCTTCAGCGTTGCTTCCGGCCGGGGCACGCTAGAAGCTGGCAGCTTCCACCTGACTCCCGCGTCCTTTTACTATACCTGACTCACGTGGAGTGAGTTCAGCTCCCCTGATCTTACTATCGTGCAGCGGTGAACCGGACCCTCAGCGCTCTTACCATCCTGCAGTGACGAATCGGACTCCTAGCACATGAAAGATTTGCAGCTACGTTACTGTATTGGGATCTAGTAAGTACTCATGTACAACCATTGAAAGCCTTTATTTGCCTATTACTATTCTTGGGGGATTATTTAGCTTTCAATTACCAGCGCAGGTGATACACTATCAATTTCCTGTTTTCCTTAAGCTTACAGGGCACGCACAGACCCTGTTTTATCACCAGCAGCTATTCCTTATTCCCCGCTCCTCCTTTTCATTTTTCACTTTCCGAGCGCCAGTGTTTTCTCTTTTTCTTAGTATTATAAACTACCCATAGTCCTCCGTATAGTATAATACACTCTTCATAGTCCTCCATATAGTATAATACACTCCTCAGTCCTCCATATAGAATAATACACTCCTCATATTCCTCCATATATTAAAATACACTGTTCAGTCCTCCATATAGTATAATACACTCCTCATAGTCCTCCATATATTAAAATACACTCCTCAGTCCTCCATATAGTATAATACATTCTTCATAGTGCTCCATATAGTATAACACACTCCTCATAGTCCTCTATATATTAAAATACACTCCTCAGTCCTCCATATACTATAATACACTCCTCATAGTGCTCCATATAGTATAATACACTCCTCATAGTCCTCCATATATTAAAATACACTCCTCAGTCCTCCATATAGTATAATACACTCCTCATAGTCCTCCATATATTAAAATACATTGCTCTATATAGTATTATACACTCACCATAGTCTTCCATATAGTATAATACACTCCTCATAGTCCTCCATATATTAAAATACACTTCTCAGTCCTCCGTATAGTATAATACACTCCTCATAGTGCTCCATATAGTATAATACACTCCTCATAGTGCTCCATGTAGTGTAATGCACCACCATAGTCATCCATGTAGTACAATTCACTTCCCATAGTATAATGCACCCCATAGATCTTCATATAGTATAATGTATTAGTATTATTATTTATTTATATAGCACCAATAACTCCATGGTGCTGTATATGAGAAAAGGGGTTACATACAGGGTTATAGATATCATTAACAGTAAACAAATTTACAATGACAGACTGGTACAGAGGAGACAGGACCCTGTCCTTGCGGACTTACATTCTACGGGATAATGGGGAAGAGACAGGAGGTCGGGGGTGCTGCAGCACTGGTGGTGGTGAGGCGGCAGCTCTGGAGGTGGTGAGGCAGCAGCTCGGGTGGTTGGTGAGGCGGCAGCTCGGGTGGTTGGTGAGGCGGCAGCTCGGGTGGTTGGCGAGGTGGCAGCACGGGTGGTTGGTGAGGCGGTAGCTCGGGTGGTTGGTGAGGTGGCAGAATGGTTATTGCAGGTTGTAGGCTTTCCTGAAGAGATGGGTGTCACAGGGTCCTTCTCCGATACCACACAATCAAGAGAGCAAGAGAATAGTGAACAATTCCACAAGCTTTATTTAGGCAAAAACACGAAAGGTCTATATAAGATCCACCACACAAAGGATAAGATAGTCCAGAAGCAAAATGCAGTTCAGTAACCGGATAAATGTCCAAGGAGATGAGAGTCCAATAATCCAGCAGACAGAGGATAAAAAATGGTCCATATGCTTCCCCTTCTCTCTGACGTGCTGTGTTCACACCATCATTACACACAAGCCTGATCTGTGTCTCACCTCCCTGATTTTTACAAGTCTCCCTCCTCATTCACAGGTTAGGGGGGTGGGTCGCAGGGGCTCATTGTTTCAACAAGCTAGTTCAATATGTCATTAGCATATTAGCAAACAACATTATTCACTGACCTTGTGGAGAGATAACAGTACAGGACTGTGGGGGCTGATATCAGATGGCAAATAACAACTCATCCTACAAGAGAACACCATGATAATCAGTAAAATATAAATATACACAAAATGATACCCACATAATATATCGCACCATCACAACCTCTCCCCCTTCATGATAAGTGAGCACGCCATGAGGCCTACACAGACCTCTGGCCTGCTCACTTTAGTCCACATTGTTCAATCGTTTATAGTTCTTTGTACAGTGGCAGGGGTTGCAATAATCATGAGCACTTGTCCATAAATTCCTGGGTCCTGGCTTTATGGTCATACCAGGCTTTTTGACTGGACTGGGCCAATCGCTGATGTTCATTAGCCAAGGTAGCTAGCTGGGTGAGATGGTCTCTGAACTCAGAAAGTAGGGAATGATGGGCGTTCCGGTGTCTGAGATATCTCCCTCCAAATGTTCTTTCAGAAGAGTGAGAGGCCCACGGACCTTCTGCTCCCATAAAATGACTTTGTAACTCCCCAATGTCATTTCCAAGGAGGATATCTGCAGGAAGTCCTCCCATAACTCCAATCCAACAGTTTTTCTCCAAAACCATAATCCAAATTTACCAGAGCTCGCTGTATATATTTGCGGACACCCCCCGTCAAGACAATGGGAATTCCCGGGCCCTGGTGAATTGCCTCAGGTCGAACCACACGGGGGTCAGCAATAGTCAGGAATGCCCCCGTGTCTCTAAATCCTGACACTTTGTATCCATCAATTAAGACATCCTGCAGGTGGCAATGCCGTTGCTCTATATTTCTGATGGACAAAGGCTAGAGTCCATACACTCCAGGAAGGGTATCTATGGTGCCGTGGTCGGTGGTCCACTCTGGTGGGGGTGGTGGTAGCTCTTCCTCAGGCGGGATGGAGTGCACAAGATATACTGGACGAGGTGGGGCTGCGTGGGGCTCCCTCCGAATCCTTGAGGGACAGCCAGCCTGAAATGTCCAGGTTGCTCACACCCATAACATCTCCTCTCTGTGATACCCCCAGGTCGTGGTCGGAACTGTTGGGGCCAAGGATTGTGAGGCGTGATTGTCATCAGCTTGCGACTAGGTGGAAGGGCAGATATAATCGGAGGGGGACAGGGTGCGGGAGAAGGCCGTGGTTCATTGTACAGAAGCCTCCTCCATTGCGGTTGGATAGTAAGGGCTTCATCGGCCAGGGCTGCAGCTCTATCCACGGCGTGCGCTCCCCGACCCGTTCCCGTACCTCTGCGGGGCACTTGGCAAGAAATTGTTCTATAAGGAACGCCTGTATAACATCTTCCACAGTAAATGCGTTTTCTGCTTCCAGTCATCTCCGACATGCCTGGGACATCTTATGGGCATACATCCTAAATGATCCCCCCGTAGTGCATGGGAGGTCTCAGAACTTGGCCCTATATGAGTCTGGGGTGACAGCATGGTAATCCAGGATAGTCTGCTTTTCAATGTTATAATCCCGATTCCGCTGTGAGTCAATGGTTCGGTAAGCCTCCGCCAGGCTACCGTTCAGGAGTCCCACTAACAAACGCATCCAGCCAGAGTGGGGCACTTCCATCACAGCACACTGCTGCTCTAAGTCCTTGAAGAACCCCTCCACATCTCCGGAAGCCTCATCAAATGGCTTAAACTCTGTCCGGGTGATACGTACAGGCTCCCGGATCGTTGGATTTACATTCCACATTGCGTTACTCCCTCTTTCAAGCTCCATTGCTTCTTGTTTCTGCTGTGTCCGGCGAGCAGCCTCCTCCTTGTACTCCTGAGACGCCTGGGCCCAGAACCGCCATCTCTTGTTCGTACCACACCATCCACTGGCTTTTTGGGATGGGGGTACTCTTCTCTAGTGCTCGTCCTTCAGACATATGGGAGCAGGTGGCCGGGCTAGCACCCACCAGTAGATCAATTAAGGCCTCTTTAGTCAGTCCCTGGTAGTTTAGGCCCAGGTCTCTGGCTCTCTCCTGTAAACTGGATACAGTCCAATTTCTGTACTCACTCTGTGGGTGGTTCTCCATTAGGTTACGCTCTGTTGATCTTACCTCTGCCACCAGTTGTCACAGGGTCCTTCTCCGATACCACACAATCAACAGAGCAAGAGAATAGTGAATAATTCCAAAAGCTTTATTTAGGCAAAAACACGAAAGGTCCATATACGATCCACCACATAAAGTAGATTGTGAGCCTTCGCGGGCAGGGTCCTCTCTCCTCCTGTACCAGTTATGACTTGTATTGTTTAAGATTATTGTACTTGTTTTTATTATGTATACCCCTCCTTACATGTAAAGCGCCATGGAATAAAACAATAAATAATAATAATAATAATAATATTAAATAATAATAAAGGATAAGATAGTCCAGAAGCCGAATGCTTCTGGTAACCGGGAACTTCTGGTAATGCTTCTTCAGTAACCGGATAAATGCCCAAGGAGATGAGAGTCCAATACAAGAGAACACCATGATAATCAGTAAAATATAAATATACACAAAATGATACCCACATAATATATCGCACCATCACAATGGGTTTTCAGGTTCCGTCTGAAGAATCCGAGGGTGGTGGATAATCGGACGTGTTGAGGCTTGGAATTCCATGGAATGTATTCCCCATAGTCCTAGATATAGTTTAATGCAGCCCACATATAGTATAATGCTGCCACCCCACAGAGCATAATGCAGCCACCCCACAGAATATAATGTAGCCCCCCTGAGTATAATGCAGCCACGCCATACAATATAATGTAACCCCCATAGAATATAATGCTGCCCCCATATAGTATAAAGTAGCCCCCCACAGAATATAATGTAGGCCCCTCATAGAGTATAATGAAGCCCCCGTACAATATAATCTAGCCCCCCATAGAATATAATGCAGCCCCCATAGAATACAATGTAGCCCCCTCATAGAGTATGATGCAATCACCCCTTATAGAATATGATACATTTAATAGATAGAATAAATGTAATACATAGAATATAATGTAGCCCCCCATAGAATATAATACAGCTCACCTCCCCATTGAATATAATGTACCCCCAAAAAAGAGTATGATGCAATCCTCTGTAAGAGTCATGTCGGTCTGGTAGTCGGGGGCAGATATATCTCGCCCAGGTACTTGTCCTATGTGAGTTAGGCCGCTCAGTATCTTCAGGATACCGAGGGGTTAAATAGTGCAGGAATAAAGGATGACCAGCTGGGGGTTTCAGCCTTGGGCTGCGTGATTGGCAGAGGAGTGGTTAAACCACAGATCGACAAAATACAGGCAATTCAGGGCTGGCCGCAACCAGTGAACAAGAAACAAGTACAAGCTTTCCTAGGGATTGCCGGCTATTATCGCCAGTTCATACCCAATTTTGCAGCCATGGCTACCCCTTTGACGGACCTTACCAAAGGGAAGGGTTCCGTTATGGTAAAATGGACTTCGGCTGCTGAAGAGGCCTTCCACAGCCTGAAACGGGCTTTGTGCTCTCAGCCAGTACTAGTGGCTCCTGATTTCAGCAGCGAGTTTGTGGTGCAAACTGATGCCTCTGATACTGGTGTCGGAGCTGTACTTTCACAGGTGAGGGACGGAGTGGAACACCCGGTCCTCTACCTCAGCCGGAAACTGAATGTACATGAGCAGAGGTATGCCGTAGTTGAAAAAGAGTGCCTAGCCATTAAATGGGCTCTCGACTCCCTCAAGTATTACCTGGCGGGTAGGAAGTTTAGGCTGGTCACGGACCATGCCCCTCTCAAGTGGATGCACCTACACAAGGACCGTAATAGTCGGGTAACCCGGTGGTTCCTTGCTCTGCAGGCGTACTCTTTTACGGTGGAGCACCGCCCCGGGATGCAGATGGAGAACGCTGATGCCCTGTCCCGAGTTTCAGGAGTGCTCTTGCTCGACCGGAGCGGTCTGAGCAAAGGGGGGGGATATGTAAGAGTCATGTCGGTCTGGTAGTCGGGGGCAGATATATCTCGCCCAGGTACTTGTCCTATGTGAGTTAGGCCGCTCAGTATCTTCAGGATACCGAGGGGTTAATAAGTGCAGGAATAAAGGATGACCAGCTGGGGGTTTCCGTCGTCAGCCTTGGGCACACAGATTGCCTGTCTGTGTGAGGCAAACGTGAGTGAGAGCTGTGCTCAAGGACTATGTGTTGTTAGCTGGGTGGGAGAAGCCCCCCCAGTTGTTAAGATAGCAACGTATTGGTTTAGTTAGTGCCGGACAGGTTAGTATTTATTTTTATGTTTTGTTTTTTCTATGTTGCTTTCACTTTAATAAACCTGACCTAAGGTCAGCCAACTCGGAAACCTGCTGTCGCCTCAGAATTCAATGCACAAACCACGTGACCTTTGACCCCAGCAAAGGCGATCCCGGAGTGTTTTGTTACACCTCCCTTATAGAATATAATACAGCCCCCATATAATATATTGTAGCCCTCAGAGAATATAATACAGCCCACCTCCCCATAGAATATAATGTAGCCCCATCAAAGAGTATGATGCAATTCTCCCTCATAAGATCTAATACAGCCCCCCACAGAATATACTGTAATGTAGCCCCCATAGAATATAATACCGCCCACCTCCCCATAGAATAATTATGTAGCCCCATAAAAGAGTATGATGCAATCCTCCCTCATAGAATACAGCCCCCCATATAATATAATACAGCCCATCTCCCATAGAATATAATGTAGCCTCATCAAAGAGTATGATGCATTCCTCCCTCATAGAATATAATACAGCCCCCATAGAATTTAATGTAGCCTCCCAGAGAATATAATACAGCCTCCATAAAATATAATGTAGCCCCCCAGAGAATATAATACAGCCCAACTCCCCATATAATATAATGCAGATCCATCAAAGAGTATGATGCAATCCGTCCCCACAGAATATAACACAGCCCCCCATAGAATATAATGTAGCCCCCAGAGAATATAATACATTGCACCTCCCCATAGAATATAATGTAGCCTCATCAAAGAGTATGATGCAATCCTCCCTTATAGAATATAATACAGTCCACCTTCCCATAAAATATAATGTAGCGCACCCCCCCAAGAATGGACCCACAGTCCAGTACTCACAATGCTCACCTCTCGGCTCGGCACACAGAAGTATGTGAACTAACATCATCGCGCACCCGCAGTGTAAGAGGCAGAGGGAATGATGGAAGAGGGAGCTCAACTGATGCTCTCTCCTCCATCATTGCTTTGAACTGTACAGGCATCATAGACGCCGTTATAGTTGAATACGTCAGCGCTGGCGGGGGGAGTTGGCGATGGCAGCAGGCAACTGGCTGGGGGAGCGGGGGCCATAGGCAGCTACCTGGTCTGCCTGCCGATAATGCCGACCCTGTTCCAGATGAAACCCCGAGTTTGGAGAATTTTCATGTTGCATTTTTGTGCCACAGTGGCTTGCACAATTTTATACATAAAAAAAATATATATAGATATAATATCAATTAATAAAGTGCAGTGATTCAGATTTGTGGAATGTTCTTTATTTCTTAAGTCCCAAGAGGGGACTTGAACCTGTGATTATCAGATGTCTTCCACTAGTATTGAAGTATTTAAACTAAGTTGTCTCCTTTGAAGCTCAGCATATACCACCAAATGCCAGTGACCGGGGTGTTGGCTGCATGCCCCCAGCTGTCATAGTAATCTGTACTGATAGTACTGATGGTTGTTCTTGTTCTGTGTTCATGTACTGATGTTTCTGGCACTGCATTCAAGTACTGATGGTAGTTCTGCTGCAACGTTCATGTACTGATTGTGTTTCTGGTGTTGTCTTCATGCACTGACTGTTGTTCTGGTTATATTAACCCCTTAAACCCCAGACCTTTTTTAGGTTTTGCGTTTTCGTTTTTCCCTCCCCTCCTTACCAGAGCCATAGCTTTTTAATTTTTCCATCAATATGGCCATGTGAGGGCTTATTTTTTGCGAGACGAGTTGTGCTTTTGAATGACACCATTGCTTTTACCATGTTGTGTACTAGAAAATGGGAATAAAATTCCAAGTGCGGTGAAATTGCAAAAAAAAAGTGCAATCCCTCACTTGTTTTTTGTTTGCCTTTTTTTCTAGGTTCAATAAATGCTAAAACTGACCTGCCATTATGATTCTCCAGGTCATTACGAGTTCATTGACACCAAACATGTCTAGGTTCTTTTATATGTAAACGGTGAAAAAAAAAAAATTGAGCAATTTTTCCGATACCCGTAGCGTCTCCATTTTTTGTGATCTGGGGTTGGGTGAGGGCTTAATTTTTGCGCTCCGAGCTGACTTTTTTAATATCATTTTGGTGCAGATAAGATCTTTTGATCGCCCGTTATTGCATTCTAATGCAATGCCGCGGCGACCAAAAAAGTAATTCTGGTGTTTTGACTTTTTATCGCTACGTCGTTTAGCGATCAGGTTAATACTTTTTTTTATTGGGCGATTCTGAAGGCAGCGATACCAAATATGTGTAGGTGTGATTTTTTTTCGTATTGTTTTATTTTGAATGGGGTGAAAAGGGGGTGATTTGAATTTATTTTTTTTTCATAATTTTAAAAACATTTTTTTTTTACTTTTGCCATGCTTCTATAGCCTCCATGGGAGGCTTGAAGCTGCCACAACTTGATTGGCTCTGCTACATAGAGGCGACGCTCAGACCGCCTCTATGTAGCAGAATTACAGACTTGCTATGAGCACCGACCACAGGGTGGCGCTCATAGCAATCTGGCATCAACAACCATAGAGGTCTCAAGGAAACATCTGGTTGTCATGTCGACGCACTGATGACCCCCGATCATGTGACGGGGTCACTGATGCACGCATTTCCGGCCTGATGGCCGGAAGTGCTTGTTAAATGCCGCTGCCAGAGTATGACAGCGGCATTTAACTAGTTAAAGGGAATCTGTCACCCCAAAAATGGCCTATAAACTAAGGCCACCGGCATCAGGGGCTTATCTACAGCATTCTGTAATGCTGTAGATAAGCCCCCGATGTAACCTGAAAGATAAGAAAAACAGGTTATATTATACTCACCGAGGGGAGGTCCCGCTGCAGTCCGGGTCCAATGGGCGTCGCGGTCGGGGTCTGGCGCCTCCCATCTTCATTACAGCATTACAGAATGCTGTAGGTAAGCCCCTAATGCCATGACCTTAGTATATAGGCCATTTTTGGGGCGACAGATTCTCTTTAATAGGTATAGGTGACTCGCAATTCTACCCACGCATATTGCGGGCACATGTCAGCTCTTCCGTCTGATGGCAGTAAGGGGTTAAAACGTAAAAATCCTCAAAATTTTGAGATTTCATGATTATGAGGAGTTTCTGCTCCAAAAACTCAATTTAAATTAGTATGTGTCCACGCTAATTTTTTTTTGTAACAGAAACTCTCAAAATCCTCCTTAAATACTCCAAACCTTTTTTTTAGACCTAGAGCTATTCTTCCTTTTTTTTCTATACAGAAACAATTTTTAAAGTTTTTTTTAGTAATAAAGTGTTGTGATATATGTGATGGTGTAGTGACCCCTGTGGTAGCTAGGGGGCACTTTGTGCGCTCTGTGAGATATGCATGGAAGCGTATCTGTTGTGGTGATATTCATGGTGTACCTGTAATCGGCAGTGTTATGAATGGCCGATGTGTGTCGCGGAAGGAGTCTGCGTAGTAAGTCAGATGTATTGTGGTTATGCTGGGACCTGTAGTCCCTCAAGAGTTTTGTTGCAATGTGTATAGTTAAGTTTGGGTGACTTACTAGGCTAGTCATGAGAGACGGGAGGGTCAGACTAGCCACACATCCACACACCCATCCAGGGGTGTGGTTTCAGGTATATAATGTGACCAGGTTGTGGGTCACATGAGAGGCGTGTCCGGCAGGTCCTGTGTGAAACCTGTGTGGTTCCTGTGTATGGACCTGGCCGGGGGGATTGTCCTAGGAATGACTAGGGTCCCGGGGATTGTCCTAGGAATGACTAGGGTCCCGAACAACGCTGACCGGTGGGACCGTCCTAGGAATGACTAGGGTCCCGGGGACTGTCCTAGGAATGACTAGGGTCCCGAAGATACAGGACTGTCCTAGGAATGACTAGGGTCCTGAATGCTGCTGGATTGGCCTGGGAATGACCAGGGTCCTGCAAGCACCAGAGAACGAGGTGAAGGTGCTGGATTGTCCTAGGAACGACTAGGGTCCTACAAGCACCTGAGAACATGGACTAGGCCACCGGCGTGATCCTGGTAACCTAAGGTAACGGGTGGAGGACGGGGTCCAGGACCTAAGCTGATAGGTGGAGGACGGGGTCCAGGGCCTAAGCTGATAGGTGGAGGACGGGGTCCAGGACCTGTTGTGACAGGTGGAGGACGGGGTCCAGGGCCTAAGCTGATAGGTGGAGGACGGGGTCCAGGACCTAAGCTAACAGGTGGAGGACGGGGTCCAGGACCTGTGGGTACGAGGTGAGCACCAGGATCTGCTGGGCCGGTGTCTGTTACTGTGTGGGGAAGCTGGAGTCCTTCGGTGAGGTCTGGACTGACTACTGTGTGCCGGACAGGCGAGTTGGTGATCCCCGTTAGGCAGCTTACCCGGAAGAGGGTTAACAGAGTGTGGGGAAGCTGGAGTCCTTCGGTGAGGTCTGGACCGACTACTGTGTATTGACCAGGCGAGTTGGTGATCCCCGTTAGGCAGCTTTCCCAAAGGCTGTTGGAAGAGTCGGCAAGGTGGAGCAGGAGCTCCAGTCAGGTACCAAAGAGACTGTTGGTGCCTGTTGTATTCTATGTAATGAACTGTGCTTAACCCGGTTTATGTGGCTTAATAAACCGTATGGACTGCTTTCTTTTATAAACCCGTGCTGTGTGCTTAAATATCACGGTCAAGCGAGTGTCCCCCAACACTCTCAGTAAGAGAAACCTTACAGTGTACACAAAGTAAAAATAATATATAAAAAATTATAATTTAAATTTGTATTTCTTTTCTTTTATATTATACGTTGATACCTTTTTTTTTCCTTATTTTCATAATTCCCTTTCTTCTCCTACTTTGGTTTAACCCCATCCTCAACTCCCCAGTGTTAACCTCTGTTGTTTATGTGTGTATCTTTGTATGATTGGTATTTTCCTTTATTCCTGTTCGTATTACCTTGTTAGTCCGGTTGGTGTATTATGGTGCACTACTACTCCCCTCTTCCCTGTGTGGGGGAAGGGTACAGACTGAGGGGAAATTCAGGAGCTAAAGCAAGGTACGTGCCACGGCATCTTCACAATCAGAAGTAGTCCAGGGAACAGGGCGAGCTAGGGTGCCAATACCGTTAAGGACAGGGAAGGAGACCCTGGTCCTGGGACACCCAACAACAGAGTCGTGACATCAGCTCTGACCGAAACTGTTTTTTGATCCAATATGGATCCTATCACTGCTCTGACGGGGCAACTGCAGCAGCTCAGCCTAGATGTGGCAGATCCTAACAAGCATCCTATCAAGTTTGTGGACCGTGACACCCAGGCAACCCCTAGTGGAGCCCAATATCTCTGCCTGACAGGTTCTCTGGGGAGCTTGACAAGTTTGTTGTTTCAGGGTGGCCTGTAAGCTACACTTCAGGTTACATCCTTGTTCCTCTGGAACTGTGGAGCAAGGAGTGGGGATGATAATCTCTCTCCTTCAGGGTGACCCCCAAGCATGAGCATACTCTCTCCCATCTGACTCCCAGTCGCTGCAGAGTATGGAGGAATTTTTATGGCTGTGGGTTATGCATACGACAACCCCGACCGCATCTCCCAGGCTAAGTCCACACTATGTCAGCTTCAGCAGGGATACCGGCCATCGGAGGAGTATTGCTCCAAGTGTCGGAAGTGGTGCACTGACACTAAGTGGACCGACCCTGCGCTCCAGGAGCACTCAACTGAGCTGATTAGCCCCTTTACCTACAAGGGTGGTTTGCACGTTAATGACCAGGCCAATTATTTAATTCTGACCACTGTCCCTTTATGAGGTAATAACTCTGGAACGCTTCAACGGATCTTGACATACTGTACTTTTTGTGACATACTGTACTTCACGTTAGTGGTAAAATTTATTCAGTATTACTTGCGCTAATTTGTGTAAAAAACGGAAATTTGGCGAAAATTTGGAAAATTTTGCAATTTTCAAACTTTGAACAGAGAAATATGTCACACAAAATAGTTAATAAATAACATTTCCCACGTCTACTTTACATCAGCAGAATTTTGAAAACACTTTTTTTTTTTTATTAGGAACTTATAAGGGTTAAAAGTTGACCAGCGATTTCTCATTTTTACAACAAAATTTACAAAACCATTTTTTAGGGACCACCTCACATTTGAAGTAACTTTGAGGGGTCTATATGATAGAAAATACCCAAAAGTGACACCATTCCAAAAACTGCACCCCTCATGCTGATCAAAACCACATTCAAGAAGTTTATTAACCCTTCAGGTGTTTCACAGGAGCAGAAGCAACGTGGAAGGAAAAAATGAACATTTAACTTTTTAGTCACAAAAATAATCTTTTAGCAACCATTTTTTTTATTTTCACAAGGGTAAAAGGAGAAAATGATGAAGTGGTTGTGCAATTTCTCCTGAGTACGCCGATACCCATTTGTGGGGGAAAACCACTGTTTGGGTGCACGGCAGGGCTCTGAAGGGAAGGAGCGCCGTTTGACGTTTTCAAACGTCAAACCAAAATTGGCTGAAATTGAGATTAGATGCCATGTCGCATTTGGCAAGCCCCTGATGTGCCTAAACAGTGGGAACCCCCCACAAGTTACCCCATTTTGGAAACTAGACCCCTAAGGAAATTATCTAGATGTGTGGTGAGCACTTTGAACCCCCTGTCAGGACTCTGAACATTTTTTATTACCTTTTGTGCGTCTTTGGTCTCATGTGCACCTTGTCTTCCTGCTATAAAACTCCACCCCAGCCTTCAGTCTGTGCTAGAGTATTCTGCCTTACATCCAGTTCCTGACCTCTGGTGACTCCCTGGCTATATACCTGCTCCTGTGAACCTGTGGGGTTATCCTGCTACTCTGCTCTGAGTTCCTGCTGCATACACCAGTTCCAGTAATCCTCATTCATCTGCTGCTCGTGTTTACTTCCATCTGCATTTGCTGGACATGTAAGCTGTTTCTGCTCTGCAAGAACCTGAGACTGTTAACCAGGCCTCCTGGGTTGAGCTAAGATATTATTTGAACTGCCTTCTATCTGTGTTTTGACTAAGCAAGGACTTATTCGTGTCAAGTATCCTCAAGAATAATTGTGCTTCATAGACTTTCTGCGTGATTGCATTTTCCTCTGAAGTTTCCTATAGACTGCTAAGCTGCATTTAATATTTACTCCAAGTGTTGTGGACTTGAGTTTCTCTCTGCACCTGTTTGAATCACCGTGTGATAATATAGACTTTACCACTTATAAAACTGTGTCCTGTAGTTGTCTTGTTCTACGCAAAGAGTCTCCTGAGTTATCCCCTATAATTATTACACCCCCTTAAAATGATATTTTAGTCCCTAATTTTTAATTTTCCCAAGGGTAACAGGAGAATTGGGCCTCAAAAATTGTTGTCCAATTTGTCATGAGTACGCTGGTACCCCATATGTGGGAGTAGAAACCCCCCACAAGTGACATCATTTTGGAAACTAGACCCCCAAGGAACTAGATATTCCCCCTTTTTGGAAATAATCTACTGTTTCCTGTAAATCTAAATAAATTAGTTATGCATGGAGGTGTGGTACAGTTTGAAGCAATCTTTCATACACAGGCCAGGTTTTTCAGGGCAGGTGTCGCATTTATAAATTCGTGTCGCCTATTCCCCTTTTGTAACACACTCGGCACCATTGTTGCGGCTTACCTTTTCTTTCAGTTGGTGGAACCACCCCCCAGGAAATGCTGACCTGGTATGATATGAGCACCTTCAGTTTCGGAAGTACTGGGGCCCGCTCCTTCCTGATTGCCAAATATCAGGGCCTTAACCACTACCTCCTGGAACTGAAGATACGATGTATCAGTGTGGTGTGCACATCGTGACAGCAGGAAAGCGATGAGCATTACCATTTGTACGATGTGCCTGGCTAACTTTTTGTACCCCACCTTGGCCTTTCTCAAAGCAATGTACAGTTGGAGGAGTTGATCGGAGATCAACGCCCCCCATGTTTTTGTTGTACCCCAGTACACAGTCCGGTTTGCTGACCTGTGTAGAGGTACCTTGTACAGTGCTGAGGACGCTGCCATCACCATGTTGATGGTCAAGAGAAGGACATCCCTCTTGTCCTTGTACTTGACCACCAGCAAGTGGTCGCTACATTGGGCTCTGCTGTCACCCCTTCTGAGCATCTATCCAAGTTGCGTTTTCGGGAGGCCTCTCTGATTTTTGTGAACAGTACTGCAGGCTGCGGTACCTCGCACAGAGAGGAATTTGAAGAGTGGGATGCTGGAATAAAATTTATCGGTGTAGAGGTGATAACCTTTATCCAGCAGTGGGTGCACCAAATCTCACACAATTTTCCCACTCACTCCCAGGAGAGGGGGACATTCCTGGTTCACTCCTGGTGTCTTTTCCTTCGTAAACTCTAAACCTGTGGGTGTAACCTGAGGTACTCTCACACAGCTATAGAATTTGATTCTATACCTGGCCTTCTTGCTGGGCAGGTACTGACAAAATCCGAGCCTTCCCTTAAAATGAACTAAGGACTCATTCACGCAGATGTCCCTTTGGGGCACGTACACTTTAGCAATCTTTTGGTTGAGTGAGTGATGTCACAAGAGGGACACAGAGAAGTTGCTGTGCCCAGTATAGAAGGGAGACCCCAGAAGAGTGTAAGGAGTGACGATGCAGCCCTGAAAAATAGGCCATAGCTTTATTTGGAGAGCTTTTATTTTCTGGCTCCCATCATGGAACTGCATCCACAAGTGCAGCATTGTTGTGGATTCTGTTTTTGGGCTCCCTCTGGTGGTTACGGCTGGTACTGGGTGACTTTGGTGGGTTGCGGTCTCTGGTTTCCACCTGTCCATCAGAGGCTGGGTGTTTCCTATTTAACCTGGCTTTCCTGTCATTCCCTTGCCGGCTATCAATGTACTCAGATGTGCTCAGTTTGGTTCCTGACTACCTGCTCCCAGATCTCTCAGGATAAGCTAAGTTTTGTTTTTCAGTTGTTTGGTTTTTTGTCCAGCTTGCTAATTATGACTCTATGCTAGCTGGTAGCTCTAGTGGGCTGAGATTCTCCCCATGTGCCATGAGTTGGCACATGGGTTCTTGTAATCTCAGGATGGTTTTTGATTAGGGTTTTTTGCTGACCGCTCAGACCCCTTTTGTATCATTCTGCTTTCTAGTTATAGCGGGCCTCATTTTGCTAAATCTATTTTTCATCTCTATGTGCGTGCCTTCCTCTCATTTCACCGTCAATACATGTGGGGGGCAACTATACCTTTTGGGGTTCATTCCTCTGGAGGCAAGCTAGGTCTTTATTTCCTCTGCAGTGCTAGTTAGCTCTTAGGCTGGCGCGTGGCATCTAGAATCAACGTAGGCACGCTCCCTGGCTATTTCTAGTTGTGTTTGTCAGGAGTAGGGCAGCGGTCAGCCCAGGTTCCATCACCCTAGAGCTCGTCCGTTATTTATGTTATTTTGCTTGTCCAGTGCGATCCCCAGCCATTGGGATCCATGACAGTATAGCCGGCCCACAAAGTGTTAATTGTTTGGGCTGAAGCAGGAGAAAAAGAAGTGTTTAAGGGAAATTTTTTTTTTTTTTTTTCCCCTCAGAGTTTTCCTGCCTAGCCCTTAATTGCTGTCTAGCTGCTTCTTACCTCCTCTTAACCCTTGAATGGCTCTGACCTTAGCTGTTTAACATGGATGTCCAGAGTTTGGCTTCCAGCCTGAGTAATCTTGCTGCAAAAGTTCAAAACATACAGGATTTTGTTGTTCACACTCCCATGTCTGAACCTAGAATTCCTATTCCAGAGTTTTTTTCTGGAGATAGATCTACCTTCCTGAATCTCAGGAACAATTGCAAATTGTTTCTTTCTTTGAAATCTCGCTCCTCTGGAGACCCTGCTCAGCAGGTTAAGATTGTAATATCTTTCCTGCGGGGCGACCCTCAGAATTGGGCATTTGCATTGGCACCAGGGGATCCTGCATTGCTCAGTGTGGATGCGTTTTTTCTGGCACTGGGATTGCTCTATGAGGAACCTAACCTGGAGATTCAGGCTGAAAAGGCTTTATTAGCCCTCTCTCAGGGGCATGATGAAGCGGAAGTATATTGTCAAAAATTTCGGAAATGGTCGGTGCTTACTCAGTGGAATGAGTGCGCCCTGGCTGCAAACTTCAGAGATGGTCTTTCTGAGGCCATTAAGGATATTATGGTGGGGTTCCCTGCGCCTACAGGTCTGAATGAGTCTATGGCTATGGCCATTCAGATTGATCGGCGTTTACGGGAGCGCAAACCTGTGCACCAGTTGGCGGTGTCTTCTGAACAGGCACCTGAGACTATGCAATGTGATAGAATTCAGTCCAGAAGTGAACGGCAAAATTATAGGCGGAAAAATGGATTGTGTTTTTATTGTGGTGATTCAGCTCATGTTATATCAGCATGCTCTAAACGCACAAAAAAGGTTGATAAATCTTTTGCCATTAGTACTCTGCAGTCTAAGTTCATTTTGTCTGTAACTCTGATTTGTTCACTGTCTTCCATTTCCGTCGATGCCTATGTGGATTCGGGCGCTGCCCTGAGTCTTATGGATTGGTCATTTGCCAAACGCTGCGGTTTTAGTCTGGAGCCTCTGGAAGTTCCTATTCCTTTGAAGGGAATTGACTCTACACCATTGGCTATGAATAAACCGCAGTACTGGACACAAGTGACCATGCGCATGACTCCCGTTCATCAGGAGGTGATTCGCTTCCTTGTACTGTATAATTTACATGATGTACTAGTGCTTGGTCTGCCATGGTTACAAACTCATAATCCTGTCCTGGATTGGAAAACAATGTCTGTGTTAAGCTGGGGATGTCAGGGGGTTCATGATGATGCACCTCTGATTTCAATAGCTTCATCTACTCCTTCTGAGGTCCCTGCGTTTTTGTCTGACTATCGGGATGTTTTTGAGGAGCCTAAGCTCAATTCGCTCCCTCCTCATAGGGATTGTGACTGTGCTATAGAATTAATTCCTGGCAGTAAGTTCCCTAAGGGTCGTTTATTTAATCTGTCAGTGCCAGAGCATACTGCTATGCGGAATTATATTAAGGAGTCCTTGGAAAAGGGACATATTCGTCCATCTTCGTCCCCTCTGGGAGCAGGTTTTTTTTTCGTGGCAAAAAAAGATGGTTCCCTGAGGCCTTGTATAGATTATCGCCTTCTGAATAAGATTACAGTCAAATATCAGTATCCATTGCCATTATTGACTGATTTGTTTGCTCGCATTAAGGGGGCTAGGTGGTTCACTAAGATAGATCTTCGCGGTGCGTATAATCTGGTGCGGATAAAACAGGGTGATGAGTGGAAAACCGCATTTAATACGCCTGAGGGCCATTTTGAGTATTTGGTAATGCCTTTTGGACTTTCTAATGCTCCTTCAGTCTTTCAGTCCTTTATGCACAATATTTTCCGTGAATATCTGGATAAGTTTATGATTGTGTATTTGGATGATATTTTGGTGTTTTCTGATGACTGGGAGTCTCATGTTCTACAGGTCAGGAAGGTGTTTCAAGTCCTGCGGGCCAATTCTCTGTTTGTGAAGGGCTCAAAATGTCTCTTCGGAGTCCAGAAAATTTCTTTTTTGGGGTACATTTTTTCTCCTTCTACTATTGAGATGGATCCCGTCAAGGTTCAGGCGATTTGTGACTGGACACAACCTACATCTGTTAAGAGTCTTCAGAAGTTCTTGGGTTTTGCTAATTTTTATCGTCGGTTCATTACTAATTTTTCCAGTGTTGTTAAACCTTTGACTGATTTGACTAAAAAGGGTGCTGATGTTGCTAATTGGTCTCCTACGGCTGTGGAGGCCTTTCAGGAACTTAAGCGCCGGTTTTCTTCTGCTCCTGTGTTATGTCAACCAGATGTTTCACTTCCTTTTCAGGTTGAGGTTGATGCTTCCGAGATTGGAGCGGGGGCGGTTTTGTCACAGAGAAGTTCCAATGGCTCGGTGATGAAGCCATGTGCGTTCTTTTCTAGAAAATTCTCGCCCGCCGAGCGCAATTATGATGTGGGTAATCGGGAGCTTTTGGCCATGAAGTGGGCATTTGAGGAGTGGCGTCATTGGCTTCAGGGTGCTAGACATCGTGTGGTGGTCTTGACTGATCACAAAAATCTGATTTACCTTGAGTCTGCCAGGCTGAATCCTAGACAGGCTCGTTGGTCGTTGTTTTTTTCTCGTTTCAATTTTGTGGTTTCATACCTGCCAGGTTCAAAGAATGTGAAGGCAGATGCTCTTTCCAGGAGTTTTGTGCCTGACTCTCCTGGAGACTCTGGGCCTACTGGTATCCTTAGGGATGGGGTAATATTGTCCGCCGTCTCCCCAGACTTGCGACGTGCATTGCAGGAGTTTCAGGCGGATAAACCTGATCGTTGTCCACCAGAAAGACTGTTTGTTCCGGATGATTGGACCAGTAGAGTCATCTCCGAGGTCCATTCTTCTGTGTTGGCTGGTCATCCTGGAATATTTGGTACTAGAGACTTGGTGGCCAGGTCTTTTTGGTGGCCTTCCTTGTCAAGGGATGTGCGCACCTTTGTGCAGTCTTGTGAAGGGTGTGCTCGGGCTAAGCCTTGCTGTTCTCGGGCCAGTGGGTTGTTGTTATCCTTGCCTATCCCGAAGAGGCCTTGGACGCACATTTCCATGGATTTTATTTCAGATCTCCCTGTCTCACAGAAAATGTCCGTTATCTGGGTTGTGTGTGACCGCTTTTCTAAGATGGTTCATTTGGTACCCTTGCCTAAGTTGCCTTCCTCCTCTGAGTTGGTCCCTTTATTTTTTCAGAACGTGGTTCGTTTGCATGGGATTCCGGAGAATATCGTTTCTGACAGGGGATCCCAGTTTGTGTCTAGATTTTGGCGGACGTTTTGTGCTAAGATGGGCATTGATTTGTCTTTCTCGTCTGCATTCCATCCTCAGACGAATGGCCAGACGGAGCGAACTAATCAGACCTTGGAAACTTATTTAAGGTGTTTTGTTTCTGCTGATCAAGATGACTGGGTTGCCTTTTTGCCACTGGCCGAATTTGCCCTTAATAATCGGGCTAGTTCTGCTACTTTGGTCTCTCCTTTCTTTTGTAATTCGGGGTTTCATCCTCGTTTTTCCTCTGGTCAGGTGGAGCCTTCGGATTGTCCTGGAGTGGACGTGGTGGTGGACAGGCTACATCAGATTTGGAATCAGGTGGTGGACAATTTGAAGTTGTCTCAGGAGAAGACTCAGCAGTTTGCGAATCGCCGTCGCCGCGTGGGTCCCCGACTTCTTGTTGGGGACTTGGTGTGGTTGTCTTCTCGTTTTGTCCCTATGAAGGTCTCTTCTCCTAAGTTCAAGCCTCGGTTCATCGGTCCTTATAAGATCTTGGAGATTCTTAACCCTGTGTCTTTTCGTTTGGATCTCCCAGCATCGTTTGCTATTCATAATGTGTTCCATCGGTCGTTATTGCGGAGGTATGAGGTGCCCGTTGTTCCTTCGGTTGAGCCTCCTGCTCCGGTGCTGGTGGAGGGAGAATTGGAGTATGTTGTTGAGAAGATCTTGGATTCTCGTGTTTCCAGACGTAAACTCCAGTATTTGGTTAAGTGAAAGGGTTATGGTCAGGAGGATAATTCCTGGGTGGTCGCCTCTGATGTTCATGCGACTGATTTGGTCCGCGCCTTCCATAGAGCTCATCCTGATCGCCCTGGGGGTTCTCGTGAGGGTTCGGTGACCCCTCCTCAAGGGGGGGGTACTGTTGTGGATTCTGTTTTTGGGCTCCCTCTGGTGGTTACGGCTGGTACTGGGTGACTTTGGTGGGTTGCGGTCTCTGGTTTCCACCTGTCCATCAGAGGCTGGGTGTTTCCTATTTAACCTAGCTTTCCTGTCATTCCCTTGCCGGCTATCAATGTACTCAGATGTGCTCAGTTTGGTTCCTGACTACCTGCTCCCAGATCTCTCAGGATAAGCTAAGTTTTGTTTTTCAGTTGTTTGTTTTTTTGTCCAGCTTGCTAATTATGACTCTATGCTAGCTGGTAGCTCTAGTGGGCTGAGGTTCTCCCCATGTGCCATGAGTTGGCACATGGGTTCTTGTAATCTCAGGATGGTTTTTGATTAGGGTTTTTTGCTGACCGCTCAGACCCCTTTTGTATCATTCTGCTTTCTAGTTATAGCGGGCCTCATTTTGCTAAATCTATTTTTCATCTCTATGTGCGTGCCTTCCTCTCATTTCACCGTCAATACATGTGGGGGGGCAACTATACCTTTTGGGGTTCATTCCTCTGGAGGCAAGCTAGGTCTTTATTTCCTCTGCAGTGCTAGTTAGCTCTTAGGCTGGCGCGTGGCGTCTAGAATCAACGTAGGCACGCTCCCTGGCTATTTCTAGTTGTGTTTGTCAGGAGTAGGGCAGCGGTCAGCCCAGGTTCCATCACCCTAGAGCTCGTCCGTTATTTATGTTATTTTGCTTGTCCAGTGCGATCCCCAGCCATTGGGATCCATGACACAGCATTTGGTATGTTACGTATAAAGGATTTAGGCAGAAGTGTTTTGTACTAATTCTAAATTCTACATTTCAGCTCTGATAGCCACACATGAGAGCTGGAGCCTGCTTCTGAGTTTGAGGTGGTGAAGTCATGAGCGACATCTGGCCCTGAAGAAGTGCCTCAGCAGGAGAAAGCGGCAAGGAGCAGCAGTTCAACCACACAGCGAGATAGCGAGATAAATAGTCGGGTGGTCGACTGTGAAAATCTCACTGTTAAAGGGAACCTGTCAGCAGTTTTGGCCGATATGAGATACGGTTGGTCTTGGTCCGGCGCCTCCCATCTTCTTACGATACCCGTCCTCCTGCTTGTTTCTTGTGGATGACACATCCACACAGTCTTCTCTATCCTGTTGAGGGCAGAGCAAAGTACTGCAGTGCACAGGTGCCAGAAAAGGTTAAAGAGCCCCAGCACCTGTGCACTGCAGGGGCAGATAATTACGCCTGTGCAGGAGCGTGGTGCCTAGCAAACTGTGTGGATGATGCAAGGATGCGTCATCCACACGAAGCAAGCAGGAGGGCGGCATTGCAAGAAGATGGGAGGCGCCGGACCAAGGCCAGCGACACCCTTCGGACCGGATCACCCCGCATGTGAGTATAATAAAAGTTATTTTTCTTCTCTTGCAGGTCGGGTTGGGGGAAGATATACAGCATCATAGAATGCTGTATATCAGCCCTGTAAGGTGATGGCCGTATCTTATATCGGCTAAAACTGTCAACAGGTTCCCTTTAATGATGGTGAGGAGTTCTACCACTCCTTGGCCTGTTCGGCTGGGGACCAGGGCAGCCTTTCAAATTGTCATTGATGCCGCAACACTGCCTAATTACCTCCGGGAGGTGTTCAGCATGTTGGAGCGGTGACAAATGTCACCTTTCAATGCCCATCATCAGCCAACCCCAGTACCATCCCAATAACCACAACCTCAACGCCATACACAACCCAGCCATTCTTTTACAGACCTGGTGAAGGGTCTCAAGCAGAGGCTCAAAGTCATGTATATGGTGCCCCCCCAACCCATTTGGCAGGGTTTACCACGGTGACCAACATTATGGTCAGACTGGCCAGCCATATAATGCCCCTCTCAAGCCGCACCGTTTCCGCTCCTACACCCCGCTTACCAACAGCTCATTTGCTGTGTGCCCACTTCCCCTAGAACCCCAAAATCATGGTGCCCCTCTGGCAAGATCGCCGTGTTCTTATTATAACTTATAATTGTTTCTAAATATGTTAACCTTTTGTTTGTTTTTCCTTTTATAACATTTTTCGTGTTTGTGTGAAGATTGCCCAATATTTTTATTCGGCCCCTGCCAATTGTTAAGATTTTGGGCCCCTTTTTTATATAGATTTGTTAATAAAAAAAAATTTGATCTATTAGAATTATCCATTTGTAAGTCTATTTATTGGACAGTATCTTCAGGACTTCCGCGCAATCAATAGACCACACTTTTGGTAAATTAAATCTTGTTTTATATCACAGTCCCAACAACAGAAATCAGAAATGTGCACTAACAGAGATTTGCCATGGAGTTGCTCCCTCTGACATTAAAAAAAAAACACATTGAGTGCTCTGTGACGTCACATCATGGCGGATATGCGCCGCTACACACGTCTAATTAACTTACGGTAATCACAACACCAGTATTTAATGTAGCTGATGACAGCGCTATCTCACCTCCCTACGAAGTTGAAGGTGGTGAAACGCGCGTCGAGGTGCGTGTCAGCAGATCATATACCCTGCTAACTCCATTATACCAGCAAGTCTATGTGTTTCATTGTCCCACTATAACTTATTGGCAATTCCCATGGATGTCTTTGCTACTACATCAGTATTAGTTATCTCCTACCTGTACCAGAGTACTATCTATTCTGATAGACATTAGTATTTAGATACATTATTTCTGGACATATCGCCATTATATACTTTTCTTCTATCTATACTATTGCTATATACTTTTGATATGTCTAGTCATATATTTATATAAAAATTGTTACACTTTATTATTGTTGATCATTTGCTCCTTCGGTGTCGCTATTGGTTTTTATGATTCATATATGAAGGGATCATTGTATTGTCTATGAGGAATTCTATTGGTTCAGAGGCCTTCTCGGATCCATGATCACTCTGCGTCACTCTCCAAATCGCCTTGACACGACCCAGTTGAGAGGGACCTGCTCAGCAGACATCAAGAACAAATTAGTGGACATATTGGAAGATGGATCAATAAGTCCCCTGTGGTGTCCATATGCTTTTAAAGAAGCACTTGCACATTTTTTATTCCCTAAACCTGTCTAAATGCATACTTTATATGGGATAAGTGCATTAATTCACTTCCTCATCGTTATCTTCTCAGGTTTACAGTGCAGCTTTGGTCCTCTTCTCACTCATGTCACTGAAAGCCCAGATCACACTGAGGTTTATGTGTGAGCCAAAAGTCGCTTTTACAATATAAATCTATGGAGCCTTGTTCTGATGCACAATACAAAGACCTAGATTATATACAGAGTTAGAGAATAATAAATGTTCTGTAGTGCCTCTTTACGTAGGAGAAAGGGGTCGGCTGTATTTATACAATCAGTTAACATTTCCAGGTCTGGCTAAGACTAAATTGTTAATATGCACAGGAAAACCCAACAATGCATGTGACTTTCTATTTAGTTGTGCAGTCTTGCTGCTTTGTGAGATTTGTCCTTCCTGTGTAGTCTGTATGGTGATATTGAGTATGTGCCCAATGCCAACTGATATACCCATGTGTTCTATTTCTGCTCGAGGACCACCATAGTTATACCAAACTGAACACTTCACACTAGAAAAGTAGATTTATTTATCTGTTATTAAAGTAGTTCATTCATAAATATAAATCATTTCAGGAAGATTCTATAATAAAAACACAGCGCTTGAAGGTGGCATTTTTGCTTTGATACATAACTTTATACTTCTATTATTTGTGGCTTATTTCCAAAATGAACTGTTTGCACCCCTGCATAATGAAGCAGGGAGCTAATAGGCACATGGTCGTATCTGTTCATATCACGATGCAAGAAATGGACTCGGTTACCTGCAACAAAAAGCAAAAACATCACTAGATGATGTAATTCTGAAAACCAGTGATGTGAAGTGTTCACTTTCTCATTGTTTCTAGTGCATAATATCAATTGGTGATGCCCCGACAAAGCATCCTCCTTGTTGTGATGAAATAGTTGGTTTTCAACTGAAGATGAAGTAATAATTGCAAAAAGATGTGTTAAAAAAAACACAACTATTAATAGAAATGTAATAAAATGATTGCAATTCCAGTCTCTAAATTCCTTAAAATGAATTATAACAAAAATGTGAATTAAATAACAATAACCTATAGTTAATGGGATAAAAAGACATGTGAATAGTGATCCTAAACTGACAGTGGTCAGTCCTGACAGAGGGGATCCGTACCTCCAAAGAACCTGCCCACACAGCAAGAGGATCAGTTATTTACTAGTCACAACCTACCTATTGACATACTACACATCACTGACAAAATAGAGATAGAGAGCATTAAAAATAGGAACAATCTCACCATTGTAGACGTTTAAGTGTATTTCAAATTATGTCACATAGGCTCCTGTTCTTTATCTTTGGTAGTCAGGTGCTGACCCAACAGAAGGCTCTATGTACTAACATGGCCCTGATTCGTCCCAATGACTCCTGCCTTGTCCATTTGTCCAAAAAGAAACAGGGTTAAATCACTAAAAACCCCTGTCTAGAATGTGCATATATACACAATGGCACCTTGGACAATAAGAGATTTAGCCCTGTCTCTTTTTGGGACAAATGGACACTTGCTGAGCTCCCCTGATGAACCCAGTTGGGAGAAACGCGTTGAGAAAGCACGGAGGGACAGTCTAGGGCTTCCTGGTCTGAAGGGATAGCTGTGGACTGCTTTTGTGAGGGCGGGAGTCATTGGCATGAATAAGGGCCATTTTATTACACAGGGCCTTCTGCAGATCAGCAACTTTCTGGAAAAAATGATACACAAAAAGATAATATCTAGTACAGTCCATATGCCTGTGGGAATCCGCCCGCTCAGGGAACAATCATCAGCGTCCAGCACAGTTTTACACTTCTCTGGAGCTCTTGCCTCTAGACCCACAGACATAGAAAGAAAACTCAGTGGTCAGACATTTAACTTGGGGATGTAGATGTGGTGAGTGGCAGTCCAGCTCATCTCTTACAACTACTCACAAAAAACCCAACCCTGTCATGGATGATTAACCCCTCTCAGCACATAACATGCTGGAGCAAAACTTCTGGGTTTCACATCACAGAAGATAGCAATCTTCATGATACATATCTCCCCTCACATACATTGCCAGCTGACTAGTTGAATGATTTCTGTGCTCATTCCCAAGTGGCTCTTGACAGCAGTAACCCATTACCTTTGTCTGTTTGGCCCTAATGTGTGGGCTAGTAAAGGACAAGTGAAGATCTCTAGAGCTTTTCTATATGAAGCTTTGCCTTCTACAGCTATAAAAAGCAAAACAAACTGTTCTATTATATAGAAAAGCATCTTTCTAATACATGACGGAGACCTAGGAATATGCCCTCATCAACAGACCCCATATCCTCCAGCCCCCAGCCCAGCACCTGCACTGGCACATGCACACGCTTGCATTTGGTTAGAGGACTTTTTGCAGAAAATAATATGTACTTATCTTACAATTCTACATACCTGGTCCTACTATTACTGCTCCTCCTTGTTGTACTGGATCCCCTTGAAAATCAAATGCAGGACTTGTTATTGCTCTCCAAATGCTTTTGACGCTACCGATGATCTTGTTTGATTTGACATGGGGACTTCGTGCTAAAAACAGAACCATACTCTCCTATTAACACTCTATACAAATGGAAAACAGCATTATTAATGGCTAATGTGAAACTTTGACAGATTGGAAACTGGAGAAATCTTTGATTCTACAGATTACAGCTCGTTAACTAGGTTAATGATCACCCTGTAGTATGAGAATAGTTATGCTTTAGAGCAGTGTCCCCCATCTCCAGTCCTCAAGAGCCACCAACAGATCATGCTTTCAAGATATCCTTACTAACGTACAGGCGATAATTCCAATACTAAGAAAATCCTGAAAACTTTGTCTGTTGGTGGCTCTTGAGGACTTGAGTTGGGGAAAACTGCTTTAGAGCATGCGACCATGTCTTTCTTCTAAACTGTTAGTCTTCAGGAGTCCACTGCTCCATGCAAAGCAGAAAGGTGGGAAGAAGGGGAGCGGTGTGCTCCTGAAGAGGAGAAGATGAGCAGCCATTTAATTACATATAATATATCAATATTATGTCACTGGTCTATTTTGTATGCATGTCTTTCTTTCTTTTTTACATTTTCCTTTATATGTGATAGACAGTTCATAGTTCACAAAACCTAAACTTCAGAGTGGAGCATGTCTCATGATACTGAACTGTACAACAAAAGAGCACACTAGAAATAGACACATGTAGGTATTCCTTGAGGAAGATCTATATGCAGCACCACTAGTCTCCTTCCTTGGGCTTGTGCCTAAAAGAGGGTCAGTTTTAGATACCTGGCAAAAAGTCCTTAATATGATGTTCCACTTGAGAATAAGGCAGTGACTGACAGTAGGTTTTTAACTGTAATAGACATTTACTACAACAGAGGCAACTAGTATAGCTGTAACAATCGCGCAATCGCACAATGGGGGTACAAAGATGGAGGCTACACACAGTATTGTGGCACAGAACTTGAGTCATGGTACAGAGCTCGGCAGTTGCAAACTGCAAAAGTTCGGCACAGCGTCAAAACGACGCATGCGGGTGCACCCGCATACATCCGCATGGCCTGCGTACCCAATGTTAAAGATAGGGTACGCAGGACGTATGCCGACATAGGCGGAGCTGAAGGATGAGGCACGGCAGTGGGCAGGGCTTCACAGAGGAACTACGCAGCCCTCCGCAAAGCCCTCATCCGCAAATGTGAAACCAGCCTAAGATAGCAGTGGCTATCACTTTTTCTGGATGTCAGTTTCATCCAAAGGAAGTGAGCGAAATGGTCGCTGATTGGCTTCAGGGCTTAATAAGATGACACAAGCCCTGGGACAGCCAGTGTTGTCATCGCTGGAACGGTGCCAGCACCGTAGGTGAGTATATGCTGTATTCACTTTATAAGGGGGAATATAGCAGTTAAGAAGGGGTTGTCTTTTATAGAAGTGTTCCAAACTACAAAAAGTGTTCCACACAAATTGACATAGGTAGATAAAGATCCTTTATTAAAGACTCAAATAAAACATAACTTATTTTAATCGTTAAACGGAAAAAAATCGTGTATTTAAAAACACATGAAGCTAGGAAGGTACATTGTTAACCAAGTGAGTCCTATTGGATATACAGTTAGGTCCATATATATTTGGACAGAGACAACCTTTTTCGAATTTTGGTTATAGACATTACCACAATGAATTTTAAACAAAACAATTCAGATGCAGTTGAAGTTCAGACTTTCAGCTTTCATTTGAGGGTATCCACATTAAAATTGGATGAAGGGTTTAGGAGCTTCCGCTCCTTAACATGTGCCACCCTGTTTTTAAAGGGACCAAAAGTAATTGGACAATAGACTCCAAGGCTATTTCATGGACAGTTGTGGGCAATCCCTTCATTATGTAATTCTCAGTTAAACAGATAAAAGGCCTGGAGTTGATTTGAGGTGTGGTGCTTGCATTTGGAAGGTTTTGCTGTGAAGTAAACATGCGGTCAAAGGAGCTCTCCATGCAGGTGAAACAAGCCATCCTTAAGCTGCGAAAACAGAAAAAAAACCATCTGAAAAATTGCTACAATATTAGGAGTGGCAAAATCTACAGTTTGGTACATCCTGAGAAAGAAAGAAAGCACTGGTGAACTCATCAATGCAAGAAGACCTGGGTGCCCACGGAAGACAACAGCGGTGGATGATCGCAGAATAATCTCCATGGTGAAGAGAAACCTCTTCACAACAGCCAACCAAGTGAACAGCACTCTCCAGGAGGTCGGCGTATCAATATCCAAATCTACCATAAAGAGAAGACTGCATGAAAGTAAATACAGAGGGTTCACTGCACGGTGCAAGCCACTCATAAGCATCAAGAATAAAAAGGCTATACTGGACTTTGCTAAAAAACATCTAAAAAAGCCAGCACAGTTCTGGAAGAACATTCTTTGGACAGATGAAACCAAGATCAACCTCTACCAGAATGATGGAAAGAGAAAAGTATGGCAAAGGCGTGGTACAGCTCATGATCCAAAGCATACCACATCATCTGTAAAACACTGCAGAGGCAATATGATGGCTTGGGCATGCATGGCTGCCAGTGGCACTGGGTCACTAGTGTTTATTGATGATGTGACACAGGACAGAAGCAGCCGAATGAATTCTGAGGTATTCAGAGCCATACTGTGTGCTCAGATCCAGCCAAATGCAGCCAAACTGGTTGGTTGTCGTTTCATACTACAGATGGACAATGACCCAAAACATAAAGCCAAAGCAACTCAGGAGTTTATTAAAGCAAAGAAGTGGAATATTCTTGAATGGTCAAGTCAGTCACCTGATCTGAACCCAATTGAGCAGCATTTCACTTGTTATAGACTAAACTTCAGACAGAAAGGCCCATAAACAAACAGCAACTGAAAACCACTGCAGTGAAGGCCTTGCAGAGCATCAAAAAGGAGGAAACACAGCGTCTGGTGATGCCCATGAGTTCAAGACTTCAGGCAGTCATTGCCAACAAAGGATTTTCAACCAAGTACTAGAAATGAACATTTTATTTACAATTATTTAATCTGTCCAATTACTTTTGGTCCCTTTAAAAACAGGGTGGCACATATTAAGGAGCTGAAACTCCTAAACCCTTCATCCAATTTTAATGTGGATACCCTCAAATGAAAGCTGAAAGTCTGAACTTCAACTGCATCTGAATCGTTTTGTTTAAAATTTATTGTGGTAATGTCTAGAACCAAAATTAGAATAATGTTGTCTCTGTCCAAATATATATGGACCTAACTGTATAAGGTGCTTGTGCTTACTTGGAGGTCTAAACAAACGAGTCCCACTAGATATATAGAGGACAGGATAGAGATCCATTAGTATGTCTATATAACTAATATGTTCAGGTGCCTGGTGCTCACAAGGCCCACTGCCTTACTCCTGTGTCCACCTTCCTGATGCTATGTAGTCACATAAATACGGTGCTTGTACTTTATTCAGATCATTTCAATGCACACCTACTGTAAGTACAGCGACTGACCACTAGCATATCCACATACACCAATACATTTCTATCTATCTTAGCTTGGAATCCCCTTTCTGTATTCTATCTTGCTATATATCAACCTCCTGAGCTACTGTGCATGTAGGTTCATATTGTCTTCCCATTTGTAATTTACCCATATCACAGTGCTTATTCCCTAACACAGGAAAGATATATATCTTGGTACCCTGTTAGCCAGTAGATAGAAAAATATTTAGAATTGAGAGTCCTCAGTGGTTGATACCTTTATTGAAAAGATGGTAACAAATTGCAAGCTTTCAAGACTACTCAGGCCTCTTCATCAGGCATAGACCTTAGTAGTCTCGAAAGCTTGCAATTTTTTACCATTTTTTCAGTTAGCTATTAAAAGGTATCAACCACTGAGGACTCTCAATTCTAAATATTTCTTTATTTCGTTATCAGCCTGCCTAGCTAACGCTATTAAAACTGAGCAGCCATTAGCCTCCACAACATGTTTCGCCAGATGGCCTCTTTCCCCTGATGACACCATCTGGTAAAACACGTTGGGGAGCGTATGTCAATTGCATATGCACTGTTACAGCCTCTTCTTGTTGTGCAGCCAGGACATGGACTCTAAAACCCATTTATTCCTGCTATACCCTTCATATACATATTGGTCGAATCTGGGTATTTTAATGGAATGGGATGATGACTAAATATGCAATGGTGTAGTCTGATGGTCAAAGAATGCTGCTATAAGGGAAAGAAGGAATGGGCCTTTTGACAATATCTTATCATTATTTTCCTATTAAAATGAACATATCATGATCAGATGATGCGTATTTATGAAGGAGTCAGAAGAGATAGTGTCACGGGTTACCGCGATAGAGAGAAGCCAGAAGACCCCAGCTTCTGATTGCTCTTACTCCTGCACTGAAAAGAAGCACTTCACCTTTTTAAACAGTGTCAATTTCTTTTGGCAGTAAAGTGGTTAATTGGCCATGCTGGGAGCTCGGCTCTCAGCTGAGCACTATTAGCCACTCCAAACCCCTTCATAATCTGGGTCCTGACTGACACACATCATCAGAGTAAGCTCATGCTGCATGGCTGGGAGGATAGTAGTTTGATGGTTATATGACAAGGCATTTGGTGGGTTTATCTGTGACTGTTGCTTTGTTTAGTAAGTGTGATAATTCCATTTCCTTCTCCTACTTTGGTTTTACCCCATCCTCCACTCCTCGCTGCATTCCTCTGTTATATGTGAGTGAATATTTGTATGCCTGGCATTTTCCGTTTCCTTCGTCTGGTTGGTGTACAACGGTGACCAACTACTCTCCTCTTACCTGAGTGGGGGAAGGGTATAGACGGAGGGCAGATTCAGGAGAGAAGGCAAGGTACTTGGACCCGGCATCTTCACCTTCAGAAGTAACCCGGGGAACAGGGCGAGCTAGGACGCCCCCTAGTATTAGGGACAGGGAAGGAGCCCCGGGTCACCCAACAACAGAGTTGTGACAGATAGCTGCTAGAAAGTCCTCTGTTGGGTAGATGTCTTTCAATTCTGCTGTTCCTGAGAAACCTTGGGTATGCTGAGCTTCTGGACTGATGAGTGGTTAATAATTCTAGGTTCATGTCACACATTAGGGAACATTTTTTCTCAGTAACAAGTAAAGAATAAAAGCAGCAGTAGTAGTTTAGATGTTGATAAACTATTTTGTCTGGCAGGTGCCGGTGTTTTTGCTAGGTAATATAATATGGTTGTAATCCAAAACGATGGCCAGCATCCCACTGCATCAATGAAAATCCAAGCGTTTATTAGGCAAAATTAAAAACATTCTCATGGGTCTGTGCAAGCAAAAAACATATAGCAAAAAATGGCAATGTCAAACACACAAAGGTAATGTATTTCTGACTCTCTGGGGTCCTTAGTCTAAGCCTTAGGCTTAGATATTTTTTATTTTACCCAATGAATACTTTGATTTTCATTGCTGCAATGGCGTACTGGCTGCCCTTTTGGATTACACTTTTGCTTTGGCATTCAGTTTCTGCACACCCAGCAGGTGAGCAGATTGGATACTGTTTTCACATTATAAAATATGATGTTACATGTCTAGTAGAACTCACCTTAAGTCAAATCTTCCTGGAAGTATGCTGTAGAGTTGAGGTATTGTGCTAGATAGCAAACCCAACTCAAAATTGATTTATCTTATAGCAATTGTAGGACTTGCATTTGTATCCTAGGGAGCTATGCATCTTTCATACTCTCGTTATCTGCCTTGAAGCTACCTACAAAGAATACATCAGGCTGATACCCCTTCCTTCTCTGGAAGCTGTAATATTAGGCACTCTAGTTATTCTAGACAGCCAAATGGTACAATTCTGTTTTTTATTTTTGGCTTAGAAGCTCAACAGATCTTTATTAAGTCAGCATATTTTTTTTCAACTGTAATTTCTGTTTAAGTTTTACAGAATTAACAGAGGTAACAAAACCATAAGACATGTACATATGTCAAAAATGTGAGTAGAAATAAACCTATAAAATTCACATATGGTGTTTTAAAGAATAGCACCAATAAGAACTATGAAATTATTTCTACTCATTAACATCAAGACATTAAGGTACAAACAACCAAGGGAGGACAAGAGACCTGAACAGCAGGAAAGGTAGGAGGAAGGAAGAAATTTGGAACAGGAGTTTTAATATTTTGTTGAGCCCAGAAGTAATCCCAAGGGGCCCAAATAGGTCAATCTTTGCAATTAGGATAACAATCAAGTATTCCATACAGCGAATATCCAAAATTGGTAAAAAGTAGTCTTGGCAAAAGAGGGAGGGGAAACCATTTTCTAACAACAAACTATCAACCATCTGGCCGCTGCTACAACAAGGTTGTTGTTAGTCACTCCTTCAATTGTGTCTATTTATTATCCTTAATAATGAATTTTTTATTCTGTTTTTAATTGTTTAAAATAAAAGTTGATATTATGCTTATTTTGCTCTAGTGCCTTTTTGTTTTGGGGTGTCTAATATTATATAAGGCTGAGTGTTTATACCCTTTGCCCATTGTATTGATTTTCCTTGTATAAGATAAGGTACAAACTGAAGTCTTAGCCGCTTTTGGACCAAATAGTCTGCCAAATTTGGGGTGTCAAGTACCTACCCAGAAAGTCTTCAATCCAATTATATATGAATGTTTAAAAAGGAATCCCCTTGAGAGGAGACAATTATTGTATAGATATCAACCCCTTTGTGGAAGGACCTCTTCTACACAATTTTTCAAACTGTATAAATTGGAAAATCCCTCAATATATGGATCTTACTGGAAAGAAATAATAAAACTTACCTTTTATTAATTAGATTAAATAACCCATATTATACATACTACCAAAGTGCACTGAAGTAACTCACATCCAGAAAAATTCAGGAAGTGACTGAATTAACAAACACAAAAAACCCTTGTCTCACTAATGTTATATGTCTACCAATCACATAGAAATATTGTCTCTGTTTCAATGCGTTTCGTCACTCTCTCTTTGGCGACTCATCAGAAGACACTATAAACTATTCCCATTGGATGAGAGACTATGACCCGTAAAAACAATATAAACATAAGGATGAATGACCTCGGGGAGATCAAAACATCCAACTCTGCGGAGACACCATCACGTGTTTCTCAACGTAGTGATCCAGAACACTGCCCCCATCCCTGATGGGAAATATGCAAATGCATGTAGAAAAGCCGTGGAGACACCATCACGTGTTTCTCAACGCAAGCAATGAATAGACAGGTCTTTCACCGGGAAGGAACAACCGTAAAAACAATATGTCATGATCCAGACCGGGTTTTGAGTCCTGTCTTCCCTTTTCCTGGTATGATCATGTCAGGGGTTAACTTTTCTCAGCCTCAGTCTGGTCTCAGGTTTGCTATTTATCTACACTGCATCCTGCCGGCGGTGTCAGTTATAGTTTCTGCCTATGGTGTGAGTAGCTGACTCTGGTTATATCCTGATTTGTCCTGTGGAGATTCCTGACTGTTCCCGTGTCTGTTCATTCCCCTTCCCGACTCAGTATTTTCCCTTCGTGTTTGGACTCTCTGGTACTTGACCTCGCTTTGTCTCTGACCTGACTCTGTCTTTTGCTCCTGGTACTTCTGCTTCCGTCTGGTATTGACCTTCTGGCGCGTCTCTGACTCCGAGTTGATTTTCTCCTTTGTACTACGCTACTGTCCTGGTTTTGACGCGGATTGTTTGACTACCCTGTTGCCACCTGGTGGTGGCCTCGCTGCAGGTCTGCTCTGGCAAGTGTTGCAGTCTTCCATCCACTCTACTGCCATCTAGTGGAGCGTGCATCTACCTGAATAGCTGCGGCGTGACAATAATTATGTACAAATTTCTTATCAATCTCAGTTGGGGATGAAACTCTAGAGGATCCTAGAGAGATGTTGCTAATTGCTTAATCTTGTAGATTGTGAGCCCTCGCGGGCAGGGTCCTCTCTCCTCCTGTACCAGTTGTGACTTGTATTGTTCAAGATTATTGTACTTGCTTTTATTATGTATACCCCTCCTCACATGTAAAGCGCCATGGAATAAATGGCGCTATAATAATAAATAATAATAATAATCTGCATATACTGGTGGATTTCGCGGACAGTAATAGAGTAGTTAGATTTTAAGTATTAGCCTATTTTAATGTGAGAAAGCAATAAGGTGAATTGTAATTATAATTGCATAATCATTACCTGAAGAACCAGAGGACTCTCCTTTTTTCAAGCCCAGTTTGCAATAAATTTCTCTGTCACCATCAACAAATATTTCATGATCATAACCGGTTAAAGAGCAAAATGGCTAGAAAATACAGTGAAAATGTTATCCGTTAGCTCATTGTTCATTGTAAGTAGGAAATCGTGCATAGAAGTTGTCACACATAATTTAAAGCAGAAATGTGTATTAAAAATGATGTAGTAGTCTACTCCTGGTGCACTTTATGCATAAATGCATGTCACATTTCTACTACAGTACCAGACAACTGTAGGTCTTCTCTCTTCATCTATCTGGCAAACTTAATCTTTGCAGCATAGATGCTGCCACGTACTGCAGTTCCCTCCTGCTGCCCACCAAGACCACTAATGGAAGTCAACCTTTTTAGATGAGCAGTATGAGGGGTTGACACACTTAGCTACTCCTCGAGGTAGACACAGGACCATGTTTGGTTAAAGACTCTTGGTGGTTTATTGCATCATAAACCAGGAACCCAAACTGGTAACAGAAAACAGCCTGTCTGTCTTAAAAGAAAGTAAAAAGTTCATGCACAGTCTTGCCCAGTACTTCTGGGACAACACATATGGCAGCTCTCACAGGAGCTTCAGTATAGAGACTTCCTTTCTCCACACAACACAGACAGAGAAAAAAAAGTGGCTGGATATTTAACTCCCTCCAGCCACACCCTTGAGGTGCAGATATGGTGGGTAGGCGTCCCACCCATCTCTGACCTACTCACCATGAAAGCCAGGCCCATATAGCGACTGCATTGCTCTCAGCACATATCATGCTGGAGAAATCACTTATGGCTTTCACATCACGCAGGAAAGCAATTTTTGGTGACACATATCTCCCCTCATGTATGACGCCAGTGACCGTGTCACATATTCCTCCCCTCTGCCAAAAGCTGGGGGCTTTGGCACCTTCGGACACCAAACAGGGAATTCGGGAGAGAGCATCTTCACTCACATGTAGCTTCCCGGGCCTATATTCTACGTGGAACCTGAAGGTCTAAGAACCATCTAGTCACCCGGGCATTTTTACCCTGTTTCTCCCTTAACCATCTCAGAGGGGCATGATCGGACACAAGTTTGAACCTCCGGCCTAGTAGATAATACCTCAATGTATTCACTGCCCATTTTATGACCAGACATTCTTTTTCCACAATGGCGTAATTTTTCTCTCATGACGAGAGCATCCAGCTCAGATATAGGATGGGATGCTCTTCCCCATTTATCTCCTGAGACAGCACGGCTCCGAACCCAACTTCTTAGGCATCCGTCTGGATCACGAACTTGCTGAAGTCTGATGCGACCAGAACTGGATGTTTGCACAGAGCTTGCTTCAGCTCCTGGAATGCCATCTCTGTGTCAGCAGTCCATTTAACTATGGTCGACTTGGTACCTTAAAGAAGATCCGTCAATGGTGCAGCGATTATAACAAAACTTGGGATGAACCCCCGGTAATAGCCCACAATTCCAAGAAATGCCCTGTATTGCCTCTTGGAAAGCTGTTGCAGCCACTTCTGAATCGCCTCAATCTTATTTATTTGCGGTTTAATTTTGCCCCTTCCGACAAAGTAGCCTAGGTACTTGGCCTCTTCCTTCTGTGATGCTTTGACCCCTGTTACAGGTAGGGGGCGCTGCATGGTCTCCTCAGGATATGCTTGGAGGCGTAACTGTGATGGTGAGACGGTGGTGTCGTGATGAATAGCTGTTATGTATCACGGAGGTGGGTGGCCCTGTGATGGAAGCCTGGGCGTGTTTTGCTCAGCAAATCTACTGCTGAGGTATTTGCTTTACATTGGGAGGCTTCCAGGTGACTTGGAGAGTTGGGTGGGTCCAGTCACCTACATACCCACCCAAGGGGGTGTGTCTGAACACCCAAGATGAAGCTTGTGTGTGGTTGTCGGTTTAAGGATCTGCAGTGATGTCACGATCACCTGACTAGCCGTGTGATAGGTACCTGGGTGTGGTTACACCTATGTAATGGAGGTGTGTTTGGCACATGGGAAAAGAGTGTTTGGGAGTCTGTCAGTGTGGACAAATTTTCATGTGTCCAGGCTGGACACTAGAGAGTGGCCTGTGTGTTGGACAGTTCCAAGTGGGGACAGACGTCCTGAACAGCACACAGAGAAACCGTGTTTAGGCTATAGAGCCTGCATGCTGGACATGGCACAGCCTGTGTGCCCACAGGCCTGAGAGAGCGGAGCTCTACTATGGACATTGAGGATTCGTCTGTCTGATGTAAGACTGTTTGCCTTTTGTTCATGTTTCTATGGTTTATGGAGAAAATAAACCACATAGACTGTTTTAAGTGAAAGATCGTTGCTGTGTGCCTGAATATTGCAGTATCGCAGCCAAGCGAGTGTCCCAAACTCGGTAGTGATCGCTATCTTACACTTCCCTATGGCACACTTTTTCAGATTTATGGTGAACCCTGCACTTCTTAAAGCATCCAGAACCAACTGTACCTTTGGCAGATGACTAGCTCAGTCAGGGCTAAAGACCACAATGTCATCGAGCTACACTGCAGCATACTTTTTATGTGGAGCCAGGATCCGATCGATCACCCTCTGGAAGGTGGCCTGGGTGCCCTGCAGACCGAAGGGCATCCTGGTGTATTGAAAACACCCTCAGGCATTGAGAAGGCTGTCTTCTCCTGTGCACTCTGGGACATGGGGATCTGCCAATAGCCCTTCGTCAGATCCAGGGTTGTAATGTATCTCACAGGTCCAAATCTCTCAATGAGTTCGTCCACACGAGACATCGGGTAAGCATCAAAACTAGAGACTTGATACAGCTTGTGGTAGTCGTTGCAAAACTGCCACTCACCATCAGGCTTCGGTACAAAGACGATGAGACTCGACCATCCACTTTTCAACTCCTCTACACCTCATGGATATCACCTCTCTCCGTGCTTGCCGAATTCTATAGAGCTTGAGGTTCACCCTTACATGTGGTTCTGTCAACACGTCATGCTCGACCACCTGCGTATGCCCCGGCAACCAGTTCTGCTGCAACAGCTCCCGACACTGTTGCCTCTGTCCAGAGATTTTCGGTCTCGCCAGGGTTTGAGCAAGTTCACGTGATAGACCTGGTGCTGCTTCCTTCGCCCCCGCAGGTGTACTTTGTAATTACCTTCGCCCAGTTTTTCCACCACCCTGTATGGGCCTTGCTACTTGGCTAGGAACTTGCTCTCCACCCTGGGGATAAGCACTAGCACGCGGTCCCCGGGCTGGAATTGTCTCAGCCTCGCTGATTGGTTATACACCCTTGCCTGTGCCTCCTGTGCCTGGAGAAGATGCTTCTTCATGATAGGCATTACTTTTGCCATTCTCTCCAGCAGCTGGGCGACGTGCTGTATGATGCTCCTGTGTGGCGTGACCTCAGCTTCCCATGTTTCCTTGGCGATGTCCAGGAGCCCCCGCTGATGTCGACCATACAGGAGCTCAATGGCGAGAAGCCAGTAGAGGCCTGGGAACGTCCCTGATAGAAAAGATCAAAAACGGAAGCAGGTAGTCCCAGTTTCAACTGTCCTTCTCAATTACCTTTCTGAACATGGATTTCAAGGTTTTATTGAAGCGTTCTACTAGGCCGTCGGTCTGTGGATGGTACACTGAGGTTCGGATCTGAGCAATCTGGAGGACCCTACACAGTTCTTTCACTACCTTGCTCATGCAGGGGATTCCTTGGTCTGTCAAAATCTCCTTCAGCAGGCCTGTCCTAGCAAAAATATGGACAAGTTCCCGGGCAATACTCTTAGCTGAAGAGTTCCTTAGCGGTACTGCTTCATGGTACCCGGTCGCATAGTCCATGACCACTAGAATATATTGGTGCCCTTGTGCAGACTTAACTAAAGGACCTACCAGGTCCATGGCAATTCGCTCGAACTGGACTGGATTGCTCTCAGCACATATCACGCTGGAGAAAACACTTATGGCTTTCACATCTTTGTCTCACATATCTTCCCTCATGTACTACACAGTGACCCTATCACAGCAGCAATTTCCAAACTTTAATGAAATAGCAGCCAACCCCTCATTCCTCTTCCATGACCTGGGTACATCATAGAGTGCTCATAACTCCAGCATAAGAGATAGGGTTGGTCTACTTCACTACTTCCTTATGTCGATTGTGTGCCATATTTCATCTTTGTTATGCCGCTAAAATCTACACTTGAATATTACACTAAATGGATTTTTTAATTGGAACTAAATATTGAATGAATAAAAAAATAGGACCTATTTATTTTAAGTACAGTTCTAAAACTGGTGACCACTTAGCCAGTGATTGACTGGGCTAGCATCTACAGTTATCTCTGGTTTGTTAAGGACAGGAGCCGAAATCACAGACTAGCAGAATATTATTTAGTTCATTATATCCCAAATAATTATACTAAACGTGCACTGACAGCATTTGTATGAACAAAATTATGCAAATATTACTATTTTTACTCATTCTATTTCTTAAAAAAATAATCTGTTTTACCTGTATATGTAGATAGGATGACTGCCCAATAACAATAAGTCTGACATCTGCAGCCTAAAAATACACAAGAAAAATAAAGAGTTAGACAGTATTCGTTCACTTTGGCGGCATTTTGGCAGTGGTATTTTGCAGGTGTTTTCCTAAGTGGCGTTTCCTTTAAATGCCGCTGTCAGAGATTGTTAGTGGCATTTAAAGGGTAAGTTCACACAGGGCGTTTTTGCTGCATTTTTTTAATGCTATTTTTCAGCTGCTTTTTACAGTACCAGCAAAGCCTATGAGATTTCAGAAATCTGATGCACACACATTGTTTTTTTGTGTCATCAGGATTTTGTGCTTTGCTGCATTTTTTGGAAATAGAGCATGTCACTTCTTTTATGTTTTTTCAGCGTTTTTCACTCAATGACTTGAATGGGTGTTGAAAAAATGCTGCAAAAATGCTGCAAAAACACAGGTATCATTATTTGCTGCGTTTTTGCAGCTGAAAAGTCAAGGATATTAGCATGGACAAAGAGAAAAAAAAACGCACCGAAAACGTATCAAATCCACAACAAAAAGCGCACCTAAAGCTGTGTTTTTGCAGCAGCTTGTTTCCTGCCAAGAAGATCAGGATTTGCTGCAGAAAAAAACGCCCTGTGTGAACTTACCCAAATAGTTAACAGCCACAGCTGGAACCTGCCGCAAGCCACAGTTCTTAGGTATGTAATATAGCCGGTATCTGCCACATGTGGAGGGAGCCCCCTTACACCTAAGGACCCCTCCCCTGCCTCCTTCCTCCCAACACATGCAAGCAGAAGGCAGGGGAACGGTGTGATCCTGAAGACAAATTGAGAACAGCCCTTTAAAAATCAACACATATCATATATCACTTTATGCTGTAGATAGGTGAGAAGTGTGGAATCTGAAAAAAAAACCTTTACAAAATTTGTCGGTAAGACAAAGCCCCACCTCTCCTCCCAAAGGCATATCTTAGAAAATAGAAAGGTTTGGTGGATTTACTGTAGCTTTCAATCTGTTGCTGGATATTGTCCTGAATAATTAGCATTTTATTTCAGATGAAACTGAGGAGTTAAGTGATCTGGGTATGACACAGTAATTAAAGGTTTGGGTTAATTTTTTTAAAGAAAATTCTGGTCTATGTGCGTAATTTGCTATAGAAAAATAAACTATGCTTTATTAGCCCAGGTCCACTTCTGAGTCTCCACCACTGCTCCCGGGGTCAGTTACTGGCTGTAGCGCTGATGTCAAATGAACAGCATGGCAGCCAATCCAGGTACTGACAAGGAAATCAAATGGTAGGCTATTAATAAGGCTATAGAATCAGGTGCTGGGAAAACAACATGGGGAGGTACATGATTGTTAAGTGCTCTGTCTTGCTTAGAGCACTTCATGACTTAATTGCGTATGAATTGAAATTCTAATTACTTGGGAATTCAGCACTGGATAGAAGATATAAAAGTGCCCATGGATTCACATTTCAAACACCTGAATGCCCATATACCGTAAGCCGTTTGGGAGGGACTGATATCTTTCAAATTCCGATTGTATAAAAAAAGAGAAATATGGCCAAATATTTTTGTGGTAATATACAAATATTCAATGCAATTGCAGCGCCCCAGGGTCCTGGTCGTTGCAGTTATGTCATTCTTCCACCAGGGGGAGTGATGTTACGTCTGAGGGCAATAAAGGAGATCTCTTTATCAGGTAACACAATGCATGCAACAGGTTCACACTCCAGACCATAAGGGGGAGCTCTAAGCCTGTTTTAGGTGAGCTCCCCTATAAAAAACATCCTGATCTGGAGGGAAAGGGAGTTCAGAGTTCAGTTCCTGTCAGGAAGACAGAGGAAGGAGCGGAGTCCTGGAGCCTGAAGTGCTGCAGCTCCCGAAAGAAGACACTAAAGTGAATATATGGCAGAGAGTGTGCAGGAAAGCAGAGCACAGGAGAGGAATATCAGAAGGGAATCAGCCAGGAGCAAGCTGCTTCCTTCTGAGGTGCAGAAATCCGGTAGCCAGTATACCGAGGGAGTAAGGATCTCTATGCTTTACTTCAGAGACTGGCAGGACAGCTAATTGCAAGTTACCTGTCCGCACCTACACCCAGGAGGAACGGTGGCACCTCGCAGAGGCCGGGGCGTGCTAGAGTCCCTGTAAAAAGCCTCCGGCCACCAGTCATACGGGTTGTTCCTATCCATCTGGGGGACAGAGAGAAAGACATAACATCTAGAACATCTACAACAGTTGTGAGGACCTTATGAGAGGCTCAGCAATAAGGTACTACAACATCCAGGCGCTAGAGGAAGGCTACTGATCTCTTCCTGGATAAGGGGACTCTGGATTTGCCTTCAGACCGGCCGGACTCTGCCTACCCTGTGATCTGGTGCCCTGGAATGTGGATGCTGAAGCCATCAGTAAAAAGGTAAAGAGACTGCAACCTTGTGTCCTCGTTCTTCACTGCGCCTCACACCATCCACCATCTACACTCTGGGAAGCCCTGGGGGTACACTTCACCTGTGGGAAGGTATGCCATCTAGCTGCCATCACATCACCCCAGCGGACCCCTAAGCAGCGTCGGTCACCCTGACCGAATACCACAGGTGGCGTCACGAACATATCCCTTTAAAGATCTTTCCCTTATTTACAACGGACGTCCCTAGGGCCACAGACCGGGTCAGCCACCGTGACATCCCCCTTGAGAACCGAAGGCCCGGTACCGAGTACCCCACTGCCCTACGGGGGCGCTCCACAATCTAATAAGAACCTGCATTTTAAATATTTTACTAATTACTATTATATTTCATTATTACAGCCATTATTATTATTACTAGTCCATACCTGTAGATAGCTTTTTGGAATCTTAGCCAAATCTTCCACGTATTCTTTACATATATAACAGAGAAAATTCTAAAAAAAAAAACAGAAAAAACTTTCATGAGCAGCTTACTTTATACACCATATATCAGTGTCCCCTCATTTGTGATGAGCATATTAGACGTTCTTGCGCTGTCTGTGCTACAATTGGCTATCACGCAGCACACTAACCACTGCTATTGGATAGGGGTGCTAAGATGACAATTTTTTTTCAGTGTCCGCGTGTTTGAAAAAAATAAAAAATTTGCAGCATGCATTAAATTCATATTTTTAATCCATATTTTGGATGAGATTCACCTATTCAAGTCTATAGGTGCCAAAAAATAAATTGGATCACATATTAATCATCCTTATTGATCCGAGTTTTATGGATACATTGTCATTATTAACATAGGAAACTGTACTTGGTATTGTAAAGTCTTTTAAAAAGCCTATGTATAAAACCGGATGCCGTATGAACTTATAGAAGACACTAGGAGGCAATGAAAGTCAGACATTTTCTCTGTATGAAAATTGGACAATTTTTTGGACACTCGTTTTAACCCGACCTTACACTAATGGCTCATTCAGATGTCTTAAACATCGGAAAGAGCACGGATCGCTAATGCACGGACTGACTGTGGGTCTCCCAACCCGTGCATGACAGCCTCATAGAAATACACAAAGATGTCATGCTCGGGAGAGTCAGAGCCAGTACGTTCATTGCAGTCCGATCTCGGACTGATTTGTACTGAAGTCTGAATGAGTCCTTAGAAAGTGAGTTTGTAAAATATTTTGTCCATAAGTTGAACCTAAAAACTACTAAAGTTATAAAACTGACATGTACAGTAGTGTTCAAAATAATAGCAGTCCAAAAGGACTCACCAGATTACTCACTGTTTTTAGTATAAATTATATTACCACATGTCAAACTATTTCCCGGTTGGTGCAGTAGATTCTAAGAAAACCACTAGACTCCGCATTCATGATCTGCATGTTTTTGGGTATGTGTCCACGTTCAGGCTTGCTTCAGGCTTTGGTCAGGATTTTATGCAGGTAAAATCCTGACCAAAACTGCAGCTGAGGTCACTGGCAGGTCACCTGCGGTGTGCCTGCGTGTTTTGCTCATTGTAGCAACATGCTGCGTTTTGAAAAAACGCACCGCGCATGCGTTTTTGCGGCAAAAACGCATGCGTTTTTTAACGCATAGTGGAGTCGGGATTTCATGAAATCCCCTCCACTATGCTGTAACATCTGGACACTGCGTTTTTGACGCTGCGGAAAAGCGCAGCGTCAAAAACGCAGCGTTTCCCGAACGTGGACACATACCCTAAGAGTCTGTGTATTAGGCCGGAGACACACTGGTGCGAGATACGGCCGAGTCTCGCTGGTTAAAAGCAAGCTGTGGCACCGGCACTCCGGTGCGGAGCGTGCAGCTGCATAGCAATACATGGAGCCGCACGCTCCGCTCCGGAGTGCCGCTGCCACAGCTTGCTTTTAACCAGCGAGACTTGGCCGTATCTCGCACCAGTGTGTCTCCGGCCTTAGAATAATTAATTGAAAGGGGGTGTAATCAAAATAATAGCAGTGTTCAATTAGTGAGGTCAGTCATTCTGTAAAGAAACAGGTGTGAATCAGGTGGACCTTATTGAAGGGTGAAGCCAGGACATGTTGTACATGCATTTCTCCTTGAAAGCCTGAGACGTATGGGTCATTCGAGACATTGTTCAGAAGAACAGCGTACTTTGATTAAAAAGTTGATTGGAGAGGATACTTATAAAGAAGAGCAGACAATGATAGGCTAAAATGATCTCCAATGCGGTAAAATGGAAAGCCAAACCAGAGAGACATGGAATAAAACAGAAGACTATCATTCTAATGGATGGAAAAATAGCCAGAATGGCAAAGTCTCAGCCAATGATCAGCTCCAGAATGATCAAAGACAGGTTAGGCTACTTTCACACTAGCGTCGTACTCGGCCCGTCGCAGTGCGTCGGGCCGACGTACCGACGCTAGCAGTAAGGCCGGCCTCACACTGGGCGTAAGACAATACGCCACGTATTATACGTCCGTACTACGGCCGTAATACGGAGAAATGTTCCCAAAATATTGATCCGTAGTCAGGGTGTGTCAGCGTATTTTGCGCATGGCATCCTCCGTATGTAATCCGTATGGCATCCGTACTGCGAGATTTTCGCGCAGGCTTGCAAAACCGACATCTAATGGATTTATGTGCTCAAATGTTCGGGAAAACATATACAGTATATATATATATATATATATATATATATATATATATATATATATATATATATATATATGTCATTGAGACACATATATATATATATTCTGTATTTAGATTTCATTCAGCGCGATATGTGTTAAAAGCCGGTAATTCAATTACCGGCTTCTCATTTCTCCTGCACAAACCCGACAGGATATGAGACATGATTACATACAGTAAACCATCTCATATCCCCTTTTTTTTTGCATATTCCACACTACTAATGTTAGTAGTGTGTATGTGCAAAATTTCAGCGCTGTAGCTGCTGAAATAAAGGGTTAAATGGCGGAAAAAATTGGCGTGGGCTCCCGCGCAATTTTCTCCGCCAGAGTGGTAAAGCCAGTGACTGAGGGCAGATATTAATAGCCAGGAGAGGGTCCACGGTTATTGGCCCCCCGTGGCTACAAACATCTGCCCCCAGCCACCCCAGAAAAGGCACATCTGGAAGATGCGCCTATTCTGGCACTTGGCCACTCTCTTCCCACTCCCTGTAGCGGTGGGATATGGGGTAATGAAGGGTTAATGCCACCTTGCTATTGGAAGGTGACATTAAGCCAGATTAATAATGGAGAGGCGTCAATTATGACACCTATCCATTATTAATCCAATTGTAGGAAAGGGTTAAAAAAACACACACACATGATTTAAAAGTATTTTAATGAAATAAACACAGCGGTTGTTGTAATAATTTATTGTTCTCGCAATCCATCAGGAACACCTGTTGTGAATTTACTTTTTGCTCCCTCTAGTGGTTACTAGTTTTTTGACTCTGGTTTTTCTGTCATTCCTTTTATCCGCACCTGGGTCGTTAGTTAAGGGTGTTGCTATTTAAGCTCCCTGGACCTTCAGTTCAATGCCTGGCAACGTAGTTATCAGAGCTAGTCTGCTGTGCTCTTGTCTACTGATCCTGGTTCCAGTTATATCAGCTAAGTCCGCTTTTTGCTATTTTGTTTTGGTTTTGTATTTTTGTCCATGTCCAGCTTGTTCCAAATATATATCCTGACCTTTGCTGGAAGCTCTAGGGGGCTGGTGTTCTCCCCCCGGACCGTTAGACGGTTCGGGGGTTCTTGAATTTCCAGTGTGGATTTTGATAGGGTTTTTGTTGACCATATAAGTTACCTTTCTTTATTCTGCTATCAGTTAGCGGGCCTCTCTGTGCTAAACCTGGTTCATTTCTGTGTTTGTCATTTCCTCTTACCTCACCGTTATTATTTGTGGGGGGCTTCTATCCAGCTTTGGGGTCCCCTTCTCTGGAGGCAAGAAAGGTCTTTTGTTTTCCTCTACTAGGGGTAGCTAGATTCTCCGGCTGGAGCGTGTCATCTAGAATCAACGTAGGAATGATCCCCGGCTACTTCTAGTGTTGGCGTTAGGAGTAGATATATGGTCAACCCAGCTACCACTGCCCTATGAGCTGGATTTTTGTAAGTATTGCAGACTTCCACGTTCCTCTGAGACCCTCGCCATTGGGGTCATAACAGTTTGCCAGGCCAGTATTAAATGTTTAATGCATTGCAGAAGAGGGATTATAAGAAAGAAGATTCTGAGTTTTTTTTTTTTTTCTCTTCTTCCCCTTTACCTCAGAGTGGCTATGCTTGCTGCAGACATGAATGTCCAGACCTTGATTACAAGTGTGGACCAGCTGGCTACTCGTGTGCAGGGCATACAAGACTATGTTTTCAGAAATCCTAGGTCAGAACCTAAAATACCGATTCCTGAACTGTTTTCCGGAGACAGGTTTAAGTTTAGGAATTTTGTGAATAATTGTAAATTGTTTTTGTCCCGGAGACCCTGTTCATCTGGAGACTCTGCTCAGCAAGTAAAAATTGTTATTTCGTTCTTACGGGGCGACCCTCAGGATTGGGCTTTTTCGCTGGCGCCAGGAGATCCGGCATTGGCTGATATTAATGCGTTTTTTCTGGCGCTCGGTTTACTTTATGAGGAACCCAATCTTGAGATTCAGGCAGAAAAGGCCTTGCTGGCTATGTCTCAGGGGCAGGACGAGGCTGAAGTGTACTGCCAAAAATTTCGGAAATGGTCCGTGCTGACACATTGGAACGAGTGTGCACTGGCCGCTAATTTTAGAAATGGCCTTTCTGAAGCCATTAAGAATGTTATGGTGGGTTTTCCCATTCCCACAGGTCTGAATGATACTATGGCACTGGCTATTCAAATTGACCGGCGGTTGCGGGAGCGCAAAACCGCAAATTCCCTCATGGTGTTGTCTGAACAGACACCTAATTCGGTGCAATGTGATAGAAAAATCGCAAATTCCCTCATGGTGTTGTCTGAACAGACACCTGATTTAATGCAATGTGATAGAATCCTGACTAGAAATGAGCGGAAAATTCATAGACGCCGGAATGGCTTGTGCTACTACTGTGGTGATTCTACACATATTATCTCAGCATGCTCTAAACGTATAGCTAAGGTTGTTAGTCCTGTCACCGTTGGTAATTTGCAACCTAAATTTATTCTGTCTGTAACTTTGATTTGCTCACTGTCATCTTATCCTGTCATGGCGTTTGTAGATTCAGGTGCTGCCCTGAGTCTCATGGATCTCTCATTTGCTAAGCGCTGTGGTTTTACTCTTGAACCATTAGAAAATCCTATTCCTCTTAGGGGTATTGATGCTACGCCATTGGCAGCAAATAAACCGCAGTATTGGACACAGGTTACCATGTGCATGACTCCTGAACACCGCGAGGTGATACGTTTCCTGGTTTTACATAAAATGCATGATTTGGTTGTTTTAGGGCTGCCATGGTTACAGACCCATAATCCAGTCCTGGACTGGAAGGCTATGTCAGTCTCAAGTTGGGGCTGTCGTGGTATTCATGGGGATTCCCTGCCTGTGTCTATTGCTTCTTCTACGCCTTCGGAAGTTCCGGAGTATTTGTCTGATTATCAGGATGTCTTCAGTGAGTCTGAGTCCAGTGCACTGCCTCCTCATAGGGACTGTGACTGTGCTATAGATTTGATCCCAGGCAGTAAATTTCCTAAGGGAAGACTGTTTAATCTGTCGGTACCTGAACATACCGCTATGCGTTCATATATCAAGGAGTCTCTGGAAAAAGGACATATTCGTCCGTCTTCTTCCCCTCTTGGTGCGGGATTCTTTTTTGTGGCAAAAAAGGACGGATCTTTGAGACCTTGTATTGATTATCGGCTTTTAAATAAGATCACTGTCAAATTTCAGTATCCTTTACCGCTGTTGTCTGACTTGTTTGCCCGGATTAAGGGTGCCAAGTGGTTCACCAAGATAGACCTTCGTGGTGCGTACAACCTTGTGCGCATTAAGCAAGGTGATGAATGGAAAACCGCATTCAATACGCCCGAAGGTCATTTTGAGTACTTGGTGATGCCTTTTGGGCTCTCCAATGCGCCTTCAGTTTTTCAGTCCTTTATGCATGACATTTTCCGGAAGTATCTGGATAAATTTTTGATTGTTTATCTGGATGATATTTTGGTTTTTTCTGATAATTGGGATTCGCATGTGGAGCAGGTCAGGTTGGTCTTTAAAATTTTGCGTGAAAATTCTTTGTTTGTCAAGGGCTCAAAGTGTCTCTTTGGTGTACAGAAGGTTCCCTTTTTGGGGTTCATTTTTTCCCCTTCTGCTGTGGAGATGGACCCAGTCAAGGTCCGAGCTATTCTTGATTGGACTCAGCCCTCGTCAGTTAAGAGTCTACAGAAGTTCTTGGGTTTCGCTAACTTCTACCGTCGTTTTATCGCTAATTTTTCTAGCATTGTGAAACCTTTGACGGATATGACCAAGAAGGGCTCCGATGTAGCTAACTGGGCTCCTGCTGCCGTGGAGGCTTTCCAGGAGTTGAAACGCCGGTTTACTTCGGCGCCTGTTTTGTGCCAGCCCGATGTCTCACTTCCCTTTCAGGTTGAGGTGGATGCTTCAGAGATTGGAGCAGGGGCCGTTTTGTCGCAGAGAGGCCCTGGTTGCTCTGTTATGAAACCTTGTGCCTTTTTCTCTAGGAAGTTTTCGCCTGCCGAGCGAAATTATGATGTGGGCAATCGGGAGTTGTTGGCCATGAAATGGGCATTTGAGGAGTGGCGTCATTGGCTCGAGGGTGCTAAGCATCGTGTGGTGGTCTTGACTGATCACAAAAATCTGATGTATCTCGAGTCTGCTAAACGCCTTAATCCGAGACAGGCCCGCTGGTCATTGTTTTTCTCCCGCTTTGATTTTGTTGTCTCGTATTTACCAGGTTCAAAGAATGTGAAGGCCGATGCTCTTTCTAGGAGCTTTGTGCCTGATGCTCCTGGAGTCGCTGATCCTGTTGGTATTCTTAAAGATGGAGTTATCTTGTCAGCTATTTCTCCGGATCTGCGACGTGTGTTGCAGAGATTTCAGGCTGATAGGCCTGAGTCTTGTCCACCTGACAGACTGTTTGTCCCGGATAAGTGGACCAGCAGAGTCATTTCCGAGGTTCATTCCTCGGTGTTGGCAGGTCACCCGGGAATTTTTGGCACCAGAGATCTGGTGGCCAGGTCCTTTTGGTGGCCTTCCTTGTCAAGGGATGTGCGGTCATTTGTGCAGTCCTGTGGGACTTGTGCTCGAGCTAAGCCTTGCTGTTCTCGTGCCAGCGGTTTGCTCTTGCCCTTGCCTGTCCCGAAGAGACCTTGGACACATATCTCCATGGATTTCATTTCTGATCTTCCGCTATCCCAGGGCATGTCCGTTATCTGGGTGATATGTGATCGCTTCTCAAAGATGGTCCATTTGGTTCCTTTGCCTAAGCTGCCTTCCTCTTCCGATCTGGTTCCTGTGTTTTTCCAGAACGTGGTTCGTTTGCACGGCATCCCTGAGAATATTGTGTCAGACAGAGGATCCCAGTTCGTTTCCAGATTCTGGCGATCCTTTTGTAGTAGGATGGGCATTGATTTGTCGTTTTCGTCTGCTTTCCATCCTCAGACTAATGGACAGACGGAGCGAACCAATCAGACTTTGGAGGCTTATTTGAGGTGTTTTGTCTCTGCTGATCAGGACGATTGGGTGACATTCTTGCCGTTGGCTGAGTTTGCCCTTAATAATCGGGCTAGTTCCGCCACCTTGGTTTCGCCTTTTTTCTGCAACTCTGGTTTCCATCCTCGCTTTTCTTCGGGTCATGTGGAGCCTTCTGACTGTCCTGGGGTGGATTCTGTGGTGGATAGGTTGCAGCGGATCTGGAATCATGTGGTGGACAACTTGAAGTTGTCACAGGAGAGGGCTCAGCGCTTTGCCAACCGCCGCCGCGGTGTGGGTCCCCGACTACGCGTTGGGGATTTGGTATGGCTTTCTTCCCGCTTTGTTCCTATGAAGGTCTCCTCTCCCAAATTTAAACCTCGTTTTATTGGGCCTTACAAGATATTGGAAATCCTTAATCCTGTATCTTTTCGTCTGGATCTTCCTGTGTCGTTTGCTATTCACAATGTATTTCATAGGTCCTTGTTGCGGCGGTACATTGTGCCTATAGTTCCTTCTGCTGAGCCTCCTGCTCCGGTGTTGGTTGAGGGCGAGTTGGAGTACGTGGTGGAGAAGATCTTGGATTCTCGCCTCTCCAGGCGGAGGCTTCAGTACCTGGTCAAGTGGAAGGGCTATGGTCAGGAGGATAATTCCTGGGTGGTCGCCTCTGATGTTCATGCGGCCGATTTAGTTCGTGCCTTTCATGCCGCTCATCCTGATCGCCCTGGTGGTCGTGGTGAGGGTTCGGTGACCCCTCACTAAGGGGGGGGTACTGTTGTGAATTTACTTTTTGCTCCCTCTAGTGGTTACTAGTTTTTTGACTCTGGTTTTTCTGTCATTCCTTTTATCCGCACCTGGGTCGTTAGTTAAGGGTGTTGCTATTTAAGCTCCCTGGACCTTCAGTTCAATGCCTGGCAACGTAGTTATCAGAGCTAGTCTGCTGTGCTCTTGTCTACTGATCCTGGTTCCAGTTATATCAGCTAAGTCCGCTTTTTGCTATTTTGTTTTGGTTTTGTATTTTTGTCCATGTCCAGCTTGTTCCAAATATATATCCTGACCTTTGCTGGAAGCTCTAGGGGGCTGGTGTTCTCCCCCCGGACCGTTAGACGGTTCGGGGGTTCTTGAATTTCCAGTGTGGATTTTGATAGGGTTTTTGTTGACCATATAAGTTACCTTTCTTTATTCTGCTATCAGTTAGCGGGCCTCTCTGTGCTAAACCTGGTTCATTTCTGTGTTTGTCATTTCCTCTTACCTCACCGTTATTATTTGTGGGGGGCTTCTATCCAGCTTTGGGGTCCCCTTCTCTGGAGGCAAGAAAGGTCTTTTGTTTTCCTCTACTAGGGGTAGCTAGATTCTCCGGCTGGAGCGTGTCATCTAGAATCAACGTAGGAATGATCCCCGGCTACTTCTAGTGTTGGCGTTAAGAGTAGATATATGGTCAACCCAGCTACCACTGCCCTATGAGCTGGATTTTTGTATTCTGCAGACTTCCACGTTCCTCTGAGACCCTCGCCATTGGGGTCATAACAAACACCCTCGCTTGGAAAAATAATAAACGCACAAGATACATACCTTCTGGTGAACCGTCTCGTCCCACGAAGTAATCCATCTGAAGGGGTTAACTAATATTACAGGCAGGAGCCCTGCTAAATGCAGCTGTGCTCCGTGCCTGTAATCCCCGGCGAATGAATGAAATGTAGGTCATTGACCTACATTTCCTTCAGTCGCGGTGAGGCGCCCTCTGCTGGATGTTCTCATGAACTGCAGCCTGGGAACTTTTTCCCACGCTCCAGGTCATATGAGGACATCCACCAGGGGGCGCATCACCGCGACTGAAGGAAATGTAGGTCAATGACCTACATTTCATTCATTCGCCGCGGATTACAGGCACGGAGCACAGCTGCATTTAGCAGGGCTCCTGCCTGTAATATTAGTTAACCCCTTCAGATGGATTACTTCGTGGGACGAGACGGTTCACCAGAAGGTATGTATCTTGTGCGTTTATTATTTTTCCAAGCGAGGGTGTTCCTGATGGATTGCGAGAACAATAAATTATTACAACAACCGCTGTGTTTATTTCATTAAAATACTTTTAAATCATGTGTGTGTGTTTTTTTAACCCTTTCCTACAATTGGATTAATAATGGATAGGTGTCATAATTGACGCCTCTCCATTATTAATCTGGCTTAATGTCACCTTACAATAGCAAGGTGGCATTAACCCTTCATTACCCCATATCCCACCGATACAGGGAGTGGGAAGAGAGTGGCCAAGTGCCAGAATAGGCGCATCTTCCAGATGTGCCTTTTCTGGGGTGGCTGGGGGCAGATGTTTTTAGCCACGGGGGGGGCCAATAACCATGGACCCTCTCTAGGCTATTAATATCTGCCCTCAGTCACTGGCTTTACCACTCTGGCGGAGAAAATTGCGCGGGAGCCCACGCCAATTTTTTCCGCCATTTAACCCTTTATTTCAGCAGCTACAGCGCTGAAATTTTGCACATACACACTACTAACATTAGTAGTGTGGAATATGCAAAAAAAAAGGGGATATGAGATGGTTTACTGTATGTAAACCATGTCTCATATCCTGTTGGGTTTGTGCAGGAGAAATGAAAAGCCGGCAATTGAATTACCGACTTTTCACTAACACCGCTGCGTATTTCTCGCAAGTCACACTGCTGGTCCGTGTGGAATCCGTATTTTTCTCGCCCCCATAGACTTTCATTGGCGATTTTTTTGCGCAATACGGTGACAAACGCAGCATGCTGCGATTTTGTACGGCCGTAGAAAGCCGTATAATACTGAACCGTAATATACGGCTAATAGGAGCAGCCCCATTGAGAATAATTGTGCAGTTTATTTTGCGAGTTTTACGGACGTAGTTTATGCGCTCATACGTCCGTAAAACTCGCTAGTGTGAGGCCGGCCTAAATGCGCCGCACAACGGGGGCAGCGGATGCATTTTTCCAGCGCATCCGCCGCCCCATTGTGAGGTGCGGGGAGGTGGGGGCGGAGTTCCGGCCGCGCATGCGCGGTCGGAAATGGCGGTCCGTCGGCAGCAAAAAACGTCACTTGTAACGTTTTTAGCAGCCGACGATCCACCACAACACGGCGCAACCGTCGCACGACGGTTGCGACGTGTGGCAAAGCGTCGCAATGCGACGCTAATGCAAATCAATGGTGAAAAAACGCATCCTGCAAGCACTTTTGCAGGATGCGTTTTTTCAGCCAAACGACGCATAGCGACGTGCAGTGCACGACGCTGGTGTGAAAGTAGCCTTACCGGTGAGAACTGTGACAGTTAGAAGACGCCTGTGTGAAACTCTTTCACACATCAGTTTTTTAGAATCAGTCACAATCCGTCAAAGTGTTGAAAAGACAGATCCTGTGCAGATTGTAAAAAACTGATGCACTGAAAGAGAGAGAGAGAGAGGTTTTTTTGCCTGAATGGAAAAATGGGTTAAATTACAGGAATTAGAAATTGTCCCTCGCATGCTCAGTTTCAAAAAATGGAATTAGTTGCTGGATTCCGTCTTTCGACGGACAGCGACGGATCCTGCGTCCATAGGGTTACATTATAGCCAATGACGGACACCGCAGGATCCGTCGCTGTCCGATTTTTCGACGTACACAAAAAACGTTACTATGTCAGTTGTCTCCGGGCGACGGACACAGAATTTACGACGGATCCGTCAAACGACGGATGAAACGTGAGGCCATCCGATCCGTCACAATCCGTCGCTAATACAAGTCTATGAGAAAAAAAACAGATCCAGCAGCAACATTTGCTGGATCCGTTTTTTTTCACAAACCGACGGATTTTGACGGAAACAAAAAGACTGAGGTGTGAAAGAGGCCTAAAGCAAGAAGTCCCAGCAAAGTCCCACTGTTAAAAAAAAGACATGTACTGAAGATCATACAATTTGCCACAGAACACATCAACTGGCCTAAAGAGAAATGGAGAAACCTTTTGTGTACTGTAAAATTGTAAAATTAAAAACTGTAAAAGTAAAAAAAAAATTTTGGTGTCCAAGGAAACAGTTCATCAGACAACCCCTAAACTCTGCATTCAAGCCACAGACACTCTGAAGACAGTGAAGCGTGGTGGTGCAAGCATCATGGTATGGGCATGTTTGGCCGGCGTCACACATGCGTGTTTTACGTACGTAAGAGCGCAAAAACTACGTACGTAAAACTCGCATTACATACGGCACAATGCTTCTCAATGGGGCTGCTCCTATTAGCCGTATATTACGGTTCAGTATTATACGGCTTTCTACGGCCGTACAAAATCGCAGCATGCTGCGTTTGTCAGCGTATTGCGCAAATAATACGCCAATGAAAGTCTATGGGGGCGAGAAAAATACGGATTCCACACGGACCTGCAGTGTGACTTGCGAGAAATACGCAGCGCTGTTAGTGAAAAGTCGGTAATTCAATTGCCGGCTTTTCATTTCTCCTGCACAAACCCGACAGGATATGAGACATGGTTTACATACAGTAAACCATCTCATATCCCCTTTTTTTGCATATTCCACACTACTAATGTTAGTAGTGTGTATGTGCAAAATTTCAGCGCTGTAGCTGCTGAAATAAAGGGTTAAATGGCGGAAAAAATTGGCGTGGGCTCCCGCGTGGCGTGGGCCAATTTTTTCCGCCATTTAACCCTTTATTTCAGCAGCTACAGCGCTGAAATTTTGCACATACACACTACTAACATTAGTAGTGTGGAATATGCAAAAAAAAGGGGATATGAGATGGTTTACTGTATGTAAACCATGTCTCATATCCTGTCGGGTTTGTGCAGGAGAAATGAAAAGCCGGCAATTGAATTACCGGCTGTTCACAGATATCGCGCTGAATAAAATCTAAATACAGAATATATATATATGTGTCTCAATGACATATATATATATATATATATATATATATATATATATATATATATATATATATATATATATACTGTATATATGTTTTCCCTAACATTTGAGCACATAAATCCATTAGATGTCGGTTTTGCAAGCCTGCGCGAAAATCTCGCAGTACGGATGCCATACGGATTACATACGGAGGATGCCATGCGCAAAATACGCTGACACACCCTGACTACGGATCACTATTTTGGGAACATTTCTCCGTATTACGGCCGTAGTACGGACGTATAATACGTGGCGTATTGTCTTACGCCATGTGTGACTCCAGCCTTACTCTTACTATGGTGCCCGATCTATTTACCTGGGATCAAGGACCAGTTTGCATATATTAAGATACTTGAAGAGGTCATGTTGCCTTACGCTGAAGAAGATATGCCCTTGAAATGGGAGTTTCAACAAGACAACGACCCATAACACACCAATAAACAAGAAAAATCTTGGTTCCAGTCCAACAAAATTGAGGTTAGCGGCCAGCCTAATCCCCGGACCTTAATCTGATAGAATACTTGGAGGGTGACATCAAAAAAAGATGTTTCTGAGGGAAAGCCAATGGATGCCAAAAAATTGTGGGATGGTAGTCCAAACAACTTGGGTTGGAATAACAGGTGACAGGTGCCGGAAGTTGGTTGACTCTATGCAAAATAGATGTGAAAAAACTGTGTGTATACAACTAAATATTAGGTTACTGATTCACAAGAATGCTAAATCATCAGAAAAAATAGCACATATTGTGAGTTTGTAAAGACAAATCCAGACACTGCTATTTTTTAGAGTAGCCCAATGTTAATTTTTTGTTATTTTGTGTAAAGTAGTTAAAAATATATATATACACTTCTCTTTGCTTGGAATTAGAACACAGTGTGCAATGTTCCCAATGCACAGAAATAAAAACTAGTATAAAGACTTTGTGACTAATGTCCCTTTCACACATCAGTTTTTTGCCATCAGGCTCAATCCGGCGAAATTCTGAAAAAAACGGATCAGGCAAAAGTTTGCGACGGATGGTCTCACGATTCATCCGTTTTTTGCTGGATCTGTCGAAAATTGGTTTTCCGGCGGCCGGAAAAAACGGACATAGTAACGTTTTTTGTGCTCGCCAAAAAAAACAGACAGCGATGGATCGGTCGCCGTCCGTCGTTTGCTACCGGCATCCATATGGCACCGGATTCTGTTTTTTTTTAACTGAACATGCTCCAATTTTTTGGGGATCCAATTAGAGGGATCAGCTAGTCTGATCTGTCGAAAAAACAGATCCGTTGCATCAGTTTTTCACAATCTGCGAAAGATCCGTTTTTTTCAACATTTGACAGATTGTGCCTAAGCTTAGGCCTCTTTCACACATCAGTTTTTTGCCATCAGTCACAATCCGTCTTTTTTTAGAAAAAAAAACGGATCCAGCAAATGTTGCTGCTGGATCCGCTTTTTCCTCATAGACTTGAATTAGCGACGGATGGCCTCACGTTTCATCCTTCGTTTGACGGATCCGTCGTAAAGTCTTTGTCCGTCGGCCGGAGACAACGGACATAGGCTACTTTCACACATCAGTTTTCTGCCTTCAGGGATAATCCGTCTATTTTTGAAAAAAACGGATCCTGTGCAAATTGTGAAAAACTGATGCGCTGGATCTGTTTTTTTGTTGGATCCGTTTTGGTTTATCGGGCATACAATTCTGACTTCTTGTTCCGGGATGAGAGAGAGAGAAAGGAGAGAGGAGAGGAGAGAGACTCCAGAATTGAAAATACAGGAACGGGGCATGCTCAGTTCGAAAAAAATGGAATCGGTAGCCTGATCCAGTCACTACACTACACGTTTCATCCGTTTATCGCTGGAACCGTCGCTGAGCGTTTTTTTTTCGCCGGACAGAAAAAAAAGATCATATGGACGTTTTCTCATAACATAAATTTTGGACTTTTCTGAACTTTGCATTTCCAAGCGAATTTGAACACAGCAATTAAAGTTGCGAGGATCATGGAACCCTAAAGGGTCAGCAGCACATTATAAGAAATTCTAATGCTTCACTACTCACCTCTCCGATTTCTCTGCCGCTCACTGCCCACTCTCTGCTCCTCAGGGTCTCTTCTTTGGGCTTTTGCATGCCTATAACACACAGTGACGCCCGAGGACTGGTGGCGGCTGGAGACCCCAGCCTATAGTGAAGAACAGGTAGATGAGGCGCGTGACGGCTGAAGACTAGACAGCGAGTAGTAGTGACGTATTCTTTTTAATTGCCCTTTGTTTTTACATCATATGTTTATTATGCTCTACAATCTGGAGAGATGATAAAGCATAATAAATACAAAAACTTTCAGCGGTGAATAACTTACTGCAAATCGAATTTCCCTGGGAAATCTGAGAGAACTCGAAATTCGACAGATCCGCTCATCACTGAGCGCAAGACAAAAAAGTGACGGAAATGGATCAGGGCCTTGTGGAGTTTGAGGCAACAGGAAAACGCTGGGGCTTTGTTGTAATATTAGTATATAGTGTTTATGAACTATACCGCCGAAATATTAGAAATCACAGTCATTGTTGACTCCGAAGACATTTTTGGCATCTAGGTGCCAAAACCTAATGCAGCTGCATAATTGTAAAAGACATTAAATGTAAAAGGCATATAGTTTTTATCCTGCAATGCTAATCCAGAACAAAACACCCGTCCTTGAGGCAGCAAGCAGTTTTCTTCATTTTAGGATAAAAATTCCTTCCTGATTCCAAATATGGCAATCAGAATAACTGTCTGCTGGTAGTCACCATAACCTGGGATAATAGTACTACACATAAGGCTGAAGATACCTCAGTGTAGAGCAGAATAATAAGATCAGGGTCTTACCCGCACAAAGATTATAATGGATTTTTTGTCTCTGTATAAGTCCCCGAATTCAAAAGTCTTGCCATACTGATCCCTCAGGGGGCAGGGGGCAGCTGATGCCACGTCTGGGTGATACATGGCGTTCCACAGAGCCGCACTACTGACATCTGTACTTCTGCCTATTTGCTGGATGACTGGGGATCTTTCTGCCGCCATGTCTGTTTCCTTCCTCAGATGGGTGGGATACAATACAACCCTCCCTCTGAGCCAGGAGACAGTTTGTAGCAACAGTTGCTCTAACATGGGAGGAGATCCCAGGGCACAAACTGTAGCTGCAAAGCACGTTAACCCCTTGAGTGGTGCATGCCATCACTACTGGACAGTTTCTACTAGTAAAACTCAGTTTGTTGGGCACATTCTACATGACAAATGGAAATGCTGATGCAGCAGAGCTCCTTGTGAGAGACTGAAATGATATAACAAATGATTTGGAGTTATTTCACCCTACTTCACATATATTATACAACTAGGACTATACAAGAATAATACAGCAGTTAAAAATGCAAGCACCTGAGAATGTAAGAAGCCATCATAAATTGTATGTTGTACATTAGGCTGCCCTCACACGCTCAGGATTTGGTCAGTATTTTACATCAGTATTTGTAAGCCAAAACCAGGAGTGGGTGATAATACAGAAGTGGTGCATATGTTTCTATTATACTTTTCCTCCGATTGTTCCACTCCTGGTTTTGGCTACAAATACTGATGTAAAATACTGACCAAATCCTGATAGTGTGACGGCAGCCTTAGGGTATGTGTCCACGTTCAGGAAACGCTGCGTTTTTGATGCAGCGCTGAGCCGCAGCATCAAAAACGCAGCGTCCAGATGTTACAGCATAGTGGAGGGGATTTAATGAAATCCCGTCTCCACTGTGCATTAAAAAACGCATGCGTTTTTCCCACGAAAACGCACATGGGTTGCGTTTTTCAGAACGCAGCATGTTGCTACAATGAGCAAAACACGCAGGAACACCGCAGGTGACCTGCCAGTGACTTCAGGTGCATTTTTGGTCAGAATTTTACCTGCATAAAATCCTGACCAAAGCCTGAAGCAAACCTGAACGTGGACACATACCCTTAGGGTATGGCTCCACGGTACGGCTTGCCGGCGGGATCGCCGCAGCGGCGAAGCCGCTCGGAGCTAAGCCCCGCCCCCTTTCTGGGACGCGATGGTGCCGGATGTGTACAGTACACATCCGGGATCATCGCACCCCTCGCCATAGGGCCCTGTGATATGCCTTGCGGGGACGCTGCGTCCCCGCAAGGTGTACGGACATGCTGCGTTCTGAAAAGACGCGCAGCATGTCCGGAGTCGCAGGGCCGCCGCGTGCGGGTTTCCACGCATAGTGGAGATGGGATTTCATAAAATCCCCTCCACTATGCAGGAACATCTGGACGCTGCTTGTTTGACGCTGCAGCGTCAAACAAGCAGCGTTTACGTACCGTGGAAACATACCCTTAGTGTGTATAGTGTGAAGAAGAATCAACGCCTTCGATGGAGAAGGATGTTATCAATACCATGGAGGGTAAGGAAAACAAACACATCAATTTTGGCATAAATCAAGCCAGACATATCGCTCAAAGCAATGATCACCAAGCTAAGACTTGCCTACTTTTGACACATCATATGAAGAGAGCAGTCACTGGAAAAGGACATGATGGTCACAATAAGGCCTCTTTCACACTAGTGTCGTGCACTGCACGTCGCTATGTGTCGTTTTGCAGAAAAAAACGCATCCTGCAAAATTGCTTGCAGGATGCGTTTTTTCTCCATAGACTTTTATTAGCGACGCAGTGCGACACATTGCCACACGTCGCAACCGTCGTGCGACTGTTGCGTCGTGTTGCGTCGGACCGTCGCCACCAAAAAACGTTGCATGTAACGTTTTTTGGTGCGTCGTCTGCAGCATTTCCGACCGCGCATGCGCGGCCGGAACTTCGCCCCCTCCTCCCCGCACCTCACAATGGGGCAGCGGATGTGTTGAAAAACAGCATCCGCTGCCCCCGTTGTGCGGCGCTTCCACATTATGCGTCGGTGTGCCGCAACATCGCATTGCGACGTGCAGTGCACGACGCTAATGTGAAAGTAGCCTTAAAGAAGGAACAAGGCGAAAAGGAAGATTAGCAACCCGATGGCTTTATAATATAAAAATAACGTTGGAGAAGACCCTGGTGGACCTATTTAGGCTTGCCCAAGATCGATCTTCCTACAGATCGGTCATCCATCAAGTCGTTATGGCTTGAGATCCAACAGAAGGCTGTTAAAAAAAAGGGTTAAAAGTTGTTTCCATTTGTACTGAGGGACTTCAGAAACAGTGCCACCCCTGACAATGGAGTAAGAGGGTATGTGCACACGTTTCGGATTTGACTGCGGATCCGCGGCGGATTGGCCGCTATGGATTCGCAGCAGTTTTCCATGCGGTTTACAGTACCATGTAAACCTATGGAAAACCAAATCCGCAGTGCCCGTGCTGCGGAAAATACCGCACGGAAACGCTGCGGTTTATTTTCCGCAGCATGTCAATTCTTTGTGCGGACTCCGCAGCGTTTTACACCTGTTCCTCAATAGGAATCCGCAGGTGTAAAACCGCAGGTGAAATACGCACACAAAAAAAAGCAGGAAATCCACGGTAAATCCGCAGGTAAAACGCAGTGCGTTTTACCTGCGGATTTTTCAAAAACAGTGTGGAAAAATCCGCACACGAATCCACAAAGTGGGCACATAGCCTGAGTGTTATTACAGCTCAGCTCCATTCACTTTACTGCGACTGAGCTACAGTAGCACACACAAGTCATAATCAGGGCGCTGCAGGTTTTGAAAGAAATCAGCCATGTTTTTCTAATCTTGAACAATTCCTTAACCCCTTCACCCCCAAGGGTGGTTTGCACGTTAATGACCGGGCCAATTTTTACAATTCTGACCACTGTCCCTTTATGAGGTTATAACTCTGGAACGCTTCAACGGATCCTGGCAATTCTGACACTGTTTTCTCGTGACATATTGTACTTCATGATAGTGGTAAAATTTCTTCGATATAACTTGCGTTTATTTGTGAAAAAAACGGAAATTTGGCGAAAATTTTGAAAATTTCGCAATTTTCCAACTTTGAATTTTTATGCCCTTAAATCACAGAGATATGTCACACAAAATACTTAATAGGTAACATTTCCCACATGTCTACTTTACATCACCACAATTTAAGAACCAAAATTTTTTTTTTGTTAGGGAGTTATAAGGGTTAAAAGTTGACCAGCAATTTCTCATTTTTACAACACCATTTTTTTTAAGGGACCACATCTCATTTGAAGTCATTTTGAGGGGTCTATATGACAGAAAATACCCAAGTGTGACACCATTCTAAAAACTGCACCCCTCAAGGTGCTCAAAACCACATTCAAGAAGTTTATTAACCCTTCAGGTGTTTCACAGGAATTTTTGGAATGTTTAAATAAAAATTAACATTTAAATCTTTTTTACACAAAATTTATTTCAGCTCCAATTTGTTTTATTTTACCAAGGGTAACAGGAGAAAATGGACCCCAAAAGTTGTTGTACAATTTGTGCTGAGTACGCTGATACCCCATATGTGGGGGTAAACCACTGTTTGGGCGCACCGCAGAGCTCGGAAGGGAAGGAGTGCCATTTGACTTTTCAATGCAAAATTGACTGGAATTAAGATGGGACGCCATGTTGCGTTTGGAGAGCCCCTGATGTGCCTAAACATTGAAACCCCCCACAAGTGACACCATTTTGGAAAGTAGACCCCTTAAGGAACTTATCTAGATGTGTGGTGAGCACTTTGACCCAACAAGTGCTTCACAGAAGTTTATAATGCAGAGCCGTAAAAATTAAAAATCATATTTTTTCACAAAAATTATCTTTTTGCCCCCAATTTTTTATTTTCCCAAGGGTAAAAGAAGAAATTAGACCACAAAAGTTGTTGTGCAATTTATCCTGAGTACGCCGATACCCCATATGTGGGGGTAAACGACTGTTTGGGCGCATGGCAGAGCTCGGAATGGAAGGAGCGCCATTTGACTTTTCAATGCAAAATTGACTGGAATTAAGATGGGACGCCATGTCGCGTTTGGAGAGCCCCTGATGTGCCTAAACATTAAACCCCCCACAAGTGACACCATTTTGGAAAGTAGACCCCCTAGGGAACACTAGATGTGTTTTGAGAGCTTTGATCCCCCAAGTGTTTCACTACAGTTTATAACGCAGAGCCGTGAAAATAATTTTTTTTTTTTTTTGCAAAAATGATTTTTTAGCCCCCAGTTTTGTATTTTCACAAGGGTAACAGAATAAATTGGACCCCAAACGTTGTTGTCCAATTTGTCCTGAGTATGCTGATACCCCATATGTGGGAGGGAACCACTGTTTGGGCGCATGGCAGAGCTCGGAAGGGAAGGAGCGCCATTTGGAATGCAGACTTAGATGGATTGGTCTGCAGGCATCACGTTGCATTTGCAGAGCCCCTGATGTACCCAAACAGTAGAAACCCCCAAAAGTGACCCCATATTGGAAACTAGACCTCCCAAGGAACTTATCTAGAAGTGTTGTGAGAACTTTTAACCCCCAAGTGTTTCACTACAGTTTACAACGCAGAGCCGTGAAAATAAAAAATCCTTTTTTTCCCACAAAAATGATTTTTAGCCCCCCAAACTTATATTTTCCCAAGCGTAACAAGAGAACTTGGACCCCAAAAGTTGTTATGCAATTTGTCCCGAGTATGCTGATACCCCATATGTTGGGGTAAACCCCTGTTTGGGCGCACAGGAAAGCTCGGAAGGGAAGGAGCACTGTTTTACTTGGCTGGAATTGAGATCGGACGCCATGTCACGTTTGGAGCGCCCCTGATGTGCCTAAACAGTGGAAACTCCCCAATTCTAACTAAAACCCTAATCCAAACACACCCCTAGCCCTAATCCCAACGATAACCCTAACCACACCCCTAACCCTGACACACCCCTAACTCTAATCCCAACCCTAGTCCCAACTGTAAATGTAATCCTAATCCTAACCCCAACTTTAGCCCCAACCCTAACCCTGTCTTTAGCCCCAACCCTAACCCTAAATTTAGCTCCAACCCTAGCCCCAACCCTAACCCTAGCCCTAACCCTAGCCCTAACCCTAGCCCTAACCCTAACCCTAGCCCTAACCCTAACGGGAAAATGGAAATAAATACATTTTTTTAATTTTATTATTTTTCCCTAACTAAGAGGGTGATGAAGGGGGGTTTGATTTACTTTTATAGCGTTTTTTATATCGGATTTTTATGATTGGCAGCCGTCACACACTAAAAGACGCTTTTTATAGCAAAAAAGTTTTTGCATCTCCACATTTTGAGACCTATAATTTCTCCATATTTTGGTCCACAGAGTCATGTGAGGTCTTGTTTTTTGCAGGACTAGTTGACGTTTAATGGTAACATTTTCGGACACGTGACAGTTTTTGATCGCTTTTTATTCCGATTTTTGTGAGCCAGAATGACAAAAAAACAGCTATTCATTAATTTCTTTTGGGGGAGGCGTTTATACCGTTCCACGTTTGGTAAAATTGATAAAGCAGTTTTATTCATCGGGTCAGTACGATTACAGCGATACCTCATTTATATCATTTTTTTATGTTTTGGCGCTTTTATACGATAAAAACTATTTTATAGAATAAATAATTATTTTGGCATCGCTTTATTCTGAAAACTATAACTTTTTTATTTTTTCTTTGATGATGCTGTGTGGCAGCTCGTTTTTTGCGGGACAAGATGACGTTTTCAGCGGTACCATGGTTATTTATATCCGTCTTTTTGATCGCGTGTTATTCCACTTTTTGTTTGGCGGTATGATAATAAAGCGTTGTTTTTTGCCTCGTTTTTTTTTTTCCCCCTACGGTGTTCACTGAAGGGGTTAACTAGTGATATAGTTTTATAGGTGGGGTTGTTACGGACACGGCGATACTAAATATGTGTACTTTTATTGTTTTTTTTAAATTTAGATAAAGAAATGTATTTATGGGAATAATATATATATATTTTTTTCTTTATTTAGGAATTTTTTTTTTTAATCTTTTTTTACACATGTGGAAATTTTTTTTTTTACTTCTTTACTTTGTCCCAGGGGTGGACATCACAGATCGGTGATCTGACAGTTTGCATAGCACTCTGTCAGATCACCGATCTGACTTAGAGCACTGCAGGCTTACCAGCACCTGCTCTGAGCAGGCACTCAGTAAGCCACCTCCCTCCCTGCAGGACCCGGATGCCGCGGCCATCTTGGATCCGGGACCTGCAGCGAGGAAGGAGGTAGGAGACCCTCGGAGCAACGCGATCACATCGCGTTGCTCCGGGGGTCTCAGGGAAGCCCGCAGGGAGCCCCCTCCCTGCGCGATGCTTCCCTGTACCGCCGGTACACCGCGATCATGTTTGATCGCGGTGTGCCGGGGGTTAATGTGCCGGGGGCGGTCCGTGACCGCTCCTGGCACATAGTGCTGGATGTCAGCTGCGATAGTCAGCTGACACCCGGCCGCGATCGGCCGCGCTCCCCCCGTGAGCGCCACCGATCACGCTGGACGTACTATCCCGTCGGTGGTCATACGGGCCCACCCCACCTCGACGGGATAGTACGTCCAATGTCGGAAAGGGGTTAAATAGAGGCTTGTGTGACTTTGAATAATTGGGTCATCATCACATGAGATGTGCTAATTCTGCCGCTTTGTCTGGCTCTTCCTGATTGCCCTGGTGTGGTGGCAATTGGGGTAATGATAGTTGGGGTTGATGTCAACTGTGATTTGTCAAAAATCTCAGCTGACATCAAGCCCTGGAGTTAGTAATGGAGAGGTGTCTCAGCAGTGCATCAGTGCAGAGCCGGCTATCAGTCAGTGTCAGGGGTGTGGTTACAGCCACAGCTCACTATGTACTGAGAAGTGACTGAAGGCGTGTTGGTCGCGCCTCTCTGACTGAAAGCTGGAGGCTGTCTAGAGGAATTAAAGAGGTATTCCCACATCCAAGATTACATCCTAATATTTAGTAGGTGTAATAATGAGAATAATAGCAAATACCTCAAATTGGAAATGTTGTATAGTTTTTCTGATTTGTTAATGTCTCTTTCCTTATGTACACGCATTGCAGGACCTTAGGTATCCATGGTTATGACCACTGATATAGTGACAGTTAGCTAGTTGCTAATGGTCATAACCATGGATACCTAAGGTCCTGCAATGCCTGTACGTGAGGAAAGAGACATAGCGAATCAGAAAAACTATACTACATTTCTAATTGGAGGTATTTGCTAATATTATTATTAAGACACATACTACATATTGTCACGGGTTTACCGCGACAGAGAGGAGCCAGAAGACTGCAGCGTCTGATTTCTGCTGCTCCTGCACTGATAAGAAGCACTTCACCTTCATATCAAATGGTGTAAATTTCTTCTAGCAGTCCAGGGGTTAATCTGCTTGGTTGAGAGCTCTTGGGAGCTTTCTGCTTAAGGCTCTCAGCTGTGCACTGTTAGCCACTCTCATCTCCTATATAATCTGGGCCCTCGATAGCACTCATTGTCAGAGCAAGCTTATGCTGCATTGCTGGTGGTTGTTGTTGGTTGTTATTGGAGAGGGTGTTTGGTTGATTTTTGTGTGACTGTTGCTAGGTTTTGAGTGTGTGATAATTCCCTTTCTTCTCCTACTTTGGTTTAACCCCATCCTCCACTCCCCGGTGTTTACTGCTGTTGTTTTTGTGTGGATATTTGTGTGATTGATATTTTACTTTATCCCTGTTCGCATTACCTCGTTAGCCTGGCTGGTTTATTACGGGACACATATTAAATGGTTCAGGTTTCTTTTAGCAGTTCAGGGGTTAATCGACTCAGTTGAGAGCTCTTGGAAGCTTTCCTGCAGTAAGGCTCTCGACTGTTCATTATTAGCCACTCCCATCTCCTATATAATCTGGCCCTGGCTAGCACTCATTGTCCGAGATAGTTTATACTGGACAGATAGGAAATGGTGGTTTGAGAAGGCGTGTGGTGGATTTATTGGAGACTGTTGCATGGTTTAGGTTGTGTGCTAATCCTTTGTTTCTCCTGCTTTGGTTTTACCCCATCCTCCACTCTCTGGTGTTTATCTCTGTTTATGTGAGTATATTTGTATGATTGGTATTTTCCTTTATCCTCTTTGTATTACCTTGTTAGTGTGGTTGGTGTATTACGGTGCACTACCACTCCCCTCTTCCCTGGGTGGGGGGAGGGTACAGACTGAGGGCGGATTCAGGAGCTAAGGCAAGGTACGTGGCCCCGGCGTCTTCACCATCAGAAGTAATACTTTGAACAGGGCAAGCTAGTGTCCCCTAGCGTCGTGGCACATATTTGGATAGGAACTTGGAGATGTTAATACGCCTTAAGTTAATTTCCTTCTGGCAGCCAGGCTTTCAGTGTGGTGGCAGAACGCTTTACAATGCAATTAACCTACACATTAACCCTATATCTGCACATTAATCCCCTTAAGGACCGGGAGATTTTACATTTTTGCACTTTTTTTTCCTTCCCTTATGGTAAGAGCCATAACTTTTTTATATTTTAGTCAATATAGCCATGTGAGGGCTTGATTTTTTTCAGAACGAGTTGTACTTTTGAATTACACTATCCATTGTATCATGATATACTGGAAAGCAGGAAAAAAATCTTAGTGTGGCAATTCTGAAATAGTTTTTTGGGGGGGTTTATTTACAGTGTTCATTTTACAGTAAAAAAAAACTCCCTTGATAATATGATTCTACAAGTCAGTATAATTACGTGGATACCAAACATGCATAGTTTTTAGTTTACTTGAGTGGTGAAGCAAAAAAATGTAATAAATTTGTAAAAAAAAAATAGTAATTGCTTGGGTTGCCAATTTCCGAAAGCTGTAACGTTTTCAATTTTTGGGATATGAAACTGTGTGATGGTTTGGGTTTCTTTTGCGCACAAAGCCAATTAATTTTTATTAACCCCTTAACCCCGAAGCCTGTTTTCAACTTTCTGACCAGGCCATTTGTTTCAATTCAATTTCAACCACTGTCACTATATGAGGTCATAACTCTGAAACGCTTCAAATGGATCCTGGTGATTCTGAGATTCTTTACTCGTGACATATTGTACTTTATGACAGTGGTAAAATTTCTTCTATATGACTTACGTTTATTTGTGTAAAAAACGGAAATTTGGAGAAAATGTTGAAAATTTCGCAATTTTCAAACTTTTAGTTTTCATGCCCTTAAATTAGAGAGTCATATCACACAAAATAGTTAATAAATAACATTTCTCATATGTCTGCTTTACATCAGCACATTTTTGGAAACAATTTTTTTTTGTTAGGAAGTTATAAGGGTTAAAAGTTGACCAGCGATTTCTCATTTTTACAACAAAATTTACAAAACCATTTTTTTAGGGACCACCTCACATTTGAAGTGAGTTTGAGGGGTCTATTTGACAGAAAATGCCCAAAAGTGACACCATTCTAAAAACAGCACCCCTAAAGCTACTCAAACCCACATTCAAGAAGTTTCTTAACCCTTCAGGTGCTCCACAGGAATTTTTGAAATGTTTTTAAAAAAATTAACAGTTAACTTTTTTTCACAAAAACTTATTTCAGATCCAATTTATTTTATTTTACCAAGGGTAACAGGAGAAATTGGACCACAAATGTTGTTGTACAATTTGTCCTGAGAACGCTGATACCCCATATATGCAGGTAAACCACTGTTTGGGCGCATGGCAGAGTGCGGAAGGGAAGCAGCTCCGTTTGACTTTCAATGCAAAATTAGCTGGAATTGAGATCAGACGCCATTTCGCGTTTGGAAAGCCCCTGATGTGCCTAAACAGTGGAAACCCCCACAAGTGACACCATTTTGGAAAGTAGACCCCCTAAAGAACTTATCCAGATGTGTGGTGAGCACTTTGAACCCCCAAGTGCTTCACAGAAGTTTTATAATGTAGAGCCGTAAAAATAAAAAAATATTTTTTTTCACAAAAATTATCTTTTCGCCACCAATTTTTTATTTTCCCAAGGGTAACAGGAGAAATTGGACCCTAAAAGTTGTGCAATTTGTGCTGAGTACGCTGATACCACATATGTGGGGGTAAACCACTGTTTGGGCACATGCAAAATTAGCTGGAATTGAGATCAGACGCCATGTTGAGTGTTATGATCCGGTGACCCTGGAGCCACATGAAACTATCTCTGGAGTAGGTGGTACCTGTACTGACCGCAATCCTAATACTGACACCGCAACTAGAAGTAGCCGTGGGATGTACCTAACCAGGCCTAGACACCTCGACACAGCCGGAGGACTAAATACCCCTAAAGATGGAAATGGGAAATCCTATCTTGCCTCAGAGCAAAGCCCCAAAGGATAGGCAGCCCCCCACAAATATTGACTGTGAGTTTAAGAGGAAATACGTACACAGGCAGAAAAAACAGAGTTTAGCAAAAGAGGCCCTTCTAGCTAGATAGAAAGGATAGGACAGAGTTCTAAGCGGTCAGTATTAAAACACTAGAAAATTCCACAGCAGAAAATACTATATACTACTTCTAACTAAAGACATAGGATGTATATCTGCATCTCCAGAGAAACCAGCATGACAGAAAAATCCAAACAAGTCAAGCTGGACAAAAACACAATAGATTGCACTGCACATAAAAGCACACTGCATGCGTGCTACAGAGAACCAAAACAAGGCACTTAACTTAGCTGAAATGACAGCAGGGCAGTGGAGCCAGACAGAGATGCAATCCCTCCAAGATACAATGGACAACTGGCAGGGATAGATGGATCCTACCAACCTAAATACCTAATAGAGCTGCAATAAGCAGAAACACCTGCCCTGGCCTATAATCCAGAGACCACTGCACTACCACTAACAACCACCGGAGGGAGCCCAAGAGCAGAATTCACAACAGTTCCCCTCTTGAAGAGGGGTCACCGAACCCTCACCAGAGCCCCCAGGCCGATCAGGACGAGCCAGATGAAAGGCCCGAACCAAATCAGCAGCATGGACATCAGAGGCAAAAACCCAAGAATTATCCTCCTGGCCGTAACCTTTCCATTTGACAAGGTACTGAAGCTTCCGTCTCGAAAAACGAGAATCCAAAATCTTCTCAACCACATACTCCAACTCCCCATCAACCAACACAGGAGCCGGAGGATCAACAGAGGGAAGAACGGGCACCACATATTTCCGCAATAAAGATCTATGGAAAACATTATGGATAGCAAAAGATGCCGGAAGGGCCAAACGAAAAGACACCGGATTGATAATCTCAGAAATCCTATAAGGACCAATAAACCTTAAACTTAGGGGAAGAAACCTTCATAGGAACATGACAAGAAGACAACCAGACCAAATCCCCAATCCGAAGCCGGGAACCAACACACCGACGACGATTAGCAAAACGTTGCGCCTCCTCCTGAGACAGCACCAAATTGTCCACCACATGAGCCCAAATTTGCTGCAACCTGTCCACCACAGAATCCACACCAGGACAATCAGAAGGCTCAACCTGCCCTGAAGAAAATCGAGGATGAAAACCAAAATTACAAAAAAAAGGCGAAACCAAGGTTGCCGAACTAGCCCGATTATTAAGGGCAAACTCGGCCAATGGCAAGAAAGCCACCCAATCATCCTGATCAGCAGACACGAAGCATCTCAAATAAGTTTCCAAAGTCTGGTTGTTCGCTCGGTTTGGCCATTTGTCTGATGATGAAATGCGGAAGAAAAAGACAAATCAATGCCCAGCCTAGCACAAAAGGCTAGCCAAAACCTAGAAACAAACTGGAAACTCTGTCGGACACAATATTCTCCGGAATACCATGCAAACGAACCACATGCTGAAAAAACAATGGAACCAAATCAGAAGAGGAAGGTAACTTAGGCAAAGGCACCAAATGAACCATCTTAGAAAACCGGTCACAAACCACCCAGATAACTGACATCCTCTGGGAAACCGGAAGGTCTGAAATAAAATCCATAGAAATATGCGTCCAAGGCCTCTCAGGGACCGGCAAAGGCAAAAGCAACCCACTAGCGCAGGAACAACAAGGCTTAGCCCGCGCACAAGTCCCACAGGACTGCACAAAAGAACGCACATCCCGCGACAAAGAAGGCCACCAAAAAGACCCACCAACCAAATCTCTGGTACCAAAAATACCAGGATGACCAGCCAACACGGAACAATGAACCTCCGAAATCACCCTACTAGTCCATTTATCAGGAACGAACAGTTTCCCCACTGGACAGCGGTCAGGTTTGTCAGCCTGAAATTCCTGAAGGACCCGTCGTAGATCAGGGGAGATGGCAGAAAGAACCACCCCTTCCTTTAGAATGCCGACCGGTTCAAGGACCTCCGGAGAATCAGGCAAAAAGCTCCTAGAGAGGGCATCAGCTTTAATATTCTTAGAACCCGGAAGATACGAGACCACAAACTCAAAACGGGAGAAAAACAAAGACCATCGAGCCTGTCTAGGATTCAGCCGCTTGGCAGACTCGAGGTAAATCAGATTTTTATGATCGGTCAAAACCACAATGCGATGCTTGGCTCCCTCAAGCCAATGTCGCCATTCCTCGAACGCCCACTTCATAGCCAACAATTCCCGATTGCCGACATCATAATTACGTTCAGCAGGCGAAAACTTTCGGGAAAAGAAGGCACATGCTTTCATCAAGGAACCATCAGAATTCCTCTGAGACAAAACGGCCCCTGCCCCAGTCTCAGAAGGGTCAACCTCAACCTGAAATGGAAGAGAAACATCTGGCTGACGCAACACCGAAGCAGAAGTAAATCGGCGTTTAAGCTCCTGAAAGGCAGAGACAGCCGCAGAGGACCAATTCGTCACATCAGCGCCCTTTTTCGTCAAATCGGTCAGGGGTTTAACCACACTGGAGAAGTTAGCAATGAAACGGCGATAAAAATTAGCAAAGCCCAAAAATTTCTGAAGACTCTTCACGGACGTGGGCTGAATCCAATCATGAATGGCCTGAACCTTAACCGGATCCATCTCTATAGATGAGGGAGAAAAAATAAAGCCCAAAAAAGAAACCTTCTGCACTCCAAAAAGACACTTAGACCCCTTCACAAACAAAGCATTGTCACGAAGGATCTGAAAAACCATCCTGACCTGTTTCACATGAGACTCCCAATCATCGGAAAAAATCAAAATGTCATCCAAATATACAATCATGAATTTATCAAGATATTTCCGGAAGATATCATGCATGAAGGACTGAAAAACAGATGGAGCATTAGAGAGCCCGAAGGGCATCAGAAGGTATTCAAAATGGCCCTCGGGTGTATTAAACGCAGTTTTCCATTCATCACCCTGCTTAATACGAATAAGATTATATGCCCCTCGAAGGTCAATCTTAGTAAACCAACTAGCCCCCTTAATCCTAGCAAACAAATCAGAAAGCAAAGGCAAAGGGTATTGAAATTTGACCGTGATCTTATTCAAGAGGCGATAATCAATACAAGGTCTCAAGGAGCCATCCTTCTTGGCAACAAAAAAAAATTCCCGCTCCCAATGGTGAAGACGATGGCCGAATATGCCCTTTCTCCAAAGACTCCTTAACCCCTTCCCGACATGTGACGGTATAGTACGTCACATGTCGGGACCCCCGCTTTGATGTGCGCTCCGGCGGTGAGCGCACATCAAAGTCGCGACATGTCAGCTGTTTTTTACAGCTGACATGTGCGCGCAATAGCGGCGGGTGAAATCGCGATCACCCGCCGCTATTAACTAGTTAAATGCCGCTGTCAAACGCAGACAGCGGCATTTAACTACCGCATCCGGCCGTGCGGCCGGATATGAGCGCATCGCCGACCCCCGTCACATGATCGGGGGTCGGCGATGAGTCAGGAAGGTAACCATAGAGGTCCTTGAGACCTCTATGGTTACTGATTGCCGGTGGCTGTGAGCGCCCCCCTGTGGTCGGCGCTCACAGCACACCTGCAAATCTGCTGTGTAGCAGCGATCTTATGATCACTGCTGCATAGCAGAGCCGATCGGGCTGTGCCTGCTTCTAGCCTCCCATGGAGGCTATAGAAGCATGGCAAAAGTAAAAAAAAAAAGTTTTTAAAAATGTGAAAAAAATAAAAAAAATATAAAAGTTTAAATCACCCCCCTTTCGCCCCAATCAAAATAAATCAATAAAAAAAAAACCCAACCTACACATGTTTGGTATCGCCGCGTTCAGAATCGCCCGATCTATCAATAAAAAAAAAGCATTAACCTGATCGCTAAATGGCGTAATGAGAAAAAAATTCGAAACGCCAGATTTACGTTTTTTTGGTCGCCACGACATTGCATTACAATGCAATAACGGGCGATCAAAAGAACGTATCTACACCAAAATGCTATCATTAAAAACGCCAGCTCAGCACGCAAAAAATAAGCCCTCACCTGACCCCAGATCACGAAAAATGGAGACGCTACGAGTATCGGAAAATGGCGCAATTTTGTTTTGTTTTGTTTTTTGCAAAGTTTGGAATTTTTTTTCACCACTTAGGTGAAAAATAACCTAGTCATGTTAGGTGTCTATGAACTCGTAGTGACCTGGAGAATCATAATGGCAGGTCAGTTTTAGCATTTAGTGAACCTAGCAAAAAAGCCAAGCAAAAAACAAGTGTGGGATTGCACTTTTTTTGCAATTTCACTGCACTTGGAATTTTTTTCCCGTTTTCTAGTACACGACATGCTAAAACCAATGATGTCGTTCAAAAGTACAACTCGTCCCGCAAAAAATAAGCCCTCACACGGCCAAATTGACGGAAAAATAAAAAAGTTATGGCTCTGGGAAGGAGGGGAGCGAAAAACGAAAACGGAAAAACGGAAAAAGCTCCGGGGGTGAAGGGGTTAATATAACTCCGCATAGCGGTATGTTCAGGCACCGACAGGTTGAAAAGTCGGCCCTTAGGAAACTTACAACCTGGGATCAAGTCAATAGCATAATCGCAGTCCCTATGCGGTGGAAGGGAACTGGACTTGGGCTCATTGAACACATCCTGAAAATCAGACAAGAACTCTGGAACTTCAGAAGGGGGGGAAGAGGAGATTGACATCAAAGGAACGTCACCATGAACTCCCTGACAACCCCAACTAATCACAGACATAGATTTCCAATCCAACACCGGATTATGTACCTGCAACCATGGAAAACCCAGCACAATAGCATCATGCAAATTATGCAACACCAAAAAGCGACAATCCTCCCGATGGGCTGGCGCCATGCACATGGTCACCTGTGTCCAAAAGTGGGGTTTATTTTTAGCCAAAGGTGTAGCATCAATGCCCCTTAAAGGAATAGGGTTCTCCAAAGACTGCAAGGGGAAACCACAACGTCTAGCGAATTCAAAGTCCATTAAATTCAAAGCGGCGCCAGAATCTACAAACGCCATGACAGAAAATGACGACAATGAGCAGATCAATGTCACAGATAACAGAAATTTAGGTTGTACGGTACCAATGGTAACTGAACTAGCGATTCTCTTAATACGCTTAGGGCAGACTGAAATGACATGAGAAGCATCGCCACAGTAAAAACACAACCCATTCTGACGTCTGAATCCCCGTCGTTCAGCTCTAGACAGAATCCTATCGCACTGCATAGGCTCAGGTATCTGCTCTGAGGACAACGCCACAGCGCGCACAACTCTGTGCTCACGCAGGCGCCGATCAATCTGAATGGCCAGAGACATAGAATCGCTCAGACCAATAGGCGTGGGAAACCCCACCATAACATCTTTAACAGATTCAGAAAGACCCTTTCTGAAAATTGCCGCCAAAGCATCCTCATTCCATTTAGTCAGCACAGACCATTTTCTAAATTTCTGACAATACAATTCTGCCACTTCTTGACCCTGAAACAGGGTCAACAAGGTCTTCTCAGCATGATCCACAGAATTTGGTTCATCATATAATAACCCTAGAGCCTGAAAGAAGGCTTCTACATTAAGCAAGGCAGGATTCCCAGATTCCAGGGAAAATGCCCAATCCTGAGGATCGCCACGCAGCAGGGAGATGACTATTTTAACCTGCTGAATGGGATCACCAGAAGAACGAGGTTTCAGAGCAAAAAACAGTTTACAGTTATTTTTAAAACTCAAAAATTTAGACCTGTCCCCAAAAAATAACTCATGAGTAGGAATCTTAGGCTCTAAAACTGGAGTCTGAACAATATAATCGGAAATACCCTGTACCCTAGCAGCTAGTTGGTCTACACGAGAAGCTAATCCCTGAACATCCATGCTAGCACACAGCTCCTCAGTCACCCAGAGGAAAAGAGGGAAGGAAAGACAAAGCAGACTGCAAAAAAAAAAATGGCTCAGGACTTTTCTTCCCTTCTTCTGAGATGCATTTAACTCATTGTTGGCCAGTTGTACTGTTATGATCCGGTGACCCTGGAGCCGCATGAGACTATCTCTGGAGTAGGTGGTACCTGTACTGACTGCAATCCTAATACTGACACCGCAACTAGAAGTAGCCGTGGGATGTACCTAACCAGCCTAGACACCTTGACACAGCCGGAGGACTAAATACCCCTAAAGATGGAAATGGGAAATCCTATCTTGCCTCAGAGCAGAGCCCCAAAGGATAGGCAGCCCCCCACAAATATTGACTGTGAGTTTAAGAGGAAATACGTACACAGGCAGAAAAAACAGAGTTTAGCAAAAGAGGCCCTTCTAGCTAGATAGAAAGGATAGGACAGAGTTCTAAGCGGTCAGTATTAAAACACTAGAAAATTCCACAGCAGAAAATACTATATACTACATCTAACTAAAGACATAGGATGTATATCTGCATCTCCAGAGAAACCAGCATGACAGAAAAATCCAAACAAGTCAAGCTGGACAAAAGCACAATAGATTGCACTGCACATAAAAGCACACTGCATGCGTGCTACAGAGAACCAAAACAAGGCACTTAACTTAGCTGAAATTACAGCAGGGCAGTGGATCCAGACAGAGATGCAATCCCTCCAAGATACAATGGACAACTTGCAGGGATTGATGGATCCTACAAACCTAAATACCTAATAGAACTGCAATAAGCAGAAACACCTGCCCTGGCCTATAATCCAGAGACCACTGCACTACCACTAACAACCACCGGAGGGAGCCCAAGAGCAGAATTCACAACAGTTGAGTTTGGAGATCCTCTGATGTGCCTAAACAGTGGAAACTCCACAATTCTAACTCCAACCTTAAACCTAAAACACCCCTAACCCTAATCCCAACCCTAACCATAACCACAAACCTAACCTTAATCCCAAACCTGTTATGACCCCAATGGCGAGGGTCTCAGAGGAACAAGTAAGTCTGCGAAGTACAAAAATCCAGCTCATAGGGCAGTGGTAACTGGGTTGACCATATATCTACTCCTAACGCCAACACTAGAAGTAGCCGGGGAACATGCCTACGTTGGTCGCTAGATGTCTCGCGCCAGCCGGAGGACTAACTACCCCTAGAAGAGGAAAACAAAGACCTCTCTTGCCTCCAGAGAATAGACCCCAAAAGTTGGATACAAGCCCCCCACAAATAATAACGGTGAGGTAAGAGGAAATGACAAACACAGAGATGAACTAGGTTTAGCAAAGAGAGGCCCACTTACTAATAGCAGAATGTAGTAAGATAACTTATATGGTCAACAAAAACCCTATCAAAACTCCACACTGGAAATTCAAGAACCCCCGAACCGTCTAACGGCCCGGGGGGAGAACTCCAGCCTCCCTAGAGCTTCCAGCAAGGTTAGGATACAGATAATGTACAAGCTGGACAAAAATGCAAACAAAAACAAATAGCAAAAAGCAAGAAAGCAGACTTAGCTTAATCTAGCAGGAACCAGGATCAGTAGACAAGAGCACAACAGATTAGCTCTGATTACAACGTTGCCAGGCATTGAACTGAAGGTCCAGGGAGCTTATATAGCAACACCCCTGAACTAACGGCCCAGGTGAGCATACAAGGGATGACTGACATACCCAGAGTCAAATCACTAGTAACCACTAGAGGGAGCCAAAAAGCAAATTCACAACAGTACCCCCCCCCCTTAGTGAGGGGTCACCGAACCCTCACCAAGACCACCAGGGCGATCAGGATGAGCGGCGTGAAAGGCACGAACTAAATCGGCCGCATGCACATCAGAGGCGACCACCCAGGAATTATCCTCCTGACCATAGCCCTTCCACTTGACCAGGTACTGAAGCCTCCGCCTGGAGAGACGAGAATCTAAGATCTTCTCCACCACATACTCCAACTCGCCCTCAACCAACACCGGAGCAGGAGGCTCCGCAGAAGGGACCACAGGCACAACGTACAGCCGCAACAAGGACCTATGAAATACGTTGTGAATGGCAAACGACACCGGAAGATCCAGGCGAAAGGATACAGGATTAAGGATTTCCAATATCTTGTAAGGACCAATGAAGCGAGGCTTAAATTTGGGAGAGGAGACCTTCATAGGAACAAATCGAGAAGACAGCCATACCAAATCCCCAACGCGAAGTCGGGGACCCACACCGCGGCGGCGGTTGGCAAAACGCTGAGCCTTCTCCTGTGACAACTTCAAGTTGTCCACCACATGACTCCAGATCCGCTGCAACCTATCCACCACAGAATCCACCCCAGGACAGTCAGAAGGCTCCAAATGTCCCGAGGAAAAACGAGGATGGAAACCAGAGTTGCAGAAAAATGGCGAAACCAAGGTGGCGGAACTAGCCCGATTATTAAGGGCAAATTCAGCCAACGGCAAGAAGGTCACCCAATCATCCTGATCAGAAGAGACAAAACACCTCAAATAAGCCTCCAGAGTCTGATTAGTTCGCTCCGTTTGTCCGTTAGTCTGGGGATGAAAAGCGGACGAAAACGACAAATCAATGCCCATCCTACCACAAAAGGATCGCCAGAACCTGGAAACAAACTGGGATCCTCTGTCCGACACAATATTCTCAGGAATGCCGTGCAAACGAACCACGTTCTGGAAGAACACAGGAACCAGATCAGAAGAGGAGGGCAGCTTAGGCAAAGGAACCAAATGGACCATCTTGGAGAAACGATCACATATCACCCAGATGACAGACATGCCCTGAGACACCGGAAGATCAGAAATGAAATCCATAGAGATGTGTGTCCAAGGTCTCTTCGGGACAGGCAAGGGCAAGAGCAACCCGCTGGCACGAGAACAGCAAGGCTTAGCTCGAGCACAAGTTCCACAGGACTGCACAAATGACCGCACATCCCTTGACAAGGAAGGCCACCAAAAGGACCTGGCCACCAGATCTCTGGTGCCAAAAATTCCCGGGTGCCCTGCCAACACTGAGGAATGAACCTCGGAAATGACTCTGCTGGTCCATTTAGCAGGCACAAACAATCTGTCAGATGGACAAGAGTCAGGCCTACCAGCCTGAAATCTCTGCAACACACGCCGCAGATCAGGAGAAATAGCTGACAAGATAACTCCTTCCTTAAGAATACCCACAGGTTCAGCGACTCCAGGAGCATCAGGCACAAAGCTCCTAGACAGAGCATCGGCCTTCACATTCTTAGAACCTGGTAAATACGAGACCACAAAGTCAAAACGGGAGAAAAACAATGACCAGCGGGCCTGTCTAGGATTCAGGCGTTTAGCAGACTCGAGATACATCAGATTTTTGTGATCAGTCAAGACCACCACACGATGCTTAGCACCCTCGAGCCAATGACGCCACTCCTCAAATGCCCACTTCATGGCCAACAACTCCCGTTTGCCCACATCATAATTTCGCTCTGCCGGCGAAAACTTCCTGGAGAAAAAGGCACAAGGTCTCATAGTAGAGCAACCAGGGCCTCTGTGCGACAAAACGGCCCCTGCCCCAATCTCCGAAGCATCCACCTCCACCTGAAAGGGAAGTGAGGTGTCAGGTTGGCACAAAACAGGCGCCGAAATAAACCGGCGTTTCAACTCCTGGAAAGCCTCCACGGCAGCAGGAGCCCAGTTAGCTACATCAGAGCCTTTCTTGGTCATATCCGTCAATGGTTTAACAACGCTAGAAAAATTTGCGATAAAACGACGGTAGAAGTTAGCAAAACCCAAGAACTTCTGAAGACTCTTAACTGACGAGGGTTGAGTCCAATCATGAATAGCTCGGACCTTGACTGGGTCCATCTCCACAGCAGAAGGGGAAAAAATGAACCCCAAAAAGGGAACCCTCTGTACACCAAAGAGACACTTTGAGCCTTTAACAAACAAAGAATTTTCACGCAAAATCTTAAAAACCATCCTGACCTGCTCCACATGCGAGTCCCAATCATCAGAAAAAAACAGAATATCATCCAGATAAACAATCAAAAATTTATCCAGATACTTCCGGAAAATGTCATGCATGAAGGACTGAAAAACTGAAGGTGCATTAGAGAGCCCAAATGGCATCACCAAGTACTCAAAATGACCTTCGGGCGTATTGAATGCGGTTTTCCATTCATCGCCTTGCTTAATGCGCACAAGGTTGTACGCACCACGAAGGTCTATCTTGGTGAACCACCTGGCACCTTTAATCCGGGCAAACAAGTCTGACAACAGCGGCAAAGGATACTGAAATTTGACAGTGATCTTGTTTAAAAGCCGATAGTCAATACAAGGCCTCAAAGATCCGTCCTTTTTGGCCACAAAAAAGAATCCCGCACCAAGAGGGGAAGAAGAAGGACGGATATGCCCCTTCTCAAGAGACTCTTTGATATATGAACGCATCGCGGTATGTTCAGGTACCGACAAATTAAACAGTCTCCCCTTAGGAAACTTACTAGCAGGAATCAAATCTATTGCACAGTCACATTCCCTATGAGGAGGCAGCGCACTGGACTTAGACTCGCTGAAAACATCCTGATAATCAGACAAATACGCCGGAACTTCCGAAGGCGTAGAAGAAGCAATAGACAAGGGAAGGGAATCTCCATGAATTCCATGGCAGCCCCAACTTGACACCGACATTGCCTTCCAGTCCAAGACTGGATTATGGGTCTGTAACCATGGCAAACCCAAAACAACCAAATCATGCATCTTATGCAGAACAAGAAAACGTATCACCTCCCGATGTTCGGGAGTCATGCACATGGTAACCTGTGTCCAAAACTGCGGTTTATTTTTTGCCAAAGGCGTAGCATCAATACCCCTAAGAGGGATAGGATTTTCTAATGGCTCCAGAACAAAACCGCAGCGCTTGGCAAATGACAGATCCATCAGACTCAGGGCAGCACCTGAGTCTACAAACGCCATGACAGGATACGATGACAGTGAGCAAATCAAAGTTACAGATAGAATAAATTTAGGTTGCAAATTACCAATGGCGACAGGACTAACAACCCTAGTAAGACGTTTAGAGCATGCTGAGATAACATGTGTAGAATCACCACAGTAGTAACACAAGCCATTCTGGCGTCTATGAATTTTCCGCTCATTTCTAGTCAGGATTCTATCACATTGCATTAAATCAGGTGCCTGTTCAGACAACACCATGAGGGAATTTGCGGTTTTGCGCTCCCGCAACCGCCGGTCGATTTGAATTGCCAGGGCCATGGAATCATTCAGACCTGTGGGAATGGGAAAACCCACCATCACATTCTTAATGGCTTCAGAAAGGCCATTTCTGAAATTTGCAGCCAATGCACACTCGTTCCACTGGGTCAGCACGGACCATTTCCGAAATTTTTGGCAATACACTTCAGCCTCGTCCTGGCCCTGAGACATAGCCAGCAAGGCTTTTTCTGCCTGAATCTCAAGATTGGGTTCCTCATAAAGCAAACCGAGCGCCAGAAAAAACGCATCAATATCAGCCAATGCCGGATCTCCTGGCGCCAGCGAGAAGGCCCAATCCTGAGGGTCGCCCCGTAAAAAAGAAATAACAATTTTCACTTGCTGAGCGGAGTCTCCAGATGAACAGGGTCTCAGGGACAAAAACAATTTACAATTATTCCTGAAATTTCTAAATTTAAATCGGTCTCCGGAAAACAGTTCAGGAATCGGTATCTTAGGTTCTGACATAGGATTTCTGAAAACATAATCTTGTATGCCCTGCACACGAGCAGTAAGCTGGTCCACACCTGTAATCAAGGTCTGGACATTCATGTCTGCAGCAAACACAAGCCACTCAGAGGTAAAGGGGAAAAGAAAAAAAAAAACTCAGAATTTTCTTTCTTATAATCCCGCTTCTGCAATGCATTTAACATTTAATACTGGCCTGGCAAACTGTTATGACCCCAATGGCGAGGGTCTCAGAGGAACAAGTAAGTCTGCGAAGTACAAAAATCCAGCTCATAGGGCAGTGGTAACTGGGTTGACCATATATCTACTCCTAACGCCAACACTAGAAGTAGCCGGGGAACATGCCTACGTTGGTCGCTAGATGTCTCGCGCCAGCCGGAGGACTAACTACCCCTAGAAGAGGAAAACAAAGACCTCTCTTGCCTCCAGAGAATAGACCCCAAAAGTTGGATACAAGCCCCCCACAAATAATAACGGTGAGGTAAGAGGAAATGACAAACACAGAGATGAACTAGGTTTAGCAAAGAGAGGCCCACTTACTAATAGCAGAATGTAGTAAGATAACTTATATGGTCAACAAAAACCCTATCAAAAATCCACACTGGAAATTCAAGAACCCCCGAACCGTCTAACGGCCCGGGGGGAGAACTCCAGCCTCCCTAGAGCTTCCAGCAAGGTTAGGATACAGATAATGTACAAGCTGGACAAAAATGCAAACAAAAACAAATAGCAAAAAGCAAGAAAGCAGACTTAGCTTAATCTAGCAGGAACCAGGATCAGTAGACAAGAGCACAACAGATTAGCTCTGATTACAACGTTGCCAGGCATTGAACTGAAGGTCCAGGGAGCTTATATAGCAACACCCCTGAACTAACGGCCCAGGTGAGCATACAAGGGATGACTGACATACCCAGAGTCAAATCACTAGTAACCACTAGAGGGAGCCAAAAAGCAAATTCACAACACAACCCTAACCATAACCCTAACCACAAACCTAACCCTAACACACCCCTAACCCTAATCCCAACTCTAACCCTAATCTCAACCCTAACCACAACCCTAACCACAAACCTAACCCTAACACACCCCTAACCCTAATTCCAACCCCAACCTTAATTCGAACCCTAACCCTAATCCCAACACTAACCCTAATCCCAACCCTAAACCTAACTTTAGCCCCAACCCTAACCCCAGCCCTACCCGGAAAATGGAATTAAATACTTTTTTTATTGTATTATTTCTCCCTAACTAAGGGGGTGATAAAGGGGGTTTGATTTACTATTTATAGTGGGTTTTTATAGTGGGTTTTTATGTTTGACAGCTGTCACACACTAAAAGATGCTTTTTATTGCAAAAAATAGTTTTTGCATCACCACATTTTGAGAGCTATAATTTATCCATATTTTGGCCCACAGAGTCATGTGAGGTCTTGTTTTTTGTGGGATGAGTTGACATTTTTATTAATGCAATTTTCGGGCACATGACATTTTTTTTATCGCTTTTTAATCCGATTTTTGGGAGGCAGAATGAACAAAAGCCAGCAATTCCGGAATTGCTTTTTTTTTCTATAATTTTTTTTTATACCGTTCCGCGTGTTGTAAAATTGATAAGGCAGCTTTATTCTTCAGCTCAGTACAATTACAGCAATACCTCACTTATATCTTTTTTTCATGTTTTGGCGCTTTTACACAATAAAACCTATTTTATAGAAAAAATAATTATTTTTGCATCGCTTTATTCTGAGACCTACAACTTTATTTTTCTGCTGATGGAGCTGTATGATGGCTTGTTTTTTTGTGGGACAAGATGACATTTTCATCTGTACCATTTTTAGCTACATCCGTCTTTTTGATCACGTTTTATTGCACTTTTTGTTCGGCGGTATGATTATAAAGCATTGTTTTTTGCCTCGTTTTTTTTTTTTACGGTGTTGATTGAAGGGGTTAACTGGTGGGACAGTTTTATAGAGCAGGTCGTTACGGATGTGGCGATACCAAATATGTGTACTTTTATTTTTATTTTTTTTAATTTACATAAATAAATGGATGTATTGAAAAAATATATTTTTTTCTTTATTTGGGCATTTAAAAAAAATATTTTTAAGCATTCTATTTTTTTTTAAACTTTATAAGATTGTCCCAGATTGGGACATCACTATATCATGTCAGATCGCTGATCTGACACTGTGCATAGCACAGCAATCTGACAGGCAGTGTAGGAGGCTTGCCGGAGCCTGTTCTCAGCAGGCGCTGACAAGCCACCTCACTGAAGGACCCTGAGGCCATCTTGGAGCCAGGGGTCTCCATGGAGACCACAGGAACAACGCAATCGCATCACGTTGTTCTGTTGGGAGAGTGCAAGGAGCCCCCTCCTGCAGAGCAGTACTAGTACAGTGCACGTCAGGAAGGAGTTAATATCATTTTGAGATTGATACGATGTTTTGATTGACTCTTAATATAATTTTTTGTATTGTTGCAGAGGGCAAAAAAAAAAACAGTTCTGGTGTTTTATGGTAATTTTTTTTCCTTACACCATGTACTGATTGGATTAGTTTATTTTACATTGATAGAACAGATTTTGTGAACACAGTAATACCACATATGTATTTTTTTATTTAATTTTTAATGGGGGAAAGGGTGTGATTTGAACTTTTGTATATATTTTTACTTATCACTGTATTTGTTAGTCCCCTTAGGGGACTTAAACCTGTGATCATGTAATAGTTTGTGAAATACACAGCAATACTACAGTATTGCTGGGTATAGCAGAAATCACAGGAGTACAATTATTACAGGGACAAGAGTCTTCAGCAGACTTCTTGGGACACACTGTGATTACTTAATTCTTTAATTTTATAGAACATGCCATTAAATAGTATTCCCATCTCCAAAATCCTATCCCAATATGTAGTAGGTGTAATAATATTAGCAAATACCTCCAATTTGAAGTGTAGTATAGTTCTTCAGATGCGCTATGTGGCTTTCCTCATGTAGGGCCTTGAAGTAGCTTAGATATACATGGTTATGACCACTGATATAGTGTTAGTTAGTTAGTTAGTTAGTTAGTTAGTTAGTTAGTTAGTGAGCTTTTAGTGGCTGTAACCATGGTTACCCAAGCTATTGAAATGCCCTGCACATGGGGTAAGCGACATAGAGAATCTGAAAATTATGCTACATTTCTAAGGCTGGAGTCACACACAACGTATAAAAAAAAAATCGGTCCGTTTAACGTGGATGTGAATTGCAGAAATGTTCCTGAACAGTGATCCGTATGTCATCCGTGTGCAGTGCGAGGATACGTTTTTTTCTAAAAAAAAAAAAATACCCGTGTGTCATCTGTATGCCGAGATTTTCTCGTCGGCTTGCAAAATGGACATATAATGGATCCATGGCCTCAAATATTCTTGAAAACATATATACAGTCTATATACATTATATATATATATATATATATATATATATATATATATATCAGTGATACACATATGTGTATATATATATATGTATATATATATATATATATATATATATATATATATATATATATATATATCAGTGATACACATATGTGTATATATATATATGTATATATATATATATATATATATATATATATATATATATATATATATCGTGCCTTGCAAAAGTATTCAGCTCCTGGAACTTTTCAACCATTTCCCACATATCATGCTTCAAACATAAAGATGCCAAATGTAAATTTTTGGAGAAGAATCAACAAGTGGAACACAATTGTGAAGTTGAACGAAATTTATTGGTTATTTTAAATTTTTGTAGAAATTCAAAAACTGAAAAGTGGGGCGTGCAATATTATTCGGCCCCTTTACTTTCAGTGCAGGAAACTCACTCCAGAAGTTCATTGTGGATCTCTGAATGATCCATTGTTGTCCTAAATGCCTAATGATGATAAATATAATCCACCTGTGTGTAATCAAGTCTCCGTATAAATGCTCCTGCTCTGTGATAGTCTCAGGGTTCTGTTTGAAGCACAGAGAGCATCATGAAGACCAAGGAACACACCAGGCAGGTCCGTGATACTGTGTCCAAAACTTTAAACATCTCAAGGAGCATTGTGCAAGCGATCAAATTGAAATGGAAGGAGTATCATACCACTGCAAATCTACCAAGACCCGGCCGTCCCTCTAAACTTTCATCTCAAACAAGGAGAAGACTGATCAGAGATGCAGCCAAGAAGCCCATGATCACTCTGGATGAGCTGCAGAGATCTACAGCTGAGGTGGGACAGTCTGTCCATAGGACAACGATCAGTCGGACACTGCACAAATCTGGCCTTTATGGAAGAGTGGTGCCACATACCCACTTCTCAGCACGTGACTTGGGGTCGCGCCTGCAAGGGTTAATCTATCTCCCCTTTCTCAGTCCAGCATTCAACCTCTGTCCTATGCTGTAATGGGAGCATAAATCACACACCGACCCAGGCCACACATCTGCTCATACATGCTGCCACCACTCACTGAACACACGGGCGATGAGTCCCGGAATGTCATGTCGGACGCTGTTCAGACCAGGTCATCCGACAGACAGCGGTAGTTCCGCTTTTGACCACTATTTGCTCATTGGCGTCGGCTAGATTTTGTCTAGCTGTTCCGGGGTTAATTTACCTGATCCTCAGATTGGAGGCTGGGCCATGCCCATTGCCTTTAAATAGTTCTCCTGATCATTGGGTGTCGCCGATTATAGCTTCTGTCTTGCGCATTTGTTATCTCGGTCTGGAGTAGAGAGCTGGTCGTTGGAGTATCGTTGCTGGTGGTGTATTTTCCCTTGTCTTATTTACTCCTTCCTATATTTGTGTTTATTTTGCCCTGCACATTTATAGTATATTCCTGAGTGACTGCAGCGTGATGTATATTTTCCTTTATCCTTGTCTGTGCTAACTGTGGGTACTGGTGTATTGCATTCACTGGGTGGAGGGCGGAGGTTTCCAGCTCAGGGTTGTATCAGGAGGCAGGGTGAGGTTCGAGGCCTGAACATGCACACCATCAGTGTAAACTCCAGGTAGAGGGTCAGTCAGTATTTCCCTAGTCTTAGGGAAATTGCAGGGGCCCGGGTTATAAGCTCTCGCCCACCTAGTCTCTCCGTGACACGGAAATATTACTACTACTGTCTGCTAATCCTAAGGCTCACACAGTTTAAGGCTATGGATTCTTTAGAACATATTTATATCGTAAATATGTCCTATCTTCTGAAAGGAAGGCACTCCAAAGCAATGAAAACACAAATAGCTGAAGTGTAATTAAACAAATCGCTTCATGAAGAGAAGCCAAATAATTAATTTAAAATGTGAGATTTTATTAATCAAAAATTAAAAAGGTCACAGAACATAATTACAGACATACCCTGGAGGGGAACCACAAAAATAACCTGCAAACCGAGGTATAAGAGCCTACCCAATAGCCCTTGATCAGGCAGAACAATCTTATTAATAGTGGATGGAGTGCACAAACACCCTATATAAACCTTGTAATCCAAATAGATAGCTTAAAGTATAATTAATACCATAGTAAAGTGTCTAAGGCATCCTATTATTAATGCCTCTTGGATGGAAGCCTTCAATTACTTGCAGGTGACTGCACCTCACATACCATAATTACAATTTGTAAAGAAGTATATTACCTGAATACCAAGTGATAGTGGATACTATTGAGTAGTGACAATAGCGGTGGTCAGATGGTTCCCCTGCGCCACCCATGGAGCAGGGAATGGAGCTTCGATGAAAATGGAGCTTCAGTGACTAGCGGTGCTGTCATCGGAGCTGTACCCCCTGGCGGCATGAACTCATATGTACTCTGGAGCGTGGGAAAAATCAGCTGGCATTGGTGCCGTAAGTGAGAGCACTGGAGGAGCTGATCAGCTGATGAACTCTGGTGAACTCTCTCACAGCAGCTCAGTGATGCACTGCGTGACCGGTTACCTCCCGTCAGTGTATTGCCGGCAGGCGGGTAGAGTGGTCACATGTCCTGGTGTACCTGTTCTACACATGAGATCGCCATGGGGAACTCCCGATTACGTGGACTACAGCGGACAGGTGAGTTTGTTGGTGTATTATATTTTATTATTTCTAGATGACGAGGGCATCGGGGATTAGGCATTAATGTGAGTATAATGGTTTTTTTTTATTTTTATTTGAATGCATATGTAATTATTTTACTTTGCTTTTTAGCTGTGAGCACAGGCGCTGGCAGATGATACTATGTCTCCCATCAGTGGCAGTGGCTGTCATTGTTATCAGTGACAGCAGACGTAGCCCGATGGGAGCAGTAGTCTTATCAGCCCACGCCTGCTGACCTGCGGTAAGCTTTTTACGGCGGGTCACCACTGCGGGTCACAGGCACAGCTGCAAGATCACGCTGACATCTGACAGCATGACCCCGCAGCGCTCTGACCCACGGTCTTTCCGGTGGTAGCGTTACCGCCGATAAGAACTATGGCGCCGATGTCATCTGTGTGACAGCGTGGGAAACACCATAGGAAGATGGAAAAACGCAAAACAAAAACTCTGCAAATCCGCAAAACATTTTTATACCTGTGTTTTTGCTGCGGATTTGACTGACTCAATTGAAGTCAATGGGTGAAAAACGCTAAAAATCCGCACGAAGAACTGACATGCTGCAGAAAAAAACGCACTTCAAATACTCAAGGAAAATTACTGATCATGTGCACTTTAGGATTGTCATTGAATAAACTTACATAAGGATTCCATAGCATTTTTGGCCCATTCCTGCATGGAAAAAATGCTGCGAAAATGCATCAAAAACTCACTGTGTGCGCACAGCCTTAGTGTTTCTCTTATTCATTCTTGTCTGGACTATTGCAACTCTCTACTAATCCACCTCCCTCTTAGGCTGGGTTCACACTGCGTCTGTGGCGTCCATTAGACGGACTACGTTACACCGCGGCATAACGCGGTCCGTTAACGCCGCAATGTCGGACGCATCGCTGGCGCACGCCCACTATGGCTGGTCCGAACAACGAAACCAATTGTCACCATCCACCTCTCGTGTCTCCCCTTTTCCTCATAGGTTGTAAGCTTGCGAGCACGGCCCTCATTCCTCCTGGTATCTGTTTTGAACTGTGATTTCTGTTATGCTGTAATGTCTATTGTCTGTACAAGTCCCCTCTATAAGTTGTAAAGTGCTGCGGAATATGTTGGCGCTATATAAATAACTATTACTATTAATGTTTAGACTGCTCTAGTAAAATCAAAGCTGCCCTGAGGTTGGCTGAGAAGAACAACTATTGCAGCACTTCGTTTAGGCTGGTTTTCCATAGGAGTATAACACCCCCTGTACACGTTCCCTGTAAGCCCAGCACTCACTACTGTGCGCTACTGCGATTCACCACTGAGTCCTCGCCTTATATACCACCTAACTTCTGCTCTCCTCCAATAGGATAACACACCCCGCCCATAACATCTTGTAGACACGCCCACGGATAGTAAACACGCCCACCTTGGCACACGCACACTAGTCCAGGCACAGTAGGAGCGTGTGAACGCCGGCTCCACCCCGTGAGCGGTTGCCACGCCCAGGTCCCCAGCATCGGATCCTAGCAGCCGCGACCTGTCGCTCCTCCTCCGGTTCTCCTGCTGTTACCGAGGTGCGGCTTCTCGCCGTGTGGAGCAGTGACAGCCCGGGCTCCGGAGCGGCGGCGGCGGGGAGTTCCATGTGTCAGGTGATGAGGCCTGGATGACGAGCGTGCTGTGCTGCGGCAGTGGCCGCACCTGCCGGGCTGGGTGTCTGTGTGCCGGGGGACGTCTGGGTGTTGTCATGGAGACACGATGCGTCCCGTGTGATGGATGGTGCAGCGGCCTGTGATCGCTGCTGTGTGGGGACACTGCGGAGTATGGTGGTCTCTGCCTGGAGGCTGCACATGAGAGTGTAGGAAGTGTAGACCCCCTAATCACTGAGGAATGACCCCTGTGTGATCGGAGACCCCCAGTGCTGATCTGTCTGTTTATAACAGACCCCCTCCTACCCCATCATTGGGGGCTCCTATTAATCCACGGGAAGGTCTCAGACGTGGGTGCCAGGGGCCCACCCGTGATCCATATACCCTGGGGGGCCGCTGTATGCAGTATTCCGTCCCCCGTCACACATGTACCTGTGCTGCGATACCAGTAACCGGGATCAGTGATCGAGAAGTTGGCCTTCATCCCATGGATAGGGGAGACTTCTAACCGCACAAAAACCACCGGTAATCCGCAGTACGGAAAAATCTGCACACGAATCCGCAATCTGGTCACATAGTAAATGTACTTCTGCTGTCGTCTTCATCTTACTGTAGAGGCAGACTTTGGGCCCCATGAAAAGATATTCCATATTTGGGATATCTAAAGGGACATGCTTGCTTATCATTGCATTAGTAACAAGGAATTGGGGGAGGGGGGGGGGGGGTTAAAAAACTTTTTCATCAGGAGACATGACAGCAAATTTACGGAGTTTAAGCACAGTGCCTGGGAGCGCTGGCGGGCGCAGTGCCTGGGAGCGCTGGCGCGCACACTGCCTGGGAGCGCTGGCGGGCGCACTGCCTGGGAGCGCTGGCGGGCGCACTGCCTGGGAGCGCTGGCGGGCACACTGCCTGGGAGCGCTGGCGCGCACACTGCCTGGGAGCGCTGGCGCGCACACTGCCTGGGAGCGCTGGCGGGCACACTGCCTGGGAGCGCTGGCAGACGGGTGAGCACTATAGCGAGGGCACCTGATTTTACAAATGATGCAGGGCACTTAATTTACTGGCCTACATACCTTGTATTGCTTGAATGGAGGTCGCTTGGTTTACTTTTGGCTGGGAAGGTAGTCTGTATAGGATTTGGCAGTTACAGACCATTGAATAAGATATTGAATCATTCCAGAAACAAATCTTTAACCCCTTCACCCCCAAGGGTGGTTTGCACGTTATGGACCGGGCCAATTTTTACAATTCTGACCACTGTCCCTTTATGAGGTTATAACTCTGGAACGCTTCAACGGATCCTGGTGATTCTGACACTGTTTTCTCGTTACATATTGTACTTCATGATAGTGGTAAAAATTCTGTGATAGTACCTGCGTTTATTTGTGAAAAAAATTGAAATTTGGCAAAAATTTTGAAAATTTCGCAATTTTCCAACTTTGAATTTTTATGCAATTAAATCACAGAGATATGTCACACAAAATACTTAATAAGTAACATTTCCCACATGTCTACTTTACATCAGCACAATTTTGGAACCAAAATTTTTTTTTGTTAGGGAGTTATAAGGGTTAAAAGTTGACCAGCAATTTCTCATTTTTACAACACCATTTTTTTTTTTAGGGACCACATCTCATTTGAAGTCATTTTGAGGGGTCTATATGATAGAAAATACCCAAGTGTGACACCATTCTAAAAACTGCACCCCTCAAGGTGCTCAAAATCATATTCAAGAAGTTTATTAACCCTTCTGGTGCTTCACAGGAATTTTTGGAATGTTTAAATAAAAATGAACATTTAACTTTTTTTCACAAAAAATTTACTTCAGCTCCAATTTGTTTTATTTTACCAAGGGTAACAGGAGAAAATAGACCCAATAAGTTGTTGTACAATTTGTCCTGAGTACGCCGATACCCCATATGTGTAGGTAAACCACTGTTTGGGCGCATGACAGAGCTCGGAAGCGAAGGAGCGCCATTTGACTTTTCAATGCAAAATTGACTGGAATTGAGATGGGACGCCATGTTGCGTTTGGGGAGCCCCTGATGTGCCTAAACATTGAAACCCCCCACAAGTGACACCATTTTGGAAAGTAGACCCCCTAAGGAACTTATCTAGAGGTGTGGTGAGCACTTTGACCCACCAAGTGCTTCACAGAAGTTTATAATGCAGAACCGTAAAAATAAAAAATCATATTTTTTCACAAAAATTATATTTTCACCCCCAATTTTTTATTTTCCCAAGGGTAAGAGAAGAAATTGGACCCCAAAAGTTGTTGTACAATTTGTCCTGAGTACGCTGATACCCCATATGTGGGGGTAAACCACTGTTTGGGCGCATGGGAGACCTCGGAAGGGAAGGAGCGCCGTTTGACTTTTCAATGCAAAATTGACAGGAATTGAGATGGGACGCCATGTTGCGTTTGGAGAGCCACTGATGTGCCTAAACATTGAAACCCCCCACAAGTGACACCATTTTGGAAAGTAGACCCCCTAAGGAACTTATCTATATGTGTTTTGAGTGTTTTGACCCACCAAGGGCTTCACAGAAGTTTATAATGCAGAGTCGTAAAAATAAAACAAAAATTTTTTCCCACAAAAATTATTTTTTTAGCCCCCAGTTTTGTATTTTCCCGAGGGTAGCAGGAGAAATTGGACCCCAAAATTTGTTGTCCAAGTTGTCCTGAGTGCGATGATACACCATATGTGGGGAGAACCACTGTTTGGGCGCATGGGAGGGCTCGGAAAGGAAGGAGCGTCATTTGGAATGCAGACTTAGATGGAATGGTCTGCAGGTGTCACATTGCGTTTGCAGAGCCCCTAATGTACCTAAACAGTAGAAACCCCCCACAAGTGACACCATTTTGGAAAGTAGACCCCCTAAGGAACTTATCTAGATGTGTGGTGAGCGCTTTGACCCACCAAGGGCTTCACAGAAGTTTATAATGCAGAGCCGTAAAAATAAAACAAAAAATTTTTCCCACAAAAATTATTTTTTAGCCCCCAGTTTTGTATTTTCCCGAGGGTAACAGGAGAAATTGGACCCCAAAAGTTGTTATCCAATTTGTCCTGAGTGCGCTGATACCCCATATGTGGGGGGGAACCACCGTTTGGACGCATGGAAGGGCTCGGAAGGGAAGGAGCGCCATTTGGAATGCAGACTTAGATGGAATGGTCTGCAGGCGTCACATTGCGTTTGCAGAGCCCCTAATGTACCTAAACAGTAGAACCCCCCCACAAGTGACACCATGTTGGAAAGTAGACCCCCTAAGGAACTTATCTAGATGTGTGGTGAGCGCTTTGATCCACCAAGGGCTTCACAGAAGTTTATAATACAGAGCCGTAAAAATAAAACAAACATTTTTTCCCACAAAAATTATTTTTTAGCCCCCAGTTTTGTATTTTCCCGAGGGTAACAGGAGAAATTGGACCCCAAAAGTTGTTGTCCAATTTGTCCTGAGTGCGCTGATACCCCATATGTGGGGGGGAACCACCGTTTGGACGCATGGACGCTCTGCGTTTGCAGAGCCCCTAATGTACCTAAACAGTAGAAGCCCCGCACAAGTGACCCCATTTTGGAAACTAGACCCCCCAAGGAACTTATCTAGATGTGTTTCACTACAGTTTATAACGCAGAGCCGTGAAAATAAAAAATCTTTTTTTTTTTCCCCCACAAAAATTATTTTTTAGCCCCGTTTTGTATTTTCCCAGGGGTAACAGGAGAAATTGGACCCCAAAGGTTGTTGTCCTATTTGTCCTGAGTACGCTGATACCCCATATGTTGGGGTAAACCCCTGTTTGGGCACACGGGAGAGCTCGGAAGGGAAGGAGCACTGTTTTACTTTTTCAACGCAGAATTGGCTGGAATTGAGATCGGACGCCATGTCGCGTTTGGAGAGCCCCTGATGTGCCGAAACAGTGGAAAACCCCCAATTATAACTGAAACCCTAATCCAAACACACCCCTAACCCTAATCCCAACAGTAACCCTAACCACACCTCTAACCTTGACACACCCCTAACCCTAATCCCAACCCTATTCCCAACCGTAAATGTAATCTAAACCCTAACCGTAACTTTAGCCCCAACCCTAACCCTAACTTTAGCCCCAACCCTAACTGTAGCCTTAACCCTAGCCCCAACCCTTGCCCTAACCCTAGCCCTAATGGGAAAATGGAAATAAATACATTTTTTTTAATTTTCCCTAACTAAGGGGGTGATGAAGGGGGGTTTGATTTACTTTTATAGCGAGTTTTTTAGCGGATTTTTATGATTGGCAGCCGTCACACACTGAAAGACGCTTTTTATTGCAAAAAATATTTTTTGCGTTACCACATTTTGAGAGCTATAAATTTTCCATATTTTGGTCCACAGAGTCATGTGAGGTCTTGTTTTTTGCGGGACGAGTTGACGTTTTTATTGGTAACATTTTTGGGCACGTCACATTTTTTGATCGCTTTTTATTCCGATTTTTGTGAGGCAGAATGACCAAAAACCAGCTATTCATGAATTTCTTTTGGGGGAGGCGTTTATACCGTTCCGCGTTTGGTAAAATTGATAAAGAAGTTTTATTCTTCGGGTCAGTACGATTACAGCGATACCTCATTTATATTATTTATTTATGTTTTGGCGCTTTTATACGATAAAAACTATTTTATGGAAAAAATAATTATTTTTGCATCGCTTTATTCTCAGGACTATAACTTTTTTATTTTTTTGCTGATCATGCTGTATGGTGGCTCGTTATTTGTGGGACAAGATGACGCTTTCAGCGGTACCATGGTTATTTATATCTGTCTTTTTGATCGCGTGTTATTCCACTTTTTGTTCGGCGGTATGATAATAAAGCGTTGTTTTTTGCCTCGTTTTTTTTTTTTTTTCTTACGGTGTTTACTGAAGGGGTTAACTAGTGGGCCAGTTTTATAGGTCGGGTCGTTACGGACGCGGCGATGCTAAATATGTGTACTTTTATTGTTTTTTTTTATTATTTAGATAAAGAAATGTATTTATGGGAATAATATATATTTTTATTTCATTATTTTGGAATATTTTTTTTTATTTTTTTTTACACATTTGGAAAATTTTTTTTTTACTTTTTTACTTTGCCCCAGGGGGGGACAATACAGATCGGTGATCTGCCAGTTTGCATAGCACTCTGACAGATCACCGATCTGAGAGAAGTGCAGGCTGCTTCACAGTGCCTGCTCTGAGCAGGCTTCTGTGAAGCCACCTCCCTCCCTGCAGGACCCGGATCCGCGGCCATCTTGGATCCGGGTCTGGAGCAGGCAGGGAGGGAGGTAAGACCCTCGCAGCAACGCGATCACATCGCGTTGCTGCGGGGGGCTCAGGGAAGCCCGCAGGGAGCCCCCTCCCTGCGCGATGCTTCCCTGCACCGCCGGCACATCGCGATCATGTTTGATCGCGGTGTGCCGGGGGTTAATGTGCCGGGAGCGGTCCGTGACCGCTCCTGGCACATAGTGCCGGATGTCAGCTGCGATAGGCAGCTGACACCCGGCTGCGATCGGCCGCGCTCCCCCCGTGAGCGCGGCCGATCGTGCTGGACGTACTATTCCGTCCTTGGGAAGTAGGGCCCACCCCACATGGACGGAATAGTACGTCTAATGACAGAAAGGGGTTAAATTGGGGTTTGCATTAGATTTGCCCATCAGAACCAATCATACCTCTATAGGAAAGTGTCAATGAACCTGCCAGACGATGGGTTACAAATTGGATTAGCGGGAGACACTGCTGAACTATATATATATTTATTTTATTCCAGAATGTGTAACTATTGCTCCAAAAGCCTACTCTTGTATTGCAGGGTTTCTGAAGAGTGTAATGTTTGGTCCTGCGAGGGCCAATGATGACATGCATGTCATGTATACCTGGGTAGTCCCTTTTTTCAGATAGCTCTTTTGGGCTGTTACTTTTTATCTGCTCACAACATATTCTCTGTGAACCAGAAGTGACTAATGTCTTGTGAAAGACAAGAAGCCTATCTTAGAGATATGATCAAGAAACATAATAATACATTTTGTGAAAAATGTCCTCCCACCATTTATAACACAGGACACTATCGCCACCTTTGGCTACTTTGTTGATCTAGTCCACAAAACGGCCTTCTACATAAAAGGCATAATACTGAGGAGTAATACTGTCTGCTTTTCGGAAGGGACATTGGAGATTCTGAAGATTGGGGTGGGGGGGAAGAGTGCCATGCATAGCTCACCAGTCATAATGATTTCCTTATGCCTCTCCGATTCATATAGGACAACCCTCTGACCCATTGCTGCCCATATGGAAAGGTCTCCAATAGTGATTGTCTGTACCACACAAGTATCCCAGGCAACTGCTGAGGGGGCGCAGTGACCGTAAAACCCCCTAACTCAAGTAATCCATGGACATTGTGCACTAGGGCTCCCACAAAAATAAGCTGTTCAAACAGGTCCATGGCTTATGTTACCTTTTTCTTCTAGAGAAGATAAAGGATGAACAAAAAACTGGTACGGGTGTAAGGCCACGGTCACACTGTCAGTATTTCCTCAGTATTTGTACCACTCCTGGTTTTGGCTTACAATCAGAGGAAAAGTTTAATAGAAACACGTCACCACTTCTGTATTATCACCCACTCCTGATTTTGGCTCACAAATACTGAGGTAAAATACTGACCAAATACTTTGCCTAGTAGTTTGAATATACAAAAAAGGTGTCCCCACTATTACTAATTCCTTAATGGGACCCCTTCACTCTTATGTTCACATCTGATCTCCCCACAGTATACTTATAGCTTGAAGACTGGTACTGCATATTAATCAATGCCAACAGCCTTGCCAAAATAGCAAAATGGCCACTGGATGGTGTGACGGGGTGTACGGCAGAGCAAGAATACTGGATAGACTAAGCGGAGCCGACCAGTCTAGAATCTTCTGGTGGACCCAACCATTGAATAGAAGGTGTGACCCCTACCTCCTTCATGGGCTGATCTCAGGAGCTCAGACAATCCATTCTTATTTTGAGATCAAATGTGAGTGGACCCTTAAAGGAGAAGGAGTGGGGATTCTTAGCTGAGGCAAGACCCCACGTCCACCTGTGACTGCGGAAGCGAACGGGGCGAGACTTGTACTGAGGATATATCTCGTCGTTCGTGGGATTGTTTTGGGATCCCTTGGACTCGTGTGGACTATTGCTTTGTTAGCTGGCACAAGGATTATCAGGAGGTGCCCCCGAACCTGTTCCGTTGGACTAATTGTGGACTTTGTAGATCTACCTGCATGTGTTGTTCCAGCGTTCTTGATAATAAATCTGTTGAATCATCCCTTGGCCTGTTGTCCCTTCTTGCTCTGCCGTACACCCCGTCACAAACTGGTGGCAGCAGTGGGATATTCTTCCATTGGCCTCCAGCTAATTCAATGGTAATCCCAGGTCCATGCTGTATTGCCTATGGCCGAACCGCTCTGGGATCAGCTATGGTGAGAAATGTCCCAGAGTCACAAAAGCCAATAACTCTCCGACCGTCCAGCATGACCTCCTGTACGTGCTTTCTTTGCGGATTAAAGGAACTTGTGGCTGCGGCCCGCACCCCGTAAACCCCTAATGGTCGAACATGGGTTTCTGACCTATTAGGCAAATCAATTTGTAGGGGTGGCACCTCTTCTTCCATTGTGTTTGGCTGTAAATAATTGATATGCCGATTTGGTGCAGGGTCAATTTTCAATCGACCCTGAGGGCAGGTGTCTTGCAGATGCCCAGTCTGCCCACATCGGTAACAGCTGCGCTGTATCGCACTCCTTCCCACGTGCACTCTGGGGACAGAGGTACGGGAACCTGGAGGCTGATATCTAGGTGACTGTGCATGAGGTGGTTGTTGAGGTTGAGACCGATTTCTCCACTGTATAGCTGGGCATGTGGCCTGCAGATGCCCGGGATGCCCACATCCATAACACCTGTGCTCTACTACTTTCTCTCCTTGTAGCATTTCAGAGGAATAGGCAGGACTAGCTGGAAGGTGTGTCACATGGGTATCAACATGAGGTGGTGGTCTAGTGGGACAGCAGCAAACTTTGGGGACTGAAGGACAAGAGACCACTGGTGGTGGCGTGTTGGTAGTTTTTACTCCATCCACCAGTAAATTTTTCCACTGAGGCTTGATGGTGAGAACCTCATCAGCTAAAGCAGCAGCTTGCTCCACTGTCATTGGTTTCCTCTCTCGCACCCATTCCCGGATCTCAGCGGGGCATTGGGCATAGAACTGTTCTTTTAGGATGACCTGGAGGAAGGCCTCCCAAGTTAAGGCCCCCTCTCCCTCCAGCCAGCGGTGACACACTTGTTTGAGCCTGTGGGCATACATCTTGAAAGACACTTCCTCATCACAGGCTAAAGTACAGAACTGAGTCCTGTAAGTGTCTGGGGTAACAGCATAATGTTCTAGAATAGTCTGTTTAATCTCCGCATACTCACAGTTCCCCCGAGGGTCCATAGCTCTATAGGCTGCGGCAGCTCCACCCTCTAAGAGCCCCACCAGATGTCGGACTCGCTCCCTTTCCGGGACTTCCATTAATCGACACTGATGCTCAAAGTCCTGGAAGAAGCCCTCAATGTCGCCTGCAGCCTCATTAAACGGCTTGAAGTCTTTGCGGGACACTCTGGGGAGTTCCCTCATGGTGGGTACTGGGGTTACAGTCTGTCTGGAGCTTCTAGCTGCTTCCAAAGTGATATGCCTCTCCAGCAATGCCATCTCCTGAGCTCTGTGAATGGCCTCCCTCTTATCTTCTATGGTGGCCTCTTCTCCCAGCAATGCCAACTCCTCCTCGTACCACACAACCCACTGACTTTTTTGGGTATTTACCTCTGGCTGCCGTCTTTCCTCCATTTGCTGTGGGGATCCTTCTTCGGTTCCATCTTGCAGGTAAGCTCCTTCCAAAGTCTTAATTAGTTGGTCCTTGGTCAGTCCTTTATAGCAGACTCCTAATTCACGGGCCTTTGTTTGTAAACTCCCCACAGTCCAGTTCCTGTATCCTGAGGTTCCGGTTCCAGACATTGATGGGCCGCTGTCCTCCATTCCCTCTGCTCTGACCCCACTGCTTGCCACCAGTTTGTGACGGGGTGTACGGCAGAGCAAGAAGGGACAACAGGCCAAGTGATGATTCAACAGATTTATTATCAAGAACGCTGGAACAACACATGCAGGTAGATCTACAGAGTCCACAATTAGTCCAACAAAACAGGTTCGGGGGCACCTCCCGATAATCCTTGTGCCAGCTAACAAAGCAATAGTCCACACGAGTCCAAGGGATCCCAAAACAATCCCACGAACGACGAGATATGTCCTCAGCTTAAGTCTCGCCCCGTTCGCTTCCGCAGTCACAGGTGGACGTGGGGTCTTGCCTCAGCTAAGAATCCCCACTCCTTCTCCTTTTAAGGGTCAACTCACATCTGATCTCAAAATAAGAATGGATTGTCTGAGCTCCTGAGATCAGCCCATGAAGGGGGTAGGGGTCACACCTTCTATTCAATGGTTGGGTCCACCAGAAGATTCTAGACTGGTCGGCTCCGCATAGTCTATCCAGTATGTGCATTTGACTAGCCACCTGCTGTGAGGAAGAATGGCTATTCCTTCACTAGTGGTGTTGACAAAGCTTATTTACATTATAGCTTAGGGCTGCAAGTATTGGGGGAAGGAGACAGGTTAAGTTACATACATCCCATGACATTGCAAAGTGTACAGTAAATACAACCAAAGAGAAGTCACACCACATCATGACATATTCTACAAAATACAGGACAGGGAAAAAAGTACATATCATGACAGATGGGACACGGGCATGTATAGAAATAATCATGTTCAGCTATACACTGCTGAATGTTGGCAATGCCCAGGAAGTTTGCCGACTCTTCTCGGAGAGTTCCCCTTTTCTAGGCGTTTTCCAGTTATTCCGGGAGAAGTGTTTAGTATGTGTGGTCTGCAGTTAGGTGACTGTAAAAAAAAAAAAAAAAATGTATTCCCTCTGCCCATCCCCCATTTATCTGGTCGGGCCGCAGTGGTGGCCAAACAAAAGAAATCTGCACCCCTCAAAAATAAGCTCACTTTACCCTTTTTTGTTTTTTTCTTTTTACATATGTAGTACAGCGGTGTTCAGTGTCAGTGACCCAGGAAAAGTTCACAGCAAACGTATTTAATGTCCAAACAACTCAGAAAATGAACAGCGCACAGTATCCTCCGGATCGCAGCTGGGCGTCACAACAGTCCGTATCTGAGACCGGTTGCCGAGGGCCACTGCACCACCGTATCGTGCTGCGGGGTGCCAGGCGTTCGCTGCTCTTGGCTCTGTTACCTCACACAAACTGGACGTTGCAGAGCCACCTGCTCCACTACTTGCAAACAAACACTGACACACCCAACCTTTTGCTGCAGGGTTTTTAAAATGAAATCTGTGGCCATAGGGCCACTTGTAAGACCCGGCCTGGAGGGAGCAAACTGCCCCACTACCATCCTGTAGTTTGCTCCAAAAATAAATGCCCATGCCGGGTTTTCTTATATCTGCCTTGGGCAAATAGCTTGCCTAAGACCAAACCTTACTTTTATTTTGCACTGCAATCACAGCTATGCCTGTGACTGCAATGCACTCCAGCGGTCATATATGCTTGTAGGTGTATCCTGGGGGACACATAGCGACCCTCGCATATAACACCTGTCACTGCCTCACACATAATAAAGAATAATTTGAAACTATCTCTACAAATTAGCAGTCTTTAAAAAGAGTCTGTCACTTCTGAAACCATTGATAAATTCATTCCTTTAAGATGGTGGGTGAGGCCAGGGTTCATGCGTTCACATACCGTGATACAAAGCTATATAGGTATGAAGTGACACATTAGTGAGTGACGGTAAAAAGATCTTTATTGACAAATAGTTTAAAAATTACAATTCTTAAAAAGACAGGGTGATGTAAACAATTGGACCTCCAAGTATAAAACAGGTGGTGACCCACGGTTCCCAGTGGCAATATATTTTACATATTAAATATACATATAAAGTGTTGCTATGCTGTAAATAGTATCCCTATAGAAAAGACGAGGTTGTCTGTGTGGATGGGCGTGGAAACACGTCTCTTTACAGATACCACATAACAAACTAATATCTAATTAAAGGGTATAGCAAAGGAAGCAATGATACTCACTAAGTCACATGTATCCAACTGACCAGCCCCGTCCTGCCCCCTCTCTGTACGTCACACCCGGCGTCCTGGACATATAAACCCCTTTTCAAACACCTAGACTCCATTGCCCCTCTTGTTTTGAAGAAGCCGAAAGGCGAAACGGCGCTCGTCGGGCACAGGAGGCGACCTGCTTTCCCAGCTCATCGCTACCCATCTCCACTCACCATCAGGTAAACACCAGTTTTGGCTCTGCCACCATTTCTTTTTCTTTTTGTCCCCTCTCTGCTGATTGTCTTCTTAAGGAAATTTATGTTTCCCTCCTTCATGCTTCACATTGCCATCTAGTGGCCAATTTCCCCTATAGCTTATCGCCGCTATGTTCCTATGCACAGTAGTAATTATCAGTAGTTAATATTATCTCTACCTCTATACCATTTTAATAAAATCTATTATTACTACTGCCAGAGCCATCCCTTATCTCCTGGTGCGAGGGTATCTTTAAAATACACCTACATATCATTGCTTCCTTTGCTATACCCTTTAATTAGATATTAGTTTGTTATGTGGTATCTGTAAAGAGACGTGTTTCCACGCCCATCCACACAGACAACCTCGTCTTTTCTATAGGGAATGATACTATTTACAGCATAGCAACACTTTATATGTATATTTAATATGTAAAATATATTGCCACTGGGAACCGTGGGTCCTCACCACCTGTTTTATACTTGGAGGTCCAATTGTTTACATCACCCTGTCTTTTTAAGAATTGTAATTTTTAAACTATTTGTCAATAAAGATCTTTTTACCGTCACTCACTAATGTGTCACTTCATACCTCAATAGGTAACTTAAATTCAGCATCTATAATCGAAGTGCTTATGTTCTGCCTATATCAAACCCCCTCTTTTTCGGACTATGGTATTAATACAAAGCTATATAGTATGAACTGAAGACTCGGATATCATGGATAAGTTCCTGCCAAGTTCCCGCTCATTGATGAATGCACACAGATAAGTAAAGGGTTTTCCAGGTTACCAGTCACCGCTGCAGTCTGCCAGAGGTGGCTGGTTTCCTAGGCAAAGAATGCAGAGCTTGTAAGTGCTTGATTTGGCCAGCTTGAATGCCATTGCACTGTTTTGATGCTGTAGAGAAGGGGTCCCCAACCTGTGGCTCAGGAGCCAAATGTGGCTCGCAGTCCCATGAATTTTGGCTTGCGGCTGTCTGCCAGCTCCATGCTTTAGCCCCAGGTCTAGCAAAGAGGTATGAGGAGCACATTTCAAAATGGTGAATGTTGTGAGTAGATTGCAGAGCAGAGCTGGATGCACAGTCTTGGGGGGTGGTTAGAGATAAGGTGGAGACAGGATGATTCTCCTTGTCAGACAAGGTGCTTAAAGCTGGATGCAACAGTGTTGGGAGTGTTTGATAGGGGAATACTGAATGGGGGTATTGTGGGGACCGCTGGATCTTGGTATACTGCTTCGGGATCATTTCTGTGGGAAAGCTTTGGTTATCATTATCCCCGTAATGGAGGCTTTGGTTGCCACTACTGTGTGGGAGAGTGGGGGCTGGATGTGGCGCACAACCCTCTCTCAGCTGAAAATGGCTCTGGAGGTGAGAGATATTGGGGACCACTGTTGTAGAGACAAATATGCCTCTGCTTACAGCATTGAGGGCTGATAGTTTAGGCTAGGTGCATGGCAATACCCCTGTCCTCAACTGCCCCTCAGTCTGTAGTACACTGCCCTCTTGTAAGCACTGCATGGACCCGGGAGGCAGGTGAGTGGTGTGATCTAAACAAAAAAATGACAAAGCTTCTTTAAAGGGGTACGCCAGGGAGATAAAATAATGTACTGTCCCTGCCCTCATAAACTATAAAGATTTGATGGCCAGTTCAGTTCTATTATCTTTATAAGGGTTCGCTCCCACTTGCAATGCAATCGGACAAGTGAAATCTAATAGAACATCATATTGCACTCAGCTGAATGTTACCCTATGGGGCAGCTCACATCTGCGATTATTTTCTCACTAGATGGTGGCCCGATTCTAACGCATCGAGTATTCTAGAATATGTATGTCCACGTAGTATATTGCCCAGCCACGTAGTATATTGCCCAGTGACGTAGTATATTGCCCAGCCACGTAGTATATTGCCCAGCCACGTAGTATATTGCCCAGCCACGTAGTATATTGCCCAGCCACGTAGTATATTGCCCAGCGACGTAGTATATTGCCCAGCCACGTAGTATATTGCCCAGCCACGTAGTATATTGCCCAGCCACGTAGTATATTGCCCAGCCACGTAGTATATTGCCCAGCCACGTAGTATATTGCCCAGCCACGTAGTATATTGCCCAGCCACGTAGTATATTGCCCAGCCACGTAGTATATTGCCCAGCTACGTAGTATATTGCCCAGCCACGTATGTCACAGGTTAAAAAAATAAAAAACATATACTCACCTTCCGCAGGCGCATTGTAGTTCTGTCGCCTGTGTGGTGCAGGCGGCAGCTTCCGGTCCCAGGGTGTGATGACGTCGCGGTCACATGACCGTGACGTCACGGCAGGTCCTTCTCCCAGACGATCCTTGCTACCGGAACGTGCCGCTTGCATGGACCGGCCGGAGCATCGCGAAGAGCGGGAAAGGTGGCGGAAGGCGAGTATCTAATGATTTTTTTATTTTTTTAATTATTTTTAACATTAGATGTTTTTACTATTGACGCTGCATAGGCTGCATCAATAGTAAAAACTTGGTCACACAGGGTTAATAGCAGTGGTAATAGAGTGCGTTACCCGCGGCATAACGCGGTCCGTTACCGCCGGCATTAACCCTGTGTGAGCGGTGACCGGAGGGGTGTATGCGGGCGCCGGGCACTGAGTGCGGCGAGTAAGGAGCGGCCATTTTCTTCCGGACTGTGCGCGTCGCTGTTTGGTCGTGGCAATGGTCGTGGGCGTTTTGCCACGACCAATCAGCGACTTGGATTCCATGACAGACAGAGGGCGCGACCAATGAATATCCGTGACAGAAAGACAGACAGAAGGACAGACAGACGGAAGTGACCCTTAGACAATTATTTAGTAGATACCGATTAGGCATTTGAAAATAATTGCATCCATGAGTCGGGTAGCATGTACCCATATAAGTCTATAGGTACGTGTGAAACATAACACTGTACTCGGATATCGCCCGAGTGCAGTGCAATGCCCCTGGACGGCGGCAGCAGAGGAGATGGAGAAATGACTTTGCCTCCTCCGCTCCTGTGCTGCGACTCTCTGATGTGAGAGGCTCGGAGCACTGACACTCGGATCACACTGGCAGCAGAGCAGGAGCCGCGTGTCATTAGCATATAGCATCCGATGTTATACACTCGTGTGTGTCCGGCCTAACACTAGTAATTCCATGTGACAGGAGCAGCTCTTCACTGCTTCCTCTCTGGTGGCTTACAACAGTGTGCAGCTCCCCGCTGCGAGTACCAGCCAGTCTGAGAAGTGGGGGGTCTTGCCAAGCCCCCCTGTTCTATGCAGAGAAATGGCTATTAGGAGACTGGCTGATAGTAACAGCATGGAGCTGCACGATGCATGAGGCACACGTGTATTTGTTGACATGGGCTAATCTCTAGCGTTTTCCACAGGATTCAGAGATTCATTGAGGTGTCAGTGGAGCCCTGGCCTTGTGGCCGCCTCTGAATGTTGTGGTATGTGACCCAGTGAGACGTTACATATGACTGGTGAGAGGCGAGGACACACTGGTGTATACAACCACATCATGGGATTATTCTCCACATCTGTTCTGTCCAGATTTTCTGCTGATGACCTCGTAGTTCTAAGCTATAAAATGCTGCAATGCTACAGTACAATCTGCTTCTGAATGTGGTGGGGAGAGTGCTGTCTAAAAAGTCAAACGGATTTCTTTCTAGTTTTGCCACTGACATAGCACCAGCATGTAATGCTCCATTGTACAGAGGGGCTTACAATGTTATATTACAACTAGCTATTGAACCCGTTCTATGCCCGGGTGGCGAGCATTTATATTGGTATATGGTCACCATCCTGGGATGTGCTGCTCCCATCTTGCTCCCCCATCCTGTCATGTGCTGCTCCATCCTGCGGCCCCATCCTGTCATGTGCTCCCATCCTGCGCCCCCATCCTGTCATATGCTGCTCCATCCTACACCCCCATCCTGTCATGTGTGTGCCCCCATTCTGTCATGTGCTGCTCCCATCCTGTGCCCCCATTCTGTTGTAATGTGCTGCACCCATTCTGCCTGTTCCTGTTTCCATTCTGCCATATGTTGCTCCCATCTTTCTTTCTCCGGCTCTACTGCCCGAGGGCGGCTGTGCTGAGTGCGGGCGGCTGTGTGTGGCTCTGGTGAGTGCGGGCGGCTGTGCGTGGTTCTGGTGAGTGCGGGCGGCTGTGCGTGGCTCTGGTGAGTGCGGGCGGCTGTGCGTGGCTCTGGTGAGTGCGGGCGGCTGTGCGGAGTGCGGGCGGCTGTGCGGAGTGCGGGCGGCTGTGCGGAGTGCGGGCGGCTGTGCGGAGTGCGGGCGGCTGTGCTGAGTGCGGGCGGCTGTGCTGAGTGCGGGCGGCTGTGCTGAGTGCGGGCGGCTGTGCTGAGTGCGGGCGGCTGTGCGTGGCTCTGCTGAGTGCGGGCAGCTGTGCTGAGTGCGGGCGGCTGTGCGTGGCTCTGCTGAGTGCGGGCGGCATGCTGTGGGGGTCAGGTGCCGGAGTCGCCGCTAGCTCAGGCTCCCGGCACTTGCTATATTTACCTGTCCCCCCGTTCCACTGCTGCTCGCGGCTCCATCTTCCGGGTCCTGTCCTCTGGCTGTGACTTTTCAGTCAGAGGGCGGCGCGCATTAAGCGCGTCATCGTGCCCTCTGAACTGAACGTCTCATGCAGAGGATGTGGAGGACGGAGGCTCTCGCAGCGGTGGAACGGAGGACAGGTAAATATACTCACCCTCCTGGCTCCGTGGCTCGTCCCTGCTTCTCCGTTGGAGATCGCGGTGTGCGTTCAGTGCTTACGCATACCGCGATCTCCTGGGAGCGTCACTCTGTGGGGTCTAGACTGCACCGGCGCTTGCGCTTGCGCAGTCTATAAAGGCTTCGGACAGAGTGACGCTCCCAGCGTTATATTATAGATCTCACAACTATGTACACTAAGGCTACATTCCCACCATGAGTATTTGGTGAGATTTTGATGTTGCAGATTTTTTGTAGCATTTCTGCACCAATTAGGTAAATGAGGTTACTTGCGGTTTTTCCTTGCATTTTTTACATGCGATTTTACAGCATTTTAAATGCTGTGGGTTTTTTTTTCTCTTTTTGCTGTGTCACATTTTAAATAAAGCGGTTTTCATTTTGATACTTTCTGGTTTTTGGCTTTGGCAAAACTTTACTGATCTAGTCGGGTACGGATTATATGCCTTGTCAGTGTGTTTCCGCAGTTGATGCATGCACTGTGCTCTGTGGGGATTCTCTGGTACCTGCGCGTGATTACAAGTATTATTCATGTGATGACTTGATGGGGCGACCTCGCTCAATGCAAATGTATTAAATTATTATTATTATTATTATTCATTTTTATAGCGCCATTTATTCCATGGCGCTTTACATGTGATTAAATGAGGCCAGATACAGTGTGGTCGGAATATGGCTTGAAGTATGCCAATCACATACTTGCGATCTAATGGCCGCCTGGCCCCGATACCAGAAACTCTCTATTCCTATCTTAGTATGTAGCCAGCCAGTAATTAATCTTCATGATATATCTTAATACACTAGTGGCACAGTGGGGTTGAAATCCTTATTGTATCATTGCTAATACTAAATTTCCCGTTGGGGCTGCATTGCTATGTTCGGCGATTTTCTCTACTTTGTGCACAGTGGGCGGCGCATGCGCAGATTGAGAGAATCACTGCTTCTGACACCATTTTGTTGGAATACAAAAAAAATTTGGCTGCAGCAAAATGGCGGCGAGTGATCGATGCTACTGTGCATGCGCCGCCGTCGGCACCATTCTGATGAAGTGGCAATTTTTTTTTCTAACCCCATAATAGTATATGTATTATGTAAAATAAGGGGCAGGTCAGTGACCTGGCATAAGCCAGAAGGATGAATATACAGGGTGGGCCATTTATATGGATTCACCTGGGTGGGCCATTTATAAAATTACATCCAAAATGGCCAACTACAAAATAGCCGCCATGGTCACCACCCATTTTGAAAAGTTTTCCCCCTCCCATATACTAATGTGCCACAAACAGGAAGTTAATATCACCAACCATTCCCATTGTATTTAGGTGTATACACATGGCCCACCCAGGTTTATCCCCATGTATGGCCCTCCCTGTATAAAGCAGAGCACCACATGAAGGATCCCACTGATTCTGAGATTTTTTTTTTTTTTTTGTGTGACTTATTGTACTTCATGATAGTGGTAAAATTTCTTTGATTTGACTTGCGTTTATTTGTGAAAAAATCAGAAATTTGGCGAAAATTTCGCGATTTTCACATTTTTTATTTTTATGCCCATAAATCAGTCATGCCACACAAAATAATTAATAAATAACATTTCCCTACATGTCTACTGCACAATTTTTGAAACATAAAAAAAATTAGGAAGTTATAAGAGTTAAAAGTTGACCAGCGACTTCTCATTTTTACAACAAAATTTTCAAAACCATTTTTTGAGGAACCACCTCTCATTTGAAGTCACTTTGAGGGGCCTACATGAAAGAAAATACCCAAAAGTGACACCATTCTAAAAACTGCACCCTTCAAGGTGCTCAAAACCACATTCAAGAAGTTTATTAACCCTTCAGGTGTTTCACAGGAATTAATAGAATGTGGAAGGAAAAAATAAATGTTTAACTTTCTTTCACAAAAAATTTCCTTTAGACTTAATTTTTTTACTTTTGCAAGGGTATCAAGAAAAAATGGACTATACAATTTGTTGTGCAACAACTGTTTGAGTGTATGACAGGGCTCGGAAGGGAAGAAGCACCTTTTGACTTTTTGAATGCAAAATTTGATGGAATAATTAGTGACGCCATGTCATGTTTGGAGAGCCCCTGATGTGTCTAAGCAGTGAAAACTCCCCACAAGACAAACAGACATTTTGGAAACTAGGTCCCTTAGGGAACTTATCTAGATGTGTATTGAGCACCTTTAATCCACAGGTGCTTCACAGAAGTTTATAACATTGAGCCGTGAAAATAAAAGAAATCACATTTTTCCCCAAAAAATGTTTTTTAGCTCCAAATTTTGTATTTTCACAAGGGTAAGAGAAGGAAATGAACACCAAAATTTAACCCCTTTCTGACATTGGATGTACTATCCCGTCAAGGTGGGGTGGGCCCGTATGACCACCGACGGGATAGTACATCCAGCGCGATCGGCCGCACTCACGGGGGGGAGCGCGGTCGATCGCGGCCGGGTGTCAGCTGACTATCGCAGCTGACATCCGGCACTATGTGCCAGGAGCAGTCACGGACCGCCCCCGGCACATTAACCCCCGGCACACTGCGATCAAACATGATCGCAGTATGCCGGCGGTATAGGGAAGCCCCCTCCCTGCGTGCTTCCCTGAGACCCCCGCCACAACGCGATGTGATCGCGTTGCTCCGAGGGTCTCTTACCTCTTCCTCCCTGCGGCAGGCCCGGATCCAAGATGGCCGTGGCATCCGGGTCCTGCAGGGAGGTGGCTTCACAGCGCCTGCTCAGAGCAGGCGCCGGGAAGCCTGGATCTGTGCACTTCAGATCGCCGATCTGACACAGTGAACAGCAAAGTGTCAGATCGGCGATCTTACACTATAACATTATGCCCCCCCCTGGGGCAATGTTATAGTGTAAAAAAAAAAAAAAAATATATATATATATATATATATATATATATATATATATATATATATATATATATATATATATATATATATATATATATATATATGTGTGTTCCTATAAATACATTTCTTTAAATAAAAAAAAAACAATAAAAGTACACATATTTAGTATCGCCGCGTCCGTAGTGACCTGACCTATAAATCTGTCCCAATAGTTAACCCCTTCAGTTAACACCGTAAAAAAAAAAAGGCAAAAAACAACGCTTTATTATCATACCACCAAATAAAAAGTGCAATAACACGCGATCAAAAAGACGGATATAAATATCCATGGTAACGATGAAAACGTCATCTTGTCCCGCAAAAAACGAGATGCCATACAGGGTCATCAAAGAAAAAATAAAAAAAGTTATAGTCAGAATAAAGCGATGCAAAAATAAATAATTATTTTTTCTATAAAATAGTTTTTATCGTATAAAAGCGCCAAAACATAAAAAAATGATATAAATGATGTATCGCTGTAATCGTACTGACCCGAAGAATAAAACTGCTTTATCCATTTTACCAAACGCGGAACGGTATAAACGCCTCCCCCAAAAGAAATTCATGAATAGCTGGTTTTTGGTCATTCTGCCTTACAAAAATCGGAATAAAAAGCGATCAAAAAATGTCACGTGCCCAAAAATGTTACCAATAAAAACGTCAACTCGTCCCGCAAAAAACAAGACCTCACATGACTCTGTGGACTAAAATATGGAAAAATTATAGCTCTCAAAATGTGGTAACGCAAAAAATATTTTTTTGCAATAAAAAGTGTCTTTCAGTGTGTGACGGCTGCCAATCATAAAAATCCGCTAAAAAACCCGCTATAAAAGTAAATCAAACCCCCCTTCATCACCCCCTTAGTTAGCAAAAAAAAAAAAAATGTATTTATTTCCATTTTCCCATTAGGGTTAGGGTTGGGGCTAGGGTTAAGGCTACAGTTAGGGTTGGGGCTAAAGTTAGGGTTAGGGTTGGGGCTAGTTAGGGTTAGAGTTTGGATTACATTTACGGTTGGGATTAGTGTTAGGGGTGTGTCAGGGTTAGGGGTGTGGTTAGGGTTACCGTTGGGATTAGGGTTAGGGATGTGTTTGGATTAGGGTTTCCGTTATAATTGGGGGGTTTTCACTGTTTAGGCACATCAGGGGCTCTCCAAACGCGACATGGCGTCCGATCTCAATTCCAGCCAATTCTGCGTTGAAAAAGTAAAACAGTGCTCCTTCCCTTCCGAGCTCTCCCGTGCGCCCAAACAGGGGTTTACCCCCACATATGGGGTATCAGCATACTCAGGACACATTGGACAACAACTTTTGGGGTTCAATTTCACCTGTTACCCTTGGAAAAATAGAAAACTGGGGGCTAAAAAATAATTTTTGTGGAAATTTTTTATTTTTTATTTTCACGGCTCTGCGTTATAAACTGTAGTGAAACACTTGGGGGTTCAAAGTTCTCACCACACATCTAGATAAGTTCCTTGGGGGATCTAGTTTCCAATATGGGGTCACTTGTGGGGGGTTTCTACTGTTTAGGTACATTAGGGGCTCTGCAAACGCAATGTGACGCCTGCAGACCAATCCATCTAAGTCTGCATTCCAAATGACGCTCCTTCCCTTCCGAGCTCTGCCATGCGCTCACATGGTGGTTCCCCCCAACATATGGGGTATCAGCATACTCAGGACAAATTGGACAACATCTTTTGGTGTCTAATTTCAACTGTTACCCTTGGAAAAATACAAAACTGGGGGCTAAAAAATAATTTTTGTGGAAAAAATTTTTTTTTTTATTTTCATGGCTCTGCGTTATGAACTGTAGTGAAACACTTGAGGGTTCAAAGCTCTCACAACACATCTAGATGAGATCCTTAGGGGGTCTACTTTCCAAAATGGTGTCACTTGTGGGGGGTTTCAATGTTTCGGCACATCAGTGACTCTCCAAACGCAACATGGCGTCCCATCTCAATTCCTGTCAATTTTGCATTGAAAAGTCAAACGGCGCTCCTTCCCTTCCGAGCTCTCCCATGCGCCCAAACAGTGGTTTACCCCCACATATGGGGTATCAGCGTACTCAGGACAAATTGTACAACAACTTTTGGTGTCCAATTTCTTCTCTTACCCTTGGGAAAATAAAAAATTGGGGGTGAAAAGATCATTTTTGTGAAAAAATATGATTTTTTTATTTTTACGGCTCTGCATTATAAACTTCTGTGAATCACCTAATGGGTCAAAGTGCTCACCACACATCTAGATGAGATCCTTAGGGGGTCTACTTTCCCCAATGGTGTCACTTGTGGGGGGTTTCAATGTTTAGGCACATCAGGGGCTCTCCAAACGCAACATGGCGTCCCATCTCAATTCCAGTCAATTTTGCATTGAAAAGTCAAATGGTGCTCCTTCGCTTCCGAGCTCTACCATGTGCCCAAACAGTGGTTTACCCCCACATATGGGGTATCGGCGTACTCAGGAGAAAATGGACCCCAAAAGTTGTTGTACAATTTGTCCTGTTACCCTTGGTAAAATAAAACAAATTGGAGCTGAAGTAAATTTTTTGTGTAAAAAAGTTAAATGTTCACTTTTATTTAAACATTCCAAAAATTCCTGTGAAACACCTGAAGGGTTAATAAACTTCTTGAACGTGGTTTTGAGCACCTTGAGGGGTGCAGTTTTTAGAATGGTGTCACACTTGGTTATTTTCTTATAGACCCCTCAAAATGACTTCAAATGAGATGTGGTCCCTAAAAAAAAAAAAAAATGGTGTTGTAAAAATGAGAAATTGATGGTCAACTTTTAACCCTTATAACTCCCTAACAAAAAACAATTTTGGTTCCAAAATTGTGCTGATGTAAAGTAGATATGTGGGAAATGTTACTTATTAAGTATTTTGTGTGACACATCTCTGATTTTATTGCATAAAAATTCAAAGTAGGAAAATTGCGAAATTTTCAAAATCTTCGCCAAATTTCCGTTTTTTTTCACAAATAAATGCAGGTAATATCAAAATTTTATCACTATCATGAAGTACAATATTTCACGAGAAAACAGTCAGAATCACCGGGATCCGTTGAAGCGTTCCAAAGTTATAACTTCATAAAGGGACAGTGGTCAGAATTGTAAAAATTGGCCCGGTCATTAACGTGCAAACCACCCTTGGGGGTAAAGGGGTTAATGTGCAATTTCTCCCGAATTCACCGATGCCCCATATGTGTTTGAAAACTACTTTTGAGGTACAGTGCTATGCTCAGAAGAGAAGGAATGCAGATTTTGCTGCACTTGTTTGAGGGTGCCATGTTACATTGGTAGATCCCCCTATGTTCCAGAACAGCAGAACCCCACCCTCTCCATGAATTTATCTAGGGGTGCAGTGATTATATTGACACCACGGGTGTGTCACAGAATTTTATACCATTGGGCAGTGAAGAAAAAATAATTTACATTTTTACCACCAAGATTGTGTGTTAACCCCAAATTTTACTTTTTCATACTGAGAAATAGGTAAAAATGGCACCATAATTTGTCCCACAATTTCTGCTGAATGTAGAAATACCCCATATGTGGCTGTACAGTACTACTTGACCATACGAAGAGACTCTGGAGGAATGGAGCGCTATTTGCCTCCTGGAGCGCAGATTTTCTTAGACTAGTTTGCGGATTCTATATAAAAAAAGCCCCTAAGTGCTAGAAAAGCAGAATCCCCCTCAAGTGACCCCATTTTGGAAATTATAACTCTTTGGGAATTTATCTACAGATGTAGTGATGAATTTGACTTCATGGGTGTTTTCCAGAAATAAGCAGAAGTGGATGTTGCTGAGTGAAAATTGCAAACTGCCGTTGTAGTGACCAGTATATTATGCCCAGCTCGTGCTTTTAGAGATGTAAAGAGAGTAAGTTAGATGGGCTCTCATCACTACAGAAATGCCAGACATATGGGCACTGAATGTTTTTTAGGCAGACTGTGGGGCTCAGAAGGGAGAGGGCATTTGGATTTGGGAGAGCTGAATTTCTTTTGGCGGGTGAGGAGCCATTTCTCTTTTCCAGAGCCTTTGTGCTACCAGTAACGTGGAATCTCACTATATTTCTGTTAACAGATGACAGACCTGGGTAAGGACTTGCTTTTTTTGTGGATTGAGTTGAAGCTTTTATATAACGTTAGGGATCACGTTTATCCGGCGCTTTACTCTGAGCACTTACTTTGGGGTTTCCATCCTTTCACTATAACGAGGCACCAGAGGTACTGTGGACTCAGTCTGGCCTCTGTTCAGCACTGTCATTTTCAGAAGTGCACAAAACTGTGGCCAACAGCATTTTTATGCAATCCTAAAAAGACACACTGCCAGATCACAGGTCCTATTGCATTCACAATGCCTCCATCTGCCTCACTATAGGGAATCTTCCACTGGGGCTTCTTTCTGAATCACGTATTTCAGAGATTTATACGGAAACCTAAGTTCTTAGCGTAGAGCGCAGGATAAATGTAAGCCAAGCTTTACTGTGATCGTTGGGAGGCAAAAGGAACAAATCAACAGCATCTGAAGAATTGGCTTTATTTTTTATGCTGTTCCTCGTGCAGTATAAGTGATGATGATGATGATGATTAGAGAGAGGACCCTGCCCGCGAGGGCTCATAGTCTACAGGGCATGGGTGAGGACACACTAGGAGTGGGTAGAGCTGGTCGTGCGGCAGCTCAGCAGAATCTCTGCAGGCTGTAGACTTGTGAGTCTTCAGGTTCTTTTTGAAGGTTTCTATGGTAGGCGAGCGTCTAATGTGTTGGGGTAGAGAGTTCGAGTATGGGGGAAGCACGGGAGAAGTCTTGTATGCGGTTGTGGGAAGAAGAGATAAGAGGGGAAAAGAGAAGGAGATCTTGTGAGGATCGGAGGTTGCGTGCTGGTAAGTACCGGGAGATCATGTCGCAGATGTATGGAGGAGACAGTTAGTGGATGGCTTTGTATGTCATAGTAAGGGTTTTGAACTGGAGTCTCTGGACAATAGGAAGCCAGTGAAGGGCTTGGCAGAGAGGAGAGGCTGGGGAATAATGGGGAGACAGGTGGATTAGTCGGGCAGCATAGTGTAGGATGGATTGGAGTGGTGCCAGAGTGCTGGAGGGGAGGCCAGAGAGTAGGAGGTTGCAGTAGTCAAGGCGTGAGATGATGAGAGCATGCACAAGCTTTTTTTGTGGTTTCATGGTGAAGAAATGTACCGTATATACTCAAGTATAAGCTGACCCGAGTATAAGCCGACCTCCCTAATTTTGCCGCAAAAAACTGGGAAAACTTAATGACTCGACTATAAGCCTAGGGTGGAAAATGCAGAAGCTACTGGTAAATTTCAAAAATAAAAATGGATACCAATAAAAGTAAAATTAATTGAAACATCAGTAGTTTAAGTGTTTTTGAATATCCATATTGCATCAGGAGCCCCATATAATGCTCCATACAGTTCATGATGGCCCCATAAGATGCTCCATACAAAATACGCCCCATATAATGATCCAAACAGTTTGATGGGCTCCATAAGATGCTCCATATTAAAATATGCCCCATATAATGCTGCACAAATGTTGATTATGGCCCCATAAGATACATACAGATATTTTCCCCATATAATGCTGCACATTGCCCTATACAGATATTTGCCCCATGTAATGCTGCACTTGGCCCCATAAGATGCTCCATACAGATATTTGCTCCATATAATGCTGCACATGGCCCCTTAAGATGCTCCATACAGATATTTGCCCCATATAATGCTTCACATGGCCCCATAAGATGCTCCATACAGATATTGCCCCATATAATGCTGCACATGGCCCCATACAGATATTTGCCCCATGTAATGCTGCACATGGCCCCATACAGATATTTGCCTCATATAATGCTGCACATGGCCCCATAAGATGCTCCATACAGATATTTGCCCCAGATGCTGTTGCTGTGATTAAAAAAAAAATAAAATAAAAAATGACATACTCCCCTCTCAGGCACCCGGCACTTGCTATAATCACCTGCTCCCCGTTCCACCGCCGATCACCGCTGTGTCTTCCCCGTCCTCTGCACTGACTGTCAGTGCAGAGGACGGGGAAGACACAGCGGCGCCGACAGTGTAACGGGGAGCAGGTGAATATCGCACACTGCATTATACTCGCCTGCTCCTGGTGCGGTCCCTGCACGTCTTTTCCCCTGCGCCGGCAGCTTCTTCCTGTAGTGACCGGTCACATGGTACCGCTCATTACAGTAATGAATATGCGGCTCCACCACTATGGGAGTGGAGTGTAGTGGGGTCCATATTCATTACTGTAATGAGTGGTACCATGTGACCGCTCACTACAGGAAGAAGCTGCCGGCCCCCAGAGAACCAGGGACTGCAGGGACCGTGCTGGGAGCAGGTAAGTATTATTAGACAGCTGCTGTTCCCCCTCCCCTGCCGACCCCTGGGTATGACTCGAGTATAAGCCGAGAGGGGCAATTTCAGCCTTAAAAAATGGGCTGAAATTCTCGGCTTATACTCGAGTATATACGGTATGTATCCTGGAAATATTTTTGAGTTTGAGACGGCAGGAGGAGGCAAGGGCTTGGATATGAGGCTTGAAAGAGAGGGCAGAGTCGAGGATCACCCCGAGGCACCGAGCATGCAGGACTGGGGAAAGTGAGTAGCCATTGACATTGATGGATAGGTCTCGTGGAGAGGTAGAGAGAGATGGGGGAAAGATGATGAATTCAGTTTTGTCCATGTTCAGTTTTAGAAAGCGAGCAGAAAAGAAGGCTGAAATAGCAGACAGACAGTGTGGGATTTTGGTGAGTAAGGAGGTGAGGTCGGGTCGAGTCCAGATAGGTAGATCTGCGTGTCATCAGCATAGAGATGATATTGCAAACCGTGGGATTCTATGAGCTGTTCCAGGCCGAAGGTGTAGATGGAGAAGACTTTATTTTTCTGGTCGGTTCGATTACAGCGATGCCAGATTTATATCGGGTTTTTATGTTTGGCTGCTGTCAGACATTAAAAGATGGGAAGGGGTTAAGGCTTCATTCAAATGTCCGTGTTGCACTTGCGTGTTCTGTATCTTACATGGATGCAACATGTACCTGTTATAGTCTATTGTGCTATTTACATGTTCATGTTTTTTTTACTGACCGTGTGCCCATGCAGAACTCATGGAGACACGTCCGTTTTTCTTCAGCAGCACGGAAAAGGGCCAATACAACCAATGGGTCTGAGAAAAACATGTACAACACACGGATGGCTCCTGTGTATATGTCCTGTCTGCATCTAACATTTCAAACTATAGGAGAAGCTTTGTAATGTATTCATTCATGAAAAACACTGATGACACACTGATGGTAAAAACGGACACACTGGCTATCAATAAAAATGGAGTAAGTGTGTCTGACTGCTCACAAGAAAAATCCTTGCTTAAAAAATAACCTTTATTAGGTATACACTAAAAGAAATGCCCTAAGAAGGTGAAAAAAGTGCAAAGGTGCTGAGGGCTATGTAAGAAAATGTCAGAGAGGTGATCTGTCCCTAGTAGCTAGGTCTTATAAACACCTTCCTGACTGCGGAGATTGGCACCCTATGAGAAGAAGGTAACGAGAATTGGTGCCCCCCACTCAATCGTCGACTGTCCCTAAGCTAACCCCCATAGCCCTGAATGAAGGTCAGCTATATCTCTGATGCTGCACACTTCGGCTGCAGAGAAATAAGTCAGGGAAAGTACATAACTTTATGAACTGAAATGGAGCCTCGGCATAAAATCAAAGTGTAACTGAGTAAGATGCAGGAATCAACCAGGATACCTCAAATCCACTTTGGATGCATACTGGCCTACACTAAGAACCTAAACAGAAGTCCTGAAGACGGTGCTGGAAAGTGCAAAACGCACAGGCCGGGGTAGGGAGAAGGTGCGGTGTCCCTAGAGCTGGAACCTAATGCGTACCTTACTGCTTGCGGAGGTTGGCACCCTGAGATAACGATAGATGGTCCCCCGCTCATGCGTCGACTGACCCTAGATACTCCTGGATAAAGACACATAGATAGAAGGTACAGAGTGGACCAATGTGTCAAAGGTTGAGGTATATAAATCTAAAGGGTAATAATAACGTCTCAGGAGGAGGTTTCCTCAGTGAATGCACTGATAAATAATAGGAGATGAAACCCAATATAACTCTGTGGTAAGTAGCGTATATATGTCTAGAAGGCAATGGTGCATAAACATCTAAAAAAATATAATAATAATAATTTTTATTTATATAGCGCCAACATATTCCGCAGCGCTTTACAACTTATAGAGGGGACTTGTACAGACAATAGACATTACAGCATAACAGAAATCACAGTTCAAAACAGATACCAGGAGGAATGAGGGCCCTGCTCGCAAGCTTACAACCTATGAGGAAAAGGGGAGACACGAGAGGTGGATGGTAACAATTGCTTTAGTTATTTGGACCAGCCATAGTGTAAGGCTCGGGTGTTCATGTAAAGCTGCATGAACCAGTTAACTGCCTAAGTGTGTAGCAGTACAGACACATAATATTGGGTAGATTCCAAAGAAAACCCAGATAAATATACTGTAGCTAGTCAAATATCGAAGATGGAAAAAAAAGACTCAAAAATGTACAGGTACGCTAAAATACATATAGCACCTTGATGTTGTACTGTCCTAATGAAACATAGATAAGCAATCTGTGTCATACACGATATCCACATATACAATAAATCAATGTGCAGAAAAGGCAATGAAACCAATCCCCATTTTGAATGCGGTGTGAGTAAGGCCTCAATATGACAAGACATGATCTCGCAAGTGAGACCTAATGATGTAGAGTCAGTATAGATAGAGAAAAGCCAGAATCATATTACTCATCTTAAGATGATACCGCTTCTAATGGGTTTCTAAATCTCAAACTTGACACGTTTCCCTCATAAATCCAGGTTCATCAGGAAATCAAAGTGGATAAACATAGTAAAGGACAAATGTCCTGCAGATGAGGTTGCTAAAAATGGACACACTGATGACACACGAATGGTAAAAATGGACACACTGATGTGTGTCTGTATTTAAATGTCATATTAAATGGTTCAGGTTTCTTTTAGCAGTGCAGGGGTTAATCGACTCAGTTGAGAGCTCTTGGAAGCTTTCCTGCAGTAAGGCTCTCGACTGTTCATTATTAGCCACTCCCATCTCCTATATAATCTGGCCCTGGCTAGCACTCATTGTCTGAGATAGTTTATGCTGGACGGATAGGAAATGGTGGTTTGAGAAGGCGTGTGGTGGATTTATTGGAGACTGTTGCATGGTTTAGGTTGTGTGCTAATCCTTTCTTTCTTCTGCTTTGGTTTTACCCCATCCTCCACTCCTCGGTGTTTACCTCTGTTTATGTTAGTATATTTGTATGATTGGTATTTTCCTTTATCCCTGTTTGTATTACCTTGTTAGTGTGGTTGGTGTATTACAGTGCACTACTACTCCCCTCTTCCCTGGGTGGGGGGAGGGTACAGACTGAGGGCAGATTGAGGAGCTAAGGCAAGGTATGTGGCCCTGGTGTCTTCACCATAAGAAGTAATCTGGGAAACTAGGATGCCCCTAGCGTTAGGGACAAGGAACAAGACCCTCGTCCCAGGACACCCTACAACAGAGTCGTGACAGTCTTGTTCATAACAAATACTGGATTTGTAGACTGTAAGGAGCATGTGCAATACTACTAGTACAAAAACTACACTAGCAGTGGAATAAGATTATGCTAAATGTACAAATTCTAATGGTAGAAAATATCATTTTTTTCTTGTTGTTTTTATTGTATTCAGAGATTGAAATGATGAAATGAAAAAGAAGACTTCAAAATGAATAAAGTGAAAGTGCCTACAGAAAAATGGTAAGTGCTCTCTCATATCTTATGATGGAATGAATCTAGATGGTGAAAACTACGGCCAGTTTTACATGTCCTATATTGACAGTCAGAATATGGACGATGGTCTGGACGGATCACAGGTCTCCTGACCCAAATTCAGATATGTTTCATGTGTTCGGCTCAGCAGACCCTTGACCGGTCCAAAAACCGCATACCGTACTGAGACCGTAGATGTCAGATGTAGTAAAATGGTGAATAGTGGCATCCAGGTACTGTTCATTTGGAAAAGAGACTATGAGTTAGTAAAGGCTTTAATGACAGTAGCTGATAAAAGCTAAAAAGTTTCAAGGGAACAAGAGTAGAGAAATGGTAACTCAAGAAGCAGCAGAAGTTTTATCAGTTAGTGGACCATGAAGAAAACTCCAGATGGAGACATTCTCATGTTTATTGGGGGGCTAAAGTTTGAAGAATGATTAAAGGGGTTACTCGATATGACATTCAGGTAGGTTTTGAAAAAAGAGAAATCTTTTAAACATAACATGATATTGTGAAATTTGCCCTTAAAACCGCTTTAAAGTTGTGGCTAGCACTGCAATATGTTGGTGGGGTTCCCACTGGCATATTTCACTGTCCGTATACAGACCACAATACTTACATGTGTTTTATGAAGTGGAAGGTTCAGGTTGTGAGACCCACCGTCCGTATAGGAAGTGGACATTTCGGCAATTAATTTGTGGACTAGACATTGATAATTTTTAAAGGTATTAGGTCTAGAGCCCGTAAAATGGCGGATTGTAACTGGGCATCTGCTAAAATACCGTCTGTGTCTGAGACATCGGCTCATGGACAACATGTCCGTTAGAAATATTCAACATATTTTGTTGAAGAAAATACAATTTTCAGGATTTTCATGAAGTAGGGAAGCATGATTGCTCACGGATCATCCTTGCCCAGTGAAAGCGTAACCATCGTTTTAATTTTTATTATCTCAATCAAGAGTACCCATGAAAATAAGGATCTTTTGTAATATATCTTATCAGAGAAAGCTGCTTTATTCTCTTCCTGCACTGATCATTCATTCTCAAAATTCTCAATTGACGGTAAAATGTGTACACAGATATACCATATGTCATTACTGAGATTACTGCAGATAAGATTCTATATAGACGGGGAGGAAGGCGCTGCAGGCAGAGCTGCTCCCAGTCCTCAATAACCATCATCTCCTATCTCCGTAATCAAAAATCTGTTTTGACAGAATACAAATTTTACCTGTGAATTGAGAATGAATGATCAGTCCTGATGATAAGGAAAGACTCGGATTTCTCTGAGATATATTACAAACTTTTTTTTTTTTCGTATTTTAATGTGTACTGTTGATTTTATAAAAATTGAAATAACGGTTACTCTTTAAGCATTCTCATTAGTAAATGGAATCTGTCAGCAGGATTTCTCCCCCAAATTATATGCACATGTAGCTCTTTCCAGAACAAATCCAGCAATTCCTTTACATGGCCGGTCCGTTGCTCCGTTACTGAGAAATCAACCTTTGAATTGATATGTAAATCAGGCTGTAGATCTGAAGCCTCTGTCACTCCGGCTCTATTCTCTGCACAGTTCCACCTCCTCCTGCTTTGTGATATGCTGACAGATTCCCTTTTAAAATGTCATCATTGAGGGTATGTGCACACGTCCGAATTTCTTGCAGAAATTTCCTGAAGAAAACCAGAAATTTTCTGCAAGAAATCCGCATTTTTTTTTGCGCTTTTTTTAGCATTCTGCAAGCGTAATTAGCTTGCAGAATGCTAAAGTTTTCCAAGAGATCTGTAGCATCGCTTGGAAAACTGACAGACAAGTTGGTCACACTTGTCAAACATACTGTTTGACAAGTGTGACCAACTTGTTACTATAGATGCTGCTTATGCAGCATCTATAGTAAAAGATAGAATGTTTAAAAATAATAAAAAAAATAAAAAAATGGTTATACTCACCCTCTGCAGACAGCCAATCTCCTCAGCGGCGTCCGTTCCTATAGATGCCGGTGTGGTTCAGGACCTTCGATGACGTCGCGGCTTGTGATTGGTCGCGTGAGTCACATGAGCGGTCACGCGACCAATCACAAGACAGCGACGTCATCGCAGGTCCTGAACCACACCATCTATAGGAACGGAAGAGAGAGCATGCACCGGAGAGGCGGGAACACTTCGGGGGTCATCAGAGGGTGAGTATATCACTATTTTTTATTTTAATTCCTTTTTTTTGACCAATTATATGGTGCCCAGTCCGTGGAGGAGAGTCTCCTCTCCTCCACCCTGGGTACCAACCGCACATAATCTGCTTACTTCCCGCATGGTGGGCACAGCCCCATACGGGAAGTAAGCAGATCAATGCATTCCTAGGTGTGCGGAATCCCTGCAATTCCGCATTTTGAATGAACATGTTGCTTTTTTTTCGCAATGCATTTTTTTCCGCTAAAAAAATCGCAACATTTGCACAAAAAATGCGGAATACACTGTAAATAATAGAAGGCATATGTAATCATTTTTTTCGTGGTTTTTATCACGTTTTTATAGCGAATAAACGCGGAAAAAAAAACGCGAAAAATCCTGAACGTGCGCACATGGCCTGAGTCATGGCAAAAGAAAGTGAGAGGCGTGATCCATAAATGTGATTTTCTTACCTAAAAAATGAGCATATATTGGGTATAGCTTTTGCTGTTCTGTACACTTTTGACTTGAGATTGAAATATTGTTTTAGACTATGATATGAAGGTAAATTGAGGGACATGTACAAAGACTCTAGTCTTTCATATGTCATTTTGCTTTTTGCTCCCATCTTCTGGTATTAGTATGTTGCAGCATTTCTGGCCATACCCCCATTTAATCTTCTCCCAATTTTTCGTTACTTTGCAAAATTGGCAAGAATTGGTACTGTTGGCAGCTAGAATTTGCTCAGCAAAAAAGTGAATTGGTTTGTGGCCACTAGGGATAGGGTTTATACCGGCGGTATCTAGGAAACTCCTTTATGTGGAGAAGGTGGAAGTGGAGAGTGCATCAGGGGAGCAAATAGAAACTTCTAGAAGGTATGAGAACTTCATAGAAAGGGACAAAAAGGCAACATTTGAATTTCACATTCTCCCTTATGTGAAGAATTATCTAAAACTGGGCTACTAAATGAAAGAATCTTCTTGATATACTATATGGGGTGAATGGGGATTTTTGAGAAATAGGTGGTGAAGAGAAAAAACAGCATAAAGAGATTAAATAAACTAAAAAGAAACAAATCTACAGCTCCAGTATTGATGCCTAAAGGTGTAGTCCCATCTCCAAGATTGTATCCCAGTATGTATTAGATGTAATAATATTAGCAAATACCTTCAATTAGAAATGTAGTATAGTTCCTCTGATTAGCTATCCCCAAGTGCAGGGCATTGCAGTAGCTCAAGTTTCCATGATTAGGACCACTCCATAGTGAAAGTCATTTTGCTGTTAGTGGTCGTAACCATGGATACTTAAGCTACTGCAAAGCCCTACTCATGGGGTAAGTGACATAGCCAAACAGAAGAACTATACTACATTTCTAATTGGAGGTATTTGCTAATATTATTACATCTACCACATAGGAGCTTAGAGATGAAAGTTCTCCTATAATAATTTACTTATGGGCATCAGTGGCCTTAGCGGGATGTGACCCAATGACTACTTTTTATTAATGACACATTTTCTGCGGTTTCCCCAAAAAATGTCAGTGCTCTTGAACAACTCGTCTAGCTAACAGCATCAGGGTGTTATCTGTATTCCCTCTTGGTGATCAATGACCCTCTGCTCTGGCTCATAAAGGTGGGCCCTGAGCGAGAAGCATCAGCAGGGTAGAAATTGTGTCCTTACGTGGCTTCATAAAGTCTAAATTTCAACATTTTGGAAATATTTCTGTATCACAAATCTGACTCATTTAGGACGTGGCGACTTTTGGGATGACACAGGTAGCGTTGTCAAAGATTGATCTGTGCGGTTGCGTAATTCTGCATTGCGACACAATGCAAGTGAATGGAGTTGTGTTGTGACCCCCACGGGACTGCGACAATGAACTCCCAAAAAGTGAGACCTGCAGGGCGCAATTCATTATGCCGCGACGTGGCAGGACAGAGCGATCTGTGGCCATGCGACAGCCGAGGGATTCATCTCCAGAATTCTAGCTTTTCCTTGTTCCCATGATTACTAAAAATATGCTGCAGATACAAGAATAATCCACGGTCACAAGTATGTGCCTATATTGGGCCCTGTGCTAGCGTGGGACATCATTTCCTAAGTGACCTGTGCAACCTCCATGTGAAAAGTGCCGTTCCCATGGTTCCCAGAATGTTTCTGCTGTCCTGGCGTGATGATCACCGAATTCCTCCCAGTGCACACACATTAGGTCAGGCCGGAGAGTCACCTGTGCCTGGACGAGAGCGCCGGCTGTAGAGATGCACGAACAAACCTGTATTTGTAGTTTGCAAATCGTTCTTAAGAGGACCCTTCACCAAATCTTTCATATTGACCTGGACACATTGTAATAGTCGCTGATGAGTCAAATAAAACCTGGAGATAATGTAGACTACATACAGTCTAGTGTGTGCTTCATGCTGAATCTAAATCTGTGCCAGAACGGGGCTGCACCCAGTAATCTAAGTGATACATCATTGGATTCAGGGTCTCTCTGCCTACATCAGGCTGCTCTCAGATGAGATAGTCAAAATCTGCTGACAGATTCCCTTTAAATGGAGGGTGTCAGCTAGTTCTGCTATTTAATCTGAGAGCATTGTAATGTAGGGGCAGAGAGCCAGGTTCTAGGGATGTGTCACTTATTAGGTTGTGTGCTGCAGTTTCAATACAATCAGTGTTTTCTCAGCAGGAGATTATCACTACTGGACTACTTCTTGTACAATCAGTCAGGCTAGCAGCTTGGTGACATTGCAAATGTACACAGGAAGCTGTCAATCAGGAGGTGTGGGGTTATACACAGCCCGGAAGACTTAGCTCTGCTACATCTACATCATGATAAACAGGGAGTCAATCAAAACTGCACCAAGCAGCCCAGTAAGTGATATATCGCTGGAATCAGGGTCTTTGTTGCTACATCCTGCTGCTATAATGTCCCCCTCCCCACACGGACTGCCAAAGATATCAGTGATCGCACTCTGATCTGCTGTGCCCAAAGCAGCTTGTAATTGCTGTGCAAGGCGATCAGATTGTCTGTCATTATAGAAGGACCCAAGACAGACCGGTCCTATAGTATACCCACTTCCAAATAAATAGAAGGCCACCTGAAAATGGAAGCAAATGCGACACAGCGTAAATATATAAAAAATAAACTTTATTTAGAAAATATTTTAATTAAGATAATAAAAGGATAATGAGGAGAGAGTGCAAATGAGCACGTCGCCCCTGCACGGAGCATAAAGGATGGTGGTCAAGTAATAATCATACACAGCACATATACACAGCAGTGTACAGATGATCCAATGGCGTAATGAGCAGGGCTGTGGAGTCAGTAGCCAACCCTCCGACTCCTCAATCTCAATGACACCCACTCCACCAAAATGGGCTCCGACTCCACCACTCCGACTCCACAGCCCTGGTAATGAGGTATACTGGGGCACAATACCCTAGTTATAATACACAATACAAATGATATGAGAGCTAGACTTCTAGTGACCGCCCAATAGGATAAGTAGTATTGGAAACTGTAAGTGGTCAAAAGTACGCGATACATAAGCGTAAGGAGGTATATAGGAAGAACCTTACTCATAAGTACGTGCAGAGTTGGGGTACAGTACAATCAGTATTATGGCTTATGAAAATACCCATAAAAAACCATCTGGGCTACAGAGAAAAAGGTAGAAGACCTGGATCCCTGAAAAAGTAATGTCACATGAAATGCACAGACCGAGATGAGTAACGTTCCCTTATACAACCTTATGGTAGAAAGAAAGGTCACCGCTCACAAGAGTAGCCTGTTCCAAGCTATGGTGGCGGTGTGCTCTTCTTTCTCTTGACTGTTGCTGCTCACTTATGACTTAGCGGAAATTAACTTAAAGCGGTATTCCCATCTCCATATCCTATCCCAATATGTTGTATTGGGATGCCGCCAATCAGAAGCACCCATACTAGATATGTCTCTTACCCCATGTGCAGGACATTGCAGTAGCTTGAATAGCCTTGCTTAGGAATACTAACAACTGACTGTAACTATATGAATGGTCGTAACCATTTGGTAATGGATACCAAAGCTACTGCAATACCCTGCACAAGGGGTAAGTGACATAGGCAATCAGAAGAACTATACTACATTTCTAATTGGAGGTATTTCCTAATATTATTAATAATACACCTACTACATATTGGGATAGGCTCTTGGGAATGCTCGTTTAGGCACCAAATACTTTGATTGCTAATATTTTAGCAACTGAGAGTAGAAATTAAAAGGAAACTGTCACCCCGTTTTTTCAATATGAGCTAAAAATAGCTTTAAATAGGGCCTGAGCTGTGCTTTATAACTGTGTCTTTATTGTCCCCTGATTTCCCACCATTGCTGCCAAAATACCTTAGTAAAGTCGCCGTTTTCACCTGTCAATCACGGCGGTCTGGTCAAATGGGCGTTGTGAATTCGCTGTTTCTCCCCCACCTCTTGCTTTTCCCTAAGTAATTTCTTCCCGACATTTGCGTAGTGTTTCGCGCCTGCGCAGTTAAGTCTAGTGTCGCGCCTGCGCATTATGCTTTGCCCAACTGTGGGCATAGCCTACAGCTCGTCTCTGCGCATGCGCAGCTCTTCTCTGTAACCTGTGCGCCCCAGAAGTCTGGCTAGGCAAATGGTGTTGTCCTTCATGCCGGTAAAATTTCCCCATCCAGAACTTCTTGCGTAAGGTGCTTATCTACAAAACTTACGCAAGAAGTTCTGGATGGGAAAATCAGGGGACAATAAAGACACAGTTATAAAGCACAGCTCAGGCCCTATTTAAAGCTATTTTTAGCTCATATTGGAAAAACGGGGTGACAGGTTCCCTTTAAGCAAAATAAGCTTTTATTCCTCGCTGCAGCCACTATTATATCATGTCTCCAGTTCGTGGAAACTTTGGTGGAAGGTTTGCTTTAAATGTCATGGCTGCAAAAGTGATTGTCACTAGATGTTTCTAATAGCCTAGTTGGTTGTGAATTATTCTTCATTGATCTGTTCAGTTCTATAAATTATTGATTGCAAATAGCAAAGCCACAAACATTTTTAGACCTGCGTTTTTGCTTCGGATTTGACTGACTCAATTGAATTCAATGGGTGAAAAACGTTGCAGAAACGCAAAAAGAACTGACATGCTGCAGAAAAAAACGCACTGCAAATACTCAAGGAAAATTACTGATCATGTGCACCGCACTTCAGGATTGTCATTGAATTAGCTTACATGAGGATTCCATAGCGTTTTGGCCCATTTCCTTCCAGAAAAAATGCTTCAAAAATGTATCAAAAACGTAAGTATCAAAAATACTCGGAGGACACCCGAGCGTGCTCGAGAAATCCCGAGTAACGAGTATATTCGCTCATCACTAATGCTGCAACAAGTTGTCAGCTATAGTGGACAGCCAGCAGCTGCTGGATTGTCACCTGTATGGGGAGGCTATTCTCTTATATCTCAGGTCAGTAAAAAGACGTATTGGTGGTCATTAAGCGGTTAAACCTAAGTGAAGTGAGATGCCCTGCATTAGGCATATTACCCAGAATGGCATTTTGGTACATTAGATCATACGTTTTGACATAATGCACTAAATCAGGCAATGACTATGTGCATATAGGTAATGGGGACTTGTTTTGATATTCTAGTAACTTGTTGTAGCACCAATAGGATAATGCTGTCACACAGGGCACTAGTTTACGAAAAATGGATGCAATCCTTTATAATGGACGCTACCGGCCAAGCAGATGTTTGCTCTCTGCGTCACACAGAAGCAGGTTTCCCCTTGTTAGTGTCTGTGGTGATGGGATCCTAGCCATTGTTTATGTGATAGCAATGCACAAGCCTGTATAATGGATCATAAATTCACTGATCAGGCCTCTCTGGGTACTGGGCATGTGCTGGATACATTGCTTTAAACATTAACTGGCACAAGTCCTTAAAGGCTTTACAGTCTCTTACAAAGAATCTTAAGGAGAGATGGTAAGATAAACCCTCTTAAGTGGAATCTGTAACAATGAGATTAAATTGATTACCATTATTAGAATCTTTATTACAAAAGGGGTTTTTAGGCTTGGTAGAAATGTGGGCTTTGAATGACCCATCACAAGTCATTGTAATGTTTCTCAGACCACTCAGGGATTCGCCTTTCTGGTTTTGCTAGATCCATACATGAAACCTTATAGTCAAAAATACTGGGGAACAAACAAGCACAAATGGGGTCTTAACCGATAAACAGAATTGATAAAAAGTGGAGTATTAAAGGGAACCTGTCACCCTCAAAATCGATGGTGAGGTAAGCTCACCGTCATCAGGGGCTTATCTACAGCATTCTGTAATGTTGTAGATAAGCCCCCGATGTTACCTGAAAGAAGAGAAAAAGAGGTTAGATTATACTCACCCAGGGGCGGTCCCGCTGCTGTCCGGTCAAATGGGTGTCTCAGGTCCGCTCCGGCGCCTCCTACCTTCATTCCATGACGTCCTCTTCTGGTCTTCACGCCGTGGCAGGCGCCAAGCCTCTCTGACCTTTCCGGCGCCTGCGCACTGCAGTACTTTGCTCTGCCCTCAACAGGGCAGACAAAGTATGCCTGTGCCGGAGCCGTGGCGTGAAGACCAGAAGAGGACGTCATGGAATGAAGATGGGAGGCGCTGTACCGGACCTGAGACGCCCATCGGAGCTGGACCGCCCCTGGGTGAGTATAATCTAACCTCTTTTTCTCCTCTTTCAGGTAACATCAGGGACTTATCTACAGCATTACAGAATGCTGTAGATAAGCCCCTGATGACAGTGAGCTTACCTCACCATCGATTTTGGGGGTGACAGGTTCCCTTTAAGCTCACCTGATGTGGTTGTGTAACACCCCAGGTTCCTGGTTGTTACAGTGGCATTGGTTTCCTCACGGGGAGAGTGATGTCATGCTTGGAAGCGAGGAAGGATTCCTTTTATCAGATATTCACAAACATGCAACATGTTCTTACTCCAGGCCAGAAGGGGGAGCTCTGATCCAGTTTGTGGGTGGCTCCCCTATATATATTCTGGCTGTAGGGAAAGTAGTGTAGTCTGTCAGATACAGGGAAAGAGAGCAGTCAGACTGTGAGAGAGAGACAGAGAGAGTCAGGAAGACTGAAGGGGCCGTGCAGCCACGTGAGGTGCTGCAGTTCCTGGAAAGGAAAGAAAGGACAAAACAGTTTGTAGAGAGCATGAAGGAGGAAAGGAGAATGAAGAGCTGGAGAGAGAAGCTGTGACTGAGTTTCCTCCACGCTGAAGCGCAGATACTGGTAGCTGGAAGACTGAGGTTGTGGGGGTAACTCTATGCCCTATGGCAGAAACCGGCAGACAGTGGATTGAATGTTACCTGTGCACCATTATCACCCGAGGACACAGGAACAGATAGATCCCAAGTCGTGATAGAGATCCTGTAAAAAAGGCTCGACCTACCTGTCGTACGGGTAGTGTCCTACCTATAGGGGGACAGAGAGAAAACGTGAGGACCTTTTGGGAGGCCTAAGGGTATGTGTCCACGTTCAGGATTGCATCAGGATTTGGTCAGGATTTTCCATCAGTGTTTGTAGCCAAAACCAGGAGTGGAACAATCAGAGGAAAAGTATAATAGAAACATATGCTCCACTTCTGCATTTATCACCCACTCCTGGTTTTGGCTACAAATACTGATGGAAAATCCTGACTAAATCCTGATGCAATCCTGAACGTGGACACATACCCTTAGGCAGCAAGGGACTACAACGCAGCGCTAGAGGGAAGGCTTCCAACCCCACCTGGTAAAGGAGATTCCAGATTCGCTTCCAAGCCGGCTGGACCTTACCTGTACTTGTGATCTGGTACCCTGGACTGAGGCTGCTTGAATTCATCAGTAAACCAGGTAAAGAGACTGCAACCCTGTGTCCTCCGTTTATTTTCCGGCACCGCACCATCCTTGCCTAACACATCGGGAGCCCTGGGGACACAGCTTCACCTGTGGGAAGCCATACCATCCCTGCTGCCATAACATCACCCCAGAGGACCCCTTAAAGCAGCGTCCGTCAACCCTGACCGAGTACCACAGGGTGGCGTCACGAACATTTATTTCACAAACCCCTTTAAAGACCGTCCCTTTTACTTGGACGCCCAGTGCCACGGACCGGGTCACCGTCGCCGTGACACATCCTTTTACAGAGTACCCCACGGCCCTGGCAGGCGGTCCAGTTGCACCTTTGCAACATGAATGGTGCATAAATCAGCTGCTGAAGGACACGGGTCCAAAGACCGAGGAGAATAGTGGATCGAGGTATGATGTGTCTGTATCTGCACTGTATCTGTAATGAAGACTGCCAGATGGAAGATTTTCCTTGAAAGCTTTTATTTAAATAGGTTTAAAAGTCAACGTGTGTCGAAGTCGCGCAGGTTTTGTTCTGAGAAAGAGGTCCTGCGTCATTTCGAAATGCGTTGACTTTTAAACCTATTTAAATAAAAGTTTTCAAGGAAAATCTCCCATCTGGCAGTCTCCATCAGCAGCGCAGATACAGACACATCATACCTCGATCCACTATACATGAAATCTTGGCAGCTTTACAATGTATTCAGGTGTGTCTTGTGGGGACCACCCATTCACAAAGCCCTTACTTTGCATTGGCAAATCCGTATTCCCATTCTTGCGACCTCTGATGTTTCTAACGTGAAATTGAAAAGTGCATCCATAAGTGATAAAGAAACCATCTGGGAACAGACACTGGCATAGCCTGGCACGAATTCAAATTGCAAATCTGCCTTAGAAAATTGTCAGTCAGTCTTAAGCTGTGTGCCCATGACCAGTAACACTAGCTTTCTGGAAGCGGTGTATTTTCACTGCGTCCAAAATGCTACATTGTACAGTACAAGCACAGCGAATAGGATTGATAGAAATCTCTTGCCCACTGTGAGGCTTTTTTACACGTACCTGCGGTGCGGGTTTCCGAACCGCAGCATGTTAATTTCTCTTGCGGAGATGCATAGACTTGCATTAGATGCGGTAAATCAGCAGTAAAAAAAAAAGGTTCTAAGTGCGTTTAGTGCGCCTGGTTTTAAGAAATATATTTTTTTAAAATTCCTCTATTTTTGATAACCAGACAAGGTAAAGCAGACAGCTGTTGGCTTATATTATCAGGCTGGGAAGATTCCTAGTCACTTGCCCTTTTGGCGCCATGGGAGTGTTTAAAAAATGCTTCAGGTACAGTTTGCATTTAATATAGTCTTGCTTTTAAATATATTTAGGAGGCCATAATGGCAGAGCGTATATAAAAATTGTAGCGTAGGACTGCCCCATTATGAGAATGCTGTGGCGGGGTGGCTCAAAGAATTGATCAATTGTTTACTAAAGTACAGTTAGAAATTAATATGTGCATGTGCACTTTATGTATTGCGTGCTAACCATAGACCGCACTGGCTTCTGGCTTTTTTTTATTTTTATTCCTGGTCATTGGGTTCTTTCCAGCATGAAAATACCAGCCCGCAGTCACCCTAGAATTGGCACATCACATTAGATTACCATATACATATAGATTCCCGCACACCATCCCTCATTCACCATCATTCATTCACCAATTTATTGAAAAAAATAAATAAAAATAAATCAATAATCCCATGCAGGTCTGCTGTAATTCAACAAATCCAAAAGGATACCTGAAAAACTTAAAAAAGACAGAAACAAAAACAAGAGACACTCTCTCGTTCACCAATTTATTACCCCAAATTTTCCCACGAAGCTCCGCCATAGTCTAATCTTGCTTCGGCGTCTTTGACTAGCAGTAAAGTGACTGCTTTTCACAGGCGCCGTGTAATGATGACAACCCTCATCATAGTCGCTGGCTCCCGCTGTGCTTGGCGAGACCTGACGGCTCTGATGAGCCGAGGTCTGAATCTGGGCATGCTACCGACACAATTTTACTGAGGACCACTGGGCAGCACAGTGGCTCGGTGGTTAGCACAGCAGCCTTGCAGCGCTGGGGTCCTGGGTTCAAACCCCACCAAGGACAACATCTGCAAGGAGTTTATGTTCTCCCCGTGTTTGCGTGGGTTTCCTCCGGATTCTCCGGTTTCCTCCCACATCCGAAAGACATACGGATAGGGAATTTAGATTTTGAGCCCCCAACATGATGATAATGTGTGCAACCTGTAAAACGCTGCGTAATATGTTAGCGCTATATAAAAATAAAGATTATTATTATTTATTATTAGATGAATGTGCTCAAGCAAGATTTAAGGGATGCGGCTCATACAAACGCAGAAGGGCTGCAGCAGAGCTGAGAACCCTACCCACAGTCTCGACCTAATGCGCGAAGAGGATATTGCACTAACGTCTAGCGTGAATGAAATAAGAATCAGGATGCTTCCCTTAAGGCATATACGGTATTAAATCAGTATAAAAGCGCCATTATGGTCATACCTTTATTTTAACATACTAAATCATGGTGACAGGTTCCCCTTAAAGGATATGTACCCCTAGTCAAAATTGAGTAACGTTATTAACAAGCAAATAAATGCAAATTGTATACTGTATGTTACACCCACATTCATACCACAATGTCAGTATCTAAATTAAATGCTTAGCTGGTGTTACTTTTCCTCAGAACTCATTAGGCCATAACTGTGATCTGTGACTACTACTATCTAGAGCACCTATCGGTAGTCTGAGACACACCTCCTGTCGCCTCATTGGTTGGCTGCCGCTCTGTTCTCAGATAATCCTCCACAGGCACACCAGGAAGCCATGGATGAAGAGCGAATTACTATTATAGCGAGGGCAGAGTGATTGTCTGAGAAAAGAAGATCATCAGGATGTGCATAGACAAAAAGAAACCAGAGTGGAGGGTCACCCCCAAATGACTTTACAATTGGAATCATTTAGAGGGGTTGTCCGGTCTATAGATAAGTGTGCAGTCACTCGGTAACAGCAGCTTTCTGAATCCATACTGTGTACACACCACACGATGACTGCAACGACAGCGCTCAGTCACTTGACTGCAAGTATGCAATTTGCATACATATGGTAACATTCCGACAAGATGTGCTTGGCCTCGCTCCATTCACTTGTACTGAGCTAGGTCGAACATGTCTACCTGTGGCCAGAAGTATGCAAATCACATACTTGCTGTCATGTGACTGACTGTTCTTGCCAGCAATACCAGAGAATCTTGACAGTGATACAGAATTCTCACTGGAAACCCCCCCTCCCCCCACAAATCTACTTGTTAACAAGTAAAATGCCCATTTAAAAAGGCCAAATGGAAAATGGCCATGTATTATACAAGTGTTTTTTTTTTTTCTTAATTTGCATAATTTTCACGTCCTTTTTTTCTGACTATCTCTCTTGTATACTTGTCTTGTGCCTCAGGGAGAGAATATTGTAATCTTGTCTCTTTCAACAATAACATAGTCATGGCCGAAAGTATTGGCACCTTTGAAATAGTTCCACAAAATGAAGTATTTCTCCCAGAAAATTATTGCTATTACATATGTTCAACTCCTTTGCGTGTATTGAAACATTACAAAAAATAAAAAACAGAAGAAAAAAAGGAAATTGGACATCATTTTACACACAACCCAAAAATGGGCCTGACAAAATTGGTGGCACCGTTCCAAAAATGTAGGTAAACGACTTTGTTTCAAGCATGTGATGCTCTTTCGAAACTCACCTGTGACAAGTAACAAATGTGGGCAATATGAAAATCACACCTTTAAACCAGATAAAAAGAGAAGTTGATTCCAACTTTGCATTGTGTCTCTGTGCCACACTAAGCATGGAGAACATAGAGGAGAAGAAAATTGTCTGAGGACTTGAGAACCAAAATTGAAGAAAAATATCAACAATCTCAAGGTTACAAGTATATCTCCAAAAATGTTGATGTTCCTTTGACCAAGGTGCACAACATAATCAAGAGAAAAAGAGGATGTCAGAGGAAAAAAAAATGATGAAAAGTTGCAACTCGGGATAGTCCAGATGTTTGATAAGCTATTCAAGCTGTCCTGCATGCTCAGGGTGCATCAGTGTCAGTTCAAACTATCTGTCAATATTTGAATGAAATGAAACGCTACGGCAGGTGACCCAAGAGCACCCCACTGCTGACACAGTGACATAAAAATTCTATACTGCAGTTGTACGTGATTAATCCAAAATCATTCTGGGACTTCATCTTGTGGACCGATGAAACAAAGATAGAGCTTTTTGGTAAAGCACATCATTCGACTGTTTACTGAAAATGAAATGAGTCCTGAAGAGAAAAGAACCAAGTACCTACTGTCAAATATGGTGGAAGTGCAAAGGTGTTTTAGTGTTTTTCAGCTACCTCTGGCACTGGGTGTCTTGACTGTGTGCAAAGCATGATGACATTTGAAGATTACCAAAGGATTTTGGGTCACAATGTAGTGCCTAGCATCAGAAAGCTGGATTTGCGGCCTAGGTCATGGGTCTTTCAGGAGGACAATGACCCCAAACATACTTCAAGAACCATCTAGAAATGTAAGGAATCAAAGCTCTGGAGAGTCCTGAAGTATGCACAAGGAGTCAGGATCTAAATCCCATTTAGCAATCTTAATATTGCTGTTGGGAGAAGGCACCTTTCAAATAAGAGTGACCTGCAGCACTTTGCAAAAAGAGTAGTTCAAAATTCCAGTTGAGAGGTGCAAGAACAATTTCAGCCACGACTGTATGTTTTCTAGAGTTGAGCATAAAGATTTGCACTGTTCAGCCTCGTCCTCACTACAGTCTTAAGGTCTGTGCCTGACATCCTGGGCACCTCTTGTATTTATTAGGTCCCTTAACATCATGAAGTGGGCTTAGTAAGGTTCCCAGCATGCTGGGCCAAGGATGCTGGGTTGAGATGTGAAGACATGCCCCAGTGCAACTGCCCAGGACTGGACAACTAGTCAGGTCAGAGCAAATTTTTTTGCTCATCGGGAATATGTCGTAAACATTTCCTTCATACTCTGAAATGCATTGTCCCTTTATTATGAGATGGTTTCTTTCTGGTGTATGCCCACTGGAAACATAAGCTGGGTGCCAGACACTTGTTAGTGATGAATGTCCTATCTGGAGTGTGTGCAGCGGCGTTGGCGTTTACATTTCAGTTGTCAGTCTTTGGTTTCATAGCAGAGATTACCAGCAGTGTCCAAAGCCAACGCGTCTATTATATCCTATGTTTGACAATCTTGGTGTCATATTCCGAACAGTACTGATTTGCCATTAGCTTTTAGGCTGTGTAACTTGTAGCAATCATGGACATTCTGACTACAAGACCATATTGAGTAATATTGACTTTGCGCACGTCAATTCCTAAATATGGTGATGGTTGACTTTAAGTTCTCAAAACGATATTTTTATCCCAGGATTTCTGTTGACTTAATAATTACAAGAATAATAAGCCCTGGGGACACTTATTATAACTATATCGTTGATTGATTTTTTTCATATGACCTCTCATCATTTTATGTTTGAACTTATACTTCTTAGAAATCTGGACAACTACCAATTTGGCCTGTATATTGTCTCCCAGATGGGTTATTAGCTACTTTTCCTAAAATGATATTCAATCGGGAAGTATTGCTTCATACTTAAATACATTTTTCGTTCAGAAAAACTGCTGACCCACGTTGGAGCTGTAGTAAGATTTTACTTTGCTTTAACTGAAATGACAGTATTTGTATTAAGCATGACAAATGAAGACTCCATATGACATCAGACCACCTAAATCTGCCTAATTGACAATTGAGTTAATAGTTGTGTTTAAATTAATAAAAAAATCAAATATAAAATAATTGGAATTAAAGAACTTGGATATAGACCAATAAAATGCTTGCAGATTGACTTATCTGTGGCTGTAGTAGAGAGGGTAGTTGCTCACTACACAAGTAATTTGTTAGCATTCATTTGTTGCATCTTGTACAGCAGTGGCCCCCACCCTTTTTAACCATGAAAGCCAAATTCGGTTCTGATAGAGGGTCATGAGCCACATCCAGAGTTCCCTGAGAGACATCAAGTTCCTGCGTCACCCCTGAATCCACAATAGTGATACCCAGAGCGTCCATTACTGGTATAGTGACAATCAAAGCTTCCCTATAGAGATCACACCATGACAGTATTCCCACCTTCCCTACCTAAGATATTTGCGCATCAAGCACCCCCGCTACACTTTCACATCCAGCTTCAAGCACTTCTTCTGACTGCCAGTATCATTCTATACCATGGCCAATATATATTTATCCAGATCTGCTCTTCTGTGCGGTGTAGTGCAGTGGTATCCACACTGTGGAGTGATGAGACAGTGACCCAGCAAAGTTCAAAGCAAAATGTATTTTAATGTCCAACTCGCATAAATACACAGCACACGATATCCTCCGGATTGCAGCCGGGAAACATATCCTCCAGATTGTAGCCAATAAACACGCCAGTCCATCGCCGAGACTAGTTGCCGTGGGCGACTGCACCGCAGTGTACGCTGTGGGTGCCAGGCCTTTCAGCTCCACTCGCCTGTGTTACCTCACACAGGTGGAGCTCTGCAGAGCCTTCTGCTCTGCACTCTTGCAATACCATGAGACTCTGAAGTCAGCATAGGAGCTGTATACATAGACATCGAGAATACTTTTTAGGCCGGAGTCACACTTAACGTATGAAAAAATCGGTCTGTTTCTCTTGGCCGAGAGTCGCACAAATGTTCTCCATATGGTCATCCTTGTGTAATGTGTTTGCAATGCGATGATGCGATTTCCTCGCACCTTGTATCAGTATGACATCCATTGACATGCATATGGCTTTACATTTCTCACTGCTTTTCCCCAATGAATGTAATGGTTCAATGGGCTGAAATGAGGAAAATGTGTGCGTATTTCTCACAAGTCACACTGATGGTCGGTCCGTCTGGTGTCTGAGCTTTTCTCGAACCTATAGACTTGCATTGGCGAGACTCGGGCGATATACTCGTAAAATCGCACGTTTTCACTCGCACGTAGAATACGCCCTAGAAAAAAAAAATGGTGATGTGAGCTGCCGCATAGATTAACACTGGTCCGAGGGCTATGCGATCTTTTATCGCATAGCATTCGTCCGTATTATACACTGGTGTGACTCCGGCCATAATCAAAGATTTTCAGCATTGGTAATTTTTTTTTTTTTTTAAGATGTATTCGAGAAGGGTTACAAAACTGTAGTGATCCTAAAAACGAACACCCTAGTCCTATATTAAATGGAATGTTGATGTCTTTGTTCATCCTTGTCCCATTATCTATGGGACTGTGAGAAAGCTGTGAATGTCCTATCAGCAAATTATGTCCTATCTTCGTTTAGGCTAGACATTTCTTTAATATATATGGATAGATAAATAGAGATGTAGTATACAGCACAGAGCCACGTATTATATTGCCCAGTGACGTAGTATACAGCACAGAGCCACGTAGTATATTGCACAGCGACGTAGTATACAGCACAGAGCCACGTAATATATTGCACAGCGACGTAGTATACAGCACAGAGCCACGTAGTAAACATATACTCACCTTCCGAGGGCCTCTTGTAGTTCTGTCGCCTGTGTGCGGTGCAGGCGGCAGCTTCCGGTCCCAGGGTGTGATGACGTCGCGGTCACATGACCGTGACCTCATGGCAGGTCCTTCTCGCGCAGGCGTGCAGGACCTGTGATGACGTCGCGGTCACATGACCGTGACGTCATGGAAGGTCCTTCTCATCATGGAAGATCCTTGCCACCGGAACTGCCGCTTGCATGTAGCGGTCACCGGAGTGTCGCGAGGAGCGGGAAAGGCGGCGTAGGTGAGTATATAATGATTTTTTAATTTTTTTAATTATTTTTAATATTAGATTTTTTTACTATTGACGCTGCATAGGCAGCATCAATAGTAAAAACTTGGTCACACAGGGTTAATAGCGGCGGTAGCGGCGGTAACGGAGTGAGTTACCCACGGCATAACGCGGTCCGTTACCACTGGCATTAACCCTGTGTGAGCGGTGGCTGCGGGGAGTATGGAGCGGGCGCTGGGCACTGACTGCAGGGGAGTAGGGAGGGACTAATTGGACTGTGGCCGTCGCTGATTGGTCGCGGCAGCCATGACAGGCAGCTGGCGAGACCAGTCAGCGACTTGGATTCCATGACAGACAGAGGCCGCGACCAATGAATATCCGCGACAGACAGAAGGACAGACAGAAAGACGGAAGTACCCCTTAGACAATTATATAGTAGATATATATATATATAGAGAGAGAGATATATATATATACACCAGATGGTGGCCCGATTCTAACGCATCGGGTATTCTAGAATATGTATGTATGTATGTATGTATATAGCAGCCACATAGTATATAGCACAGGCCACGTAGTATGTAGGAGCCATGTAGTATATAGTAGACAAATAGTACGTGGCCTGTGCCATATATATATATATATATATGTGGCTGCTTCATACATACATACATACACTGTGTTCCAAATTATTATGCACATAGAGTTTAGGAGTGATAAGGATAGAATTTTTTGTTTGTCATTTAAACTCATTGATGGTGATGTGTGTCAGGGCTCTTTATATCACTGAAAGCAATTGCAGATACCTGTGCACATTAGTTTGGCAGGTGTGTCCAAATAAAGGCAAGACTACTTAAGAAGGCTGTTCCACATTATTAAGCAGCCTACATTTTTTGCCAAAATGGGAAAGAAAAAGGATGTGTCGGCTGCTGAGAAGCAACAAATTGTGGAGTATTTAGGTCAAGGCATGACTACAATCAACATTGCCAAGACACTTCGTCGTGATCATCGCACACTCAAGTAGTATGTAGCTGATTCCCAGCACACACGTGTGCGTGCTGATAAGGAAAAATTGAGGACTCTTTCCAACAGGCAATTGCTTAAGGTTAAAAGAGCAGCTGCAAAAATGCCTTGTCATAGCAGCAGACAAGTTTTTGAAGCTGCTGGTGCCTCCAACGTCCCCAGAACAACAAGATGCAGGGTCCTTCAGAGGTTTGCAGCTGTGCGTAAGCCATCCTGTCGACCACCTCTATCCACTGCAACAAGCAGAAACGGCTCCAGTGGGTCAAACGATACATGAAGACTGACTTCCAAACTGTTTTGTTCACCGATGAGTGCCGTGCAACGCTCGATGGTCCAGATGGATGGAGTCGAGGATGGACACCCCATGAAAACACGGCTAAGGCGCGAACAAGGAGGAGGTGGAGTAATGTTTTGGGCTGGAATCATGGGGAGAGAGATTGTCAGCCCCTTTATGATCCCTGAAGGGTAAAGATGAACTCCATAATCTATGTGGAGTTTCTAAAACAACACTTCCTGCCATGGGTCAAGAGGAAGAACTGTGCTTTCCGCAGCAAGATCATTTTCATGCATGATAATGCACCGTCTCATGCTGCAAAAAACACATCTGCATCTCTGGCTGCTATGGGCATAAAAGAGGACAAACTTATGGTGTGGCCACCATCTTCCCCTGACCTCAACCCCATTGAGAACCTCTGGAGCATCATCAAAAGGAGTGTCTATGATGGCGGGAGGCAGTTCATATCTAAGCAACAGCTCTGGGAGGGTATTCTGTCCACATGCAAAACAATTGAAGCAGAAACCATCCAAAAACTGACAAATTCAATGGACGAGAGAGTTCAGAAGCTTCTTTCCAACAAGGGGTCCTATGTGCAAATGTAACATCATCTAGAATAAAGTTTTCACTTGAAAACTGTTTGATTTCATTTTGTAATAAGCTGATAATGCTTATAACTTCACAATTGACCATTTTTTTGTTCAAAATAAAAAAAAAAAAGGTTGAAAACTGCTGTGCATAATAATTTGGAACATGCATTTTGAGTGTTTATTTTTTTTTTTTTAAAGATACTGTTTTCATAGGCAGTTTTTTCCAAAACATTGCAATTATACTAGAATAGTAGATGACTGGAAAATAACAATGACTGCAATTCAGATAGGTAATTTAGAGAAAATATGAGGAAATATTATTTGCATAATAATTTGGAACACAGTGTACATACATACATACATACATACATACATACATATTGTAGAATACCCGATGCGTTAATACAGGCCACGCAATATATAACAGTGGCCACGCAGTATATAACACAGCCCGCGTACTATATAACAGGCCATGCAGTATATAGCAGCCACGCAGTATATAACACAGGTGACGTAGTATATAACACAGGCCACGCAGTATATAACACAGGGCACGTAGTATATAGCACAGCCCACGCAGTACAAAACACAGCCCACATGGTATCTAACACTGGCAACGTAGTATATAACAGCCACGCGGTATATAACACAGCCCACGTAGTATACAGCAGTGTGGGCACCATATCCCTGTTTAAAAAAATAATTAAAATAAAAAATAGTAATATACTCACCCGCCGGGATCCAGCGAAGCTCTGGCGATGTGCACGCGGCTGCCGCCATCTTCCTTTCCCAAGATGCATTGCGAAATGATCGCTAAGTCTTCTGGGTAATTAAGCAATGCATCTCTGGGAACGGAAGATGGCGGCAGCCGCGTGCGCCTCGGCGGACTACGGAGGGTGAGAATAGCAGGTTTTTTGTTTTTTTTTTTAATTATTTTTAACATTACATCTTTTTACTATTGATGCTGCAGGGACACACAAGGTTAATAACAGCGATAACTGAGTGCGTTACCCGCGGCATAACGCGGTCCGTTACCGCTGGCATTAACCCTGTGTTAGCGGTGACTGGAGGGGAGTATGCGGGCGCCGGGCACTGACTGCAGGGGAGTAGGGAGGGACTAATCGGACTGTGGCCGTCGCTGATTGGTCGCGGCAGCCATGACAGGCAGCTGGCGAGACCAATCAGCGACGCGGGGTTTCCGTTACGGAAGTAGCGGACAAAGACGGAAAAACCCCTTACACAATATATATTATGATTTTTGGACGTATATATATATATATATATACTAGATGGCAGCCCGATTCTAAAGAATCGGGAGTCTAGAATCCATATATACTTTATTTATTCAAATGTAAGAATAATACAATTAATAAATAATAGTAACAAAGAACAAAAAATGGCTGCACTCACCAGCTCTTGACAATTCTTGTTATTTAAGGTACAGTTACACAGGATCCATGAACATGCTTATGAGGGGAGTGATGAAAGACATCAGACAACAACTTTGCGTGTTGTGGCAAATGCCACAACAACGGTTCTTTGCTTAAGAACAATAATGTAAATAATAAATAATATGTATCAATAACTATGTATATTGGTATGTTCTATGACATTTTAAAATATTTCATTATTATGTGGAAAAGCTCTTAGTACCCATACTGGCGCATACTTGTGTGCCCATCAGGTATTTTCACAGTAATTTTACATCTGATGGGTTGGTATGAAACGTTTTTAATCATCTCTTGGGCTTAGCTAAGCCTTCATTTTAAATAATTCTAATAAGTACAACAGAAATAAAAGCCTTTTTGTGTATCCAAATTTTTTGTGTTTATTTTTACAGAAGTGTAAAATTTAAGAAATCAACGTTCATAGTACACCGATGGGCTAATATAAGCATGCCCATCAACCACGTCACGGTAGCCTTTGAACTGATGGGTCCTAACTAACTGATTCCTATTTCTTAATACTCAAACCTCTTTCACATCTGCATGTTTCTGATATTTGCAGAAGTAATGTTAAAAACAATACAACTTCCACACTTGGCACCAAAGAACTGACCTACAACACACTTTCAGCAAGTGCCATGCAATGTAGATGAAGCTTGGAGTTAACTTGCAGTAAATGCGGCAAACGCGGCTTCGACAATTGCATTAAATGCAGCCACAACAAAAACACTGGTAAGTGGAGATTTTGTGGCGAAAACTGCAGAAACCACATGTGCCGCACCTGCCGCAAGTGAAGTACAAATTCCGTATACATTGCATGCAACTTACAGCAAGAGTGGCGTGGGTCAGCCCTTAGGCAGGAAGTGCAGAAATAGCCTTTTTTCCACCATAAATTCTCCAAATAGCAGAAAAATGTTGATGTGAAAGCAAAATCTCTATTCTTTCCCTATCTATCTAAATATGTACCTATCTATATATCTATTTCTATGTACAGAACACACCTGGAGATAGAGATGTGTGTGAACAGCCATCCCACCCGTCTCTTACCTGTTCACAAAAACCTCACCCTTTTTAAAAACAAAATGAAATCTCTCAGCAGCTATACTGCTGGAGCTTCAAATACAGGTTCCTATCACCAAATACAGGCATTTGGATGATACACATCTTACATCTTGTACTTAATGTGTGTTCTACTTACCTATAAAAATATGTATTGATATATCATATTTCTAAATTTATGTAGATATGATATAGTTATTAACCCTATATGCTAATGAGTACGTATGTTATATACGTATTTCCTACATAAGTACTTAAAATCTATATGTCTATGGCTACACTAATTTTTTTTTGTTTTTGTTTTTTTTCCTTATCTCTATACATAGAATTTGCCTATTGCTGTCTATGTTATTAGAAAAACTGAATAATGAAAAAAAAAAAAGTAACTTTAAACTAAAATATTTTTGTAGATAATATTACGTGTGAAGACTTTAGTACTATCAGCCAATAATTGTCCTTGAAGTGGTGTATTAACCACTTTAACCCTCACATTGCAACATTGCTTCACCCTGGAAAAAGCAACATACAATTGACCATGGGCAAAAGCAGGTTCTGGTAGATAAATGCCAACTCGATGGAGGGTCTGGCCTTGAGATTTATTTATGGTCATTGCAAATGCGGGCTTGATGGGAAATTGTCTCCGTCTTAATTTAAAAGGTAATCCAGTCTCTGATGGACACAAATCAATTTGTGGAATGAATACCACATTTCCTGCTGCTGACCCACTAATTACTTTAGCCAGTATGATATTGGCATGTAAGGCAGTGACAATGAGCCGCGTACCATTGCAGAGACCTTTGTTCGTGTTCAGATTACGTAATAACATGACAATGGTGCCAATTTTAAGTTTCAGCCGATGTGAAGGCATTCCAGTTGGTGTTAGTGAATTCAAAAACTCAAGTGGGTATTGATCGAGGTCATCAGCTTCATCAGGATCGATGGAATCATCACTGATATATTCAGTATAGTCACCTATCAATAAATCCATGACTTGGGAATTGACTTTCTCAACGTCCTCATTTTTTGGACATAAAATTGCATGAGATGCAGCTGTATTTATGCTTTCGGTGTCATTCACATCAATACAAAGATTATCTCCAAAAATTTCAATTATTAAAGAGCCAGTGCATACCATGTCTGGAGGAATTTCAATTACATCATCTCCAAGGTTATGTTCATTAGATAGTTCACCATTTCCCAGTTGAAGCAACCAACTGCTGTAGTGAGGATCAATGGAGCGCATGTTGTTAATAAGTGGCAGGCGAGTAAAATGTTGCCAGTGTTGTGAATATTTTATACAGCTCTCTACAACATCAGTTCTTGTCCCATGAGGGATGACAGGAAGACATTGTCTAAAGTCGCCTCCAAAAACAATCACTTTACCTCCAAACTGTGTTTTTTCTTTGTGAGCTACATTTGTTGTCATGACATCACGTAAAACTCTATCAATGACATGCAATGCATATTTGGATAGCATTGTGCACTCATCAATAATAAAAAGTTTAGTGCTGTGCAAATCTTTTGCTGCATCGGTATCATTCTTAATCCTGGAAACAGATGTTTCATTCACAGGAATTGGAATCCCATAAAGAGAATGAATGGTTCGTCCACCTTGTAGCAAGTTGGCGGCAATTCCAGTAGTGGCAGGAGGTGACACAATGTCTCCTTGTCCTCTTAGCTGATGTAGGAGTAGATGATATAGGTACGTTTTTCCGCTGCCACCAGGACCATCAAGGAAAAAACACTTTGCTGTAGAATTAGTGTCTTCTAAAGCTTGAGTGATAGCATCAAAAGCAAAAAGTTGGTCCTCATTTAGAGTAGCTTTCATTTCAGCAGCTGCTGATAACTCATAATCTTTATCATACTGTGGGAGGAGGTGTTGTTTCTTGACTGGACGTGGCAAATTAAAATCAGTATAAGTTTTGCCATGAGCTTTAAGAACATGTTGGACATCTGTCATAGCATAGCCTTCACAATTGACACACTCCAGAGTGTCGGAGTGGTATGCATAGCAGTAGTCTTCTACAAAGTGTTCCTTAAATTCATCCCATAAGTCCCGAGGTTTAGCTGGAGGACCAAAAATACAAATGTAGGCAAACATGTCACGTAGCTGTGCTGGCATGTTGAGAATACTGGCATCAAGTAATGTATTTCTCCACAGACTATCATCAAATAGTAAGCCAAGAGCTAATGCCGCATCTTTGAAGGTTTCATGTGTGACTCCGTGTACAGTTTTTATGCTGTCAAAACTGGTTGCACCTTTGACATGTAACAATAACAATCTTAAATAGTAGCGTTCTTGGTCTTTCACACTGACAGTATACATTCGTCCAATCACAGAACCACCTGCTCGCTTTCTAACTTCCCAAGAACCTTCTTTCCAAACATAGTTTTCGGGAATTTCACGGTATAAATAAATATGAGCATGATGGTCGTTCTGATTAAGCTTGAAGTAAGCCATAAGGCTAGGTTCACATTGCGTTAATGTGTGCACGCTAACGGACAGCGTTGCACGGCAAAAATGTCGCAATTAACGCCGTGCAACGGGTCCGTTAGCGTGCCCATTGACAGCAATGTGAAGTTTCCCTCTAGCGCATCGCAAGCGCGTGCCTTTTTTCGGCTCGCGCTAGCGATGTGCCGTTCTTTTGTAGCGCGCCTCGGACGCTGCTTGCAGCGTTCGCGGCGCGCCCGAGGTCCGTTCCCCGCTCTCGCAGATCGGGGATCTGCGAGAGCGGGGACGTTAACGCGACCCCTAACGCGGCCCCTAAAAAAACATTGCGTTAGCGCAATCCGCTAGCGCTAGCGCTAAACGGATTGCCCTAACGCAATGTGAACCTAGCCTAAGTGTAGAATTTTGATGGAGCTTTTGTTTGATGTTTCCAATAGAGTCATCCTCATGAAAATAGAGTGGCTGAGAATGCGGTACATGTACAGCAAGGCGAATGATGCTATGAGATTGTTTATGCATTGGATATGAGAATATTCGCCAAGCTTCCTCTGGTGCACTGACATATCTTGAATCCATGAATTGGTGTGTTTCATCATGTTGGATGTTAGTCTGGCAGATTTCAAGATTGGCTTTATCATGTCCTTTGTAGATGTATTTAAATAAATATTTCACAGCCTGAATGGAACCACAAACTTCGACATTTATATGGCACTTGTATTTTAATAGCAGGAACGGATTATATGGAACCACCCACGAATTGTCAATCATGTTAGAATGGTGTTGAAAAGATGGGCCAAAGTGTCTGCGATAAGTAGGATAGGCGTCCTTAGCTATGATGGTTCTTGGTTGCAAATCTTTAGGGAAACCTTTTGTACACTTCCCCAGATCCATACAGGGAGAATTTAGGTTGTGTTCTCCACACGGACCATGAATCATATGTTGGAGAACAATTTTATGGAGCTGAGGGTAGTGGGTAGGATTGGGAATTTCAGCCCACACTGTATTGTCTATGTCCTCCTCAGTCCTTAATTTGGAGTTGCTGTCCAGAATAATCAAAATGTGAGCGTGTGGAAGGCCACGTTTTTGAAATTCAATTACATGAACCATAGCGCAAACTTTCCCAAATAATCCGTTGTTAATGTCTTTTAAGAGTGCTTCCAGTTTTATTTTGAAAACACGTGCCACCAAATCAGGTCTATGTTCCACACGCTGCCAAGGTTCCAAATTCTCAGTAATCTCATTCCATTTCGGATTACAGGTCATGGTGATGAATAGATCAGGACGACCATATTTAGTCACAATAGCCATGGCATCCTGGTACCGCTGCTGCATATTCCTGGGACTGCCTTCAAACGAAGATGGTAAAATGACCGTTTTTCCAATGGGGATGCCCTTCTCAATGGATTTTTTCTGGAGATGTTCCTGGAGTACACAATAATCCTCTACTTTCAAATCCTTTTTGTGTTGACGGATATAATTTAGGCGATTTGCCTCGATTTTCACATAAGCATCCACTAAGTACTGCTGAGTGAGTTTGCCACCATTCAGGAGTGGATTAAACTGATTACGGACAGACAGCACATAGCAGTAATATTGCAGTTGTGTAACTCTGCGTGGACTTTGCCCTTGTTGCTTGAGGCCATCATGCCAGCCCTGGTCTCCGTAAGGGAAAAATAAAGGATAGAGTAAAGCATCTAAATTACTGTGTAGAATGCTGACCTGTTGTGTTCTTGGCGCCAAAGGATTTTTGGGGTCCAGTTGTAAATGTATTAAAATATCACGATTAAATGGTGGCTCTCCATTGTCATTTTCAAATACGACAGCAACTTCATTGACAGTTGGATTATTATATCGGCGAGGGTCTTGATTCCGATCTTGTTTAAGGGCCATGATGATATTTGGCATGAGAGTGCCATTAGCTTCAGCTTTAAGATGTTCTTCATGTTCCACATCTCGTAACATTTTGTAGGCAGCAACAAAGGGATTCACATTGTCTAACTGAAGAGCAATTATACTCATCAAAGTGGGATGACATTTTTGATTTTGTTCACAGTTTAAACGTTGTTCATTCGCGGTAGCGGTATCCAAAATATACAGTTGGGCATAAGCTGGAACTTGATCATCACTGGGATGTAGGGTTCCAGTACGATGATATATTTGTCCATGTATACGGAAACAGTAAGGGCCATGTCCAGGTGGAGGGGATATATTGGCACCCATGGAGGCGAAAGCAAATGAGCTGTTAATACTACGAATATTTTCCATGAGATTCTTACTGAACTCACTCTCCCCTGTCAGCAATCGTTTAAAGACCTCGGGATATTGGGGTATAGGTATATGCACTTTACTCTTGTGACAACACAGAGTAAAATTTTTGTCTGCTGGTATCTCAGCATTAAAATGTAATGCTTGACAATGTTCACATAAATAGTTCATAGGACCACAGGAGTGTTCTACTATGGTACTGTCATCATTAGTAAAACCTGTAGGATGTTGAGGTACAGGTTGTGGTAACGGAGCATTGGAATGTTTCTTTAAGCCAACATATATAAAGCGTGGACCTGGTAGAGGATCTTCACTGTCCACAGATTCAATCACTGAGGAGTTGGAAGGTGTATCGTGGTCAGGGTTTATTAATATGGAGGTGCAAGCGGTTTTTTTGCGCCGTTCACGGCGTGCACCAGCTGCATTTGGTAATGGTTTGTTTGTTGCCTTAGAAGAGTCAGGTGTGAAGCATGTCTTATAAGCAGACTAAACGGTGTACAGGCGACGGCGTTTATCATTTGGAGTGTAAGTAGAACAGTGTTTGCGCTTACGTGCAGATTTACCAACGGTTAAAGGAGCTTCAGGCTGCACACATTCTATGAATGGAGACAAAGAAGCTGTATTGTGGGCAGAATCTATGACTGAGGACGTGGAAATATTATGTTTGCAACGTTGAGAGCGTGCAGCAGCAGCTTTATTACTTAATCGATTAGTTTTGTCCTCAAAACACTCATTAGTAATGCGTTTATTGCAAGCAGCATTAACAGTGTCCAGGCGCTTCTGTCTGTCCTCTGTAGTCTCGTTAGCACGCTGTTTGCGCTTACGTGCGGCATCGGCGGCTTTTCGCTCTGCGTCATTGGTATACTTATTATCAGACCTGATGTTACGTGCGCCATCAGCAGCTTTGGGCTCTGTGTCATTAGTATACTTAACAGTGTCCAGGCGCTTGCATCTATCCTCTGTACTCTTGTTAGCACGCTGTTTGCGCTTACGTGCAGCATCGGTGTCTTTTCGCTGTGCGTCATTGGTATACTTATTATCAGACCTGATGTTACGTGTGCCATCAGCAGCTTTGGGCTCTGTGTCATTAGTATACTTAACAGTGTCCAGGCGCTTGCATCTATCCTCTGTACTCTTGTTAGCACGCTGTTTACGCTTACGTGCAGCATCGGCGGCTTTTCGCTCTGCGTCATTGGTATACTTATTATCAGACCTGATGTTACGTGCGCCATCAGCAGCTTTGGGCTCTGTGTCATTAGTATACTTAACAGTGTCCAGGCGCTTGCATCTCTCCTCTGTACTCTTGTTAGCACGCTGTTTGCGCTTACGTGCAGCATCGGCGGCTTTTCGCTCTGCATCATTACCATACTTTATGTCACACCTGATCTTACGTGCGCCATCAGCAGCTTTGGACTCTGTGTCATTAGTATACTTAACAGTATCCAGGCGCTTGCATCTATCCTCTGTACTCTTGTTAACACGCTGTTTGCGCTTACGTGCGGCATCGGCGGCTTTTCGCTCTGCATCATTACCATACTTTATATCAGACCTGATCTTACGTGCGCCATAAGCAGCTTTGGACTCTGTGTCATTACTATACTTAACAGTGTCCAGGCGCTTGCATCTATCCTCTGTACTCTTGTTAGCACGCTGTTTACGCTTACGTGCCGCATCGGCGTCTTTTTGCTCTGCATTATTAGTATACTTTATATCAGACCTAATCTTACGTGCACCATCAGCAGCTTTGGGCTCTGTGTCATTAGTATCCTTACTATTAGAGCTCATGTTGGCTAAGCTAAACAGCTTTAAGCGTGGTGGTGGCAAACAACAGGTTAATAAGAGGCAGTGTCAGGTAGTAGGAAAATAGCCAGTTAATAATAGGCAATAGTTCTTTGCAGGAATACAGATATTAATAAATAGGCAGTTTATATTGCAGAGAAATTGCTGGGCAATAATGGACAATGTCCTTATGTGGCAAATAATAGAGCAATATACCTAGTGTGGCAAAGAAGAGGTTAATAAACGGCAGTCTCTCAGTATAACAGTCAGTGAATAATAGGCAGTATATGGAGAAAACACCAAACAAAAGTTCAAAATTGGTGTGAAAATGTCACTGAACCACTTCACAACTAAATATATCTAGTTTTGGTAAATGGTATTATCATTTTTTTGACGAAATTCGGCAGGAGCTTGAAGAGCGACGTCACTGGGACCGCCTCCACGCAGTAGAAACTTGCTGTGAGGTAAAAATTCAAAAATCACACCAAAATGGCGGGCGGAGTGTGTCACAGTACGGCACATTTCTGATTGGTCGCTCGCGGCAGGCGGCAACCAATCAGAAAAGTGCCGCACACCACGAAGGCATATATCTTTGTCCACCCTGAGCGGGTGTAGGACGCTGGTGACATCACTTATCTCCGGACATTATCTCCAGACACAGCCACGGAAGTTGGCACAAATTGCCGGAAGTAGTATTCTAGGCAATTATATATTAGATTTTAATGTTATCAGTGTTTACCTTTGAACGTTTATATTGTATTGTCCTGTCACCAGCCATGTGTACGATTATCGGCCGAAAGCCTCTCTGGAACCAATAATCACCCCATGTAAAGGTATCTTTATAAGTTAAAGATTCAGAATACTATGACTTTTATCATATCCTGAACAGTCAAGTTTTTTTATGAACCGTTAAGGTTTTCTGGTTGAAGTAAAAAAAACTGAGTGTTTACAGTTTGAAACCATAAAATGTTGAAAAATTATGTCATTCTTGAGTATATCACTCAATGGTGCTCATAAACGTGTCAAATTTGATCTATAATATACTTTAATATACGTTACTTTAATCTTTAATATACTTAAGAACAGGGCCCCAGACATCACACAGGGGGTCTGAAACACCGCACAGTGGTCCAAAATATCGCTGTGCTCTGCCTGGGGCCCCTGTGCTCTGCCTGGGGCCCCTGTGCTCTGCCTGGGGCCACTGTGCTCTGCCTGGGGCCCCATATGTTGCCTGGGGCCCCTGTGCTCTGCCTGGGGCCCCATATGCTGCCTGGGGCCCCTGTGCTCTGCCTGGGGCTCCATAGGCTGCCTGGGGCCCCTGAGCTCTGCCTGGGGCCACTGTGCTCTGCCTGGGGCCCCATATGCTGCCTGGGGCCCCTGTGCTCTGCCTGGGGCCCCATATGCTGCCTGGGGCCCATGTGCTCTGCCTGGGGCTCCATAGGCTGCCTGGGGCCCCTGTGCTCTACCTGGGACCACTGTGCTCTGCCTGGGGCCCCATATGCTGCCTTGGGCCCCTGTGCTCTGCCTGGGGCCACTGTGCTCTGCCTGGGGCCCCATATGCTGCCTGGGGCCCCTGTGCTCTGCCTGGGGCCCCTGTGCTCTGCCTGGGGCCCCTGTGCTCTGCCTGGGGCCCCTGTGCTCTGCCTGGGACCACTGTGCTCTGCCTGGGACCACTGTGCTCTGCCTGGGGCCCCATAGGCTGCCTGGGGCCCCTTTGCTCTGCCTGGGGCCCCTTTGCTCTGCCTGGGGCCCCTGTGCTCTGCCTGGGGCCCCATAGGCTGCCTGGGGCCCCTGTGCTCTGCCTGGGACCACTGTGCTCTGCCTGGGGCCCCATATGCTGCCTGGGGCCCCTGTGCTCTGCCTGGGACCACTGTGCTCTGCCTGGGGCCCCTGTGCTCTGCCTGGGGCCCCTGTGCTCTGCCTGGGGCCACTGTGCTCTGCCTGGGGCCCCATATGCTGCCTGGGGCCCCTGTGCTCTGCCTGGGGCCCCATATGCTGCCTGGGGCCCCTGTGCTCTGCCTGGGGCCCCTGTGCTCTGCCTGGGGCCCCATGTTCTGCCTGGGGCCCCTGTGCTCTGCCTGGGGCCCCTGTGCTCTGCCTGGGGCCACTGTGCTCTGCCTGGGGCCCCATATGCTGCCTGGGGCCCCATATGCTGCCTGGGGCCCCTGTGCTCTGCCTGGGGCCCCTGTGCTCTACCTGGGGCCCCATGTTCTGCCTGGGGCCACTCTGCTCTGCCTGGGGCCCCATAAGCTGCCTGGGGCCCCTGTGCTCTGCCTGGGACCACTGTGCTCTGCCTGGGGCCCCATATGCTGCCTGGGGCCCCTGTGCTCTGCCTGGGGCCCCTGTGCTCTGCCTGGGGCCCCTGTGCTCTGCCTGGGCCCCATATGCTGCCAGGGGCCCCTGTGCTCTGCCTGGGGCCCCATATGCTGCCTGGGGCCCCTGTGCTCTGCCTGGGGCCCCTGTGCTCTGCCTGGGGCCCCATGTTCTGCCTGGGGCCCCTGTGCTCTGCCTGGGGCCACTGTGCTCTGCCTGGGGCCCCATATGCTGCCTGTGGCCCCTGTGCTCTGCCTGGGGCCCCTGTGCTCTGCCTGGGGCCCCATGTTCTGCCCCATATGCTGCCTGGGGCCCCATGTTCTGCCTGGAGCCACTGTGCTCTGCCTGGGGCCCCATAGGCTGCCTGGGGCCCCTGTGCTCTGCCTGGGACCACTGTGCTCTGCCTGGGGCCCCATATGCTGCCTGGGGCCCCTGTGCTCTGCCTGGGTCCACTGTGCTCTGCCTGGGGCCCCATATGCTGCCTGGGGCCCCTGTGCTCTGCCTGGGGCCACTGTGCTCTGCCTGGGGCCCCATATGCTGCCTGGGGCCCCTGTGCTCTGCCTGGGGCCCCATATGCTGCCTGGGGCCCATGTGCTCTGCCTGGGGCCCCTGTGCTCTGCCTGGGGCCCCATGTTCTGCCTGGGGCCACTGTGCTTTGCCTGGGGCCCCATAGGCTGCCTGGGGCCCCTGTGCTCTGCCTGGGACCACTGTGCTCTGCCTGGGGCCCCATAGGCTGCCTGGGGCCCCTGTGCTCTGCCTGGGGCCCCTGTGCTCTGCCTGGGGCCACTGTGCTCTGCCTGGGGCCCCTGTGCTCTGCCTGGGGCCCCATATGCTGCCTGGGGCCCCTGTGCTCTGCCTGGGGCCCCATAGGCTGCCTGGGGCCCCTGTGCTCTGCCTGGGACCACTGTGCTCTGCCTGGGGCCCCATATGCTGCCTGAGGCCACTGTGCTCTGCCTGGGGCCCCATATGCTGCCTGGGGCCCCTCTGCTCTGCCTGGGGCCCCATATGCTGCTTGGGGCCCCTGTGCTCTGCCTGGGGCCCCATGTTCTGCCTGGGGCCACTGTGCTCTGCCTGGGGCCCCATAGGCTGCCTGGGGCCCCTGTGCTCTGCCTGGGACCACTGTGCTCTGCCTGGGGCCCCATATGCTGCCTGGGGCCCCTGTGCTCTGCCTGGGGCCACTGTGCTCTGCCTGGGGCCCCATATGCTGCCTGGGGCCCCTGTGCTCTGCCTGGGGCCCCATATGCTGCCTGGGGCCCCTGTGCTCTGCCTGGGACCACTGTGCTCTGCCTGGGGCCACTGTGCTCTGCCTGGGGCCCCATATGCTGCCTGGGGCCCCTGTGCTCTGCCTGGGGCCCCATATGCTGCCTGGGGCCCCTGTGCTCTGCCTGTGCTCTGCCTGGGGCCCCATGTTCTGCCTGGGGCCCCATGTTCTGCCTGGGGCCCCTGTGCTCTGCCTGGGGCCACTGTGCTCTGCCTGGGGCCCCTGTGCTCTGCCTGGGGCCCCTGTGCTCTGCCTGGGACCACTGTGCTCTGCCTGGGGCCCCATATGCTGCCTGGGGCCCCTGTGCTCTGCCTGGGGCCCCTGTGCTCTGCCTGGGGCCCCATGTTCTGCCTGGGGCCACTGTGCTCTGCCTGGGGCCCCATAGGCTGCCTGGGGCCCCTGTGCTCTGCCTGGGACCACTGTGCTATGCCTGGGGCCCCATATGCTGCCTGGGGCCCCTGTGCTCTGCCTGGGGCCACTGTGCTCTGCCTGGGGCCCCATATGCTGCCTGGGGCCCCTGTGCTCTGCCTGGGGCCCCATATGCTGCCTGGGGCCCCTGTGCTCTGCCTGGGGCCCCATAGGCTGCCTGGGGCCCCTGTGCTCTACCTGGGACCACTGTGCTCTGCCTGGGGCCCCATATGCTGCCTGGGGCCCCTGTGCTCTGCCTGGGGCCACTGTGCTCTGCCTGGGGCCCCATATGCTGCCTGGGGCCCCTGTGCTCTGCCTGGGTGTAGGACACTGGTGACGTCACTTATCTCCGGACATTAGCTCCGGACATTAGCTCCGGACATTAGCTCCGGACATAGCCACGGAAGTTGGCACAAATTGCAGGAAGTAGTATTCTAGGCAATTAATCTCCGGACATTAGCTCCGGACATTAGCTCCGGACATTAGCTCCGGACATTAGCTCCGGACATTAGCTCCGGACATAGCCACGGAAGTTGGCACAAATTGCAGGAAGTAGTATTCTAGGCAATTAATCTCCGGACATTAGCTCCGGACATTAGCTCCGGACATTAGCTCCGGACATTAGCTCCGGACATTAGCTCCGGACATTAGCTCCGGACATTAGCTCCGAACATTAGCTCCGGACAAAGCCACGGAAGTTGGCACAAATTGCAGGAAGTAGTATTCTAGGCAATTAATCTCCGGACATTAGCTCCGGACATTAGCTCCGGACATTAGCTCCGGACATTAGCTCCGGACATTAGCTCCGAACATTAGCTCCGGACAAAGCCACGGAAGTTGGCACAAATTGCAGGAAGTAGTATTCTAGGCAATTAGATATATATATATATATATATATATATATATATATATATATAATATATATTTTATTTATTTATTACACCGTATGCAGCGCTGGCAAAAATTAGGAGACCACCACATCAAATCCCTGTCATGATCAGCCCAATCTCCAGACCTGAACCCCGTTGAGAACCTCTGGAATGTAATCAAGAGGATAATGGATAGTCATGAGCTGCCAAGCAAAGAAGAACTGCTTACATTTTTGTACCAGAAGTGGCATAAGCCGTGTGAAAGACTGGTGGAAAGCATGCCAAGACGCATGAAAGCTGTGATTAAAAATCATGGTTATTCCACAAAATATTGATTTCTGAACTCTTCCGGGGTTAAAACATTAGTATTGTTGTTTCCAAATGATTTTGAGCTTGTTTTCTTTGCATTATCTGAAGTCTAAAAGCACTGTTTTTTTTTTGTTTTGTTTTTTTTTAGTTATGACCATTTCTCCTTTTCAGAAAAAAAAATAAATTTATTGCTTGGAAATTCGGAGACATGTCAGAAGTTTATAGACTAAAAGGACAATTTACATTTTATTATATACCTATAAAGAGAAAAATCAGACAAACTGAACATTTTGCAATGGTCTCTTGTGGTGGTGCTTTATTACTACTATTTGCCATGGTGATTTTATGGCCTTATGGCCAATCATGATTTGGCAAAAATGTAAATTACTAATTCTCCTTCAGATGTGAGTTTTAATACAGGAGCACATGAACTTTGTGTCAGAGCAAGAAAATTCCGGCTTTAATAACTTCTTGGCACTAGCGCAGCGTTGGCACTATTCTCATACATGCACAATTTGCTACTGCTAACTAGATACTTGCCTATATATGCCAAGTCTGCGCAGCACGTCTTCCTAGCGCGCACCTTGCGATGTGTGTCTCTTCTAGATCCGTTTAAACATAATTGTATCGTGTTTTTATATACTTTGTTATTGTACTGACTGGTTTCCATACTTTCAGATCTCTGTGCTCTGCATTGTTCCTCTGTGGAATTAGTAGGTCATATGAAAAGAATCTATTGTACAGCAAGGTTATGTATGACAAATGTGATGTCCTTGGATATTATCTCCAGCTTCTCATAGCTGCCTATTCCTATGTAGTAATTAAAAAGTACCTGCTCTACATTAGTGCTTGTAACCGGGGAAAATTATATGGCCACGATATTGACATGGTGCTTACATCTTGACTGTATTGTAAATAGTAGCATTGCTTCACGTTTAATTAAAAAAAAAAAAATAAAATAAAGTCTCTGCAAAAATGTTTAGAATTTTCACCAGAAACAACTTTTCACTCCAGCACTGCTGCTCTGTCAGAACAGAATCACTAATAGAGCAATCTGCCCCCATGCTTATAATGTTATCAGCATCATATCTGCAGTTTGCACCAGGCGATGTGCTGCTGAGAACATAAACCATCCATTCACCCGATCAATGAGCAGCATTTTGCTGGTTCATTGAGCAATTGCTGACATATTTACACCTCATCTGCCAGGATTTATAAATGTAGATGCTATATCCACCACCATGTTACACGCACCCTCATAGTATGTACGCATGAATACACTAAGCATGTACCGACAGAGTATATCAAAGAGCGATGCAATGCAACAGCACAAAAAAATGTGCCCAGTATAATATAATAATGAAAACGAGGCAGCACTCCCTGGATAATTAAAAAAAGGTGGATTTTTATTAGCTCATTTGGCGACATTTCGCTCCTATCACTGAACATTTCTCAAGCAGTAAGTGAAGGTACAAAGTGCATATTTAAATGGTTGCCAATAAAGTACATATGAGAGATGGCTGGGTGGATGCAAGAGGTGACTGGCTGGATGCAATAGGTGGATGGATGCGAGAGGTGGCTGGGTGGATGGATGCGAGAGGTGGCTGGGTGGATGGATGCGAGAGGTGGCTGGGTGGATGGATGCGAGAGATGGCTGGGTGGATGGATGCGAGAGGTGGCTGGGTGGATGGATGCGAGAGGTGGATGGATGCGAGAGATGGATGGATATTGATATAGATATCAGAGAGAGAGAGACACACAAGCACTGTAGAATACTTACCAACCAGCCTTCTCTTCTTCAGTTTTTCTAGAGGACCTGTGGGGACATCACGGTCACATGTCTGGTAACATGACTGTGATGTTAACAGGGATCCTAAAGCAGTATGAAGTGAATGCAGTAAATGCTGGGGGCCACTAGGGAAGTGGGGACATGGGCAAATTCCCAGTTTGGTAACGCCTGCCCTGGTCACAGAAATTGCTCTCTCGTATCATTAGGCCTCATTCACATATCAGTATTTTTGCATCAGTGTTTGAATCCCAAAGCCAAAGTGGAACTTACAGAGAAAAACTGTAATTTGAAAGATCAACACCTGTTCTGTGTTTCAGAGACACTTCTTGTTTTGGCATACAAACACTGATGCAAAAATATTAATGTGTGAATAAGGCCTTATTCTTGTATTGTTTTGCTAGCATCCTTATCAATGCTGGTAGTAGGAGTTGGTACTTGCAGCTCATTCAGGTTGTACAGGTAGTCCATCTTCTCCATGATGGCATATCTGTGTACCATCACAAGAAGGTCTCCCAGCACATTCTGGAGTAGATACGAGAATACTGGCCATTGCACGAGGGGAGATGGAAAGTGCAACAGAAGAGCATCAACCCAGGAGCAGGATCGATATCTGTTCCTTTATGAGAGAAGTATCAGGAGGAGCAGTGCCTGAGCCTTACAAAATAACAAACATGTTGTGTATGTACTGACCAACCTGTAAGAAACAGACTCTGAGGGTGGCAGGAGGCATCTATGCTTGCAGTCCGCTCATTTATTATGTGTCAAAGAACATCAGAGTTGTCATGTTCCCGTTCTCTTGACAGAATAGGTTTATACTGAACAGCCTCTTGTTACCTCAGTACCCCTGGTATCCCCAGTTTTACATCAGAAGAACAGGATAGACAGCAGTGTGAGCAACATCTTCTTACCTACATACCCCTGGTACCTCCAGTTTTACATCAGAAAGACAGGATAGACAACAGTGCGGGCAGCATCTTCTTACCAACATACCCCTGGTACCTCCAGTTTTACATCAGAAAGACAGGATAGACAGCAGTGCGGGCAGCATCTTCTTACCTACATACCCCTGGTACCTCCAGTTTTACATCAGAAAGACAGGATAGTCAGCAGTGTGAGCATCATCTTCTTACCTACATACCCCTGGTATCTCCAGTTTTACATCAGAAAGACAGGATAGTTAGCAGTATGAGCAGCATCTTTTTTCCTACATACCCCTGGTACCTCCAGTTTTACATCAGAAAGACAGGATAGACAGCAGTGCGGGCAGCATCTTCTTACCTACATACCCCTGGTACCTCCAGTTTTACATCAGAAAGACAGGATAGTCAGCAGTGTGAGCAGCATCTTCTTGCCTCACCATAACTGCTATCTCCAGTATTATATCAGAAAGACAAGAGGCCTTGCATAGTGCTGTTCATTGTGTCTTTCTGATCGAATACTGGGTGGTGTTGAGATAAGAAATGAACGTTCACTGACCAACGTGTGTATCTGATCTAATAATAGAGATACCAGGGCTGTTGAGTCAGAAGAAGCGGCTTATGGTACTGTCCACCCTACCTCAGCACTCCTGTTATTTTTAGTATTCGATCAGAAACACACGGTGGTCAATAGTGTGTTCAGCCTCTCCTTACCTAAACACACCTGATATTGCCAATATTAAATAAGAAAGACGGTGGGTAGCAATGTAAGCAGCCTTTCTTACCTCAACAGCTCTGATATCTTAAGGATTAGATCAGTATGTCCACTGACAGTACCTCATCCTACACATGAAGGAGAGAAATGGAGCTGCCTACTGAACATGCTCACAGGCATCTATTCTAATGTTCTGTTACTGATTTCTGTCATTGTAAAAAGGTGGTGGCCATTGTAATTCTATACTGATTTGCCAATTAAAATAAATCTGTCAGAGGGATCAACACTCCTAAGCCTTCTTTATGGATATGTAGGTCATATGAAGCTGAATAAAATTATACATTGATATCTACAATCTGATGTCTTATTCTAGAAAAATCCATGTTTTTCTTATCTGTAAATGAGTTGTTAAGATCTATTGGCCGGACACTGATCTGCATGAGAATCTGCCTAAAGAGCTTATTTTACATGGAAGGTGGCATTACCAGTGTGAACTATATAATAACTGACATTTTCCTTTTATAATCGCACACACACCTCTGCAGAAAGGTTGGAGCTAACACAGTACAGCAGAGCTAAGACAGAGCAACAGTAGCACTCTTTGTCTGATTACAACAACATTTGTAGCTGCGGTTCTCTCATAGTGCTTCAGCTTCTATCACACAAGCATACAAAATGGGGGAAGGCTGGGTAGTACAGCTGAGCTGACAGCTTTATGAGAAGACAACTGCAAATGTGCTTATTGTGTTCATAAGAAGACAAGGTTCATTTCTGCTGTACTGTGTTATTTATATTCAGGCACAACTCTGCAGCAAAGCTGCCATCACTATGAGAGGATAACTGCAGCTACAGAAGTTTGTAATGAGACAAAGTTAACTTCTGCTGTACTGTGCAGTGAGGTCAGCACTAACAGAGCTGTGTGTGGTTATGGGAGTAAAGTGTTAAGGTACCTTCACACGAAACGACATCGCTAGCGATCCGTGACGTTGCAGCGTCCTGGCTAGCGATATCGTTTCGTTTGACACGCAGCAGCGATCAGGATCCTGCTGTGATGTCGCTGGTCGCTGAATAAAGTCCAGAACTTTATTTGGTCGTCCGATCGCTGTGTATCGTTGTGTTTGAAAGCAAAAGCAACGATACCAGCGATGTTTTACACTGGTAACCAGGGTAAACATCGGGTTACCAAGCGCAGGGCCGCGCTTAGTAACCCGATGTTTACCCTGGTTACCAGCGTAAAAGTTAAAAAAACAAACAGTACATGCTCACCTGCGCGTCCCCCAGCCTCTGCTTCCTGACACTTACTGAGCGCCGGCCCTAAAGTGAAAGTGAAAGCACAGCGGTGACGTCACCGCTGTGCTGTTAGGGCCGGAGCTCAGTCAGTGTCAGGAAGCAGACGCTGGGGGACGCGCAGGTGAGCATGTACTGTTTGTTTTTTTTACTTTTACGCTGGTAACCAGGGTAAACATCGGGTTACTAAGCGCGGCCCTGCGCTTAGCAACCCGATGTTTACCCTGGTTACCCAGGGACCTCGGCATCGTTGGTCGCTGGAGAGCGGTCTGTGTGACAGCTCTCCAGCGATCAAACAGCGACGCTGCAGCGATCGGCATCGTTGTCGCTATCGCTGCAGCGTCGCTTCGTGTGAAGGTACCTTAAGTCATAGCATGTCTCACACTGATAACGTCCCTAAGCTTTGGAGGCAGAGTATCGTACAGATCTCTGTCTGGCCTGCAGATCTTAACAGCTCATTTACATATGAGAAAAGCATTGATTTCTCTGGAATAAGACACCAGATTGTGGATATCAAGGTAACATTGTATTCAGTGAATAAATGGTAAATTCTGCTCACCCTTGTGAAGGACTTCAAAGGCTCCATATGCAGAGCACAGGATTTTGTCTCTGCCCAACATGGAGACAATGTTCAAGGATTGAAGTCAGAGGCGTAGCTAGGGTTTTGGTTCAGGGGGCGCGAAGCTTCTGAGTGGGCCCCTAACCAGGTAACCTTGATTACAATTCGGTGACACACCCTAATAGTGGAGGAGTGAAGGAGAACCAACATAGATATTACCACCATACGGTCAGTGGTAAATACAGTCCTACAGAACATATAAGAGATCACAGCACAGTTACAGATAATGTCTTACCGCTTATGTTTTCTGATGGAATCTTTAACTTTTCCCGTCTTTTCCATCTGGCCCAGACCGACATGACAACTTCTTCCAGCCAGGACTCGTCTGCAGAGAATACAACAGACACATTTCACTTCTCACATTCCAGCCCCATCATCATCTATTCCCAACCTGCACAAACTCCTCATCCTGCTGATGCCCCAATACGGAGGCCTGCTGCCGTATGTGTCCCTATTACTGCACCTGATACCCCAATACTGAGCCGCTGCTGCCGTATGTGTCTCTATTACTGCACATGATACCCCAATACTGAGCCGCTGCTGCCGTATGTGTCCCCATTACTGCACCTGCTGTGTAAATTCTAAAGCACCCCCTCTAGAATATAGTAATGCCAGGTGCAAGTGCCCTAGAAAACACTGCCCATATTTTGCCCCCTAGAAAATAATATTGCCCTGTGTGCCCCTTTGATAGTCACAGTAACCCGAGTTCCCCTATAGCAATAAGTGCCCACTTTAAATTTAATAATGTCCCGAGTCTCCCCCTGTACAGCTCCCCTATACACAGCATGATGCTCTCTTATACACAGTATAATGCTCCCTCACTGTATAGTACCACCCACACAGTATACTGACCCCTTAGTAGACTCCATACCGTTTGATGGCTCCAACACTGTATGATGGCTCCATAGATAACCTCCATATAGTATAATGTGCCAGATAGTCCTCAATATAGTACAAGACAGTACCCCTATAGGCAGACCCTGTGGTATAAGGCAGCACCCCCCCATAGGCAGATCCTGTAGGGTATAAGGCAGCCCCCCATAGGCAGATCCTGTAGTATTAGGCAGCAGCCCCCCCATAGTCAGATCCTGTAGTGTATTAGGCAGCCCCTATAACAAAAAACCCCCACAATACTCACCTCTCTTCCTCCTTGTTCCAGCGGTGCTCACTGCTCCCGCTCTTGTCGTGACAGCGGGCACAGGGCGGTGACGTCACCGCGTCCACTGTCAGTGTCGGTGTCTGCGAGTGATGTCTGACGCTGACAGGGGGATGATGGGGGAAGGAGCGCAGCGCTCCTTCCCTCATCAATGCGGTGAGCTGTATCGGCTAGTTGCCGATACAGCTCACCATGCGATGACGGCGGGGGGCCCACTGCTGGCATCGGGCCCTCCCGCCTGCTCAAGGGCCCCATAGCGGCAGAGCAGGGAGATCGATTCTCCCTGCTCTGACGCAGAATGTAACTGTATCAGTAGCGTAGCTCCGGGTGGGCCCCCTCAGAGCGCGGGGCCCAGGGCGATGGCCCCCTCTGCCCCCCGGTAGCTACGCTACTGATTGAAGTGAATTTCTAGCTCAAAGCAAAGTTGAGTAAATCTTTATTTGAGGCACAATAAAATTATTGGCATTGTTGGGAAAAACCTGTAAAAATTGGTAGGATTGGGTGAAAGACTTGGTCTTGACTTTACGCGTTTCGAACACAGTATGTTAACTTAAATTCCGTCTGATAGAATGGGAGCTAGTGAGGGAAGTTAAAACTGCTAGCATAATTAACATAATGAGCTTGAGTGGAAACTGATGTGAGGACTGGCAAAGATATACACATATGAACACAGGATTATGGCGAGATACACAAAAGGAATTAGTGAATGAACACTATAGGAAAAAAATCTGAAAATCTCTCTGTTATGAAATTTAATTGAGTTTATATCGTCCCAATCAAAAGCTCTCATAGGCTATGTGTACACGTTGCGGATTTTGATGCGTTTCCGCAGCATTTTTGGACTTGCGGAATTGCATCAAATCTGCAGTGTAGTACAGTAACAATGATAGTCAATGGGAATTTGAGAATTGCTGTGCACATGCTGTGGAAAAATCCACACGGATTCGCTGCTTTTTTTTTACGCAGCATGTCGATTCTTTGTGTGGGAACGCAGCGTTTTTCACCCATTGACTATACATTGAGTAAGGCAAATCCACACACAAAAAAAACCGCATGACAATCCGCAAGTAATCCGCAAAAAAATCCGCAAGCATTTTGGCCTGCGTTTTCTGCCAAGAGATGCAGATTCTGTGCGGAAAATTCCGCAGGCTTATCCGCAACGTGTGCACATACCCATAGACTTGCACTGAGAGCTGGTGATGCAACTTCTGACTTCCAGCTAGTCAATAGTTACGATCACAAGATGGCACGGTGGGACTGAAACAACTCTGAAAAAAGATGAAGGCATCAGAGCACGTGTATAACCTTGGGGAAGGGACCTTGCATTATAAGTACCACTTCAGCGCTGCAACCCCCCTAAAAACGCTGGAGTGGTACTTTATGTAATTCAAATGGTTAAAAAACGTCTTGAACGTAATCAATTTTCACTCATTTGTCCAATCTATAGTTGGGAGACAGCTGAAAGAACCAATGAGAGACCAGGCAAATCAAGCCCATGTTGCTACCTAGAAGCTCATGTTGCTACCTAGAGGCCCATGGTGCTACCTAGAAGCCCATGTTGCTACCTAGAAGCCCATGTTGCTGTCAGTTGATCCGTATGAAGAGCGGAAGGAAATATTAGCAAATGCACATTTTTCAGGAGCTTGGGTTTGTTAGACAACAAGATGCGATATTTGATACATTTGGCATCCCCTGTAATGCAGCAGAACATATTAGTATGATATCTGAGCTATTTTTCTGGCAAGCACATGTGTCTTTGGTATTAACACAAGGACATCTATGCCTGGTGGTGACAGATCGTACTCTAGTGGAGATCTAACATTTGACAGAGGAACCTGGGGCAGGTGATGATAACTTGGGATCACACAGTCCGCTAATGTGCTCTGCTGCAAATCTCTGTGGAACTCTTGCCTGGCAGCTTTTTATTTAGTTGCTTATATCAAGAATTTGGTTGATATTATGCCAGCATATGTAATGGTCTCCGGTCATATCCACAACCACTTTACACAAGATAAGTACGGTATGTCAGCAAGAACAAGCCGTTGGATAAAGTTGAGCATATAGGAGCTTTATAATCCGCATAAGTGACTATATTGATGTACATTTTGACTTAAATACAGGTTAAGGATTTGGAAACAGTTTTACAAATGAAAATCCATTTCATATAGCCAAATAAAGTTGTTTCTGGAACAAGTGAATGAATTCCTGCAAGCTCGGGTGAAAAATGTCTACAGCAGAACTCCTGTTAAAATGCCAGGTTTTTGACATATAAAAAAATTGTTGAAATATCCTTTTGGATTTATGACAGCATTCAGTCTTTTTGACTAGGAGTCCATCAGCTTGGCACATCCAGATTTGGCAATCCTTGCCCACTCTTCCTTGCATTAATCTTCCTTGCATTAACCCATTACTTGCCAAATTACCGTATATACTCAAGTACAAGCCGACCCGAGTATAAGCCGTCCCCCCTAATTTTGCCACAAAAAACTGGGAAAACTTATTGACTCGAGTATAAGCCTAGGGTGAAAATGCAGCAGCTACCGGTGAATTTCAAAAATAAAAATAGATGCTCCATACCATTCATTATTGCCCCATAGATGCTCCATATAAAGCTGTGCCATATATAATGCTCCATACCATTGATTATTGCCCCATATATTATCCATATATAGCTGTGCCATATAGAATGCTCTGCACCGTTCATTATGGCCCCATAGATGCTCCATATAAAGCTGTGCCCCATATACAATGCTCTGCACCGTTCATTATGGCCCTATAGATGCTCCATATAAAGCTGTGCCATATATGCTCTGCACCGTTCAGTTTGGCCCCATAGATGCTCATTATAAAGCTGTGCCCTACATGCTCTGCACCGTTCAGTTTGGCCCCATAGATGCTCCTTATATAGCTGTGCCCTATATGCTCTGCACCGTTCAGTTTGGCCCCATAGATGCTCCTTATATAGCTGTGCCCTATATGCCCTGCACCGTTCAGTTTGGCCCCATAGATGCTCCTTATAAAGCTGTGCCCTATATGCTCTGCACCGTTCAGTTTGGCCCCATAGATGCTCCTTATAAAGCTGTGCCATATATGCTCTGCACCGTTCAGTTTGGCCCCATAGATGCTCCTTATATAGCTGTGCCCTATATGCCCTGCACCGTTCAGTTTGGCCCCATAGATGCTCATTATAAAGCTGTGCCCTATATGCTCTGCACCGTTCAGTTTGGCCCCATAGATGCTCCTTATAAAGCTGTGCCATATATGCTCTGCACCGTTCAGTTTGGCCCCATAGATGCTCCTTATATAGCTGTGCCCTATATGCTCTGCACCGTTCAGTTTGGCCCCATAGATGCTCCTTATAAAGCTGTGCCCTATATGCTCTGCACCGTTCAGTTTGGCCCCATAGATGCTCATTATAAAGCTGTGCCCTATATGCTCTGCACCGTTCAGTTTGGCCCCATAGATGCTCATTATAAATCTGTTCCCTGTATGCTCTGCACCGTTCAGTTTGGCCCCATAGATGCTCCATATATAGCTGTGCCCTATATGCTCTGTACCGTTCAGTTTGGCCCCATAGATGCTCCTTATAAAGCTGTGCCATATATAATGCTCTGCACCGTTCATTATGGCCCCATAGATGCTCCATATAAAGCTGTGCCATATATAATGCTCTGCACCATTCAGTATGGCCCTATAGATGCTCCTTATAAAGCTGCCCCATATACAATGCTCTGCACCGTTCAGTTTGGCCCCATAGATGCTCATTATAAATCTGTTCCCTATATGCTCTGCACCGTTCAGTTTGGCCCCATAGATGCTCCTTATAAAGCTGTGCCCTATATGCTCTGCACCGTTCAGTTTGGCCCCATAGATGCTCCTTATAAAGCTGTGCCCTATATGCTCTGCAGCGTTCAGTTTGGCCCCATAGATGCTCCACATAAATCTGTGCCATATATAACGCTGCTGCTGCTGCAATAAAAAAACAAAACACATACTCACCTCTCTTGCTTGCAGCTCCCCAGCGTCCGGTCCCGGCGTCTCTCCGCACTGACTGATCAGGCAGAGGGCGCCGCGCACACTATATGCGTCATCGCGCTTTCTGACCTGCACAGTCAGAGCGAAGAGACGCCGGGAAGACAGAGCGGCGCCCGGCATGTGGATCGTGGACAGCTAAATATGCGATACTTACCTGCTCCCGGCGTCCCGCTCCTTCCCCCGGACAGCTGGTCTCCGGGTGCCGCAGCCTCTTCCTCTATCAGCGGTCACCGGCACCGCTGATTAGAGAAATGAATATTCATTTCTCTAATGAGCGGTCCCACGTGACCGCTGAACAGGGGAAGAGCTGCGGCACCCGGAGACCGTGGGACGGGCAGGGGGAGCGTCAGGATTGCCGGGACTAGGTAAGTATGCCTCAGCGCTCTCTCCCCCTCACCCGCCGACCCTGCCACAGACCGTGACTCGAGTATAAGCCGAGAGGGGCACTTTCAGCCCAAAAATTTGGGCTGAAAATCTCGGCTTATACTCGAGTATATACGGTAAAATTTTTACAAGTACGGATTTTTTCAGAAAAGGGTGTCCCAATATTCATTTAGAAATGGCAATGACATGCATTCCTATTTTGAAAACATTCATTTTACAAACACAACACAAAAAATTGGACCTAATTATAAAATCTTAGTTGCTAGAAGCTAAAGATTAGGCGTCCCAAAAAAAGGACATTGGTAGATAATGGGTTAACACTACAAATCTGTCAGATTGTGAAAGCATCTATGTACAGCGCCTTCTTTAGGTCAACTAACAGATTTTCAATTGGCTTCAGGTCTGAGCTCAGGCCAGCCATTCCAAAACTATTATATTCTTCTGTTAAAGTCATTATTTTGTTGATTTGAAGGTATGCTTGAGGTCATTGTCGAAAGGTGAAATTCCTTTTACTTTTCAGCAGAGGTCTGAAGGTTTTGTTGCCAAAATGACTGATCTTTGGAACTGTTATAAATCCCTCCTCTCTAACTAAAACTCCAGTTGTTGAAATATGAGCCCAAAGCATAATGCTGCCTCTACAATGCTTCACTGTGGGTATTGTGTTCTTTTGGTGATGCAATGTTGGCTTTGCTACACCCCCTCCTCCAGGGATTCTTCCTGAATCTTGAAGGCTGGTGAAGTCTATGATCTCTGACCACTACTATCAGAGCCAGCATTCAGCTAAAAATGTTTTACTGGGGTCCAGATTTTGTTCTACGTGGCAGCCAGGTGTGGTGCCAAATGCTGTCAACCTTCATCTCTCCTGGCAGATGCAATAACTGATAACTCTTGCCAGTCACAAGAAGCTCCACATTAGCGGTCACATAATTCAGCGTTATGTGTTAATCTAAATACTGATAATAATACATAACGTCCTCATATTTCACGAGCCATTGTAAGGAGGCTGTGAAATATGAGGAGGCAAGCCTTTGACTTACTGCATGCTGAGGAAAGGGTGGCCTTCTGTGATCACTAATGGACGGGGGATGAGCTAACGTGAGGGAAGGTAAACGACTGACTACTGGGGACATGAGGAGAGGTCCTCAGTGACGAATGGGGTAGTGGTGGGTAGCGTGTTCAACTCAAGTTTTACAGCTACCATTAAAGAGCTCTCTCTTCAAAAACAAGGTAGATGTAAGGCCAGATTTTACATTTTTATGGGCATTAATATATATAATTTATTTAGTTTTAAAAGGCATAATGTTATTTTATCGGTAATTACTGTACATGAATTATCACTCCCAGTGAGGTTCACAATCATCAGTATGGCATATTGTGGCTGGCTCCTAGATCTCCTGTTATTTGTCCTGACCGGACATATACCCTTTCGTGTTACTTAGAGATTTGTCACATTAGAAGATAATTTACTGCAGTTCCCTTTTCCCTAATTAATCATCTCCAATGATTCTATGTAGAAAATGAGACCTTGTTGTATATAATGTACATTTTTCCTGGCCTACTACAAAAAACATCATTTTCTTCCTTATTTCCATTCGTTTGTATGATGCCAACATTTTCTGCAACTTGTCAGTTTGTTTTGTTGAGTCACCATTATGTGAATACAAAACAGACGTAACAATGAAAGCGACTTGTAAGCAGACCAATAGTTGTTCACATAGTGTAGCCTGTCCAAATGCATCATTCATGTTGTTGATATCTGGACTATCCATTGTTTTTGTGCAGTCTTTCCAACAATTCTCGGATTGTGAGCCTTCTGTCACAGCTGGAGAAGATCAACGCAGAGTCATCGGCCCTGGATATAGATAATGCCAGGTTTGTCACTGCAAAAATCCTCCACTTGGCACATACCCAAGGTATGGACCTTTTCTATGCTATGAACCTGAAGTGATAATAAAATATTCTTCACATTTCAGGGCTATTACTGGTCATAGGGTTATTCTCATCGCCATAGATGTATATTTTTTAATCATGCTTGTAAAAATGAGCACTTTTGTAATTTATGGTTTATTAGAATTTGCAGCCGTTTCTGAGATATTAACACTTTTGTTTATAACTTGTTGCGTAGGTGAACGACCACCACTATCTAGATTGTAAGCACTGCAATGATGCTGATGTATTAGGCTACAACCATGCACTTTAGCGATCCTGCCAGCTGCACGGTAGCTCTAAAAAACTCAATAGAATAGAGCCTGTAAGCACTGTGCATGGGAGTCCACCACTGCTAGACAGCAGTGGTGGTCTGTCACCTAGGCAATGAGCTGTATGCAAAAGAAAAAAGTATTAATATCTCAGGTACGTCTAATAATTTTAATAAACAGTAATTTAAGACATGTTCATCAGCAGCATGGAGTTTATACAGCAGTACTGAGCACTGTAGCTGTGAACTCTGCTCTGGGATAACTACTGCATAATCTGGTTGTTTCTGCCTGTTTTCTCACACTACTCTTCACTTTTCCTCTCCCCTATCCTCTGCATGCACTTCAATATATCGTTTCAACTGTCACCTCACTGTTCTGAGAGCCCATCTAGACTGATATGAGCAGTTTTTCATAGTGAATGGTGACTAGTTTAGGAATCAAAATGGATGCAGAAAAGCTGAGCAAAAAGCAAATTTCTCTGATAAGATATTTTACAATGTTTATTACATTTGATTTATGTAAAGTTTGTTGTAACAGGTGCTCGTTACTGTCACGATATTGTATGAAATATCATATAAGTTTAGTTTCTCTTGTTAGCCCAAGCTGTGGGCTAAAAACCCCCTTCCCTTTCACTCAGGCAAGAGCTTGCCTTGTCAATGTATGTGGGGGAGTTTTATTGAAGAAAGGAATTTACGACCGGCATAGCTGCAGTGGAAAGTTGTGCTAGCAGAAACTGGTCTGATCTCCCTTTTAAAACATGAGGCTCTTTGTTCTGTTTTAGTAAGATATTGGGCCAACGGTTTTGTCTAGGAAAGTGCTGGGTCCAGTTTGTGAATCTCCATCGACGGTTCTGTCAGCTACTCTAAACATGAGCTTCTAACTCCATCAGGTAAAAAGTAGGGATTTCTCTGTAATTATGCATCACAAATAGGACATATTTGATCTCATTAGAATGCCAACGTTAATACGAGATGAATGCTGGGTTTGTTATGACTATGACATGTTCTGTAGAACTGTATGTTCTATAGGCATTAGACAAATTTAGGTTGAATTTAGTTAAACTGAAGAGATAGGAGGGTCTGGGAAAACGAACCCTTTTTGTGATGTCATCAGGCTGAGCTATAAGTCTGCCAGGCACCCCAGCCTGGTGTCTGTCTGCTGGAGCCTATGTGAGTCTGACTTGAAGAGCTGTTCCTAACCAGAGTCCTCATGCATTGGGACATATGGGAACTCCACTAGCCTGGTTGCCTCAAATGATCTAAACACATGTAAGTGTTATTTGTCATTTAACCCCTGTTATTTTTATAATTACCTCTGTACATATTTGCAATTGTCTCTTTTTGTAACAACCTTGTAATATTTTTCTATAAACACTGCCTAAACTTTAATGGGGTATAATATTTAATACTAGATTCCTTCTTCATGCTCTAAAACGTACCCCAAGTCTTCTGTAGGGAATTACGCTACTGTTTTGGGTTCGCTTTGGACCCGTTTAATCGAAGCTGGTGGCAGCATCCCGTGTGCGGGCCTTTGGGTGTCGTCGTAGCGACTGCGGCGTTGATAATTATTGTTCCTGCCTGAGCGGGAGTATTTATATCGCCTCGCTGCAGCGTGCCCAATAGCCAGTACATAGCAGGCAGCCTTTCTGGCGACTAGTTACTTTAGGTGCAGTACCTAATCTGACCTGAGGGTAAGGGGGGCGCCAGAGAGCTGCAAGTTTCAAGTGGAACTGTAAGCGGGATATACATAAATCCCTGCAGTTCGTGGTATATTGAAGAGCAGTGGGATACCTAAAATAAGCCCCTGCTGTAAACTAAGAGGTCAATAGCTTTGTGTGTGTTTTTTCATCACATTGTAGCAGTGGAGGGATAACTAAAATAAGCCCCTGCACATATGATAGCCGTCTGTTGGGCTAAAGTCACCCCGATCCGCGACGTAGGGGTGACGGTCACGGTGTGAATCGTGACATCGGTGGCAGCGGTGTGGATTCGTGACAAATTGGTGGCCGCGGTGGGATCTTAGAGCATTAGTGATTTGGTTTGAGCAATAATTCCTCTCACTAAAAACTTGCAAAGTTCTTGCAAGGACTCTGCGCAAATAAGTTTGGAGAACGAACTCAGTGTTATTAGTCCTGAGACAATTGTGTGTACTGGTAATTATCCCTTCCCTTTCTCTTCGTTTTTCTGTCCTATCTTTTATTTGGCAACCATGGTTGTGCTGGGAGAAACCTTTTATGAGCAGCAGTCCAGAGACACCCTTATTGCCTTATGCAAGTCACAGCACATTGACTTTGCAGGCAAAAACAAAGCCCAACTGGTCGCAGATCTGGTGCAATGGGAAGCCGCTCTAGACCACTCTGAGCCCAGTTGCCGCAGAAGCCAGCACAAGCGAACATGGTGCTGCAGCAGAGGTCCAACCACTGAATGCCGGCCCGATTAGCAACCAGGGCGGATTGAACCCCCACCTGCTGGCGGTCTTGGAACTACTCCCCGACGATGACCGTGATGGACGTCGGCAGCTGATCCAGCAATACCAGGAGCGAGCCGAGCGAGAGGTCCGAGCCGAGCGGCAAGCGGAGCGGGAGTACCAGCTGCAGTTAGCCCGACTGCAAATGCAGGGGTGAGCCCAGCAGCGCTCAGATACCGAAGCCCCGGCCCGATCACTTTCCTGTTATGGAAAAAGACGGGGACTTGGACACTTTTCTGCGGGCCTTTGAGAAAGCCTGCAGGCAGTACCAGCTGCCTACACAAGAATGGGCACGATACCTGACACCAGGGCTGAGAGGCAAAGCTCTGGAGGCGTTTGCTGCCCTCCCTCAAGAACAAGATGGTGACTATGAGGCCATCAAGCAGGCTCTGATAGCCAAGTACCAGCTTACACCTGAGGTGTACCGTAGAAAGTTCTGGAACCTCCACCGTGGCCCACATGACAGCTACGGCGATGTGGCACATGGACTCAGGACCCACTTTCACCAGTGGATCCAAGGACTGTCAGTGACCACCTTTGAGCAGCTGGAAGACCTGATGATCAAAGACCAGTTCTTACATCTTTGCCCAGCTGTTGTGCGACAGTTCGTGATGGACAGAGAACCCAAAGACGTGACGAAAGCAGCGCAGATTGCCGATGCCTATGAGGCCAACCGTAGATCGGAAGTGTGGAAGCCAGTCACCACCAGCTGGAGAGGGGGTAAGCCTGCAACCAACGCCAGTACCCCTGCCAGCCAACACCCCACAAGTCTTGTCCCCGTAGCCTACAGCATCTGGTGGCAGCATCCCGTGTGCGGGCCTTTGGGTGTCGTTGTAGCGACTGCGGCGTTAATAATTATTGTTCCTGCCTGAGCGGGAGTATTTATATCGCCTCGCTGCAGCGTGCCTAATAGCCAGTACATAGCAGGCAGCCTTTCTGGCGACTAGTTACTCTAGGTGCAGTACCTAATCTGACCTGAGGGTAAGGGGGGCGCCAGAGAGCTGCAAGTTTCAAGTGGAACTGTAAGTGGGATATACATAAATCCCTACAGTTCGTGGTATATTGAAGAGCAGTGGGATACCTAAAATAAGCCCCTGCTGTAAACTAAGAGGTCAATAGCCTTGTGTGTGTTTTTTCATCACATTGTAGCAGTGGAGGGATAACTAAGATAAGCCCCCTGCACATGTGATAGCCGTCTGTTGGCCTAAAGTCACCCCGATCCGTGACGTAGGGGGTGACGGTCACGGTGTGAATCGTGACATATTGGTGGCAGCGGTGTGGATTCGTGACCGTTACAATTAGTGATTGATGGCATGTCACTGGGGATCATGAGAACTTTGTTTTTTCCACATATAGTTTTACCTTGCAAATATTTATAAAGCCATAGTGTGTAGGTTACATTCTATAAGGGCCCGTCATTTTCCATCGAATCCTATAGGTGACATCTGATAACACCTTATTCGAGCACACTCGCTCATCGCTAATCTAGCAGTTTGATTTCAGGTACCTTATCCTCCTGTTCTTGGGGAGAGCTGCCACCAGAGGAGTCTACTTTCCAAATAAGTTTCAGTAGGTGGGGAACTTTTATCAGAAGTATTTTTCACATTATTTGATGATGTAAGACTTTATTGAAGTTGGAGAATGCTTTGAATTCCGTAGAGCAGGTCTGGGCTTTAAAACTGGGCCGAACCAATAGGCTGAAATTTTAGTTGTAGTAGTGATGTTACTGCTAGAGCAGAGGAAAGTGACTAACTGCTTATTTGTATTAGTGGAAAACTCTTTTAATGGAGTTATCTAGTGCTGCACAACCCCGTTTGTAAATGCCCACAGTCTATTGTATTGTATAGGTGTTTTCCGGTTATAAGTTTCTGGATTCTCCCCTAGGCTAGTACTGCTGCTCTAGTCTGTTTACTGGCTGTAGCAGTGAGAGCACGATTACAACATGTACCACTTCTGCAGCCATCCACGGAGTTCAGCAGCTCATGCTGTCTACATTAGCAAAGCTGCTGAACTCTGCTATTGCCATTTTCTGTCACTACTGCAGTCAATTAATGGAGACCGTAATGGTGGCGGAGAGGGGGTACTGAAATCGGCGAGAGTAACATCTGGTTTTATTCTTTTAATTCATTCTTGGCCATTAAAGGACAGAAACTTATAACCTGAAAAAAATCATTCAATAACAAAAATTATGGTTACCTCCTGCACCTCCACCATTTAGCCACTTTGAGCCCTATGTCCTTGCTGCGCCTGTGACATAAACAGTGTCTTTGGTTGTATGGCAGGGATTTTATATCTGCTGCTGTTGCAGTGCGGTAGCTCTGGCAACATAAGTGGGAATCCTCATATTGTGCTGTTGGAGTGAGGCGGGAAGCATCCATGCATACTGTAACCAGTGCCGGCAGATAGGTGAGCTCACGGAGTGGCGCCTTAGCAGTCAGGCATGCACAACATGCAACCTATCACGTGTACCCGAGCATAACGCTTTCAAGTCAAGTTCACACCGCCATAGAACCCTGGTACTGCCCAACAGCGCTATCAGCACCCATTTATCAGAATAAAAACTATAATTTGTGAAACTATGTTTACCTGTCCATGGCCAGACTGGGACAGCCCAAGGGTTGGATGTTTCTCATGGGCTGCACTTTGTTCACATCCACAGTTGACCATATTGTTGGGTTTTACCCATCCACTGATAAGTGGCAATGGCCTAGCATGGGAGGACAGGGGGCAAAACGTAACTCCCACCACTGCTAATTCTTCATGAAACAGTACAGGTCCTTCTCAAAAAATTAGCATATAGTGTTAAATTTCATTATTTACCATAATGTAATGATTACAATTAAACTTTCATATATTATAGATTCATTATCCACCAACTGAAATTTGTCAGGTCTTTTATTGTTTTAATACTGATGATTTTGGCATACAACTCCTGATAACCCAAAAAACCTGTCTCAATAAATTAGCATATCAAGAAAAGGTTCTCTAAACGACCTATTACCCTAATCTTCTGAATCAAATAATTAACTCTAAACACATGCAAAAGATACCTGAGGCTTTTAAAAACTCCCTGCCTGGTTCATTACTCAAAACCCCCATCATGGGTAAGACTAGCGACCTGACAGATGTCAAGAAGGCCATCATTGACACCCTCAAGCAAGAGGGTAAGACCCAGAAATAAATTTCTCAACAAATAGGCTGTTCCCAGAGTGCTGTATCAAGGCACCTCAATGGTAAGTCTGTTGGAAGGAAACAATGTGGCAGAAAACGCTGTACAACGAGAAGAGGTGACCGGACCCTGAGGAAGATTGTGGAGAAGGACCGATTCCAGACCTTGGGGAACCTGAGGAAGCAGTGGACTGAGTCTGGTGTGGAAACATCCAGAGCCACCGTGCACAGGCGTGTGCAGGAAATGGGCTACAGGTGCCGCATTCCCCAGGTAAAGCCACTTTTGAACCATACAGAAGCGCCTGACCTGGGCTACAGAGAAGCAGCACTGGACTGTTGCTAAGTGGTCCCAAGTACTTTTTTCTGATGAAAGCAAATTTTGCATGTCATTCGGAAATCAAGGTGCCAGAGTCTGGAGGAAGACTGGGGAGAAGGAAATGCCAAAATGACTGAAGTCCAGTGTCAAGTACCCACAGTCAGTGATGGTGTGGGGTGCCATGTCAGCTGCTGGTGTTGGTCCACTGTGTTTCATCAAGGGCAGGGTCAATGCAGCTAGCTATCAGGAGATTTTGGAGCACTTCATGCTTCCATCGGCTGAAATGCTTTATGGAGATGAAGATTTCATTTTTCAGCACGACCTGGCACCTGCTCACAGTGCCAAAACCACTGGTAAATGGTTTACTGACCATGGTATTACTGTGCTCAATTGGCCTGCCAACTCTCCTGACCTGAACCCCATAGAGAATCTGTGGGATATTGTGAAGAGAAAGTTGAGAGACGCAAGACCCACTCACACTCACACTCTGGATGAGCTTAAGGCCGCTATTGAAGCATCCTGGGCCTCCATAACATCTCAGCAGTGTCACAGGCTGATTGCCTCCATGCCACGCCGCATTGAAGCAGTCATTTCTGCCAAAGGATTCCCGACCAAGTATTGAGTGCATAACTGAACATTATTATTTTATGGTTTTTTTGTTTGTTATTAAAAAACACTTTTATTTGATTGGCCGGGTGAAATATGCTAATTTATTGAGACAGGTTTTTTGGGTTATCAGGAATTGTATGCCAAAATCATCAGTATTAAAACAATAAAAGACCTGACAAATTTCAGTTGGTGGATAATGAATCTATAATATATGAAAGTTTAATTGTAATCATTACATTATGGTAAATAATGAAATTTAACACTATATGCTAATTTTTTGAGAAGGACCTGTATAGGAATGCAGTGAGTGCTTGCCCAGTGAGCTAGATAAGTAAAGCAGCCAGCATTAACATCTTGGATGGTTCTGCAGCCTCCTGTGCAGAGCGAAGCAATCAAATGGCTTTAATCATCGACTGCTGAGCTCTGCAAAAGTAGCAACTGAGATGACAAAACGACGATGAAGTGAACTTAGGCAACGCCGTAGATGACAATGTAGTGTGCAGTAACCAATGACATACTCCTTTTCACTGCTGTGCTCTGCATAGGCAGTGACTGAAATGAAAAATATCTGTACTGTGCTCTCCACCAGCTCTCTTCTCACTGACAGATTAGGGACAGCTCCTTTAGCAGATGTCGAGATGTCGAAGTGTTCTCTGTATAAAAGCAAAACAAAAAAATAATAAAAACGCATTTACATCCTTTTTCTAGTCCTACCTAAGGTTAGGACACGGGTTGGGTTTAGGGCTAGTGTTATAAAATATTTACCGTAAATAAACACAAAATTGCAATAAAAAGAAAATAATTATGTACCAATATGTGACAAATTTCAGCAGGGTCGTCATTACATTCACATTTACAGTAAAGTGAGCGATGACTGCAAGCGATTGCCTACAGGCAGGATATACTGTACATTTATTTTCTCCCTGTTGCGGCTCTTCCATTATGGCAGACAGGATTTATTAACCTGCGGATTAACCCTATATTTGCAGGTAAAATCTGCTTTTTGAATATGACAGCTTCTCTTTAAGGTACACAAACTCATCACATTGATGGAAGTTGAATAAACGTTGGTTTGTCTGCTGTACTGCATATTGCTATGATTTAGTGTGCCTTCATTCCCAGTTATTTCTTGGTAGCGGCACATCAGTAATTAAACTATTATTAATGACATATCGCTAGCCTGCTATTAGCCTTTAAGCCTTGGCTGGATTACAAAGAATAGTGTTTCCAGTGAGGAATTTCATGATTTGCCTTTAAGCCAAAGAACATAACAACTTGTAATAACTGTCATAATGCACTGTAAACATCACATGTAGTGGAAAAATCATGATGGCTAAAAATAATGTAACTTCGGCTGGCCGACCAGCTCTGTGCCGGTCTCATGGGGAGTGTCTTGGCATTTGTCAGCATTCATCAGCATGTCAGAGGTGCTGTAAGAGAACTGTACTGTACGCTTCACCTTGCTGGCTCATCGGCTATGACCGCATTTCAGAGAGATATCCGGAAACCACTTGTGGTGGATGGTAAGTATAGGAAACCGTGTGCTTGTGTGGATGTTGTCTTGGGGTCACAAACATTATTGAGGAATATCGTTAGGCCATGTTCACACGCTCAGTATTTGGTCAGTATTTTACCTCAGTATTTGTAAGCCAAATCCAGGAGTGGGTGATAATACAGAAGTGGTGACGTGTTTCTATTATATTTTTCCTCTGATTGTTCCACTCCTGGTTTTCATTTACAGATACTGAGGTAAAATACTGACCAAATACTGATAGTGTGAGAGTAGCCTTAGGCCACGGGCACACGTTGAGTATTTGGTGAGTTTTTTACCTCAGTATTTGTAAGCCAAGATCAGGAATGGGTGATAAATGCAGAGGTGGCGACGTGTTTGTTATACTTTTCCTTTGATTGTGCCCCTCCTGGTTTTGGCTTGTACCTACTGACCAAATACTGATCGTGTGACCATAGCCTTATAGGGAACCTGCCATGATGAAAATGATATCTGTTCTGCATGCAGGATATTATAGAATGGCAAGAGCAAAGATCGGACTGATGTACATGTTTGTTGGGAAAGTTTCAGTAAAACTTGACATTTATTACTTGCTCTCCATGGTGTTAGTATGCATATGAGTCCAGTGGGCGGTTCTATTCAGTGATTGACAGTCTTCTCTGATGACAGAGATAGCTGTCAATCATTAGTAGGACTTCTATGCACGCAAACAGGGATTTCAGTGAATGCAATGCAAGGTTATCCTGAATGTTTTCCAACAAACCTATAATTCTACTTATTTTTTTTCTTCTTTGTTTTCAAATATTTTTAATTGATTGATATTATGAGGAAAGATAAGGTAAGTACGGGTAAACAAAGGAGAAACAAATTTGGAAATGAGGGGGGGAATGAATATATGGAGAAATAATACAGGAAGCAGTTTACATAAGTTGGATCAATCAGCATATTTTTTTCTTCTTTGCATACCATGCTGTCCATAGATCGGACTGCATGTACCGTGGGACAGGTTCCCTCTAAGTTAGGCATAAGCTGGGTGTATGTAAAATCCATGACATGAAATATTATATCTGTTCCTTTTATAATGTTACCAGCATGTATGGCAGCTGTTTCAAATATACCACCCAATGTGTCCAAATGTACAATACTAAAGGCCCCCCACACATTTTAGAGTCAGCTGATTCTGTAGATTTTGGCTGACTATTAACTAAGGTGTATGGGCATGCAGAGACCCCTGAAAAGTTAAGGTCATGCTTCATATCAACTTTGAATAAAGACCGCAGCTGTGTGCAGTATGATCTTTTGCATCAGCCATCTGTGTGATTTCACTTTATGCAGAAATAAGCCGGACCTTTCACCATATTTTTCATGTTGAACTGGACACACAATGTAAAAGTTGCTGCAGAGTGGAATAAAATGTTTTCATTTTTAATTTCACCTCTCCGTTGCAGAGATATTAGCAATCAAAGGGTAAGTTCTCACAGGGCGTTTTTGCTGTTTTTTTTTGCTGCGTCTTTTTATGCTAATTCTCAGCTGCTTTTTACAGTACCAGCAAAGCCTATGAGATTTCAGAAATCTCATGCAAACGCATTAGGTTTTTGTGTAGTCAGAATTTTGTGCTTTGCAGCGTTTTTTTGACATACGGCATGTCACTTCTTTCAGCTTTTTTTCAGATTTTTTTCAGCGTTTTTCACCCATTGACTTGAATGGGTGGTGAAAAAAACGCTGCAAATCCGCTAGGTTGACATTTCTTGCAGCGTATTTGGTGCAGAAAAGTCAAGGAGAGCCGGATGTGACGTCACACTCGGCTCTGCTACATCTAGATGACAGGCTGCACGATGCGTCCATGCAGCCTGTCATCCAGCAGCGACATTAGTGTTTGACACGCTGTCATATGCATGACAGTGCGGCAAACACCTCTTCTTACAGCGGGGAGCGCTCAGCTGTGATCGGAGGTGTAAACTCACGTCCGATCACTAGTGTCAGGTGATGGGACTACTGATCCCATCATCTGACACCTACAGCCGCTAATTACAGTGAGAGCAGGAGCAGCGGATGGGAGTTTTTATCTGCCGCTCCTGCGCTATAAATAAATAAATAAAAACTGGCGTGAGCTCCCCCCTAATTTTGATAACCAGCTAAAGCTCACAATTGGGGGCTGGTATTCTGAGGCTGGTAAGGGGCCATTATTATAGGCCCCCCCCCAGCCTAAAAATAGCAACCCGCAGCTGCCCAGAAGAGGTGCATCTATTAGATGCGCCAATTCTGGTGCTTTGCCCGGCTCTTCCCACTTGCCCTGTAGCTGTGGCAAGCGGGGTAATAAGGGGTTGATGTCACCTTGCTATTGTAAGGTGACATTAAGCCGGCTTAGTAATAGAGAGAGGCGTCAATAAGACACCTATCCATTAGTAATCCTATAGAAATTAAAGGGTTAAATAAACACACACACATGCAGAAAATGTATTTTAATGAAATAAAATACACAGTTTTGACCATATTTTTATTGTTCTGCCATTCCAAAACAAAACCCTCGATCTTCTGTAATAAAAATAAAATAAAAAAGCAAAAGGATTCTCCCTGATCCGTCGTAGTCCGATATATCGAGTGTCCCACACAGTATCTGGGGGAAATAAAGCTTACTACTGGGAGCGCTGCTAATGCGACCACTCCCAGCTGTAAGCGACTGGGTAATGAATGAGCTGGAGCGGGCACAGGCTCAGTAACTAGCGGTGATTTCACCAAGTCTGCACTCGCTCACAGCCTGACCTGAGGTAACCTCCGGACCGTGGGAAAATGCCAGAGAAGAGGATACCGCTGGTAATGTATCTATTCTATCAATCTATCTATTCTTTCAATCTATCAATTCATTCTATCTACAGGAAGTTTTTTTTTTTCTCTGTGTCCATTCAACTTTATTGGCTTGCACAAAGAGAAAAAAAACGCATGAAAAGAAACTCACCAAAAACGTGGCAAAACCGCTGCAAAAAACGCACCAAAAACGCTCCTAAACCTGCGGTTTTGACGCAGCTTCTTTCCTGCCAAGATGATCAGGTTTTACTGCAGAAAAAAAACGCAGCAAAAACGCCCTGTGTGAACTTACCCAAAGTGTTTGACACGTATTGTGTTATCAAAGTATTTTCACTGGGGGCGTGTAGTTCTTCACCCTCTATGATGCTGACCAATCATATGCAGGCAGCAACACTCAAAAAAAAAAAAAAAAAAAAAAGAACACGCCCACACGATACCTTGGAGCATATATCTTACTGTGTGCGCCGAACTTCATGTAGCACAAAAGTGTTGCAACTTTTCAAAGTGTTTTACTCCAGAAATTTGGCATAAACCCTTAGAATTGGTCCCTAGGTGAGCAAAATTAAAAATTGTGGGGGACATTTATCATTGTATTTTGCCAAAACCTTTTTTGCACATTGTATAATTTAATTGTCAAATGCCTAAATATCAATTTTTTTCTGCCATTGATTACACAATTTACAAAAAAAAAAAAAAAATGAGAAGAGAGGTTGTTAAATTTTTGGTTAATGATGGCATTTCTATATAAGTCACAACAAAAGTTAAATCTTAAAGACAAAGTAATGCTTTCTTCAAAAAAGGCATGGAATGAACAAATACATTCATGTTGATCTCGTTTTTATCATCCATGAAAAAAATTGCCAATTTCTGCAAAATTGTACAATGACGTGTGGCATTTAACTCATTGGTCTTCAGACGTTTCTAGCATGAAGGATACTGTTAAGCTTAAAACTTGCTCCAAATTTGGCATTTAGGTGTGATATTTGTTTAAATGTCGTAGAGTCGCAGTGAGTACGCTAAAGACTTGTCACAAATGACCCCATCGTTTTGTATACAGCAGCTGTGATGTGTGCATTATGAAGAGCTGCAGCAACCTTCTCTGTCCTTGGGCCATGTGCAGAAATTCAGCGATTCATTAAGACTGGTGTAGCTCACGCCAATCCTAATGAAGCGCTCGTTGGAGTACGTTGACTTGATTCATTAAGCGTCATGCGCGACTTAATGAATCAGGCGTGTCTAATATCTAGCGTACGCCATCGCCAGGACTGTACACCAGCTGGAGGCTGGCAGACTTTTTTTTTGGCTGCTGAGCAACATTGAATTCTTTTGGGGTCTGGAGGTAGTTCCTCGTGTGGTAATGATCCATGCCTGGTAATTTTGCGGTTTACGATTGCATTTGAATAATTTGGAAGGCTTGTGCTTGTGATATGTGACCTATAAACATAAGTCCCATTTCTTTCTTTTTTCTTTATTTTATAGAAAAAACTAGAAAGGAAATGACTGCCAAAGGGTCCACGGGTGTGGAAGTCATACTCTGTACACTTGAGGTGAGGCATATTGTGTTTGTGCAGTCATCTGCATCGTATTCTTCTTTGTACAAGTGTTTTTCCTGTAAGTTATATAGACCTCTAAATTACAGTACACTTTCAGTTACGTATAGGGTATTCCCATCTCCTAGACCCTATCTCAATATGTAGTAGCTGTAATAATATTGGCAAATACCTCTAATTAGAAATGTAGTCTAGTTCTTCCGATTCGCTTTGTCGTTTGCCCCATGTGAAGGGCATTGCATTAGCTTAGCTGTTAGTGGTCATAAGCATGGATACCAAAGCTACTACAATGCCCTGCACATGGGGTAAGCGACTTAGCGAATCAGAAGAACTATACTACATTTCTAATTGGAGGTATTTGTTAATATTGTTACCATTAAAGCTTCTGTGCATGAGAGTTCTTAAGACTGCTCATTTCACAATAGATCAACATTCTCACTGGTGCATTGTCCTGTGTAAACAGGACTCAGGCTGCCATAGTTCTCGGCAGTAAATGTGCACTGACCCATCGATTACAGATCGTTCAGCGCATCTCGTTTACTTCGGTCTTACCATGTAAACAGGATATTAAACGATTGATGATCAGTAAACGTTTAATGACTGGAAGTAGTTTATTGCCACCAGTCCGTGTAATCAGACTCTACCATTTTCAACATTTTTTTTTTTTTTAGGAATGGTTAAACTTGCAAAGTATCAGTCCCCTCTTGGTCACTTATTTTGAGCCATACTACTGTGATTTGCCACTGCCAGGACTCGCATTTCTTCTTGAATCAATGAGAACCAGCAGCAGGGAACAGTAAGGCTATGTGCACACGTTCTGGATTTTTTGCGTTGTTTTTTGGGTGGTTTTCCGCTGCAAAAATGCTTAGAAAAAGCGTCCATTAAGCATTCCATCAATTTTAATGCATTTCGCAATTTTTGTGCCCATGTTGCTTTTTTTTTCCATGAAAAAACGCATGTTGGAAAAAATGCAGCATGTCCGTTCATTTATTATTATTTATCACTATATTATTGCATTGGGAACCTCTGGAAAAATGCACAAAAAATCCGCAAAAAAAAGCGTGAGAAAAAAACGCGAGCGGATTTCCTGCGAAAGTAGTCCGGATTTGCTCAGGAAAATTCTGCAAACTTTCCTAAACGTGTGCACATAGCCTAAAGAATACAATTATTAGGGCCTGTTTAGACATGCTGACTGCGACCATGAGACTGCCAATCTGCTCTATACAAGCCGATGCTGCTCACTAAAGCCCTGTTTAGACAGGTTGACCAGAAATCTGTGTACAGAGCGATTGTTGATGTGATCATTCTGTGAGCATGGATTTTCATTGTTATTGGTAACGCATCCCTTGGGTGATGGGCTGCTGAAAACAAATTTAATGGCGGCATTAATTATTGCTCCTTCTCCAGGTGATTGGTGGCATTTATTGGGTTTATATAATTTTTGCCCACCACTTGTTACTGTTTAATATCATATCTTAACTGAAAAAAATTACATGAAGTATAAGTTGGTATGCATGCAAAGTAAGAGCATGTTCACACTGGCCACTAAGCAGACAAAGCACAAGAGCGAAACAAAATGGACATATACCCTGCTGTAAGCAAATAAGTAGAAACAAGAGTACATACAGTATATACACAATTGCTTTTACTTACTTACAGCTGGGTATATGTTCATTTTGTATCTGTCTTGGGTTGTTTTGTCTGTTTAATATCATTGCATAAAAAAAATAACAGAATATTAAAAATATTAAAAGCAGCTGAATGAGCTTCTTCTATTTTCTGTTATATTTGTTTATTTTGATTTTCTTGTAGAATTATTTTTTTCCTTGTCATTTAAATCCCTGAGTTTGTAATGTACGGTATTATCTCTGTTTCTCCAGAATACCCGGGACCATCAAACGATATTAAATATTGTAAATATTCTTAATGAGCTGATGTCAGCTGGTAAGTTTCAAGATCCAGATGTAAGATATACCTTGTGTTTGGAGCTCAGTTGTAAATCGGATGAGAGATGCAGTTTTATTTGGACTACCAATACATCTCTGTTAACCACTCTGAAACGTCTTTAAAATGCAGTTGTAGGAACGTTAATTCTAGATTATGGTTCTGTATGTTATGTGGACTGCCGATATTTACATTGTGTAGAGGTATGTACTCACTCAGCTGCGGATGAGGTCGGCACAGGAAGCGGCATTGCTGCAATGTCCAGGCATGATCATTTAAACTGTATAAACCGCTCAAGATGGCAAAACAAAGCCCAGCCTTTTCCAGCTAAAGTGAAAACATAAAGTAAAAAGTCCAAACAACATATAGCGGGTTCATCCGCTCAGGATAGTGTCCGGTTTTTTACAGCCTTAACACAGACCAACACACAGGAGATCTACACATCTCCAACCACAGACACTGAATGAGACACTCGGCCTCCATTTTATCTGCCAGCCCCTGGGTTTGTGATATGTGAGCAGTCATTCCCACCCATCTCTTATGGCCGCTCGAATGGCCTAATAACTCTCTCAGCACTATATGTGGTGGAGCATGCTTCCGAGCTCACATCACAGCAGCTAATAACCGCGATGACACATATCTCCCTTCAAGGATCCGTCCGGCGGCCATCTTAGTTAATTGAGATCTTACAACTTTTTCTGAATGCATTGACCTTGATCGCAAAACAGACAGCCTTTATAGAGATCTTAATATATCTATTAGAGATGAGCGAACATGCCCCGATAAGGTATTATATGAGCATGCTCTGGTGCTAACCGAGTGTCTTTGGCGTGCTCGAAAAATATGTTTGAGTGCCTGCAACTGAATGTCTCGTGGCTGTTTGATAGCCGCAACACATGCAGGGATTGCGCCTAACAAACATATGTGCTGTGGCTGTTTAACAGGCACAAAACATGCAACCGCTTGTACTTCAACATATTTTTCGAGCACGCTGAAGTGACTTGGCTACCACACGAGCATGCCCAGACAACACTTTATCAGAGCACATTCGTTCATCACTAATATCTGTATCTCCATCTATTTTAATTGTTATCTGAGCAGCTAGTGGATAGAAACTGACAGCTATATTTTCTCACATAAACAGTACACAGAAAAATGAGGGATTCCTGCTATCCTGTCTCTATATAGCACATGTTCCGAAGCAGCAGCATGTAGAATATTATACAGTAGTACTAAGCAGTGTCTCTGTGACTCAAGCTCTGTGGTGGAATAAAACAATTAACTAGAAGGCTGCAGCATTCCTTCTCACCCTTCATGTTTCCCCTTTCCCATCTCAATCGATTCCAACAGGCAGGTGTAATCTAACACATCAGTGAGCTGGTAGTCCATTTTGTTTAGACTAATCTGGATTTTTTTTCAGCAAATTACTAATTTATGAAGAGGGGAAGAGTCCCTTTTCTCTATTATATATTACACATTTTCTTGCTTGTACTATTGATCTTTGATAAGTTTTTGTTTTCAACAAAAGTGACTATTAGATATAGATTATGAATATGTAATTAATGCGTGTAAGTACAAGAGCTATAGTACTCATAGACGTTAAGTCCTGTCCATTGTTCCTTCCTATGTTTGTTTGGTAGCCTTTAGGAATTCAAGTAGGTTCGCTCAATTCAGGAGGGAGATTCGATTCACATCAAATAAGTTCAATACAAATCGAATCTGCCAATGAGGGAGTTAACACCCCCTAAAGAAAAAAAACATGATCCGTTCTCGGCCCTCAGAATCGGCTCGCCAAGATTTTGCTAGATTTGTGCAAATTGAAGCCCCCAAAACGCCGATTTGATATAATCTGAATTTTGGCGGAAATTCATGGCAAATTTGAGCCATTTAGAATCGATTCACTCATCTCTGGTGGCCTATATACTTTTTGTTTGCAATATTCCATTGAAATTACCATTCTATTGAAATGAAAATATCGAGTTGTATGGCATAATGCATATTTATACCTGGGACTTTCAGGATTAAGCCACACTTATATTGAAAAAAACACTAATATTTACTAATGTGTTATATAAAAGAAACTATTGCTATTCTGACTTCCAAAGCCTAATTGTATTGATTTCTAATACTATGAAGCATTGTGCTGATGAGACTTATGGGCTGTATGTGTAAGCAGAGGTGTGAAGGCAGCATCATCTTAAATGATTATTTCCAAAATCCTAATGTGATCTCCATGCCCTCTATACAGGTCCTTCTCAAAAAATTAGCATATAGTGTTAAATTTCATTATTTACCATAATGTAATGATTACAATTAAACTTTCATATATTATAGATTCATTATCCACCAACTGAAATTTGTCAGGTCTTTTATTGTTTTAATACTGATGATTTTGGCATACAACTCCTGATAACCCAAAAAACCTGTCTCAATAAATTAGCATATTTCACCCGACCAATCAAATAAAAGTGTTTTTTAATACCAAACAAAAAAACCATCAAATAATAATGTTCAGTTATGCACTCAATACTTGGTCGGGAATCCTTTGGCAGAAATGACTGCTTCAATGCGGCGTGGCATGGAGGCAATCAGCCTGTGACACTGCTGAGATGTTATGGAGGCCCAGGATGCTTCAATAGCGGCCTTAAGCTCATCCAGAGTGTTGGGTCTTGCGTCTCTCAACTTTCTCTTCACAATATCCCACAGATTCTCTATGGGGTTCAGGTCAGGAAAGTTGGCAGGCCAATTGAGCACAGTAATACCATGGTCAGTAAACCATTTACCAGTGGTTTTGGCACTGTGAGCAGGTGCCAGGTCGTGCTGAAAAATGAAATCTTCATCTCCATAAAGCATTTCAGCCGAGGGAAGCATGAAGTGCTCCAAAATCTCCTGATAGCTAGCTGCATTGACCCTGCCCTTGATGAAACACCGTGGACCAACACCAGCAGCTGACATGGCACCCCACACCATCACTGACTGTGGGTACTTGACACTGGACTTCAGGCATTTTGGCATTTCCTTCTCCCCAGCCTTCCTCCAGACTCTGGCACCTTGATTTCCGAATGACATGCAAAATTTGCTTTCATCAGAAAAAAGTACTTGGGACCACTTAGCAACAGTCCAGTGCTGCTTCTCTGTAGCCCAGGTCAGGCGCTTCTGCCGCTGTTTATGGTTCAAAAGTGGCTTTACCTGGGGAATGCGGCACCTGTAGCCCATTTCCTGCACACGCCTGTGCACGGTGGCTCTGGATGTTTCCACACCAGACTCAGTCCACTGCTTCCTCAGGTTCCCCAAGGTCTGGAATCGGTCCTTCTCCACAATCTTCCTCAGGGTCCGGTCACCTCTTCTCGTTGTACAGCGTTTTCTGCCACATTGTTTCCTTCCAACAGACTTACCATTGAGGTGCCTTGATACAGCACTCTGGGAACAGCCTATTTGTTGAGAAATTTCTTTCTGGGTCTTACCCTCTTGCTTGAGGGTGTCAATGATGGCCTTCTTGACATCTGTCAGGTCGCTAGTCTTACCCATGATGGGGGTTTTGAGTAATGAACCAGGCAGGGAGTTTTTAAAAGCCTCAGGTATCTTTTGCATGTGTTTAGAGTTAATTATTTGATTCAGAAGATTAGGGTAATAGGTCATTTAGAGAACCTTTTCTTGATATGCTAATTTATTGAGACAGGTTTTTTGGGTTATCAGGAGTTGTATGCCAAAATCATCAGTATTAAAACAATAAAAGACCTGACAAGAGGACTTCCGGGAGGCGGAGCTTGTGAATGGTCGCTTCTTACTAGAGCTCCTGGACCAAGGGCGCAGAACACCTATTTTAGCGCCAGCTTCTCTTATTGAGACCAGGATAGGGACCGGACAAGGGATACCCACTGAAGTCCCGGCTCTCCGGACTCCCCGGGAGTCACCAGGTGCAATCAGCACCACATACCTCACAGCACGCGGCGCCGCTCCTTTCTGGTGACCAGAGGCCGGAAGCGGTGAAGAAACCGGAGGAGAAAAGGCGCTCTGCACATAGCAGCATTGATCACCGCCAGGAGGAGGAGAGCAGGAGTTACCGGTGAGGATCCGAGGCGCCCCGGGATGGTAAGCGGCGTCACAGGTGTGCAGGAAGATCTGCGCGGGAAGAGGAGGTGAGCCGGCGCCATCTTGTCAGACAGCGTGCAGGTCCTCACTGCATGCCACACGCCGCTGGAGGGGAGAGGGGAGCCAAGCTGCAACTGCCGCCGCTGTGACAGAGTGAGCGGCATAGGTGACACTTATAACACCCAGGCACTGGGGAGGTGGGAGACGGCTGCAGGACCCAGATTAGCTTTCTACACTGCAGGCAATACTTCTTTGGAGACCCACTGGAGGACATAGTGCCAGTGCAGGAGAAGGAGAGTAGCATCCTTGATCCCAGATAATCATAACACCGGCAGGGGTGTGAAGCGTGGGGAGAGACATTTCTACAAGCTTATAGAAAGCACACCTGGTATCGGTAACAGTCTGCTGGGATCCCTGCACAACTACGCAGCTGGGGCTCTGTACTGGCTCAAACCACAGCTTTATATTGTCTGAAATGTACATGCAACATCTTTGTGAAAGGCACTTTTAATTCTTCTGGTATAATTAATGCAAAGTCATGAGTGAAAGCCCACTTAGGGCAATAACCTAAAAGATATCCAAATTTATCCCCAGATGTAATTACTACGTATAACGATATCACTGACAACTTTACTAACTACCTTAGGCATCCATCTCATCATGGACAAATTTGTGGGTAAAAATGCCAAGTCTGGCAGAAGCTCCACACGTAACCAAGCAGGCACATCGCCTGTGTCACAAAAAGACGATATCAATACAGAAAACGCACAGTCCATTGCATCTGCTATCATAGAACGGCTGATGCCTGAGATAGACAATCGCTTGGCAGCTTTCCAAACTTCATTGGACACAATAGTTTCACAAGTTAACACCCAGGGCGCACGCATAGCAGAAGTGGAACAAAGAATATCAGACCTGGAGGACTCTACCATGACCCTCAAAGACAAACTAGATGACAAAGAAAAGGTCATTTCAGATCTTCTGGACAAAGTAGATGACCTTGAAAATAGGTCTCGTCGCAATAATTTGAGACTTATAGGCCTCCCAGAGTCTATCCCCCCCTCGGAGCTAGTAAAAATTACATCTGAGTGGCTGCCTAAAGCTCTTGGGGTACTACCAGCTTCGGGCGTAATGGCTGTTGAGAGAGCACACAGGTTGGGACCACCGAGGGGAGGAGAGGGTGATAGACCACGTCCAGTCATCTTTAAAATCCTGGATTTTCAAGATAAAACCCGCATCTTGGCAGCATTTAGGAAACAACGCACCTTGCTGTTTGAGAACCACAAACTACTTTTGTTCCAAGATTACTCGGCCGCAATGGCGGCCAAACGTAAGGCCTTCAACCCTGCTTGTAAAATTTTGGTGGATAAAAACATTCGCTTTAGCCTGCAATATCCCTCGATTCTGCGCTTTGTCATGGAGGGTAAAAATCGGTCCTTTAGTGACCCAGGAAAGGCTCTGGAATTTCTTCAGGAAACACCACGGGCTCATTCTAACTCTGACAAATCCTGAATAAGAAGAGCTGCTCTAATTTGTCATTATTAAGTGATGTCGTGTTTATGCCATTACTCTTTTGCCCTCAGGCGGCATGTTTATTTTCTATGTTATGCTCACTCTTAGGTTGAGTACATCTGTTATAGTTATAAAGTTTAATTGGGGGGGGAGTTGGGGGGTGGGGAGTTGGGAGGGGGGGGGAGGGGCTCTGCTTGCGCATACTTAATTCTCAGGTTCTGGGAGGTCTCGCGCTGGGATGGGTGGGGATCTCACTTACAGCTTCTGCAGGTGGGTCTGGTGGTCACCCGAAAAGGGATAGGTTAATGACAGACCAGGCTGGCACTAAAGATACCACTATCCGCTCCTTACAATGGTGCTCATGGAATGTCAATGGACTGAACTCCCCAGTTAAGAGGAAAAAGGTCCTAAATTTTTTACAAAAACAAAACTTCCACATCATTTTCCTCCAAGAAACACATTGGATCAGGGGTAATCACCCCTCTCTGTTAAGTAGAAAATACACACTTTGTGCCGAGGGTTCATACACAAAAAACAACGAGGAGTAGCTGTACTGATATACAGTGGCCTCAATTACGAGATACTTGACACCTTAGAAGACCCTCAGGGCAGATTCCTCTTGGTTAAAATTATAATTGAGGGAATGTGTTTTAGTTTAGTCAACATTTATGCCCCAAACACGCCTGAGGTTCAGTTTCAGGTTAAACTGAGAGGTTGGCAGGGTGGGACACGTCAAGGGTGATCATGGGAGGCGACTTTAACGAGGTATCAGACATCTCCATGGATAGATCCAACCCTAAAGATACTTATCGACCGGTGCAGGGGAGCAGTATTCAATTATTAATAGATCACTTTGACTTGATTGACATATGGAGACTACAACACCCCTTGGAGAGGGACTATTCTCACTACTCCCACGTACATGACTCACACGCCAGGATTGATTGCTGGTTGTTACATGAGTCATTGGTGCCCCTAGTAACACAGTCTAATATACAAAATATTCATATTTCAGATCATGCCCCGGTGACGTTCCAATCTAAACTAACATTTCCAATCCACCAGGAGAGGAGGTGGCGCTTCCCTTCTTACCTATACCAATCAGACGATTTTAAAAAATATTTGCAGATGTCTTGGGGAGAATATAAAAACGATAATCAAGTTCACTGTGATAGCGCACACCTGTTTTGGATGGCCTCTAAGGCCGTGCTGAGGGGTAAAATTATCTCTTATGTTAGCCATAAAAGAAAAGAAATTATGAAAAGAGCAATGGAAACACAAAAATCAGTAACCCAAGCCTACAAAGATTTTAAACTGAATAACTCCCCACTGACAAAAGAAAAATTTTTGAGGGCAAAGGAGGAGGCGGATACTCTGGCCCATGAGATGGCTATGTTCAACTTGGACTATCAAAAACAAAAATATTTTAAATGGGGTAACAGACCGGGGAAAGTGCTGGCGTCTCTTACAAGGCCATACAGGAAAGCAACGAAAATATATAAAATACAACAACGCAATGGTCACACCTTAACTAATAATGAAGAGATAGTGGATGAATTCCGTTCCTTTTTCGGCGAGTTATATAGGTCAGAGGCGGGAGGAGGAGGAGGGAGTGGGGAATTCCTTAAAAATCACCTTGCTCCGGCGCTCACGGAAGAAGAGAGGGAAACCATTAACTCCCCTATTACACCCTCAGAAATCTTACAGACTTTAACTAAACTTAAACTTTCCAAAGCACCAGGCCTAGACGGGTTCAGCAATGAACATTATAAGATCCTAGGAACACATATAGCTACCCATTTGAGTGAGTTATTTAACAATATAGTTGAATCGGGTCACTTTCCAGACCGGTTCAACGAGGCGGTGGTTATTGTTCTCCCAAAACCAGGTAAAGACCACACTCAGGTTGAAGGATATAGACCTATCTCGTTATTAAATTCGGACTTTAAAATTTTTACAAAAATCCTGGCAGATAGACTACAGAAAATAATTCCAAATTTGATCTCGCCACAACAAACTGGATTCATCCACGGAAAATCCATCACATACAACATTAGGACAGCTTTGAGTGCCATATCTTATAGTAGAGCACACAAACGGATGAAAACTATCGTGGTCAGCCTTGACGCTGACAAGGCGTTCGATAGGGTAGCATGGGATTATATATACGATCTGCTATCATTCCGAGAGTTTGGTCCATGGTTTTGTGAAGCTGTCAAATCACTTTACAGACAGCCAATGTCCAGGATGTCCGTGAACAATGTTTTATCTAGACCCTTTGAGATTCAGCGGGGAACACGCCAGGGCTGCCCTTTGTCCCCACTCTTATTTGATATAGCACTAGACCTCCTTTTAAGAACACTACAGAACGATGCAGCTTTCGAGGGGGTGAGGGTGGGAGCTGCATCCATAAAGATCTCAGCCTTTGCTGATGCTGTTCTTTTATTTATTGCCAACCCAGAGAAAGCAATCCCGGCCATTATGCAAATTTTGGAGAATTTTGGCAGATGCTCTGGATTTAGGGTCAACCATGGTAAATCTGAGGCCCTGGCGGTTTTTAGATCTGGGAGGCTGGGCGACCCCTCATTCCCGTTCCACTGGTGCCAGGATTCTATCAAATACTTGGGGATACGATTGCCTGCAGACCCATCTATTTTATATAGAGCTAATTACAAACCACTAATCTCCTCCATAGTTGACCTTCTTCATTCATGGAAACACTTCACACTGTCGTTTTCTGGTAGATGCCATTTAATTAAAATGGTAGTGTTTCCTAAATTGCTATACACCTTTCAGACGTTGCCCCTTCTCCTGACTCGATCAGATCTGGACTTATTGAACCTAAACTTTCGTAAATTCATTTGGGGGGTTGGAGGTAGATCACGCATAAGTCTTGCAAGATTGCAGGCAACGAGATTGGAGGGTGGTGTTAATTTTCCTGATTTGGGAAGATATAATTTAGCGGCTAATTTTAGATATGCAATTGATTGGATTAGGGGTGTCTCCCACTTTGCAAATGTTGAACTAGAGCAACAATTCTTCCCACATATCTTGTTACCGGCTTTGTTACACCTAAGTGGGGAAGATCTCCCAACGGGAATACACGAACACCCATCACTATGGCAGACGTTGCAAACTTGGAAACACTGCAGAAAAATTTGTAATTTAAAGCATGGTCTGTCCCCCTTCCAGTCCTTTTTGGGAAATCCGGGGTTTTTGAGGGGCTCCGCACCATCTTTTTATAAGCTTTTGGCTTCCCAAGGTTGTGGGCAGGTAGTGGATCTCATGGATCCTAATTTCTAAATATTATCCTTTGAAATGGCGTCACAACGATTCCCACTATTTAGTAATAGACCATTCTTATTTCTCCAGGCGCGCAGTTTGGTACAGAAATGTCAGTTGGGGGGGGGGGGCGTGGGGGGTGGAGGGGAGAACTAATCTAGATGGGTTTATTCGAAATGCAAAATCCAACCCGGTTTCTATAAGCAACATTTATTCATTATTACGTAGAAAGTGGGTGGGGGAAGGGAAAACTACAGGAGTGGCGAGGTGGTTGAGGGACATGCCATGCTTGGAGGTGGGAGACCTCTTTGAGGCTACTATATCACAGAGAAAGATTCTGCCATACAGCAGCTACACGGACATGGCACTTTTAATACTACACAGAGCCTACATTACACCTTGCATGCAATCTAAGATGTCCCCCTCCACTGTCTATCTGTGTTCTAAATGCAAGTCTCGTAACACTGACATTTACCATCACTTGTGGAGCTGCCCGCAAATTCTGGGACTATGGAGAGAGGTACACAAAGAATTACAGAATATTTGTAAAGTAAATTTCACGCTTACTCCAAAATGGGCCATTTTTAATATCCTAGACGAGACATCTCACAAATTGCCCAAACACATTAAGGCAACACTTATGATTTGGGCTTCGGCGACTAGGAAGAGCATTTTACACCAGTGGTTGAGCCCTTTAGTCCCTTCACTTCCTTTCATCCGCACTAAAATCCAGTTTATATTCAGAATGGAGTGGTTGACGCACTGACTAATAGAGAGAAGCAGGTGGGTAAATTCTTTTCCACGTGGGCTACTTTTATTCCTTCGCTCCCTCTAGAAACTAGGGAGAAACTGAGAGCACATTTTGAAAACACCCAATGGTATTTATTACAGAGGGTAGGTGGCAACTCACCAGTTTCATGAAATACTTCTTGGTCAAACGCAAGCAAAGTTTGGGGGTCTCTATTTTGGATTATGTAGGGGGGGGGGGAGGGATGTTGAGGTTACATTGTTATTTAATACTGTCATATTATTGTATTATTATTGGAATGGTATGATTTGTACTGTTTTGGAAAAATGTAATAAACAGATTTTTTTTTTTTAAAAAAAAGACCTGACAAATTTCAGTTGGTGGATAATGAATCTATAATATATGAAAGTTTAATTGTAATCATTACATTATGGTAAATAATGAAATTTAACACTATATGCTAATTTTTTGAGAAGGACCTGTATACTGAATTAAGCATGTGCCAATGCAGCTTATTTTTAAATCTGCACTTAATTGTAGCTATCAAGCACTGATGATGACCTTTCCCTCCCTGGGCTCTCTTTACCCTTTGTTGCCACTGGATCCGTGGCAACCAAGTAGTTTTAATGCTGTTGATCTAGCATGTTCAAATCACCTAATGACCCTGTGTAATATAAAACCACTGACAGCCAGCTTGTAGCACATTTCTGCTACACTATGCTGAAAAGCCCACTGATTCCAGCAGCATTTGCACCTTATGACCCTGTGTAATTCATGAAAAAAATGCACCTATGACCTATTAAAACACATCCAGACCCTCCCAAGCCATCCTCATTGCCCTAACAGCCGTATTGTAGCACAGCTCAGTTATTGTATTCATTCAGAGAAGATTACAATTATGCTCTGAAGATCCCCTTGAACATCAATAAAATGTGGAATTTGGAAATAATGAATATTGGTTGAATAGTGGGTCACAGTCACCACATGCAAAACTATCAATAGGGTAATTGCCCTTGTTCAATCTATCTCTATCAGGAGAGCAGAGGGAGGGACCTGCAGCACCTAAAAGAAGCAGTGCTGGGAAATGTATTTTTAGTAGATCAAATAGGACCGCCCATTCAACTATGTGAAGGGCAAGATGCTAAGGTACAAGAAAATCTTTATAATGTGCTTGGACTATATATTAACCCAATGAACGACATAAAACAAGACCTACTGCGAATTTGCTCCTTTTTTGGTATTTCATACCACTTTGAATTTTTCTCAGTTTTTCAGTACATTATATGATAAAATGAACTATAATTCGTCTAGAAAAAAACCCAAACAACCACAAAAATGTGTTTTTTCTTTTAGGTGGGGGAAGAAGAATAAATGTTCTGGTTTCTAAAGGAGGGACACAGATCTTGCTACAATTGTTGCTCAGTGCTAGTAAGGACTCTTCTCCAAACGAAGAGTTAATGGTACTTCTTCACAGCTTGCTGGCAAAGATAGGACCAAAAGGTCAGTCTGAAGTGCATAAAATAATGACTGGCTCCAGGATGGATTATTATTCTTGTATCAAGTTCATTACTTGTCAGTTTTTATAGGATTAAAAATTCTAATAAAACACAGCTGATTGGTTATTTTAAGCCATTCTAGGGATGATATTACCGTATTGATAATGCTAGAATTACACTATGTAACATTGCAATGTTCTTACCTTTGTGGTTTGTGTAAATCCTTCCTATCCTTGTTATATTCATGAAAGTAAAACCAGTACAGACTTTAAGAGGTCATTTCAAAAGGATATTTTAATAAAACTGACTAAGTCATCAAATTTTTTTCTGCTCCACTGGGTCTGGAACACCCACGATGTTCAGTGGCCCAGTTGGTTGAAGAGAAGATTTCCACCTTTATTATCAGGGTGCATAACTTGGGAAGGAAGGGGCACAGAATCAGCAATCACCTGTCGATGGTGCTTCCATCACGCCTGGGTCAAGCGATTGTCCACAAAGTAAGTTATATTTACCAGGGATTTGCCTGGTGAATGTAACCTATTTTACTATTTTATCATACTCCCTATTATTTGGGAATTATTTTAAGTATGGACAGCCCATTTAATGGAAAAATCTTCACCCCCACATGTCAGTTGTTTCAATTTATGAATGACTCCAATCATAGTTATAGCCTGGACCTAATTAAAGCCCCTAAGGATGTACAATGTTGATGACTGTTAAATCATCCATTTAAATGAACGCAAAATTTAGAAATTTTAAAATGAATCAGAAAATGAACTTTTTCAGTTTAATGGCTTTAACACTGATAATATTGGAGAAAGCTCTATAGATATCTAGAAGTCCTGGGGTGGGTGCTTTACCAATCTGTGTCTTTTATTGTAAACGTGGGGGGAGGCTCCTGCTGCAGCCAGCTGTCTCACAGCCAGTCTAAGGATTGTGAGGCAGGAAACGGATGATTTCCAGGAAGATGCGTAAAAGATTTCTTTATATATTTTTTAATTAAGATATAAGTGGAAATATGATGAAAGGAAAATAGCAGATTAGAGGCTGTCCACCTTTGGGGACATTTATTTTCCATAATTGAGTCAAATTTTTTTTTTTTTAAATTGGGTTCCATTAAAATTTTTTGCTCCATTTGCCTTCTTCAGTCTCTCTATTTCTTGCAAGAAAAACAAACAAGAAACAGCCTGATATTTTTAAGCTTGTTTTTGTGAATGGCTTATTTTTAGTCTTCTTACATGTTTTGTTCTTTTGTAAAATTAAAGTGTTTCAACCACAATTTGTGAAAATGGTTCAAGTACAAAACAATGCCTCGTTAAAAATGAAAGAATCATTGTGGCTGTACTAATAGGCAAAAATTACACACTGAAGCCCAAGATTGTCGTGCAACTGCCACCATATATTTATATTTAGCACCTATAAAATCTGAAACCTCTTTTTTTTTTTTTTAACTTTGCACGACCCTTTTGTCTGTTTTTCACCTTGGAAATGTATGGATAAGTTGTCACCTGAGTGTTATCCTTCCTATCGTGTAAGTAGAGATACTCCAGAATTGTAATTTTACAGAATGTAAGTCTTTTTCAGAACGTTGTCTTTAGTACTGGTGGTCTACAGTTGCAGAAAAAAAGATTTAGAATATCCAGTTACTCTTGAAAAATGTTTAGAATTGAGAGTCCTCAGTGGTTGATACCTTTTAATGGCTAACTGAAAAGATAGTAACTCAGTAGTTACTACTATTACTCAGTAGTTACTCGTGTACAGACATAAGAGCCTTATGACAAAAACAGAACTAAAAATAAGGATTTTCTTTTGTTTCATTTTGTGAGTTGATGAAATGATTATTTTTTATTTTCGTAGACAAAAAATTTGGAATCAAAGCTCGAGTCAGTGGAGCGCTAACCATATCTCTTAACCTTGTCAAGCAAAATATGCAAAGTCCAAAGTTTTTACTTCCATGTCTTCAAGTGTTCCGTGTGTACTGTATGAACTGTGAGTACCGGCAGCCTCAAGATACTGTATCATCACACTACAAATGTTTTTATAAGGAGGAGTTATTAATCTTTACTTGTCTTATCCAGTTTTAATTTATGACAAAGACTTGATTTTTCTACGGTGATTTACCATGCTTTTGCAATTCCATATTTTGACGTATGGCCCAGGGGGAAAAATGAGACTTCCCCCATGTCTCACTGGTTAAGGTCATGGTATCAAAAACAGTATAGCAAAGTCATGGCTAAATGGGTTTTCAAGACTTATAATAGATCATCAATCAGGTTGGACCCCTGGCACCACCTGTGATCAGCTGTTTGCCACTCCAAAAATGGCCTAATGTAAACCATTTATGGAGCTGAGACAGCATGGCTCTATTCTTCAGTAGTGGCCATTCTCAGGTGCAGTTCATAACCTGCCTATGGGAAATGAGAACAGCCACTCTACGATGACTAGAGAAATGTTTTTCAGCTCTATATTGCATACATCCGGTGGTTTTGGGAGTAGCAAACCGCATATTGTGGCGTGCAAGGTATCAGATGCCCATAGATCTGTTACTGATGACCTGTCCTATGCTATGGATTATCCATCTGTATCGTTGGACTATAAAACGCTTTTCACCGCTTCCTACATTAAGATGTGAATTAACATCCATGGCTGTCTAGAGGACTCACAAGCAGAGATGCCTCCACACGTGTGGCAGATACCGGCTATATTGCATAACCTGCATTGCTCTCGAACAGCCAAACCTGAGTTCTGGCTGCAGCTGTTTCAATCTCTGACAGCGGCATTTACATGGAACACTCACCAGCTCCCATTAGCATGATGCGAGCGCAATGGATTGGTTATTATGACAGCCAGAGATCTGATGAAGACCCTCGTCGCTGTCGTCTCGGTCAGCCTGGGAAGCTCCGCTACTTATACTACATTTACAAGTCCCCTTAGGAGACTTGCAGTATAAAGTAAAATATAATAAGTAAAAAAAGTCTCATTTTTAAATATAAAAATTCAAATCTCCCACATTAAAAAAATAAATGAAAAAAATATATAAAAATTTGGTATCACCTCAATTGTGAAAGTCCACCCTATGAAAATATCAAATTAATTAATCCCGTTTTGATACGTGCTGTTTTTTTTTCTTTTGTCACTCAGCTCTCTTAAAGATATAATAATAAGCAATGAAAGCATCTTACCTACAGATAATTTGCTATCACCATAATAGACTTAATTGACCTTAAAACATGATTGTCAAGGTTATCACATTCCTGTAAAAACAAAACCCCAAAAAACTATGGCAAAATTGCATTGTTTTTCAATATTTCATCACACTTGAATTTTGTTTCCAGTTTTTCAGTATATTATATGGTAAAATGAATGGTGTCATTCAAAACTACAACTTGTCCCAGCAAAAACAAGCCCTTGTACTTCTGTCGCCAAAAAAAAAAAATAGTTATGGCTCCTGGAAGAACGAAAGTATAAAATGAAAGCTCAAACATGAAAAATTCCCTGGCCCTTGAAGGGTTAACCCTGGCACATCACTCTCGGTGGCTGTACATTTACCACATTTTGCAGGAAACCTTTAATGTACCTTTTTGAATTTTATATAGCGGTAAAATAAAATTGCGCCATGGATCTTGCCATGTATTTTCCAAGTATGTGGCTTAGATTTGCTCCATCAATACGATGATGGACTCATCATTTATGATGGCACATAAAGTTCCTGCAGCCCTGTAGTACAGATCTGTGCCGTACGCCATGTGCAGCCATATAGGCTGCTGTGTCCATTAGTCGTACTGATGACCTCTCGAATGAATGGTGCGACACCACCAACATGCATTAGAACTGATACATCAATACATTTAGGCATTTGTGTTTTTTATTTCAGCTGTAAATGCCGTGTACTTGGGCAAAAATGGAGCTGTGGAACTTCTGTTCAAAATTATAGGACCATTCAGTAAAAAGAACACCAGCCTCATGAAGTAAGTGCCTTATATGTTTAAATATAGCTAATATTAGTAACTTCTTTGAACTCCCACTCCATCCATATATCTCACTACACAAAAAAATAATAATGCACTTATTCTCTCATGCCGGATTTCACATTTGTCCATTGGCAGTAAGAAACAATTTTTCTACCGGTTTGTCTCAAGATGACTTCTCCATTCCTGATTGTGTACAGTACATGTGAAACTGCCTTGTCATTGTTCATCTCAAGTGTTCCTTCCTTTTTTTGACAAACATCCTGATTTTAGTTTTGCATTGAAAGTTATAGACCTGTCACATTATCGCTCATTTATTTATATATTTTGAATGGACTCTGCATGGATTTTCTCTTTCTGTAAGCCAGGAGTCTCAAGCACGCGGCCTGCAGGGCACTTGCAACCCGAGAAGCTGCTTTATGCAGTCCGCAGGCATCGGAGCTCCCCGTGATGATCGCAGTTTGGTTCAGAGGCCGCCGATGCCAGCACTTCGTGTCAGCTGAATGTGCTACATTGGGCGCACATTCAATTGAAATGTATTGCAGCGCAGAGACCGGCTCTCTGCATCGCAATACCAGTACCGGTCAAGCAGAGGCTGGCAGCGGACGTCGGCGTGCTGATACGGGCAACATATGACATCACTGCCTTTGCCTTTCCCTGCTGTGCAGGGGGAAGAGAACATTGTTTTCTGAGAAGAAGGATCTTTTTTTTTCCTTCCCCATGACCGCACCACGGAAAGAGGGAATCCTCTTCAAGGACAGGAAACCTGCAGATAAAAAGGCAGTACCTCTCACTCTCATCAGTTGGTTTCCTGTCCTTGATGGGGAACCTTTCAGTTACAGCGTACCTGAAGAAAAGAAGATTGGAGATGGATCCAAGCTTGACCAGACCGGTACAGGCAGCAGGGATTCCCCTGCCATGGCTGGTGCGGTGTTCTGAAGCCGCCACCGCTGGGGCTTAGGGCCTTTCACGGTGTGCAGGAGGGAGCGCAGCCATCGCACCATGCTCTTATGGGCATCCTGCTCTGTGCATGCGTGGGGAGTCGTCCCCTGATGACATGGCCGGCAGGTCACATGACCGGAGGCAACTTTCGATAATGAAACTGGAAGGTGTACAGGGGCTGCGCTAAGGCTGCTTGCATTCAAAAAGGAGCATGGTAAGATGCTCTCTGCAGCATAGGCGGCCTCCTGTAGGAATGGATGCATGGGATAGTGAACCACCGCAGCAGTAGCATCAGCAGCCAAGGAGACAGAGGAAGGAGATGCGACTTCATGATCCTTCATCTTGGCGGAGTGGATTTTCCAGCAGCCATTCTACCCAGCATAGCAGGAGCTCTGTCGCTGTAGTCACATTTACAGCCTCCAGAGGCCAATCAGTGGATCCCATTCCTCCTTCTCAACCGTTACCAGGGCTGCGTCTGATTAGTGAGTGATCTTTGTGAAAGTTCACTTTGTAATTGGAAAGTTCACTTTTTTCTCATTTATTTAGGGTGGAAAATTATTGGCTAAGACTAAGCACAGGAGTTTCCCAATTTAAGAGGATTTACCTGTCACCTGGGAAAAAAAAGACTCTGCCATTCATGCATAGAGCAGGTACTATGTGAGGAGACCCCAAATTTCACCTCCGAGTTAAAGAGAACCTATCACCCCGTTTTTTAAAGATTAGATAAAAATAGTGTGAAATAGGGGCAGAGCTGGGCTTTACATTAGTGCCTTTTTGGTGCCTTTACACCCCCGTTAGGCTGCCGAAATACCTTTGTGAAGTGGCAGTTTTGTCCTGTCACTCAAGTTGGTCAGGTCGGATGGGCGTGGTCACAGCGCTGTTTCTCCCCCAGAATCCTGCTCATCATTACGTTGGTGGCGTAGTGGTGTGCGCATGTCCAAAGAGAAGATCCACTGCCCAGGAGATTCAAAACAGTGCGGTCTTCGCTATTCGCTGTTTACCGGTGGGCGCGGCCATCTTTCCTGTGGCCGCGCGTGCGCAGATGGAGCGCTCTGCTGCCCGGGGCTTCAGGAAAATGGCCGCCGCGATCTCCATCTGCGCACGCGCGGAATCCCGCGGCCATTTTCCTGAAGCCCCGGGCAGCAGAGCCCTCCATCTGCGCACGCGCGGCCACAGGAAAGATGGCCGCGCCCACCGGTAAACGGCGAATAGCGAAGACCGCGCTGTTTTGAATCTCCTGGGCAGTGGATCTTCTCTTTGGACATGCGCACACCACTACGCCACCAACGTAATGATGAGCAGGATTCTGGGGGAGAAACAGCGCTGTGACCACGCCCATCCGACCTGACCAACTTGAGTGACAGGACAAAACGGCCACTTCACAAAGGTATTTCGGCAGCCTAACGGGGGTGTAAAGGCACCAAAAAGGCACTAATGTAAAGCCCAGCTCTGCCCCTATTTCACACTATTTTTATCTAATCTTTAAAAAACGGGGTGATAGGTTCCCTTTAAGATCTGTAATCAAGACGGAGGTCGAAAGCACCTTTAAATCCCTCTCCCGGGGGTAGTATCAAGAGGCAAAAGGCCAGCAAAAGGTGCCCTGAATCTGAGACGAATAGTTCGGAGGAAGTACAGAGAGACTTGGGTTCGTCGGACTCTACTTTATCCTCAGAGGAAGAGATGGGAGGGCGCCATTGTTTCCCATTAGAATAAATAGATGGTCTGGTCAAGTTTCTAAGGGCCACAATGGAAGTGATGGACCCTTGCCCAGAAAAATCAGCGCAGGATGTTATGTTTGGGAGACTCGGACAGAAGAAGTGTAGGTCATTCCCTCTTAATAAGAATATACAGTCTCTAATTAAGAAGGAATGGAGTAGACTCGATAGAAAAAAATCCTCTTGTGCTGTCCCTCAAAAGGAAATATCATTTTAATGATTTAGCATCCATGTCCTGGGATAAAGGCCCAAAGTTAGACGTAGCTAAGGCTTCCAGGAAATTCACCCTTCCCTTTGAGGACATGGAAGTATTGAAGGCCCCAGTAAGTACCTAAAGGTACCTGGGAAGCATCAGGGGCCAGTTTAGACTGGCTATAGCAGCAACCAACACAGCTAGATCTTTAATGATTTGGTTAGACCAATTAGAGAAGCGGCTCCAGGATAAGGTTTCTAGGGATAAGATTCTAGAGTCCATTCTCTTAATGTGGGAGCCTGCTGCTTTCTTGGCAGACTCATTAGCCGATCTCTTCAGGTCAACATTAGATGACATTCTTGAAAAAGCAGGGATTAAGAAAAAGAGATTTTCCAAATGGTCTATTCCCAAATATAAGAAGTCCTTTCGGAGTTAAAAATGTTTTTGTAGAAGAGAGCAAAGCAGATGGGAAAAGGGGAAAAAAGAAAAGAAGACTCTGGAACCCCTGGCTGGAACTGGAATCACATATACAATTAGATCGAGTTTTACACCTCTCCCCATAGTTCTTTGAGGCAGGGGGGGTTAGGATGGGGGGGGATCTAGACTGCAATGTACATCTATTCCTTGTCCACTCTAGATTTCTAGTTCGAGCACGAATAGACTAGAGCAAACTTCGAGGTTAATATAATGAGTATGTATACCGAATGTTAACTTACACACTGTGGATTTATTGTCTCTTCCCTCTTGTCTTATCCTCCCCTCTTCATTGTCCTGTCTACCCCTGTGTTGAATGTTTTATTGTTAAGGATGTAAAAATTTAAATCTCCCCTGCGAGGGAAAAAAAAAATTATTCTTGTAAAGCCGTGTCCAGTTTAAAATGTTTAAATAAAAGCTTTATTGAAATTAAAAAAGAAAAGTATAGGAAGCCCACCCACTGATGGTCTTTCCCAGGTGGGGGGAGGGGGGATTATACCTCTTCCTCATGGCCTGGGAAAAAGATTTCCAGCAGTCCCTGGATATTGAACCTAATAAAGTCAGGCCGAAAGATAAAATTCCTCTCATTCCCAGTCCTAGACTTTGTGGTAACTCCCCTACGGTCCTCTCCAGAGGAATAACGGGTCGTGGAACACGAAGTATTGAAGCTAGTGGACAAAGCTGTCCTCCAGGAGATATCCCCCTCAGGAAAAGACAGAAGGATGCTACTCCCCATTGTTTCTGGTGAAGAAACCAGACGGTTCCTTCAGGACAATAATAAACTTGAAAAAACTGAACACATCACTAAAGACTCAAACTTTTAAGATGGAGTCAATAAAATCAGCTGTAAAAATCTTGTTTCCAGATTGCTTTATGACAGTCCTGGACCTGAGGGTGGCAGTCTCCATAGTGGGAGGTAGACAGATGTTTCCAAAACAAAACCCTCCCTTTCTACTTGGTGGTGGCCCCTCGAGTATTTATCAATCCTGTGGCGGAAGCAATGGCACACCTGAGGGAATAAGACATCTTGATTGTCCCTTACCTGGACGACTTCCTAGTGATAGGCAACTCGGTCCAACACGGCAAAGCTCAATTGGAGAGAGTTATGACCTCTTTAGTAGGCTTAAGTTGGGTCTTAAACTTAAAAAAATAATCAAAGATCGAGCCAAAAAGGAGTAAAAAGTAGGAAATTTGACCTAAGGGGTTCCTTGGGTAACCACAGTGACTTGAGTCGTCACCACAGATGCAAACCCCACAGGTTGGGGGTGTAATAATTATAGGGGATAATTCAGGAGACTCTTTGCGTGGAACAAGACAACTACAGGACACCGTTTTATAAGTGGTAAAGTCTATATCAGTGATGGCGAACCTATGACACGCGTGTCAGTGCTGACATGCGAAGTCATTTTCAGTGACACGCCGGCCGCCGGTCGCGGCCCCATAGAAATTGCTTCTTTCCCAGGGTCTGAAGGAGAGGAAACTCTCCTTCAGGCCCTGGGAACCATATTAATGTGTAAAATAAAGAATTAAAATAAAAAATATAGCTATACTCACCTCTCCGACGCAGCCTGAACCTCACCGAGGGAACCGGCAGCGTTGTTTGCTTAAAAATCGCGCTTTTCCTTCCTTACGTGAAGTCCCGGCTTGTGATTGGTCGCTTGCCGCCCATGTGGCCGCGACGCGACCAATCACAGCAAGCCGTGACGTAATTTTAGGTCCTTCAGGATTTTAAAATCACGTTCTGGCTTGTGATTGGCCGCGTCACGGTCACATGGGCGACGCGACCAATCACAAGCCGGGACGTCACGGGAGGCAGGACAAGCGCGCATTTTAAAATGCGCGCTTGTCCTGCCTCCCGTGACGTCCCGGCTTGTGATTGGTCGCGTCGCCCATGTGACCGCGACGCGACCAATCACAAGCCAGAACGTGATTTTAAAATCCTGAAGGACCTAAAATTACGTCACGGCTTGCTGTGATTGGTCGCGTCGCGGCCACATGGGCGGCAAGCGACCAATCACAAGCCGGGACTTCACGTAAGGAAGGAAAAGCGCGATTTTTAAGCAAACAACGCTGCCGGTTCCCTCGGTGAGGTCCAGGCTGCGTCGGAGAGGTGAGTATAGCTATATTTTTTATTTTAATTCTTTATTTTACACATTAATGTTGTTTCGATACCGATACCCGATACCACAAAAGTATCGGATCTCGGTATCGGAATTCCGATACAGCAAATATCGGCCGATACCCGATACTTGCGGTATCGGAATGCTAAACAATGGCATCCGATCCGATTTTTTATCGGATCGGATGCCATGCAGGAGGTCTGTGGGTCCAAACAACAGAGCTCCGGTGCAGAGCGTCTAGGCCTGGGACTTCCGGTAGGCCAGGCGCAGCTCCCGGAAGTCCCAGGCCTCTGCGTCGGATCTGTGTTGTTTGGGTGGCATTGCGCTGCTCCCTGCTCCCTGCTGCGCCGGCCAGAAGTCCCAGGCTGCACTTCTGAGGCCTGAGGAGATCGCTGTCTGCAGGCCCTGTGAATGCTGTCTGGAGGCCCTGTGATTGCTGTCTGGAGGCCCTGTGATTGCTGTCTGCAGGCCCTGTGATTGCTGTCTGCAGGCCCTGTGATTGCTGTCTGGAGGCCCTGTGAATGCTGTCTGGAGGCCCTGTGATTGCTGTCAGGAGGCCCTGTGATTGCTGTCTGGAGGCCCTGTGATTGCTGTCTGGAGGCCCTGTGATTGCTGTCTGCAGGCCCTGTGATTGCTGTCTGGAGGCCCTGTGATTGCTGTCTGCAGGCCCTGTGATTGCTGTCTGCAGGCCCTGTGACTACTACAGCAACCATCATCCAGTGAACTGTGGGGTGTCATTGGCCATTACTGAGATAAGTGAGAGGGAGGCATCAGTGATGGCGAACCTGTGGCAGTCCAGCTGTTGCAAAACTACAATTCCCATCATGGCTGGCCATTCAAAGCAAAGGCTTTGGCTGTGAAGACATGATGGGAATTGTAGTTTTGCAACAGCTGGAGTGCCACAGGTTCGCCATCACTGGAAGAATTCCCCCTCCCCCTCACTTATCTTAGTTCACGGCACCCCACACAAGTTAAATAATAGCAAGACCAACAAAAACAACCAACTGACAGATGAACAAAGAAGTCACTAAGCAGGTAAGTTAATTCTAATTATACATATTTGTTATTTAAACTATACATGTCGCAAAATTATGGTTTTTTATCAAGGTGACACACCACCCAAGTTATGCTCGGTTTTTTGGCGAATTTTGACACACCAAGCTCAAAAGGTTGCCCATCACTTGTCTATATTATCACACGGTGATTCAAACAGGTGCAGAGAGAAACTCAAGTCCACAACACTTGGTGCAAATAATAAACGCAGCTTAGTAGTCTTCAGAGAAAAATGCAATCAAGCAGAAAGTATATGAAGCACAGTTATTCTTGAGGATACTTGACAAGAATAAATCCTTGCCTTAGTCCAGACACAGATAGATATGCTTATAGGCAGTTCAAATCATATCTTAGCTCAACCAGGGAGGCCTGGTTAATAGTCTCAGGTTAATGCAAAGCAGCAGCAACTTACATGACCAGCAAATGCAGATGAAGTAAACACGAGCAGCAGATGAAGGAGGATTACTGGAAACTTGTGTATGCAGCAGGAACTCAGAGCAGAGTAGCAGGATCACCACACAGGTTCACAGGAGCAGGTGTATAGCCAGTGGGTAATCAGAGGTCAGGAGCTGCACGCAAGGCAGAATACTCTAGCACAGACTGAAGGCTGGGGTGGAGTTTTATAGCAGGAAGACACAGTGCACATGAGACCAAAGACGCCATCTTGGAAGAGGGCAGTAATGCACAAAAGGTAAAAAATGTTGAGAGTCCTGACAGGGGGGCTCATCTAAACAACAACTGAGTTGCTCAGGGAGTCTGAATGGGGGATCAGAAATTGGTTTCTTTGAACAGGAAAGAACTGTTAGCAGTCAGTCATGCTCGGTACAGGTATTTTCAGACAAACAGGTGGTGGTGGTGGCTTATCTGAACCATTAGGGCAGAACCAGGTTGCTTCCCTTGATGGATATAACAGCCCAGATTTTCCAGATGGCAGAGAGCAATTTCCTTTTTTTGACGGCGCTCCACATTCAGGGGAAGTAGAAAACTACAAGGCAGACTTCTTGAGCCTCACTCAGTTGAAAAAGAGTGAATGGGTTCTAAAATGGTCCATTTTCAACCAGATCGTAGAGTTGCGGGGTCTTCCAGTCATAGATCTCTTTGCCAACAAAAGAGTAGACTCCTTTTGCTCCACAGATCCCAGAGGGAACCCTCAGGCTCTTGATGCCTTCATGATTCCTTGGAACCAGAGCCTGGCTTATGCCTTTCCCCCAGTCATCATGATCCCGGCGGTCCTGAGGAAAATCAGGGAGAACAGGGCAAGGGTAATCCTAATAGCTCCCATCTGGCCAAAAAAGAGCTTGGTTCTCCTGGCTGAGGATGATGTTTATCACTGACCCTTGGGTACTACCGTAAGTTCTGGATCGTCTCTTAACAGCGTGGAATTTGAATATGAGAGTGCACTTTTGACAGACAGAGGTTTTTCCTCAAATTTGGATTCTTTCCTGCTCCAGAGTAGGAAAGTTGTCACTACTAGAGCCTATGGAAAAAACTTGGAAAAAATTCCTATCCTTCTAAGTGGTTAGAGTCCAGAATGGGGTTCCAATCATGGCCATCCTGGAATATTTTACAGAAGGGATTAGAACAGGGCCATACTACTAGCATCTTAAAAGTTCAGGTGGCCGCATTAGGAGCCCGACCCTGCCTACTTACCCAAGGTAGCATCTCACTTCCATAGGTCCCAAAAAGTAGTCCTTCCTTCCTTTTTCTTCAACTCCAAGAACGAAAAAGAGGAAAGTTTCCATACGTTAAACGTAAGAAGATGTTTAGTTCAGTACCTAGCGTTCACCCAGGGATGTAGGAAGGATAGGTCTCTGTCTGTGTGTTTTCAGGGGCCCATGAAAGTGCTTAAGGCCTCAAAAAACACCTTGGCAAGGTGTATAGAGATGCAATCTCATTGGCCTACTCATCTAGTTGGAATGTCGCCCCGAAGGGATTGAGAGCTCATTCTACAAGAGTGGTGGCAACCTCCTTGGGCGGCAAAGTCTGAGGTCTCCATAGAACAGATCTGTAAGGCTGCTACTTGGTCTTCTCCTTCTACCTTTTACAATCACTATCGGCTGGACGTAGACTTTTCTTCTGATCTAATCTTTGTGAGAAGGGTTCTACAGGCTGTAATACCTCCCTATTATATGATTCTCTGCAATTCTTTCTGTGGTGCTGTCATGGAATTTCTCAGAGCTCATGACAGCACCCTTATATTCCCTCCCATCATGTGTGGGTGAGTACGCTTTCTTTTGTGTGTGAATTATGTATAGGTCATAGGGTGGTTGCTTATAAGTGTTATCAGGGCCGGACTGGGACTAAAATTCAGCCCTGGCATTTGAAGTCACACAGGCCCACTTGTCACATGGTGACTGTATAATATCTTTGTACACTTGTAGGCTACAAGAAGTGAGGGGAGTGTAACACGACTATATAACATATAATTACAGCTGTATCCAGCATTACAGCTCAGCCCCCATAGAATGTAATACAGCACAGCCCCCATAGAATGTAATACAGCCAGCCCCCATAGACTATAATACAGCACAGCCCCATAGAATGTAATGCTACACAGCCCCCATAGAATGTAATGCAGAACAGCCCCCATAGAATGTAATGCAGCACAGCCCCCATAGAATGTAATGCAGCACAGCCCCCATAGAATGTAATGCAGCACAGCCCCCATAGAATGTAATGCAGCACAGCCCCATAGAATGTAATACAGCCAGCCCCCATAGAATGTAATGCAGCACAGCCCCCATAGAATGTAATGCAGCACAGCCCCCATAGAATGTAATGCAGCACAGCCCCCATAGAATGTAATGCAGCACAGCCCCCATAGAATGTAATGCAGCACAGCCCCCATAGAATGTAATGCAGCCAGCCACCATAGAATGTAATGCAGCCAGCCACCATACAATATAATGCAGCACAGCCCCATAGAATGTAATGCAGCACAGCCCCATAGAATGTAATGCAGCACAGCCCCATAGAATGTTATGCAGCACAGCCCCATAGAATTTAATGCAGCACAGACCCCATAGAATATAATGCAGCACAGGCCCATAGAATGGAATGCAGCACAGCCCCATAGAATATAATGCAGCACAGCCCCATAGAATATAATGCAGCACAGGCCCATAGAATATAATGCAGCACAGGCCCATAGAATATAATGCAGCACAGGCCCATAGAATATAATGCAGCAGAGGCCCATAGAATATAATGCAGCACAGGCCCATAGAATATAATGCAGCACAGGCCCATAGAATGGAATGCAGCACAGCCCCATAGAATACAATGCAGCAGAGGCCCATAGAATGGAATGCAGCCAGCCCCATAGAATATAATGCAGCAGAGGCCCATAGAATGCAATGCAGCACAGGCCCATAGAATATAATGCAGCAGAGGCCCATAGAATGGAATGCAGCACAGCCCCCCCCCCCCCCCCCCAATAGCTCCACAATCCAGTCATCACTCATTGATAAAAAACAAACAAAAACACTCTACTCACCTTTCCTCCTGCCCCGCACTGCTCTGGCTCTGGTCTCGGCAGTCGCAGTCTGCCCACCCGGTCACACAGCAGGTGCACGATGATATGACATCATCGCGCACCCGCAGTGTCAGCGGCAGGCAGAGCGGGGAATGATGGGAGAGGAAGCGTCAGCAGACGCTCTCTCCTCCATCATTGCATTCAACTATAGTTTTACATAGTTACATAGTTACATAGTTATTAAGGTTGAAGGAAGACTGTAAGTCCATCTAGTTCAACCCATAGCCTAACCTAACATGCCCTAACATGTTGATCCAGAGGAAGGCAAAAAAAACCCATGTGGCAAAGAGTAACTCCACCATGGGGAAAAAAATTCCTTCCCGACTCCACATACGGCAATCAGACTGGTTCCCTGGATCAACGCCTTATCAAGGAATCTAATATATATAACCTGTAACATTATACTTTTCCAGAAAGGTATCCAGTCCCCTCTTAAATTTAATTAATGAATCACTCATTACAACATCATACGGCAGAGAGTTCCATAGTCTCACTGCTCTTACAGTAAAGAATCCGCGTCTGTTATTATGCTTAAACCTTCTTTCCTCCAGACGTAGAGGATGCCCCCTTGTCCCTGTCTCAGGTCTATGATTAAAAAGATCATCAGAAAGGTCTTTGTACTGTCCCCTCATATATTTATACATTAACATAAGATCACCCCTTAGTCTTCGTTTTTCCAAACTAAATAGCCCCAAGTGTAATAACCTATCTTGGTATTGCAGACCCCCCAGTCCTCTAATAACCTTGGTCGCTCTTCTCTGCACCCGCTCCAGTTCAGCTATGTCTTTCTTATACACCGGAGACCAGAACTGTGCACAGTATTCTAAGTGTGGTCGAACTAGTGACTTGTATAGAGGTAAAATTATGTTCTCCTCATGAGCATCTATGCCTCTTTTAATACATCCCATTATTTTATTTGCCTTTGTAGCAGCTGCCTGACACTGGCCACTGAATATGAGTTTGTCATCCACCCATATACCCAGGTCTTTTTCATTGACGGTTTTGCCCAGAGTTTTAGAATTAAGCACATAGTTATACATCTTATTACTTCTACCCAAGTGCATGACCTTACATTTATCCCCATTAAAGCTCATTTGCCATTTATCAGCCCAAGCTTCTAGTTTACATAAATCATCCTGTAATATAAAATTGTCCTCCCCTGTATTGATTACCCTGCAGAGTTTAGTGTCATCTGCAAATATTGAAATTCTACTCTGAATGCCCCCTACAAGGTCATTAATAAATATGTTAAAAAGACTCAATTATTAGGGGAACAGATAGGGCAATCTGTCACAAAGACAGGGATCGTCGGACGGTGTGCTGCCTACCTGGCGCTCGAGTCCGACACATCGCTGATCGGGTGGACAGATTACTGGGAGGGGCTGATGAGGACCCAGCGGTCATGGTGCACATTGGCACAAATGACAAAGTTAGAGGTAGGTGGAAGGTCCTTAAAGATGATTTCAGGGAATTAGGCTGCAAGCTGAAAGCAAGGACCTCCAACGTGGTATTTTCCGAAATACTGCCTGTACCACGTGCCACGCCAGAGAGGCAACGGGAGATTAGGGAGGTTAATAAGTGGCTCAAGAATTGGTGTAGGAAGGAGGGGTTTGGGTTCCTGCAGAACTGGGCCGACTTCTCAGTTGGCTACAGGCTCTACGCTAGGGACGGGCTGCACCTCAATGGGGAAGGGGCAGCTGTGCTGGGGGAGAAAATGGTTAGAAGGTTGGAGGAGTGTTTAAACTAGGGACTGGGGGGGAGGGTATTCATTTTATAGGAGGGGAAGATAGTGCAGATAGAGACCTGGGCACAAATAAGGAAGTTGGGGGTGGCGTTGAATGCGGGGCCGGGAGTGCGCCGACAGCGGGGAGAGTGTGCCGACAGCGGCACACTCGAGCGGCCCACTACTGCCACCGGCCCTTCTGGCATTTGCCAGAACTGCCCGATGGCCAGTCCGGCCCTGAGTGTTATGGTTAAAATGTTTTAATAACCTCTTGTGCTCTGAAAACCAAATTATGCGAGGGAGAGGTTCCGCCCTTTTTATCTGTAGGTTTCCTGTCCTTGAAGGACCGATCCCCTCTCTCTGTGGTGCTGTCATGGGCTCTGAGAAATCCCGTTGTCGGTAAGTAACAATGTTTTTTGTTTTTGTGAAGCGCTGCAGCATTGCTTCAAGATGGGGACCAGGATGGAGGTCATTGCTACAAGATGGGAACCAGGATGGGGGTCATTGCTTCAAGATGGGGACCAAGATCGAGGTCATTGATGCAAGATGTTTCTCAGCGCAAGCAATGAATAGCCAGGTCTTTCACCGGGAAGGAACAACCTGGCTATTCATTGCTTGCGTTGAGAAACACGTGATGGTGTCTCCGCGGCTTTTCTACATGTATTTGCATATTTCCCATAAGGGATGGGGGCAGTGTTCTGGATCACTGCGTTGAGAAACACGTGATGGTGCCTCCGCGGTGTTGGATATTTTGATCTCCCCGAGGTCATTCATCCTTATGTTTATAGCCTTTTTACTAGGCACTGCTCCTAATAGCCAGTTTCCTACTCCACACTGATGAGGGGCAAATACCCCGAGACAGCTGTCTGTGGATGGATACCATGTTTTGGCATAGGTGGTTTTCCTTTATTGGATGCTGCCTTTCCCGTTGGTTGTTCCTTCCCGGTGAAAGACCTGGCTATTCATTGCTTGCGTTAAGAAACACGTGATGGTGTCTCCGTGGCTTTTCTACATGAATTGATACAAGATGGGCACCAGGATGGGAGTCATTGCTACAAGATAGGGCCATGATGGGGGTCATTGCTACAAGATGGAGACCGATCAGGATGGGGGACATTGCTACAAGATAGCGACCAGGATTGGCCGCTATAAGCTGTTGTCCAGAATTACTATATGGTGCTAATTATAAGACAAGATTACTGTATTGCGCCAATCGGGGGACATAAAAGGGGGGAAAATGCAAAAATAAATTCAAACTAAATATGAAAAAACAATTGAAAAATATTTGCCACTAAAAATGCTATTTTATGTACAAACTAAAATAAACAACCCAAGCTATAAAACTGTACCATGACCCAAACAAAAAATGACATAAAGCCAAAAATGATTAAAAAGTTGTATGGAGAAAATGCTATCACTGAATATGTCATCTTGTTCTGCAAAGAATGCGGCCCATCAAATTCACATTTTTTGAATGTGGAGCTCATATACCCAGCTGAGTTTGAGTCCCTGCTGTAAACTCTACCTGTCTACTGGAATCACTTGTACCTAGAGATCTTGTACTTTATACGCTGAATCCATGCTCCACCTAGTGGTAAGAAAGTGTTCTTCACCATGTAGTATAGTGGTAAAGAAAGGAAACAGAAGAAATGGTCAAAAGTTTGATTAAGTGAAAGAAAATTCAGATGTTATCTGGTAAATACCCATTCATGTTGTGCCAATTTAGTATAGGTTACACTATCTATATTGATATATTATATACATGTAACATGTTGAAAGGCAGAAAATGTACTTATAACCAAAGCGTTTCTCAATATTATTGACTATAACTTTTGTATATCCAAAACTACTGCCTGATTTATTTTTTTAATGCTATTTCAGGTGTATTCCATGTTTACACTTTTAACATATGCTCAGTTACCAATGCGATTGAACAATTTAGTTGATAATCGGCATGCATGGTTTGCTTTATACTGTTTCTCGTCATCATAAATGAATAACATTGCAAAGTGTATAAGCAATTTAGATCTTATTAAAAATCCTCTAGGTTCTGAAGAAAGGAGGGATAGTGAATTCTATATCTTGGAGCACTCTGCATAGGTGACAGGCCATTGCTGCAGGTTTATCAGAGGTGGCTGGAGGCAAGGAGTGCAGCGCTTACAAGCTCTTTAAAGGGAAGCTTCTAAGCGCTGCCCAGCCATCTTCCCTGCACTTCTCTGCAAAGGTAAAGTGGTCTCTGCAATATTAGAAGAATTCCCGAATGCGCAGATTTCCCACCACCACCCCGTGAGGGAGAGGAGCTAGGCGCTCTTGAAGGCAAAGAATGCATTCATCTTGCTACTTAATTTCATGTGCCAAACCGTATCCCTGCTGTATATACACATGTAATTTGATTGTGTACTTTCCACATATTTGATAGGGCATAGATATTATTACTACTCTTTACTTGAATATGGTCACTGAAGCTAATACTGTTTTCTTTCTTTTGCAGAGTTACTTTAGATACCCTTACAGCTTTACTAAAATCAAGTAAGTGCTTATAAAATTTGGGCTATCTTCTTCCTGGGCCATACTCACATACACATTAACAGTGGTGCAGATTTCCGAAACCATCTGCTGTAAGTGAAACACTCTGTTGCCCATTGCCTCCAATCACAGCTTAGCTTTTAGTTCTGAATATTAAATCAGTTGCTCTGTGATTGGTTGATATTGGATGCAATTTCAAATAATTTTTTTTTTTTACTTTAAGCAGTTCCATAAATTCCCTACATACACCGTTTACTTAAAGCAAATATAAAAAGTACATGTTTTTTTCGTATAAAAAAAATACCAAGAATAATTAAGAACTTTTTTTCATATTTTAATGTAACCAATAATCTGTTCTAATTCATAGAGAAACAAACTGAAATCACTTTGTTGGGGAAATAGAAACAAAGCAATAATAATGTACTTCTGAGCACCTGCTTATAATTCGGGATGTAGAAAACGGGGAGCAGACAAGGACGGCACATATACAAGTTGTAAGGCAGTTGTTTTTGTCCAGCAGTGACCGAAGAAAGTTCAACTTGCATGTTTTTATTTTCCAACTTAAAAACAAATCCAAAAAGATTATGCTCCAGTTCGCAGCCGTGTCAGTCTGTATCAGTCTGTTGCCATGGACGACTGCACAACAATGCAATCCTAGGATGCGGTAATGGCTTGCTCCTGGGTAGCCCAAAGCGTCAGCATATGGCAAACCGCTCCTGGGCAATAAGTTTAGCCGAGGTGTGATTAAGCACAATTGCCTCTGGGTAACAAGTATCATAGTCTACTACCACTGATATGTGTTGGTGGCCATGGGCTGACTTTACAATGGGCCCTACCAGATCCATCACAGTCCATTCAAAAGGTACCTCTATAATAGGCAGAGGAACCAATGGCCTACAGAAACTGACTCGCTAAACCTTTGCATAAATCCCAGGCCAAAAGGGTGAGGAAGTTGCCTGCAGGCCAAGCCATAAAACTTCTTCAGTGATTCTTGTGTGAAGAAGGGGGGACGAAATGGCATGCAGCGTGTCTGGAAAAGCCATGTAACCTTTTGAAACTGAACTCACAATATGACATTTTTTACATTATCATGACACACATGTTTAACCTCCCCGCATGGCGTGGAAAAGATAACGTCCACCATCGGATACTCCCGGAGTTCGCTGTGAATCAAATGGCTCCGACCACCCCCCACAGTGGGTTCTAACCTGGAGATCAGTGACCCATGGTGTCGCTAGGCTCCCTGAATCCAAGAGAGCCTCCACCCGGTGCCCATTGACTTGTACATTGCAGAGATGGGGTTCACCAGCTAGACCGACAGCGTACGTGGTGTAGACGGTCTTGGCATACATCGACACCTGGGGAGTAAACCCACAGTCAATGAGTTCATCAGCCAGGGGGCAGTTGGTAGCCACATGTTCAGGCTCATGGCACTACCAGCTGCTGATAGTCCACAAGACTGGTTTTAGGGTAACTGCCGCCCTCACTTCGGTGTAGCCCCTCAGCATGGGCTTTGTCCTGACTGTCCCATGTTATACCAGGGTTACACACATCATGCAATATGTATTTTATGACTATATACACTGCTCGAAAAAATAAAGGGAACGCTAAAATACCACATCCTAGATATCACTGAATGAAATATTCCAGTTGTAAATCTTTATTCATTACATAATGGAATGTGTTGAGAACAATAAAACCTAAAAATTATCAACGTAAATCACAACTAATATCCCACGGTCTGGAGTTGAAATGATGCTCAAAATCAAAGTGGAAAATAAAGTTACAGGCTGATCCAACTTCAGTGGAAATGCCTTAAGACAAGGAAATGATGCTCAATAGTGTGTGGTCTCCATGTGCCTGTATGACCTCCCTACAATGCCTGGGCATGCTCCGGATGAGGCGGCGGATGGTCTCCTGAGGGATCTCCTCCCAGACCTGGACTAAAGCATCCACCAACTCCTGGACAGTCAGTGGTGCAGCGTGACGTTGGTGGATGGTGCGAAACATGATATCCCAGATGTGTACAATCGGATTCAGGTCTGGGGAACGGGCGGGCCAGTCCATAGCTTCAATGCCTTCATCTTTCAGGAACTGCTGACACACTCCAGCCACATGAGACCTGGCATTGTCCTGCATTAGGCAGAACCCAGGGTCAACCGCACCAGCATATGGTCTCACAAGGGGCCTGAGGATCTCATCTCGGTACCTAATGGCAGTCAGGCTACCTCTGGCAAGCACGTGGAGGGCTGTGCGGCCCTCCAAAGAAATGCCACCCCACACCATTACTGACCCACTGCCAAACCGGTCATGCTGAAGGATGTTGCAGGCAGAAGATGGCTCTCCACAGCGTCTGCAGACTCTGTCACGTCTGTCACATGTGCAAAATGTGAACCTGCTTTCATCTGTGAAGAACACAGGGCGCCAGTGGCGAATTTTCCAATCCTGATGTTCTGTGGCAAATGCCAATCGTCCTGCACGGTGTTGGGCTGTGAGCACAACCCCCATCTGTGGACGTCGGGCACTCAGACCATCCTCATGGAATCGGTTTCTAACCGTTTGTGCAGACACATGCACATTTGTGGCCTGCTGGAGGTCATTTTGCAGGGCTCTGGCAGTGCTCCTCCTGTTCCTCCTTGCACAAAGACTGAGGTAGCAGTCCTGCTGCTGGGTTGTTGCCCTCCTACGGCCCCCTCCACATCTCCTGGTGTACTGGCCTGCCTCCTGGTAGCACCTCCAGCCTCTGGACACTACCCTGAGAGACACAGCAAACCTTCTTGCCACAGCTCGCATTGATGTGCCATCCTGGATGAGTTGCACTACCTGAGCCACTTGTGTGGGTTGTAGAGTCCGCTCATGCTACCACGAGTGTGAAAGCACAACCAACATTCAAAAGTAACCAAAACATCAGCCAGAAAGCATTGGTACTGAGATGTGGTCCGTGGTCCCCACCTGAAGAACCACTCCTTTATTGAGTGTGTCTTGATAATTGCCAATAATTTCCATCTGTTGTCTATTCCATTTGATTGTCAAACAGTGTTGCTTCCTAAGTGGACAGTTTGATTTCACAGAAGTTTGATTTACTTGGAGTTATATTCTGTTGTTTAAGTGTTCCCTTTATTTTTTTGAGCAGTGTATTATACAGGTCCTTCTCAAAAAATTAGCATATAGTGTTAAATTTCATTATTTACCATAATGTAATGATTACAATTAAACTTTCATATATTATAGATTCATTATCCACCAACTGAAATTTGTCAGGTCTTTTATTGTTTTAATACTGATGATTTTGGCATACAACTCCTGATAACCCAAAAAACCTGTCTCAATAAATTAGCATATTTCACCCGTCCAATCAAATAAAAGTGTTTTTTAATAACAAACCAAAAAACCAACAAATAATAATGTTCAGTTATGCACTCAATACTTGGTCGGGAATCCTTTGGCAGAAATGACTGCTTCAATGCGGCGTGGCATGGAGGCAATCAGCCTGTGACACTGCTGAGATGTTATGGAGGCCCAGGATGCTTCAATAGCGGCCTTAAGCTCATCCAGAGTGTTGGGTCTTGCGTCTCTCAACTTTCTCTTCACAATATCCCACAGATTCTCTATGGGGTTCAGGTCAGGAGAGTTGGCAGGCCAATTGAGCACAGTAATACCATGGACAGTAAACCATTTACCAGTGGTTTTGGCACTGTGAGCAGGTGCCAGGTCGTGCTGAAAAATGAAATCTTCATCTCCATAAAGCATTTCAGCCGATGGAAGCATGAAGTGCTCCAAAATCTCCTGATAGCTAGCTGCATTGACCCTGCCCTTGATGAAACACAGTGGACCAACACCAGCAGCTGACATGGCACCCCACACCATCACTGACTGTGGGTACTTGACACTGGACTTCAGGCATTTTGGCATTTCCTTCTCCCCAGTCTTCCTCCAGACTCTGGCACCTTGATTTCCGAATGACATGCAAAATTTGCTTTCATCAGAAAAAAGTACTTCGGACCACTTAGCAACAGTCCAGTGCTGCTTCTCTGTAGCCCAGGTCAGGCGCTTCTGCCGCTGTTTATGGTTCAAAAGTGGCTTTACCTGGGGAATGCGGCACCTGTAGCCCATTTCCTGCACACGCCTGTGCACGGTGGCTCTGGATGTTTCCACACCAGACTCAGTCCACTGCTTCCTCAGCAATCTTCCTCAGGGTCCGGTCACCTTTTCTCGTTGTACAGCGTTTTCTGCCACATTTTTTCCTTCCAACAGACTTACCATTGAGGTGCCTTGATACAGCACTCTGGGAACAGCCTATTTGTTGAGAAATTTCTTTCTGGGTCTTACCCTCTTGCTTGAGGGTGTCAATGATGGCCTTCTTGACATCTGTCAGGTCGCTAGTCTTACCCATGATGGGGGTTTTGAGTAATGAACCAGGCAGGGAGTTTTTAAAAGCCTCAGGTATCTTTTGCATGTGTTTAGAGTTAATTAGTTGATTCAGAAGATTAGGGTAATAGGTCGTTTAGAGAACCTTTTCTTGATATGCTAATTTATTGAGACAGGTTTTTTGGGTTATCAGGAGTTGTATGCCAAAATCATCAGTATTAAAACAATAAAAGACCTGACAAATTTCAGTTGGTGGATAATGAATCTATAATATATGAAAGTTTAATTGTAATCATTACATTATGGTAAATAATGAAATTTAACACTATATGCTAATTTTTTGAGAAGGACCTGTATATTGTTTGTTACTCATTATTGTGTGAAGATTCTGTTATATATATTTGATGTCAGCTGTTCTGCCTCTTTGTCCTTCTAGAGATTATTGTATCAAGTCTTATACTTGCCTACTACGAAAATTGTATGGGTGGTGCCACCTTTTGGTCTCCCACTTTTTAACTTTCATTTTTTAATATTTAACATTTTAATTTTTTAGTTTTTAATAAAGCTTTATCTTTTATCATGGTTCTTTCGGTACAAGTCTTTTAAGTGGGGATGTAGTAGTGTTCAGAATTAGCCAATCACATTTAAATGTACTTTTGGCTACATTTTGCAGTCAAGCTAAAATCTGTAAGCAGCTTTCAACAATGAGATCCCTTTGCTGTGTTTGTAAGTTGTCAGTCAGGAGAAGGGTACAAAAATAATTCTAAGGCAGTAGATATACCATGGAAGATTGTAAAGACTATTGTCAAGAAGTGACTTAAAGGGGTATTCCCATCTCTAAGATCCTATCCTAATGTGTAGTAGGTGCAATAATAATGATATTAGCAAATGCCTCCAGTCAGAACTGTATATAGTTTTTCTGATCCACTGAGTCTTTTTCCTCATGTGAAAAATTTGGGGATTTCTGCACTTGTATGTGCATTGGGGGCTTTCTTCAGCAGTATGGGTAAGGATTACTTTTTATGATTTTTTTTTTTTTTATAACCTTTTAGTATGGTGGGGATTATTTGTAGAGCGGGTTTAATGGCCATAATGGCATACGTGGACATGTTACCCTAAATACTTTCCCTCTGAGGCCATGTGCACACGTTCAGTATTTTTCGCTTTTTTTTTGCGTTTTTTCGTCATCAAAACGTGATAAAAACGCAAAAAAAACGCTTACATATGCCTCCTATTATTTACAGTGTATTCCGCATTTCTTGTGCAAATGTTGCATTTTTTTCCACGAAAAAATCGCATCGCGGAAAAAAAAGCAACATGTTCATTAATTTGCGGAATTGCGGGGATTCCGCACACCTAGGAATGCATTGATCTACTTACTTTCCGCATGTGGCTATGCCCACCATGCGGGAAGTAAGCAGATTATGTGCGGTTGGTACCCAGGGTGGAGGAGAGGAGACTCTCCTCCACGGACTGAGCACCATATAATTGGTAAAAAAAAAAAAAGAATTAAAATAAAAAATAGTGATATACTCACCTTCGATGGCCCCGGAGTCTTCCCGCCTCTCAGCGGTGCATGCTGCCGCTTCCGTTCCTATAGATGGTGTGTGTGAAGGACCTGCGATGACGTTGCGGTCTTGTGATTGGTCGCGTGACCGCTCATGTGATCGCTCACGTGATCGCGACGTCATCGAAGGTCCTGCACACACACACCATCTATAGGAACGGACGCCGCTGAGGAGATCGGCTGTCTGCAGGTGAGTATAACCATTTTTTTTTTTTTCTTATTATTTTTAAACATTCTATCTTTTACTATTGATGCTGCATAGGCTGCATCTATAGTAAAAAGTTGGTCACACTTGTCAAACACTATGTTTGACAAGTGTGACCAACCTGTCAGTCAGTTTTCCAAGCGATGCTACAGATCGCTTGGAAAACTTTAGCATTCTGCAAGCTAATTTCGCTTGCAAAATGCTAAAAAAAACACACACAAAAAAATGCGGATTTCTTGCAGAAAATTTCCGGTTTTCTTCAGGAAATTTCTGCAAGAAATCCTGACGTGTGCACATACCCTGACTCTCCGAGCTACCTCCAGCACCCATCTGCATGTATATTGACCCCTTTTGTGCAAGTTACCACTTGTTTGTTTGTGTTTTTCAACCCCTTCACTGCCACATAGTCTTCAGTAATGTGTGCACTAAAATACTTACCCGGTGCTGTCCAGCACTGCTCTGGACCTCTCCTGCTACATATGACCGTAGATCTGATTTTCTGGATCACACAGTGGACCGTTAGTTCTTTAATGTAACTTTACAAGTCCCTCGTTCTGAGTCTCATAGACGCTCATTGAGAAGGTGACTTCTGGTTACACAGAAGATGCTGTTTGTGATCTGATCAGAGTTTTGGACACATGACTCAGGAGAGGACTCAAGCAGAGTTGAAAACAGTAGAAGTCAGTTATGAATAAGTATTTTAATGCACACATTGTACACACATTACTGATGGCTAACAAATGGAGTATGAACATTGAAGTGATACTTGAAATATACTTTGTGTTTCTTTGTAATCTATGTTTTCTGCTTTCTCTCGGTGAAAAATATTGTTAAAAGGTATGTTTCCATAGAAAGTGACCTTTTTAAATCAGGTTTTTTGTTAATGGAACTATACTTTCAACAAACTTTGCAGAAATAAATAGTACAGGCGAATATAAGAAACTTTCTAATATATGTTTTCAGAGAAGTCCGCTCCCTTCCCCACTGATTCATGAACTGAACGTCCATTCTAAAAAAAAAAAAAAAAAAAAAAAGGCTCAAGTCTTTCCTGCTCAGACAAGACGGACTACAGGTAACATGTGTCACAGCTAGTGATGAGCGAACATTCTCGGATAAGGTGTTATCCGAGCATGCTCGTGTGCTAACCGAGAGTCTTCAGCATGGTTGAAAAATATGTTTGAGTCCCCGTATTTTAGGCAATCCCTGTATGTGTTGCAGCTGTTGAACAGCAGAGGGACATGCAGATGCGGAGGCTCAAACATATTATTCGAGCACGCCGGAGTCACTCGGTTTACGCTTTATCCGAGCATGTTCGTTCATCTCTAGTCACAGCTCATTCTACTGTATGGAGAGGGGAGAGGATATGAGACGTGATGAGGAGGGAGACATAGAAAGATTATGCTCCGCTTTGTAACAAGTCTTTTACTTCACCTCAGAACTGGATTCAGATCCAGACAGCTCAGCATTGCTTTATAATTTCCTCCATGCCGCTTCAGCTTGTCTGTGTGCTAAAAAATTAATGAAGAGCAGGACCATGTCTTGTGTGCTGTGCTGTTTGAGAGAGATCATGGCAGATAGTGTCTTTCTCTCAGCTCCTAGTAGATTGCAAATTTAGAAATTGAGCATGCAGAGGAGAAAAGTGGTAAAAATTTCAGAAAATGACACACAGTGAAGAGCAAAAGGGTAACAATGTTTTGAACTTTTGACTTTTAGGCTCCATATCTCACCGTCCACTGCTGCAATGATCGTGAGACTACTATAATTTTATAAACAATCATTTTGGCTATTTTATAAATAACTTTGACTTGCAGCTATTTAGCATATGATTAATTATGCAGATTCTTGTCATGTCACTGCATTGTTACTGTTTTGCTCCTGGTGGTGGAAACATACTTTTCTTCCTGAATGCTACAAAATACAACCTGATCTCACATTCCCTAATAGCTCAGTGTGTTATTAGGTTGATTCCCAAGTGAAAGGTCATTGGTTCAAATCAAGGAGTAGCCATGAAGAAGATTACCCAGGAAAAGAGAAACCGCATCATCCAGCTCATTGATAGCCATCTCTTGGCCAATAAAATTGCCAAACTGCATCATGCGAGTGCCATGACAGTTGTAAGAATGCAAAATGAAGTCTGTCCATCCATTCAGAAGCCAAAAGGTGGACATCAAGGCAAAATATCAGAGTCAACAAGTCTGCACATCCCAAGGTCTATCAGTTGTTGCGCAACAAACACGGCAGTGGAGGTGGCTCCCATGCTTCATAATATTGAGCTCACAGACGCCACTTGTCTGGAATGGTGGTCCCAAAAAAGTTGAAGGAGCCTCAACTTCAATATTGTCATAAGAAGTGTATTTTTGAGTTTGCAAACAAGTATGAAAAGTGGACATTTAAAGATTTCAAACAGGTGATTTGGGGCGATCACACATGTCAATAGACTACGAAGAATGTTAGTCCGCAAGGACAGGGTCCTCTCCCCTCTGTACCAGTCTGTCATTGTAAGTTTGTTTACTTATCTTTAGGAGCAAAACATTAACAATGCAGTGACATGACAATAATCTGCATAACTAATCATATGCTAAATAGTTGCAAGTCAAATTTAAATATGAGAAATCCAAGATGATTGTCTATAAAATGACGGCAGTCTCAAGTTCAAGCAGAAATGAAAATTGAGATATGGAGCCTGAAATTCAAAAGTTCAAAACATTTACATTAGCAGAAATAGACTAATGAGCGTTTCCAAATGTCATCATGAAGGGAGGTTGAGGGGGGAGCTGTGACATTGCCTATTGTGATTGGTTAACAACTATGTATATACAGTCATGGCCGAAAGGGTTGGCACCCTTGAAATTGTTCCAGAAAATGAAGTATTTCTCCCAGAAAACTATTGCCATTACACATGTTTTGTTATACACATGTTTATTTCCTTTCTGGGTATTGCAACAACACAACAAAACTAAGGAAAAAAGGCAAATTGGACATACCGTATTTTACAGATTATAAGATGCACCGGAACATGAGATGCATTTTTAAATAAAATGGGGGTGCATTTTATAGTTCGATTTAACCGTTGCTTGCCAGGGGGGCGATGATGGAGCAGAGTCACAGGAGGCAGGGTCACTGCTTCAGGAGGCTGGTGGTGGAAGGAGTGGGGCTATGCTGTGGGCCCTGGGTTCTCATAAGATCTCGGCGCTGGTGGGCTTTGGAAAAATGGCCGCCAGATGTGTCGCGTATGCGGATTGAGATTTCTGGAGACAAAAATCACACCTGAAACTAGATAAAAAGGAGAGATAATGACTCAATCTTTGCATTGTGTGTCCGTGTGTGCCACACTAAGCATGGAGAACAGAAAAAAAAGAGAAATGTCTGTTGATATTGTTCAACAATTTTGCTTCTCAAGTTCTCAATCTCAAGGTTATAATTCCATCTCCAGAGATCTTGATGTTCTTTACTCCACGGTGTGCAACATAATCAAGAAGTTTACACCCCATGGCACGGTAGCTAATCTCCCTGGAAGTGAATGGTAGACAGAAATTGATGCGGGAAGTAAGCAGATCAATGCATTCCTAGGTATGCGGAATCCCCGCAATTCCGCAAATTTAATGAACATGTTGCTTTTTTTTCCGCGATGCGATTTTTTTAGCGGAAAAAAATGCAACATTTGCACAAGAAATGCAGAATACACTGTAAATAATGGGAGGCATATGTAAGCGTTTTTTTCATGTTTTTATAGCGAAAAAACGCGAAAAATACTGAACGTGTGCACATGGCCTAAAGGTTGAAATGCAGGATAGTTTGAATGATAGATAAGCAGCCCCAATCAAGTTCCAAAGAAATTCAGTCTGTCCTGCAGTGTGCAAGCCAATATTAAGTTGAGGGTGCTAAAAATTTTGTCTGGACCATTTTTGGGGTTTTGTGTGAAATTATGTCCGATTTGTTTTTTTTTCACTCTTTTGTTTTACCAATACACATAAAGGAAATAAACATGTGTATAACAAAACATATGTAATTGCAATAATTTTCTGGGAGAAATACTTCATTATCTGGAACAATTTCATAGGTGTAAACCCTTTCGACCATGACTGGACTGGGGTGCCAAGTGCTCATCAGTGATATTGACTCTTGGGGTACACTGTTCCGCGACAAGCAATATTGCTTGGCCCTTGTTCACAAATTTGTCTTCATTTCTATATAATAATAAACTGGGTAGTTTGTTAAATTAATAATGAGATGCTGCCCTTTGTCTGTACATGTTGCTTTACGACCATTGAGCCAAACACTGCTCATGTAGGTTGTGGTGGCCCCACTCAGGCATAGCGGCCTGTATAGCTGTTACCTGTCATTGTAATGCAGCATGTGATGATAATGAGACTGGTGAAAAGTCTTCTGTAAAAAATAGACAATTTCCTCAGTGGCCAGTGTGATAATTGCAAGATTCCTCATTTTCAATACTTATTGTTTTATGGAGCTAAAATATCACCAATTGGAAAATAACCACAATACATTTATCACAAAAATCTCATTTAATGAATAAGTCATTTTCAGATGATGTATTCCCTTTAAGATCTACTGGATGGCATCCACCATTCATGCCTTGTTAAAGAAGTCATTTTTACTGGATTTTTAAACCTCTTCCAGTTGTCGCTGTTTTACGGATTGTGGAACATTTTGGCTTGTTTTTGCCTTTCCGATCCAAAGTTAAACCCCCCTGGTAATTATGCAAATTTTCCCTTGAATCGATTGGGCGTATAACACAGACCGTCTGTTCGTAGAGGTACAAAATCAGACATCCAGAGAGAATTTTTGTGGTGTACTCCCAGTTGGTGGAAAGGGAAATGTGCTTCTTTATTACCAGGGGGCATAGATTTGCAACAGAGGAGTACAGAAGAAAAAGAAACAGTTCCAGAATCAGTGGAGCAGCAGCAATTGGAGAAGGGAATCAGTTTAAATATAGAAATACAGTGAAATGTCCTTTTAAAGGGGTTCTGTATTGGTGACGCTAGCGTATGTAATCATGAGGGCGGCCACGGTGCTGCTGAGTGGCAGGACCAGGCACAGTGCATGGATGATCAGTTTAGGGCTGTGTGATTAGAGGTGAACAAGAACATTGTATACAACCCATATTACACTTCTCACACCCTTTGTGAACCAGCTCTCACTTGTAACATTAAAACCACTGAGGGGCAAAGTGAATAATATTCATTATCTTGTGACCAAGGAACCTGTTTCGGGCTGAGCTATATTGAGCAGCAGGGGAAAAGTCCAGCTCTTTAAGCTGATGTGTTTAGGAACAATTAAAAATGCCCAAGCGGATGGATTTGAGCGTCTTTGACACGTTTTGAAGTCAAATCATCTCCAAATATGTTGTGGGGAGTTCAGTGTGCAATAGTTGGTGTCAATCAAGTGTGTCCTGAAGGAGGACAACTGGGGAACCAGCGTCAGGTTCATGAGTGCTCTATACTCTTTGCTACCCATGGGGGGAGCTAGGTAACCCTTCTTTACTGATGCCACAGAAGAGCTACTGGTGCAAATTGCTCAGTATGATAGAAAGACGTCCTGGCAGATCTTCCAATGGGCTTAGAGATAGAAAGATGGCAGGCTGGGCAGTGCAGATAAATCAGCTGTACTCCGACTAAGGAGTCTTATCAAGCTGTCCCATTAATTAGAATAGGACCCATGCACAAGACTCCTGGGCCAGCGTATGATTTACCTAGCTTGTTCCTAGTATTTCTCTCCATGCCTGATGTGAGATCAGGAGGGAGAATGAAAGCAATTTCACTAATCTGAACTAGAAATGTTTATAATGACAGTATTAGTTTTTTTCCCTCTTTCTAACTATCAAAAATTGACTTTTATTTTGTGCCTGCATTAAAAAACGTTTGACTGGCTTTGAAGGGAACCTGTCACCATGAAAATGCAGTCCAATCTGCTATCATTATGTTCTAGAGCAGAAGGAGCTGAGCAGATTGATATATAGTTTTGTGAGAAAAGATTGTGTTTTAATCACTTTAACCTCAGCTGTTTCTGGGACTTTCAGTCCGGTGGGCGGTCCGATCAGTGACTGACACCTTCCTCCCTCTGCACTATTATACAAAGATAGCTGTCAGTCACTGATAGGACCGCCCGCCGGACTGAAAGTCCCAGAAAGAGAAGAGATTAAATGATCAAAACCCAGATTATACAGTCTTTTCTCACAAACACTATATCAATCTGCTCAGCTCCCTCTGCTCGATAACATGGTGCCTGCATGTTCATGCTGAGAGGTTCCCTTTAATGATGGCTTTGGATCTCTGCTCATGATCGTACGGCCACTACCGCTGTATTGTCTTTCTGCCATGATTTTTTCTTTGCATTCAGAATGATTTTTATTTCTCCCTTTTAATGTTTAACCTTAGAGACGAATGCCAGAAAAGCAGTAGACCGAGGATACGTTCAAGGGCTTTTAGCAATATATTTGGACTGGCATCGTCATGACACCCGGCACAGGCACATGTTGATCCGAAAAGGCATACTGCAGTGCCTTAAAAGCATTACTAACATCAAGCTGGGTAGAAAAGCTTTCATAGATGCTAATGGTATGAAGATTTTATATAACTCCTCACAAGTAAGTATTTCTCAAAATGCAAACCTATTTAGTCTCACTTTGTATGTCTGTTCATAGGTACCAGGTTATAGTAAGTGCTCGAAGAGGTGGCTCTACAGGTCTACTGGTGGAACACTAGAGTCATCCCTGAATCATAGCGAGGAGAGCTGCTTTCTTTCAAAAACAGTCCGCAGGTTGTCTTTTAGCGTTGCTGGTCAACAACCTTCCCTTTAATGGAGCTGAGCTACAATATGAGACCCAACCCATGGACAGGTGTGGCACTGTTTCTAGAACAAAGCAGCCATATTTTTCTGATACTATGCAACCTTTATAAACTTGACAATTTAAGTTTTGTAACCATTGTAGTGTAAATCTGGCAAATCTTATGTCACCATTAAGGGTTTATTCCCATCTTCATAGATGGGTTGGGTAGTGCTAATAAAAATAAGTCATTTTGCAATTTACCTTTTATTAAAGGGAATCTGTCACCAAGTTTTTACTATATATTCTGGGAGCAGCATAATATAGGGTTAGATAGCCTGGTTACAGGTATGTAACACTTACTGGGCTGCTTGGTGTAGTTTTGATAGAGTACCTGTTTGTCTGACGTAGATGTAGCAGTGCTAAGGCACGTTCACACATTCAGTATTTGGTCAGTATTTTACATCCATACCATATTTTACGGATCATAAGACGCACCCCAAATTTTGGGGAGGAAAATAAGTTTATTTTTAACCCCTTTCTGACATTGGACGTACTATCCCGTCGAGGTGGGGTGGGCCCGTATGACCACCGATGGGATAGTACGTCCAGCGCGATCGGCGGCGCTCACGGGGGGAGCGCGGCCGATCGCGGCCGGGTGTCAGCTGACCATCGCAGCTGACATCCGGCACTATGTGCCAGGAGCGGTCACGGACCGCCCCGGCACATTAACCCCCGGCACACCGCGATCAAAAATGATCGTGGTGTGCCGGCGGTACAGGGAAGCATCGCGCAGGGAGGGGGCTCCCTGCGTGCTTCCCTGAGACCCCCGGAGCAACGCGATGTGATCGCATTGCTGCGAGGGTCTCTTACCTCCTCCTCGCTGCAGGTGCCCGGATCCAAGATGGCCGCGGCATCCAGGTCCTGCAGGGAGGGAGGTGGCTTACCAAGTGCCTGCTCAGAGCAGGTGCTTGGTAAGCCAGCAGTGCTGTAAGTCAGATCGGTGATCATCGGAGTGCTGTGCAAACTGTCAGATCAGCGATCTGTGATGTCCCCCCTGGGACAAAGTAAAAAAGTTAAAAAAAAAATTTCCACATGTGTAAAAAAAAAAAAAAAATAAAAAAAAAAAAAAAATTCCTAAATAAAGAAAAAAAAATATATTATTCCCATAAATACATTTCTTTATCTAAATAAAAAAAAAAACAATAAAAGTACACATATTTAGTATCGCCGCGTCCGTAACGACCCCACCTATAAAACTATATCACTAGTTAACCCCTTCAGTGAACACCGTAGGGAAAAAAAAAAACCGAGGCAAAAAACGCTTTATTATTATACCGCCAAACAAAAAGTGGAATAACACGCGATCAAAAAGACGGATATAAATAACCATGGTACCGCTGAAAACGCCATGTTGTCCCGCAAAAAACGAGCCACCATACAGCGTCTTCAAAGAAAAAATGTAAAAGTTATAGTCCTCAGAATAAAGCGATGCCAAAATAATTATTTATTCTATAAAATAGTTTTTATCGTATAAAAGCGCCAAAGCATAAAAAAATGATATAAATGAGGTATCGCTGTAATCGTACTGACCCGAAGAATAAAACTGCTTTATCAATTTTACCAAACGTGGAATGGTATAAACGCCTCCCCCAAAAGAAATTCATGAATAGCTGTTTTTTTGTCATTCTGCCTCACAAAATTCGGAATAAAAAGCGATCAAAAACTGTCAAGTGTCCGAAAATGTTACCAATAAAAACGTCAACTCGTCCCGCAAAAAAACAAGACCTCACATGACTCTGTGGACCAAAATATGGAAAAATTATAGGTCTCAAAATGTGGAGACGCAAAAACTTTTTTGCTATAAAAAGCGTCTTTTAGTGTGTGATAGCTGCCAATCATAAAAATCCGCTATAAAAAATGCTATAAAAGTAAATCAATCCCCCCTTCAACACCCTCTTAGTTAGGGAAAAATAATAAAATTAAAAAAATGTATTTATTTCCATTTTCCCATTAGGGCTAGGGTTAGGGCTAGGGTTGGGGCTAAAGTTAGGGTTAAGGTTTGGATTACATTTACGGTTGGGATTAGGGTTGGGATTAGGGTTAGGGGTGTGTTTGGATTAGGGTTTCAGGTAGAATTGGGGAGTTTCCACTGTTCAGGCACATCAGGGGCTCTCCAAATGCGACATGGTGTCCCATCTCAATTCCAGTCAATTTTGCATTGAAAAGTCAAACGGCGCTCCTTCCCTTTTGAGCTCTGCCATGCGCCCAAACAGTCGTTTACCCCCACATATGGGGTATCGGCGTATTCAGGACAAATTGCACAACAACTTTTAGGGTCCAATTTCTTCTCTTACCCTTGGGAAAATAAAAAATTGGGGGCGATAAGATCATTTTTGTGAAAAAATATGATTTTTTATTTTTACGGCTCTGCATTATAAACTTCTGTGAAGCACTTGGTGGGTAAAAGTGCTCACCACACATCTAGATAAGTTCCTTAGGGGGTCTACTTTCCAAAATGGTGTCACTTGTGGGGGGTTTCAATGTTTAGGCACATCAGGGGCTCTCCAAACGCAACATGGCGTCCCATCTCAATTCCAGTCAATTTTGCATTGTAAAGTAAAATGGCGCTCCTTTCCTTCCGAGCTCTGCCATGCGCCCAAACAGTGGTTCACCCCCACATATGGAGTATCAGCGTACTCAGGACAAATTGTACAACAAGTTTTGGGGTCCATTTTCTCCAGTTACCCTTGATAAAATAAAACAAATTGGAGCTGAAATAAATTTTGCGTGAAAAAAAGTTAAATGTTCATTTTTATTTAAACATTCCAAAAATTCCTATGAAACACCTGAAGGGTTAATAAACTTCTTGAATGTGGTTTTCAGCACCTTGAGGGGTGCAGTTTTTAGAATGGTGTCACACTTGGGTATTTTCTATCATATAGAACCCTCAAAATGACTTCAAATGAGATGTGGTCCCTAAAAAAAAAATGGTGTTATAAAAATGAGAAATTTCTGGTCAACTTTTAACCCTTATAACTCCCTAACAAAAAAAAATTTTGGTTCCAAAATTGTGCCGATGTAAAGTAGACATGTGGGAAATGTTACTTATTAAGTATTTTGAGTGACATATCTCTGTGATTTAAGGGCATAAAAATTAAACGTTGGAAAATTGTTAAATTTGCTAAATTTTTGCCAAATTTCCGTTTTTTTTCACAAATAAACGCAAGTTATATCGAATAAATGTTACCACTAACATGAAGTACAATATCTCACGAGAAAACAATGTCAGAATCGCCAAGATCCGTTGAAGCGTTCCAGAGTTATAACCTCATAAAGGGACAGTGGTCAGAATTGTAAAAATTGGCCTGGTCATTAACGTGCAAACCACCCTTGGGGGTAAAGGGGTTAATAAACGATAAATTGCAAAAGCACCTATTTTTACTAGCACCACAATACTGAACATGTGAACATGGCCTAAGACTTCTGGGCTGTGCATAAGCCCTCCGACAGCCCTTATTACCCATGGGTAGATATCTGTACTTGGTTAAAGAGATGGATGGTGAGCCCTGTTCATATGGTGCAGCACCTGGATCACCATTGTATACCTGTGTCAGCATATGTGTAAACATTATACCTGTTGTATAAAAGTTTGTCACCTTCTTGCAGTCAGTAGTGACATGGTACTGCTTTACAAGGACTGAAATGCTGTTATTTGGCCACAAGAGGCCAGTGTTTCCTAAACACACAAGTAAAAGGTTAAGTCTGCCCAGCAACAGAAGCATAATCAAAGACAGTTGACAGCTAGATATGTGTCACAAGAAGTGGTGTAGCCTTCTTGGCAGCAGTTGGAAGTTATTAAAGACAGCAAGAGAACATGCCGGAGGGAGGTCCAGTGACATTAGCATGTATAAGCATCCCACTGGGATCAAAAGCATGGCGGAGTGGCGCTGACCTTCCCGGTGACCAGATCCTTATCAGTTGGGAGAAAATTACCATCAGTAACACTGCTAGAGATGGAAATAGCATGAGTAATGCTGAGTGCCGCTGAAAAGTCAAGCCATAGTAATCAGCGGTACCGCTCATTTGTTGGAGGGGAGCCTCATCCGTTGGCATGCATCGGTATTTGTGCGGCGCTCACCCGGGTCGATAAGATAACTACCCGCAGTGGGTAACTGTGCACGAACCTTATCACGTCTTGGTGCCTAAATACCCAAGACTGAGACCGGACCTGTAGCTAGTTAGATAGGCAAATGGACTGTGAGGACGCAACTTTTGCTAATATCAGCGTCTGGGATTTCTGGTTTCGCTGCTATGTCACCTATTGCTTTGTTATTAAGGGCTCTTTGTTTACTATAAATCTCCAATTCACACATTGGTTCTCTTAAAGCACGCAGCTGACTTTAGGCCATTTCTGTGGAACATTATAGTTACTTGATATTTGTTCAAGTTTTTCAACCTTTATTTTTTTTAGGGCTTTGCAGCTGGTACATTTTTATTCATGGTGTAGTCGGGAAGGAACATTCTTCATTGTTCACTGAAGTCCTAATAGGGCAGGGAAGTGTTTTTTGTGGAATAGAGTTAAATTATTGTAAGCCGTTGTGCTGTACTGCAGGTGAGCCTGTATTCCACACCCATTCACTTGTTCTAGGGTTAAGGGTATTAACAGGCGGCTGGTATTAATTGGCGGCTGCTTTACCAGGCACGCCAGTAAGTAAAGACATAGTGATTATAGTTGGCATGTATTGTAGGGCACCATGCTGTACAGCACAGTGGTCTCAGCCTCCCGGCTGAGTGTCTGTGGATTTTGTTAAAATCTTTCTCCTTTTTCTGGTATGTTTATTCACATATTTATTGAAAGTGTTTTATTTTTTTTTTAGTGGTTGAACTGGTATTGGATTAATCTTTCTCGCTTGTGACTTTGTTGTATCCTGGGGAGTCCACCCCATCATACTGCTTACACAGTGACTTTTCCCCGAAGCTGAAAGTCAGGAGTGCAGGCGGGGTGACACAGATTAGCTTGGCATGTGAGATGTAGAATTAATCTCCTGCTGATAAAATACTGATTGTGTTGAAACTACAGCACACAACCTAATAAATGACACATCCCTGCAATCAAGCTCTTGTGCCCTTTATTATGCTGCTCTCCGATTAAATAGTAAAAACTACTGACAGACGTTTATAGCTATCCTTGAGACAGTATCACTTTTCTTTTGCGTACAGCTTATTGCTCAATAGCGGTGGTGGAAAAATCACTGTGCTTACAAGCTCTTTTATAGTAAACTTGTAAGCACTGCTTTGAAGCTGGCTATGATCGCTGGAGGGCACTGTTACCTGTTATACTCGACCAGGTTCAGTGCTGTGCTTATAAGCAGCAATGGTGGTCGGTGTCCTAGGCAACAAGATCTAAAGAAATGAAAACTGTCGCTATCTCAAGAATGACTTCAAATTTTCATAAACAGCAAATTGCAAAAGTGCTTGTTTTTACATGCACTATCCAACAACACTAAGGATGTTTTCCCATAAATTTAAAGAATTATTTACATCTGCATAGCTATCTAAAGAAATCATGAGGCTCCCAGGCATCAGAACTCTAATATGCTGCTTCTATGAGACCATATTCACATTTTTCATTACTTATCTTTAATAGGATTGTCAAGCTGTGAGAACTCTGGATCCCCTCGTTAATACATCTAGCCTAATAATGAGAAAATGCTTTCCCAAGAATCGTCTTCCTTTACCAACCATAAAAAGTGCTTTCCAGTTTCAATTGCCTGTTATACCGACCAGTGGTCCGGTGGCTCAGATCTACAGCTTGCCTCCTGAAGGTAAATGGCCTAAGAAACCAATTAACTGCTGGAAAGAATTTTTCACATTAGGTTTAACACTACTGACAGATTCCCTTTAAGCCATCTGTAGGAGCATGTAGGCCATAGAAAGTTGAATAAAATTATATCTTGATATTTGTGATCAGATGTCTTCTTCCAGAGAAATGCACGTTTTTCTTTCTACGTAAATGATCTGTGAAGATCTATGGGACAAACCCTGGTCTCCTGGAGAATCTGCCTCCAGAGCTTTTTATATGAAAGTGGGCAGTGCCAGTGTAAGACTTGTAGATCAGGAGAACAGACTGCCAGTCACCACTTGTCTCACACTAGTAGCGCCCCTTTTCCTAAGATCTGTGTCCGACCCATAGATCTTAACAGCTCATTTACATACGAGAAAAATGTGGATTTTTTTTGGAATAAGATTTCAGATAACAGATATCAAGGTATCAGTTTATTCTACTTTCTATGACCTGCATACTCATATAGACGGCTTAGGAGGGTGGATCTCACTGACAGATTCCCTTTTAAGGTATGTTCAGACGATCAGCAAACGTTGCGGGTCTGACGCTGCATCCTTGTGCAGCCTCCAACCTGTAGCGTCCAGATGTTACAGCATAGTGAATAAGATTTCAAGAAATCCCAACTATACATCCAGAGATGCCCATGGCTCACCTGCAGAGACGGACATGCGGTACGTCTCTCCAGACCGCAGAATGTCAACTTCTCTTGTGGAGACGCGAGCCTCCGCATGAGAAATTTCATCCATAGAATGTATCGGACACAGTGAATCCTCATGGTTCAGTGAACACATGCGAATTCACATGCATTCAATAGACGGCAGGGCTTTGCACATGTGCTGCATCCAAAGCACTGCCAGTTCCGGATTGTGTGCACCTACCCTTAAACCGCTTCCCGACCTCCGCCGTACTATTACTGCGGAGGTCGGGTCTCCTGCTTTGATGTGGGCTCCAGAACTGAGCCCGCATCGAAGCCGGGACATGTCAGCTGTTTTGAACAGCTGACATGTGCCCGCAATAGCAGCGGGTGAAATTGCGATTCACCCTCCACTATTAACTAGTTAAATGGCGCAGTCAAATGCTGACAGCGGCATTTAACCGGCGCTTCCGGCCGTGCGGTCTGAAATGCGCGCATCGCCGACCCCCGTTACATGATCGGGGGTCAGAGATGCGTCAGGATAGTAACCATAGAGGTCCTTGAGACCTCTATGGTTACTGATGCCAGCCTGCTGTGAGCGCCACCCTGTGGTCGGCGCTCATAGCAAGCATGCAATTCAGCTACATAGCAGCGATATGATGATCGCTGCTATGTAGCTGAGCCGATCCAGTTGTGCCAGCTTCTAGCCTCCCATGGAGGCTATTGAAGCATGGCAAAAGTAAAAAAAAAAAAAAAAAAGTTTAAAAAAATATTTAAAAAAATATAAAAGTTTAAATCACCCCCCTTTCGCCCCATTCAAAATAAAACAATAAAAAAAATCAAACCTACACATATTTGGTATCGCCGCGTTCAGAATCGCCCAATCTATCAATAAAAAAAGGATTAACCTGCGTAAACAGCAGGTAAACAGCTTAGTGAGAAAAACATTTTTAAACGCCAGAATTAAGTTTTTTTTGGTCGCCGCGACATTGCATTAAAATGCAATAACGGGCGATTAAAAGAACGTTTCTGCACCAAAATGGTGTCATTATAAATGTCAGCTCGGCACGCAAAAAATAAGCCCTCACCCGACCTCAGATCACGAAAAATGGAGACGCTATGGGTATCGGAAAATGGCGCTTTTTTTTTTTTTTAACAAAGTTTGGAATTTTTTTTTACCACTTAGATAAAACGTAACCTAGACATGTTTGGTGTCTATGAACTTGTAATGACCTGGAGAATCATTATGGCTCTGGGAAGGAGGGGAGGGAAAAAGGAGAACGCAAAAACGGAAAAGGGCAAGGTCTTGAAGGGGTTAAAATCCTAGATAATAGGCTTAGTAGTAGTAAAAAATGTATTTCACTGTATAATCTTGGACCATTTTAAGGATTAATTTCCTTAAACTGGTCATGGAGGCAGCAGATGACATACGATTACCTATGTGTGATTTCTAATCATATGTGTCAAAATTGTGAAATAACTTGTAGGACATATATTGCATGTGTCACATGAAGTTATGCTGCATATTCTTTGTCAAATATTCTTTTGTCTTTAGTGGATGATGTAGTGGATGAGAGTGATGACAACGATGATACTGAAGCAGATGCTGAAGCCGATGCTGAGAATGAAGATGATAATGATCAGTTTAAGGTTTGTTATCTGCTTGTTCTCAAAGGCCATATAAAGAAAAAAAAATGGCCTTGCACAAAGTAGAATTTTTTATCATTCATTAAATCTTTTGTATTTTTTATTTATGTTTACTGGTTTCCTGAGAGATGCAAGGAGCATGTTCAAAGAGATAGGAACAGACTCAGGAAAGTATTTTTGCCAGAATTCTGGCCAGAATACCTTGAAATGTCACAATAACGTTGCAACTTTTGACCATTTCATGCCAGCCTTGTCCAGTTTTGACAAAATGGGAAGAGTTGGGTTGGGGCACTCTGCCATATATTGTATTTGAGCTCTTCCTTGTTCCTTAAGGAGGCAGCCATTTTTCTTTTTTTCACTTTCATTTTTTTATTGTTTTATCTCCACCTTCTAAGAGCCATCATTTTTTTCCATGAATCTAGCCATGCCACAGCTAGATTTTATGTAAGACAAGATGCATTTTTCCTAATAATAATGTATTAAAAAACATTAAAAAGAAACCTTCATAAAGTTCATGTTGTGGAATTGACAAGAGAACAATTCTGCCTATCGACCAGTGTATGCAGGCGTTTTTCATGGCTAGTTTTGATGAAGGATCAGGGTGAAGTACAAGGCAGCTGATTCATTAAGAGGCACATTAATAGAGCGAGGCACGAAGTGGTGTGCTCCTTGTCTGATTCACCAAAAATCTTACCCCAGTCAAAGATTGGAGTAAGATTTTCACCACCACCATTCATTATTAATTTGACCAATGAAGGTTGCCAAGTACCCCATCACACACCCAAGCGTCAAAACTTTGATGAATCAGAGCTTTAATCTCCAAGTTCTGGCAGCTTATAAACCATGTTGTACATGATATTACTGAATTAAATAATAGTGATAAATCCAACCTCGGCATCTCACCCTCATTAAGTTCTAAAAAATGGATGATCTGTTTTTGCTTCTAGGAAAGTAGATGGTGTCCATGAAGGATCCATTGCACCTCTTACACAGAATTGTCACCTCCTAGACTGAGGATAGTAAAACGTCTGTGTACTGAGCATCTCCTGCCCCATTTGTTTTCTGTAATATTTCCATTTTATTCCCAGAATGATGACATAGAGACGGATATCAGTAAGTTGAAACCTGCTCAAGACGTGGCAAGACCATTAGAAGATCTGAAAATATATGAACGTTTTTTTCCAGAACTCTCTGACGATTTCCAGGTAAGAGAAACTCATGATGTTAACTGTGGTGACCCACCGGTGACCGAGAAGCTGGGCGAGAGGGTCCCTTGGAGTCTGATTTGTGATATGTTTCGGCTCAGTGTGAAAGTGGAGTTAGGTTGTAGTTAAGAAACTTCTATTATTTATAGTTGTCTTGTCTGTGTCCCTCTTAGGGACCCAAAGTCATTTTAATCTAGTGATCTTTTTCAGTTTTGCACCGAGTGAAGACAGCACCCTGATCGTTGATGCTATAGCGAATGTAGCTATTTTAGTTATTTCCTCCCATGAGGCACCATGACATATGCAATACTTCAGGCTTTATTACCCCTTTCCTGGAAAAAGATGTTATATTCACAGCCTGGGAAGGGGCCTGCTGGTGTGGAGGGGCCTCAGGAGCTGAGCTGCCTTCACACTTGGCTTATATCGGCTATATTATATAGTTGGCATCTGTCTCTAACAGTCGCGGTTGGCTCCGAGTTGTGGTCACTACTGTTAATCACTTTAGTGCTGATGTTTTAACCGCATAATTTGAATGGAATGCGCAGCAGCTCACATCGGCCTCCCCATAATGTGATTGCAGGGGACTGATGGGTTATTATAACAGCCATGGAGACCCCCGTCGCAATAACCTTGATCCTTCTGTGAAGCTTGGCCGTAGTCTGAGCTCCATAGGAAACCAAGATTTTCACTATATCCTGCAATATCGTATTATTATTGCAGTATCTTAATATATACATACCTTGTAATGTCTTCACATCCTGTTCCATCCAGATGTGTCCGGATCCCAGAATTCCAAGCGGCAGAAGTACACCGACTGCCATATTTGGGCACCCAAGTGATGGGTGTCTCAATATGGAAACTGCTGGTGGTACCAGCCTCTTGCACGGTACCACCAGCAGAACACCGTCGCAACACACACACACACACACACACACACACACACACACACACACACACACACACACACACACACACACACACACACACTGTATAGGCCATACGCACTACACACACACACACACACACACACACACACACACACACACACACACACACACACACACACACACACACACACACTATACGCCGTATGCAGCCTCTTGTGCGCTACCACCAGCTGAACACCGTCGTGAACTCGCCGCCCCCGGGATCAGCTGATTGATTCACTGACCGCTGCCATCTTTGTACAGGAGGAGCGCATGGGCAATTTTAATGTGACCGCCGCTATCTGTCTGCACAAAGATGGTGGCGGTCTGATTTACTGCACCTGCACGAATTCCGTGCAGGAGCAGTGAATCATTCAGCTGACCCCGGCTGCAGATAAGCGACGTGTCTACAGGCAGAGGAAGCTGGTCACATTAAAGAGGTTTTCCCACGAACGAAATTGTCTGTGTCTGACCGTGTATGGAGCATACCACTCCTATATATCTCCTGGGCAGGGGAGGAAGCAAAAGACAATGCTGACATCACAGCAGGGGATCACAGAGGATTCGTTTTGTCAAGTAAAATATTTTACAGTTTTTAAACAATATTTTACCTCACAAAATGTATCCTCTGCGATCTCCTGCTGTAATGTCACTATTGTCTTTTGCAAGACAGCAGACAAGGGGGATAGCACATGGGGTACACAGGTCAAAGAAGAGAGCACCGACTGGAGAAGTCAGCACCTGGGGAAAGAGAGAGTGGATAGGTGGGGCAGCTCATGAGGGGGGGGGAGAGATTCTCAACGCTGCAAAGCCTGCCCCCATCGTGACATTACCGCCCTCCATCTAGTATAGTATAAGTGATTATACCATCGCAGTATCAAATCCAGGGACTTAAATATAATGTAAAAAATATATATATTTTTTTTATTTCTCAAAAGTGTTCTATAAGTTCTCATCACATCAATTTTCCACTGTTAAAGGGTAAAAAAAACATGTGATATCGCTACCTTCTTAAAAGTCCAATCTGTTAACTTTAGGTAAATGTTGCAAAGATAGAAAAATAAAAATGGCAGAATTTTTTGGGGCACTTCGCTTCCCTAAAAAATGTAGTAATAAGCAATCAAAGCATTTTTTGTACAGTTTACTGTTAGGAGTTAAAATATCATCTCACTAATCACTATGCAAAAAAACAAGCCCTCTCATCAACAAAAAAAATGTTACGGGTCTAGTAAAATGGTGACAGCAAAAAAATCTTTCATCCCATAAATAGAAAACATTGATGCGAGTTTGGTATTGTCATAATCAGACTGACGTGGACAATTATGTTTCCAGGTCATTTTACCACACAATGAACACTGTAAAAACAAAACCCCCAAAACAATGCATTTATTTATCATTATTATTATTATTATTTATATAGCACCATTGATTCCATGGTGCTGTACATGAGAAGGGGTTATATACAAATTACAGATATCACTTACAGTAAGCAAACTAACAATGACAGACTGATACAGAGGGGCGAGGACCCTGCCCTTGCGGGCTTATATTCTACAGGATGGTGGGGATGGAGACAATAGGTTAAGGGTTGCAGCAGCTCCGGTGCTGGTGAAGCGGTAGCTCTGGTAGTGATGAGGAGGCAGCGGGGTCATTGCAGGCTGTAGGCTTTTCTGAAGAGTTCCGTCTGTAGGATCCGATTGTGGTTGATAGTCGGACGTGTTGGAGCAAAGAATTCCAGAGGATGGGGGATATTCTGGGGAAGTCTTGGAGGTGGTTGGGTGAGGAGCGAATAAGTTATTTCATCACACTTGTAATTATTATGCACCTGCTTTAGAATTGCTTGACGTCAGGCTTCTAGGTCTCAGATTTAATTTATGAGGGAACCTGACCTCTAGTACTTAAAGGGAACCTGTCACCCCCAAAATCAAAGATGAGCTAAGCCCACCAGCAAAAGGGGCTTATCTACAGCATTCTGTAATACTGTAGATAAGCCCCCGAAGTATCCTATAAGATGAGAAAAAGAGGTTAGATTATACTCACCCAGGGCGGTCCCCCTGCTGTCCGGGTACGATGGGCGTCACGGTCCAGTCCGGGGCCTCCTTTCTTCATAGGATGACGTCCTCTTGTCTTCATGCTGCGGCTCTGGCGCAGGCTTACTTTGTTTGCCCTGTTGAGGGCAGAGCAAAGTACTGCAGTGCACAGGTGCTAGGCCTCTCTGACCTTTCCCTGCACCTGCGCACTACAATACTTTGCTCTTCCCTCAACAGGGCAGACAAAGTACGCCTGCGCTGGAGCCGCAGCGTGAAGACAAGAAGAGGAAATCATCGTAAGAAGATGGGAGGCCCCAGACCGGACCGCGAGGCCCATCGGATCGGACCTGAGACACCCATCGGACCGGACCGCAGCGGGACCACCCCGGGTGAGTATAATCTAACCTTTTTCTCATTTTTCAGTATACATCAGGGCCTTATCTACAGCATTACAGAATGTTGTAGATAAGCCCCTGATGCTGGTGGGCTTAGTTCATCTTCGATTTTGGGGGTGACAGGTTCCCTTTAAAGACTAACAATCGTCTTAAGAAAAAAATCAATAATACACTTGAAAAGAAGAAACTTTTTAATATATCCTTTTAGAGAACTCCTTTTCTTCTCCAGAACTGATCATTTATCATGAAAATTTTCAATTCATGAGTAAAATTTTTCTTGGTGACTTTAGATTTTCCCAGTGCTGAGATAGGAGATGATAGTTAGTGCTGATAAATGTCTATGCAGAACTGTGTCATCTGAGAAGAACTTGCAGGACATTATCTATGTCTTCATCTACCCACCACCTTTACTCCTTATAGAACTTTGAGTACCAACTGTCATCTCCTATCGCAAGTATTGGGAACATTTTTATTCACTAAGCACAGATTTTACCCATGAATTGAGAATGAAGGATCAGTCCAGGAGGAGAAAAAAAGCCGATTCCTCCGATAAGATATATCAGAGTTGCTTATTTTCATGTGTATGATGGTCAAATGATATATTACACTGTTCCTTTAGAAATTAATGAGCTGTTCTGTAAAAAAAGATCCTTGAGAGCTACAGAGATGTTCTATAAAGCGGCTTTCAACACTGTCGAATATATAAGGTTTCCTTTAAGGCGGACCACCCTTTAATAACATAAACTTACCTAATAGTGTATCTAAAAATACTCATTAACCATTCAAATTTACTTAACTGATAATTTTGCAAATACTTTTGCTTGGCCCGTTTGGAAACATACTAAGGTTTTTTTTGGAGTTTGCTGTGAGACATGCTTAACTTCATGAAGAGTCATGGGGAGCACTGTGAAAAAAAAAATAGGTGGTTGCTGCAAAAAATCTATCTGGTTGTGACTCTTCTCTGAAAAAACAACAGTTTGACATGGGGTGTTGGTAGCCACACTTTTCATAATCAGAAGATCACCACTGATATTTGCTGGGGTATGTTCACACTGCATCTTTTTCTGGAGTTTTCTGAGCGGCTCAGCTCTTAAAATCACAGGAAAAATGCATGTTAAGATGCTCAGAGGAAGCTAAAAAAAGCAAATCAAATCTTCAGACTTTTGAACTCTTTGAAAGTCTGAAGCATTTTAAAGATTCCCGGTTGGATAAAAGAAAGTGCCTGTCACTACTTTGAAGCAGCTATTGACGGAAAACATTCCAAACTAGGCACATTTCAATGAAAAAGTTTCAAAAAGAAAAAAAAATAGAAAAAGAGCACAAAAACTCTCTTACTATGACGGAAAAGCTCCTCCAAAAACGTCCTAAAAGAAGGAGCGTTTCCTGAAGCGGTTTCCACTTGAAAACTTGTTTTTTGTGACCACCAGAAAAACAAACTCTGTGTGAACATATCGTACGGTGTTTTCCAAGCCAGAGTTAATACTCTTCTGTACTTTAATTGAAAGTCTACAAAATTTAGGATTTATTTTAGCCATCAATGGAGGCAGTAGGGTTGAGGAAATCAAAATTGGAATACGATAAGTCAAGGATCTGTTAAAGTTGTTGGATGATTTCTGTAGATTTTATTTTTTTTTTATAAAATAAACTGTGGTGAAATATGTGTGTATATATATCTATATGTGTGTAGTGACAAATGTCTAGGGTTATATGTGTGACTAGTGATAATGTAACATCTGTCCTGAAGGCAAGTTGCACCTAGGTATTAATAGGTACTTCCTTGGGACTAGTAGAAATTGTGTCTCCATATCTCACCAGGAGGTCTAGCTAGGGCCAAGATGAAAGATAACATTTGGCACCTCCTAGGTCTTGGAGGGGAGATGCTAATTGCGGCCTGAGGGGATCTATTCCTGAGAACCTTTTCACAAGTGTCTCAAGAGAAAAATAATATATTCATTAGTAGCGCGGCCGTGGCCAATCAAAAAGCCAGCAATTATGATATTAACCTGAGGGGCTGGTCTAGAAACCTGACCTCCAGACCAAAGTTATAAATTTAGGCTGCAGACAAAGAATGATGTTCACATGATGGGGGCAGCCTGAGAAGCTGGTGTGATCCAATCTACATTCGTCCTACCCTCAGGGAGCAGAAAGCAACTACCAGTTAGATAACTTCTGTAAGTTTCTCCTGTTTATTTTGATGCAGTTTTGCATAAGTTGTATGTCTTTTTATTATCATATTTTTATACCTTTTTCTTATTGTAAGCATTGAACCTTTTGTTATTAAAGTATAAAACTTTAACAAGTTGAACCTTGAATGTTCTAAAAGAATCCATAGCCTAAGGTGTGTGAGCCTTATGAGTGATAGACATTATTAGCATTATTAGTTTCAGGAATCATCGCCCGTGTATTCGATGATTGGTGGCAGCGTGTATGAGCGGGTGTGTGGCCTGGGTCAGTGTGTGATTTATGCTCCCATTACAGCATAGGACAGAGGTTGAATGCTGGACTGAGAGTGGGGAGATAGATTAACCCTTGCAGGCACAACCCCAAGTCACGTGTGAGAGCGGGCACGTGACGAATAAGTGACACCACGGAGAAGGGATCCGTGACACTGTTCAAAAAATCTGGTGGATTATTCAGACTTCTTTAACATCTGCAGATATTTGTTTTTACTCTTGTTTTTATTGTGCATTTACCTTGCCAAAACAATTTGTTTTATCATTGTTAAAGGACTTTGACTTGGTGTCAAACGAACCAGTGCCAGGAGCAAACCATGGTGGTCCTATTGTTGTTCCCACAGCAGGAGAGGAAACCCCATATAAGCCAAGACATATCATGAAGGATCTATCAAGGAAAAGTAGTAATATTTCTTTAGAAGATGAATGTAATAAAAGACCAACATTTTTCGATGTGTCAAAGAAAGACACTAAGAAAGACCGCAACAACTCATTTCTACAGACTCATGGTGACATCGACAGGTCATCAGGCTTCTTCTTGAACAATGATGTTGTAAGGGATCTCGACAAACTCTCACTACATAAGTCTTCATCCAGCAACCATTACAAAAATGGATGTGTATCAGCTAAAGATAAGCCCAATGCCTTATCTCATTCCTGTATTAAATCTGCTCAGTCATGTGGTAACAACCTATTTGACAAACATTCTGTGAATTTAGGACCTTTATGTTGCTCTGGAGTTTTTCCTGATGACGATGAAGATGCAAGTCCTTTGGAGGGAGGAGGATTGCAGAACATGCTTGACACAGAAAACTTACTGCCCCTGCATGATCCAGATCTTTATATTGAAATTGTAAAAAATACCAAATCAGTCCCTGAATACTCAGAAGTGGCATATCCAGATTACTTTGGTCACGTACCTCCATTTTTCAAAGAGCCTATATTAGAAAGACCATATGGTGTACAAAGGTGAGTTACTAATATTCACCCCTCCCTCAATTCTACACAAATGAGCTGGGGGTAAAAAAAAAAAGTAATTTGAGAGCTGAAAATTCAGGTAAGACTACAGCTTAGTGCAAAATACCTTTTTACTTCATGCTGCCACTCTCAGAATTAGAGAGTTACAAAAGCTCAGTTATGAGGAGTTGTTTAATTTGGAACCTTACAACAGACAAGGGGGTCTTTGTTAGATCCCCAGTTGTCACAGTAAAGCATCGAGTCCACACGATTGTGTTGTGAGAAACCCGCAGGGAGGGAAGCTGCCTCCATCTGTCAAACCCCCTTAGGGGCTATGGTCGCTAGTGACTACAGCACTCAAGTGGTTAAATGAACAGAGACCAACTTTACTACCCTCCAGTTATTACTTGATGCCCAATGCTGTTAGCGCAGCAGCCTATGTAGTGCTTTGCGCTGCTCAATGCCGATATAATCGTCTTCTAAATCTGTACCCTTAAAGGAGTTGCCCACTGTTCGGACAACCCCTTCTCAATCTCTGTTTCCCAATAAAATAAGTGACACAGTAAAATTATACCACCTATTCTCAGGTGTCAGCGCCATTCTAGCGGTGTCCGCACTGGCTCTCCTGGGGCTAGCATGACATTATGTCATGTGACGCCTGTGGCCAATCAGTGCTGGCTTCATCCCACTCTCCTTCAGACTTAATTGACATCTGGAGGAAGTGAGAGAACTGCTACAGCTCTGACTTCTTCCAGATATCTGATTTGCCTGAAGGAGAGGAGAGTCAAGTCATCGCTGATGGGCCACTGGGATCACATGACATAATGTCAGGCAAGCTAGTGCCGACACTAGACATAAAGTATAGGTGTTACTATTTTACCGGGGGAAAAATAGGGATTAAGAAGGGTTATACCCAAAATCACAAGAAGAGCAACATATTTGTTGTTGGTCACTGGGGATATGAGACCATTTTAATGAATTTATGTTGAAATTTTTTTTTTGTGCACTTCCTACGAGAGTTAATTAAATACTGTTTTTTTTTAATATATTTTTAAATATGGTACACCAACATTTTGAGTCAATTTTTTTAATTTTATCAAGGGAACTTTATTTAATTCATAGTCATTCCTAACGATTACCTCTTTAATATTTGCTCCAGGACGAAGATAGCTCAGGATATTGAAAGAATGATTCATCCCAATGACATAATCGATCGGGTTATCTATGACCTCGATAGTCTCAGGTAAGGTGCTTTATTACAGTGAAGTATTGAATCCACGTGGTGATGTGCTGATTTAAAAAAATGGGGGGCAAAGATTAAAGTGTCATGAATGCATTGTCACTGGAAAAAATATTTCTGATTCTACTAATATGAAAGAAGTGTCAGTTCAATAAACCATGCATATTGTTGTCCCCAGCGTGGCCTGAAAAAGACAATTTCAAGTGGTTTTATAGAGATTACAGCACCCACTTTTTATTATAATAAGCCATTCTGTACTTTATCTGTAGTTGTTTGACTTTTCAGTATTTTTCTTGGATACACCATAGGTATAAATGTAGTTTCATGCCATTTATATACAGTTGTGATCAAAAGTTTACATACCCTGGCCGAATTTTTGCTTTCTGGACTTTTTTTTAGAGAGTATGAATGATGCCACCAAAACTTTTTCTCCACTCATGGTTAGTGGTTGGGTGAATCCATTTGTTGTCAAACTACTGTGTTTTCTCTTTTTAAATTATAATGACAACCCAAAACATCTAAATTACCCTGATCAAAACTTTACATACCCTGCTGATTTTGGCCTGATAACATGCACAGAAGTTGACACAAATGGGTTTGAATGGCTTCTAAAGGTAACATCCAATGGATGTGCCATTTCTGGGGCAGATGAGAACTGGTCTTAATAGTGTGGGAAGGGGAAATATCCATGGCCATCCCCAGCTTATTAATATCGGCCTTTGCTGATTATTAAAAATAGGGAGGACCCCACGTCATTTTTTCATGAATTAATTAGCTAAATACAATTGCTGAAAACTACACACGAAAAGCCTGGATTATAGATCTCACTGACCTCTTTCTAACGGTTCGGGCTGTGAATTTACTGTATTTGGCTGATGAAATGTTGGCTTTGCTTTGAGATGTGTGCGTAAAAATATGACGTCATTTTTTTTCTTTTACCTATTGACTTACAATTGCCAAATGCGATCCGATTCTTGCAATCTCAGTCTTGTCCGAGCTGAAAAAAAATCTTGCAGATGAGCACTTAATCATTTACTAATATTGCTCAGAATGCAATGTGATGTTTTCTCGCATTGCACTCATGCAATTTATGCACTCATGTGAATGAGCCCTAAATGTGATTAGCTAATTCTGCACATCACATCACATCCCCAATTCTAAGAGGGTGCTCACACTTATGCAACTACATTATTTTAGTTTTGTTATTGTTTTATTTCCGCCCTGAAAATGATTTCATTTTTTTTTGTCAATGGATTTGTAGATATCATGGGTGACCTTAAAGGTGGAAAAAGTTCTGAAATGATTCTTCTTGGTATGATTTTTTTTCATGATAAAACTTAGCATTTTATCTGAAATGGGTGTGTAGACTTTTTATATTCACTGTACGTCATTACAAACGGTCTGGAAAATGTAGTATTTTGGGTAGTAATTTTCGTGAATTGTAATGGACATTTTATTGCATTCACCTAATTTCACATTTTTCCGGTTGAGGATGAATTTTACAGGTTCACACACTTCAGATTAATTTTGGCTTGGAAAGATTATTCATGACTGCTGAGGATTAACATCTTCTTTACTACTTCTTAATGCAATGCAGCTGTTCTGTACCGGATGAGAGTGAAGTTCTCAAGTTCAACTCTAAGTTTGAATCTGGCAACTTGCGGAAGGTTATTCAGATAAGAAAGTAAGACGTCCTCTTGATTCTCTCGCCACAGGAAGAGTGTTTAAAGGGACAAAAACTGCATATGTCATTTATTTTTCAGACATGAATATGATCTCATCTTGAACTCTGATATAAACAGCAATCATTACCATCAGTGGTTTTACTTTGAAGTGAGTGGAATGAGGACCGGGACTGCTTATCGCTTTAACATAATCAATTGTGAAAAGTCAAATAGTCAGTTTAATTATGGTAAGACCAAAATATGCACAGGTCTATGTAAGTTTTCTGATTGATTATTGAAAAACATCTTTGTTACTTCTAACTTCCAGCGCTGACTGTAGTTTTAGCTGAGCTGTGTCGGGAAGCTGAGAAAATAAACAATCAATTTAAAAATAACACTCACATTGCTGTAGGTGTTCATACACATTAGACCTTCTGATGAACCACCAGATCATGTAATGGGTATGGTGGTGTCTCTCAACTAACTCATGAGGACAGATGTTGAACAAAAAGAAAGATCAGGCATATTGGTTTTAAACCTAGAATCATAGAATGTTAGAGTTGGAAGGGACCTCCTGTGTCATCATGTCCAACCCCCTGCTCAATGCAGGATTCTCTTAACCATCCTAGACAGATGTCTGTCCAGCCTCTGTTTGAAGACATGTACATTTCTTTGTTTTTACAGGAGATATTATTATTATTCCCCTCTCCCCATTGAGAATACATGCACATTTGGCTGAGCCCAGTTGTGTTTGGGCAACATCTGTCTCTATTACATGACTACACATATGCATGTCTTGTCCATAGCTTTTACTGTGTATATGTGTTATCTTGAACATACACTACAGACCAAAAGTTTTTTTTCATGACTATGAAAATTGTACATTCACACTGAAGGCATCAAAACTATGAATTAACACATGTGGAATTATATACTTAACACAAAAGTGTGAAACAACTGAAATTATGTCTTGTATTCTAGGTTCTTCAAAGTAGCCACCTTTTGCTTTGATGTCTGCTTTGCACACTCTTGGCATTCTCTTGATGAGCTTCAAGAGGTAGTCACCGGGAATGGTCTTCCAACAATCTTGAAGGAGTTCCCAGAGATGCTTAGCACTTGTTGGCCCTTTTGCCTTCACTCTGCGGTCCAGCTCACCCCAAACCATCTCGATTGGGTTCAGGTCTGGTGACTGTGGAGGCCAGGTCATCTGGCGTAGCACCCCATCACTCTCCTGCTTGGTCAAATAGCCCTTACACAGCCTGGAGGTGTGTTTGGGGTCATTGTCCTGTTGAAAAATAAATGATGGTCAAAATAAATGATGGTCCAACTAAACGCAAACCGGATGGAATAGCATGCCGCTGCAAGATGCTTTGGTAGCCATGCTGGTTCAGTATGCCTTCAATTTTGAATAAATCCCCAACAGTGTCACCAGCAAAGCACCCCCACACCATCACACCTCCTCCTCCATGCTTCACTCTGGGAACCAGGCATGTAGAGTCCATCCATTTACCTTTTCTGCGTCGCACGACACAGTGGTTGGGATCAAAGATCTCAAATTTGGACTCATCAGACCAAATAACAGATTTCCACTGGTCTAATGTCCATTCCTTGTGTTCTTTAGCCCAAACAAGTCTCTTCTGCTTGTTGCCTGTCCTTAGCAGTGGCTTCCTAGCAGCTATTTTACCATGAAGGCCTGCTGCACAAAGTCTCCTCTTAACAGTTGTTGTAGAGATGTGTCTGCTGCTAGAACTCTGTGTGGCATTGACCTGGTCTCTAATCTGAGCTGCTGGTGACTCGGATAAACTTATCCTCAGAAGCAGAGGTGACTCTTGGTCTTCCGTTCCTGGGGCGGTCCTCGTGTGAGCCAGTTTCTTTGTAGTGCTTGATGGTTTTTGCAACTGCACTTGGGGACAGTTTCAAAGTTTGCCCAATTTTTCAGACTGACTGACCTTCATTTCTTAAGTAATGATGGCCACTCGTTTTTCTTTACTTAGCTGCTTTTTTCTTGCCATAATACAAATTCTAACAGTCTATTCAGTAGGACCATCAGCTGTGTATCCACCAGACTTCTGCTCAACACAACCGATGGTCCCAACCCCATTTGTAAGGCAAGAAATCCCACTTATAAAACCTGACAGGGCACACCTGTGAAGTGAAAACCCATCCTGGTGACTACCTCTTGAAGCTCATCAAGAGAATGCCAAGAGTGTGCAAAGCAGTCATCAAAGTAAAGGTGGCTACTTTGAAGAACATAGAATATAAGACATAATTTCAGTTGTTTCACACTTTTTTGTTAAGTATATAATTCCACATGTGTTAATTTATAGTTTTGATGCCTTCAGTGTGAATGTACAATTTTCATAGTCTTGAAAATACAGAAAAATCTTTAAATGAGAAGGTGTGTCCAAACTTTTGGTCTGTACTGTGCATACAGTTATGGTCATTGAGCTCAGATCTTGAATATATATTAGCCCTTTTTAGATTGGCTGACCGCCGTTTCGACATTGCTGGGTTTGGTGTAGCATTGTTAAGATGAAGGAAACATTTTTTCTAGGTTTGACCGCTGGGATCCCCCATATTCAATTTGTGCTTTCATAATAGGACATGCTTACCGACAAAGCTGTTCACCGTGCGGCACTGCCATACATTACCACCCTCATCTGTCTACCAACCTGTGCACTATGTTCTGCCAATGATATAAAGGCCACCACACACAATAGACTATCAATGGCTGAACCCGCCATTATAACATAAGCCGACCGTCTAATGTGTTAGGGGTCTCAAACTCTTCCCGCAACCGGTGATGTCAGTTTGGGAAAACAGGCTCCAGCATGTCTGATTTCTGTCTGACAATCCTTTTGATATCCCTGAGATAGGCCACCAGAAGAATCTGGCAGCGGTTCTAGCATAGAGGACACAGGAGCACATGGCTGAGCCCATCATTCCTGTATGGGGAAGTAAGGAGAGATAGCTGGAGGATGGAATGATCTGCGAACAATTACTGAGCCGACAGTTATCTATTTTGCATAAGTCTAACTTTCTCCATAAATTTTTCTTGTACTGTACCAGTTTTTTGGAATGCTTTACCCTAGACAATCAGATTATTTCCTTGATACTGGTTGGTGACTGACTCACAAGGCTTTGTGTATAATTTCTCATTGTTACAAAACATTGCAGAACCATTGTCATGTTTTTAATTTTTGGTCTCCACCCTGTTTCTATGCTGCCCTGTGTGATTTATTTATTAGTTTGCTTTGTTCATATATCCTCTAAATGGTAGGAAAGTGTTGGTGCTATATAAATGTTATTAATATATATTTAGAACTATTAAATGAATGAAAAAGTAAGAATCCTTTAGCAATATAATACAGCAGCCAGCGTTATTTTTTATCAAATCATACATGTGTTAGACAAAGTTGTAGATTTTGCATCTTTCTTTTCTTTTTTTTTGCGCTATCTTAACAGCCCTAAATATTGAGAATGAGGCAAATTTCTAAGGGTCCAGAGAAATAAGTTTTTATTACATAGCACATGGTGGAGTTGAAGCAGTTATTTACAATATATCAATTTGATAATAGATTTAGTAGTAAATAATTTTTTTTTTTAATACAAAGGTATGCAGCCCCTCATGTATTCTGTACAGGAGGCATTGGCTTCCCGGCCTTGGTGGATCCGTGTTGGAACAGATATTTGTTATTATAAGTAAGTATATCCTTTTTTATTGTGATAGAACTCCAATTTACTTGGTGATACCTACCCTCATCTTATCTACATTTTTTTTTTAAGTATGTGAAATATATGACTTGCCTACATAGTATGAAAATACTGGAAAGAAAAAAATGTTCTGTTTTTTATCCTTTTTTTTTTATCATACCAAGATCGCTTTCCATGCTAAACTACAAAGTACAGAATCCATAAACCATGTAGAGCCTCAAAGCTATCAGCAGAGATGAGCGAATCGGTTTGCGGGACATCGGTGCAGTGTCCAGGTCAGTAGTAGCTGCTGCTAGACAGGAGGCCCATGGATCTCTTACCTTCCGGTGTCCGCTACGTGGCTTCTGCTTAGCCAGGGCCCAGAAGTATAAAACGCTGCACTGAGGACGCCATAGGGTAAGAGATTCACGGGCCTCCTGTCTAACAGCAGGTACCACTGATCTGAATGCTGCTCTGGGGTCCTGTGAATCGATCCACTCGTCTCTAGTAAATGGGATATTAATTTAGGGGAGAAAATAAGTCATTAAAAATAGGGCTGCATGGCCATACTTGCTTTCCCTGGTGTTAACTTGTATGTTTTCCCCAATAGAAACCACTTTTCCAGAAGTTCCATAGCTGCTGGCGGTCAGAAGGGAAAGTCCTACTATACTCTGACATTTACTGTCAGCTTTCTGCACAAAGATGACGTCTGCTATTTTGCATATCACTATCCTTACACATATTCCACATTAAAGGTAAGATTATTCATTTTTCTGTGCAATGTTTTTGTCATTAAATTTAATATTGCTGACTATTGTCTAACAATAGTCAGTTTTTCTTTTCTTGTTTAGAAGCTCTTAAAGCTATCCGTATATCTTGGTAACGTGTTAGCCAGTGGATAGAAAAATATTTAGAATTGAGAGTCCTCAGTGGTTGATACCTTTTAATGGCTAACTGAAAAGATGGTAACAAATTGCAAGCTTTCGAGACTACTCCATTCACTTCATCAGGCATATGAAGCACATTGTAGCGCTAAACAAACAACATGATTTTTCACTGTAATTTGTATTTACAAAAATCTAAATAATCTAGTAGTGGGGGATAATAGCCGGGCTTGAGAACTGCTGGGCATCCTCAGAACAAATCTGCGCTGCAGGTCAGTGCCCATGTGGAAAAATTCAACAGGACGAGATTGTATTCCACTGCCGAATTCCGTTCAAGAACCCAGACCAAAAATATGCTGTATTCCTGTTCTATGAGGACATGCCCCAAGTCAAGTATCCTAGCTGTTCTCCTCAGAATAAATCTTTGAACTACTAGAACCGAGCTTGAAAATTGTTAAGCCACTGATTGGCAGCTTTCTCTGTACACTTTGCATAGGTAGAAAGCTAGTTACCGAAAGTGTCCATATACGATACGATACACTTTTTTGATCTCTGGGGGAAATTACAGTATTACAGCAGCAATACAAGCAGCAGTACATAAAATATTTGGACACAAATCTTGCACAGGTATACCAACATTACATAGCAAATAAATGTGGGTGGTTCAGGTATATAAATCACTGTTAATTGACATTAGTACACCAGCAATCAGTCATTATTGTCTACCACCCTTAGGAAATTATTATACATCCCCATAGAAGTAGGTACAAACAATTTCCTGAATTTCTCCTTCTTGCACCTTAGTAGGATTAGGTGGCTGCTGAATGTGCTTTTCTGCTTCAAGAACAACTCGTGTAGTGAGTGTGTATTATTGTTCATTATAGCCCTACACTTCTTCTGAATCCTATCTTCCACTACCTCCTCAAAAGAGTCCAGATGGAGGCCAACAGCCGCGCTTGCCTCCTTGATAAGTTTGTTGAGCTTATTAGCGTCAGCTACTCGCACACTACTGCCCCAGCAAATGATAGCAAAAAAGATGGAGCTTGCCACAACGGACTTGGTAGAACATTTCCAGCATTTTACTGCACACATTGAATGACCTGAGCTTCCGAAGAAAGTACAGTCTGCTCATTCCCTTCTTGTAAACCTTTTCTGTATGACACCTCCAATCAAGTTTACTGTCAAGGTGAACCCCCAAATATTTGTAGCTCTCCACAATCTCAACCTCCTGGCCAGCAATATTGATCAGTAAGTAATCTTCCTTTTTCTTTCTATAACTCACCACCAACTCCTTGGTTTTCTTTACATTTAGTTCTAGACAGTTAGTCCGGCACCAATCCACAAAGTCAGAAACCACCCTTCTATATTCCTCATTCCCCCGCCCCCCCCAATGCCCCCTACAATCACTGAGTCATCTGAGAATTTTTGGAGGTGACAAAAATCTGATTTATACTGAAAGTCAGCTGTATACAGAAGGGCGACAGCACTGTATCCTGAGGGGCTCCAACACTGCTCCGTGCACTGCCAGATACCACCTCCCCCATCCTTAAAAACTGCGGCCTGTCCGTCAGGTAGTCGTTTATCCAGTTCACCATCCCCTCATCTACCGCCATATCAGTCAGCTTATTACGTAGTAAGGGCGGCTGTAAGGTATTCAAAGCACTTGAGAAGTCAAAGAACATGGTGCGAACTACAGATCCATCATTGTCCAGGAATGAATGTACTGTATGTAGCAGAGACACTACCGCATCATCCACCCCCAATCTCTGCTGGTACGCAAACTGCAGGGGGTCAGTAAAAGCCCTCACCCTCGGACACAAGTAGGCGAGTATTATTCTCTCCAAGGTCTTCATAGCATGTGATGTTAAGGCCACTGGACGACAGTCTTGTAGGGAAGTTGGAAAAGTGTTGTTAGGAACCGGCACCAGGCAGGTGGTCTTCCACAGTTCTGGTACCCCCTGTGATTGAAGGCTCCAGTTAAACAGGTGCTGGGAGACAGTACACAGTTGGTTTGCACATGCTCTGAGGACACATGAACTGAGGCCATCGGGCAAAGCTGCTTTGCCAATAACAAGTCTACTAAACTGTCTTCTCACATCCCGACAGTGAAAGCAGGCAGCTTATCCCACAATGTCAATGCTGCCGATGTTTTCCCAGCTCCATCCCCCATTCCTGATGACGCTGTGCTTGTGTTGGTGAAACTATTGAAAAACTCGTTCATTTCATTAGCCAAGGGCAGATCCACTTCCCCATGCTCTGGCTTTGCCTTAAACCCAGTTAGCTGTTTCATGCCAGACCACACCTCCATGGAATTGTTGTGTGATAATTTATTTTCTAATTTAGTTCGGAACGCCTCAAGGGCATGCTTAATTTTCCCCTTTAAATCCCTTTGTAACAATTTCAGTTTCTTTGTATCCTTCATTTTAAATGCCAGTTTTTTTTCTTGTTTAGCAAGTGTTTCAATTCTTTTGTAATTCAAGGCTTGTTATTTGCATAACATCAAATCTTTTTAGCTGGTACAACAGTGTCAGTACAAAAATTTATATAATCGCCCAACAATATAATTTACATCATCATGCTCTCCCCTGTCTCATATCACCTCCCAGTCTGTGAGGTCAAAGCAGTCTTGTAGAGCCGCCTCCACCACTGGAGTCCACTTCCTAATTAGTTTTATTGTCGCTGGATGTTTACTGACAACAGGTTGGTATGATGGAGACAATAGTATGAGGTTGTGGTCTGATTTCCCCAGGGGGCAGTGCAGACGATGAATAGGCGTCTTTAACATTGGCATAGAGGAGATCCAATATACTGTTGTCCCTTGTGGCACATTTTACATATTGATAGAACTTTGCAAGAGCCTTTGAGATCATGGCTCTGTTAAAGTCCCCAGAGATTACAGTTAACGATTTTGGGTTCTTTGTCTGAATGCGGTCTAAGGCTACTTTCACACTAGTCCGTCGGTACGGGCCGTCGCAAAGCGTTGGCCCAACGTACCGACGGACAGTGTGTTAATTAATCACAACGTGGGCAGCGGATGCAGTCTTACGACGCATCCGCTGCCCAGTGTGATGAGTGGGGAGGAGGGGGCGGAGTTCCGGCTGCGAATGCGTGGTCAGAAAAAGCAGAACCGACAGACAAAAAACGTTACATGTAACGTTTTTTGTGCCGACGGTCCCCAAAACACGACTCATCCGTTGCACGACGGATGCGACGTGTGGCACTCCGTCGCAATGCGTCGCTATGTATAAGTCTATGGAGAAAAAACGCATCCTGCCGGCAACTTTGCAGGATGCTTTTTTTCTACATAACGACGCATTGGATGGGACTGCTAGTTTAAATCTTCTTCTCCTGGACTTCACCTTTTTTCCTGCTCTGCAGCCTCTGAAAGGTCTCCACACTTCATGGGGAACAAGTTGTATGGCCACGGCTGGAGTAGCCTTCGTCCTGCTCAGCTCCAGAAGTCGATCCCTTGAATACACAACACGTGTAGTGACAGACTTAGGAGCAACCAGCAGATCAGTGTCCCTGTCCTTTGCTCCAGTCCGGGCCGTATCTGACTGTTTCCAGTGTTCTGCTCTGTACACGGATGGCTGCATCAGTTACCAACAATGTAGAAGCTATGTGTATTGTGGAACTGTAGCTGGTAGTGGTTGCATTAGATTCATGTCCATGGGTGCGTCGCATCACTGGTATCCATTTAGGAGTTGCATGTACCTGTAAGGGGATGTACGTAGTAGTGGTAGATCCGGGTGCTGATCCAGCGCTGTGTGTCCAGAGGCAGTTGGTTTTATGGGTGAATGGTTTCCGCCTTCCCACAATGGTCCATCATACAGGAACAATGCGATCCACAGAGTATAAACCATCCATCAATCCGCGGTTACAAATTAGGAGTCCATAAAGGTACCAAAGCCAGTAGAAGTCCAAAAGGATGTCCAAAAGAACAGACAACATACAGAGACAAAAGAAACAAAAGAGTAGCTGCTGCTGCAATGGGCTGCCAGTAGCACGGCGCCGTGTTATCTCCTCTGACTTGCAGAGAGCAGATAGGAACGTCTGCTCACTCCGCATCAATGTTAAGTCTAGAATCCCGGTGTAAATAGATCCAGTGAAATGGAGCGATCGATTATAATAAAAAATGTATAGTTTGATATAATATATATATATATATATATATATATATATATATATATATATATATATATATATATATATAAAACATGAACGAGAATAATATAAAAACAGAGTACCACACAGGGTAGACACCATAAGCTCCCAAAGAATTGAGACTCGTATTCATAGGTGCTTATATCACTAACAGGAATAATGCACCATTCTCAAACAAGGGGTAAAAATTGAAGAAAGGTATAAATGTGATAATTGCAAGATCAGAGGTAAAGGTTCAGGGCTAGTTAAAGGAATTATGCTGGTAAGTAAAGCACTTGGCAAAAAAAACAACTCCTGGCACTTGAAACAATGTCATGTCAAATCTGAAGAGAAGGTAGCAATTTCAAACAAATCCAAGTCCCATAGTACAGATAAAAAACGTATGTGTAGCCCTATAGCATTTTAGCTAGTACCTGACAGTGAGGAGACAACACGTGTATAGAAACAGTTTGTGCATTAAAGTTAGATAGGGAAAGTATTCACCTCAATGAGTCTGGAGTGGCGTCTCCTCACCCAGACGTGCGTTTCGTCACTGGCTTCTTCAGGGTTATGCAGAGTTCATGAATATGGAGGACTACATGATGGCAGATTTATCCTTTAGTGAAGATCTCCTGGTGATAAATCTGTGATTTTATAAAAATTACAACATGCTGCTCAGTAACTGACACATCAGTAGAATCAGGTTTTCTGTCTCTACATCATGCTGCTTTCAGTCTAGGTGGCAAAAACCTGGTAACAAATTCCCTTTAATGGGTTTTTCCAAAATAGTAAGTTATCCCCCATCAATAGGAGAGGAGATACGTTACTGATTTATTTACTCATTTTACTCAGTTATATAGTGCCATTAAGTCCACAGACATTATCATCGCTGTCCCCATTGCGTCTCACAATCTAGATTCCCTATCAGAATGTCTTTGGAGTGTGGGAGGAAATCGGATCACCCGTAGAAATCCATACAAACTTGCAAATGTTGTCCTTGGTGGGATTTGAACCTGGGACCCCAGTGCTGCAGTGCTAACCACTGAGCCACCGTGCTGCTGACTGATTGCTTGGGGGTCCAACTGCTGTGACCCCTTCCCAGCGATCCAGAGAACAAGGCTCTACATTCTGCAGAACCCCAACTGAGTGGAGCAAAGTTAAAGTCTGTGCACCTCCACCGATTCTTTGTCTTTGGGACTGCCGAAAAAAGGCCAGTACTTTACGGTGCTACAGTACGTGGAGCAAACAAAAGTACACTTTGACAGAAAAGATAGTGACAACGTAATGACTAAAGACTTTAGCTAACAAGCAGTCTATCTCCAATAGCTCAGCCTCTCAGCCCCGTTACTGTACATTAGCACTGTATCAATGCCACTATATGAGATAAAGTAACTTGACTTTCAATAAAATTATTAAATTGTACAGTCTATCTTTTCATCCAGAATGTTTTCTTTAGACCTCATTCAAACATCCATAAATTATCAGTGTTTTTAATGGTTAGAACACATTTGTATTATAGTCTGTGTGGCTGTTAAGATCTCGGTGTCTTTTACTGTAAGAAATCCTGGAAACTTATCAGTCACAGATCAAAATTACCCATACAAGTCTAGAAATCCGAGAAACATTAGTAATGGCACAATTTGTTATTTGTGTGCTGTCTGTGGCTATGTTTTGTAGTGAATAGAAGAAGCTTTATAATTTATATGAGGAAATCGATGATTAAAGTTTAATTTTTTTAGCATACCAGAAAAAAAAAAATAAAAAAAAAATAAAAAAAAAAATATATATATATATATATATATATATATATATATATATATATATATATATATATATATATATATATATATATATATATATTTTAAAGTATTTTCGATCTTGAATAGAAATCCAGGCTGATCCTGCAGGGATTTTCCACGTAGAAATTTGACCCATGCTGCGGATTTGTAAAACCCCAACATATCAATTTCAGTTTTAGATTGAGTAAGGATATGTTACAAATTTTCCTCATTGAAGTTAGTGGAAATAACCTAAGATGGAAGCAAAATGAACATATACCCTGCTGTAAAGAAGTAAAATCAATAGGGCATACAAATACTTAGTAAACTCTGTCCTCTATCTAAAAAAGTGCAATGGCCATCCTACCGGCGCCATAGTGTACCCAATCGTGACTGTCCTAACCTCTAGTATTAAAACCTTACCATGTGTCAAAAATGACCTAAGGATCGAGCAGGACTGAGGCCCAACTATAGACACCCAGCTATGGGAAGCTCAAAGAAAGGGAGGCCTCTCCCTTGTGTGCACAGAGTTCAAGAACATAAAGCAAAACCAAAAGAAATGAACTGGCGTATGCATGCAACGTGTAGGGGCATGTTCACACTGGCAATGAAACAGATAAAGCCGAAGATAGAAATAAAATGAACATATGTCAGTGGAAATCCAAAATGAAGTCCTATTGTTGCAAACTGTGCTATATATTTGTAGATCCAGACAATTGTAAAATATTCAAAAAACTGCCGCATACTGAACATCTCACTTTTATTTACCACTCCCATGTTGTTGCTAGCTTGGTCCCCCACCAGTTTATATATCCTGTCTTCCAGCTATGACATGCCATATACAGCTCTGGCAAAAATTAAGAGACCACCACATCAAAACCTGTCATGAGCAGCCCAATCTCCAGACCCGAACCCCATTGAAAACCTCTGGAATGTAATCAAGTGGATGATGGATAGTCACAAGCCATCAAACAAAGAACTGCTTACATTTTTGCACCAGGAGCAGTGTGAAAGACTGGTGGAAAGCATGCCAAGACACATGAAAGCTGTGATAAAAAATCATGGTTATTCCACAAAATTTTGATTTCTGAACTCTTCCTGAGTTAAAACATTAGTGTTGTTGTTTCTAAATGATTATGAACTTGTTTTCTTTGCATTATTTGAGGTTTGAAAGCAATGTTGTTGTTTTTTTTAATTTTGACCACTTATCCTTTTCGGAAAAAAAATACAAAATTTATTGCTTGGAAATTTGGAGACATGTTGTCAGAAGTTCATAGAAGAAAAGAACAATTTACATTTTACTCAAAAATATACCGTATTTTCTGGTGTATAAGACGACTGGGCGTATAAGACGACCCCCAACTTTTTCATATAAAATATGGAGTTTGGGATATACCCGCCGTATAAGATGGAGGTCATCTTATACGCCCAGTCATCTTATTCGGCGTGTGCGGTGCGGATGGTTCCCAGGGTCTGGAGGAAAAGAGACTCTCCTTCAGTCCCTGGGATCCATATTCATGTAAAAAAAAGAATAAAAATAAAAAATATGGGATATACTTACCCTCCGACGGCCCGCGGCTCTCAGCGGTGCAAGCGGCGGCCTCCGTTCCTAAGGATGCATTGAGCGAAGGACCTTTGATGACGTTGCGTGACCGTGATGTCATCGAAGGTCCTTCACTCAATGCATCCTTAGTAACGGAGGCCGCTGCTTGCACCGCTGAGAGCCGCGGGCCGTTGGAGGATAAGTATATCCCATATTTTTTATTTTTATTTTATTTTATTTTTTTTACCTGAATATGGATCCCAGGGCCTGAAGGAGAGTCTCCTCTCCTCCAGATCCTGGGAACCATACAGGACCGCTCCCTGCACATGCCGTACCCGACGTATAAGGTGACCCCCGACTTTTGAGATGATTTTCAGGGGTTAAAAAGTCGTCTTATACGCCGGAAAATACGGTACCTATAAAGAGGAAAATCAGACAAACTGAACATTTTGCAGTGTTCTCTTAATTTTTGCCAAAGAAAATCTGCCCCAAAATTCACATGATATGTTGCGGTTTTCCCTGCACCTTCTTGCGTATTCTCTGTGGAAATCTTACTCGCTATTTTTTCAATACTTTAGCAAACAATTTGATGTTTTGTGTTTCCAAAGATGCACCTTCAAAAACTGGAGTCTCTGCATAATCCCCAGCATATCTATTATCGCCATGATGTATTATGTGAAACACTAGCTGGAAATGGATGCCCGGTAGTCACCATAACTGCCATGCCAGAGTCCAATTACTACGAGCATGTCTATCAGTTTCGTAAGTTGAAATTGTCTCCTCACAATCATTTATTTCCTTAAGGAGATCACCTTTCATCTATGACGTATATTCTGTACAGTCCCAGGCCTCCTCAGCTGGTGATTTGCTCCATTTCAAACACTGATGATGGCGCTTAGAATTGAGTTAAAGTGGATTATTTCACTCCAGTGAGATCTTCCTTCCAGGGAAGACCAACAAAGGAATGAGGGGGCTTGAGAATGAAACGATGCTGTTAGGCATCTGAAAATGCAATCTTCATATAAAAATTAGATGATAATCCTCTATAAAGCCGAGGCTTGTTTATTTCCATACTGCCCATTGTTACTTGCTTTTTGATGGGGTATGTATTGTTAATTTTCACTGTCATACATACTTATTTAGATGGTGAAAAGTAAGATTGGGCACATTGGATTTCTTTCAACGACTTACTCAATCTTCACCATGAAGAACACATTAACGATGGGTGTATGGGTGTTATGTTGACAACTATCTAAGGTTTATATAGGCCTTAATATGTAACTGTTGAAAAAGCTGTTCCTTTTTACAAAAAAAATATTAATTCTATATGGAATTTGTATGTAAAGAGTTAGAATACTTATCATACAAGCAATCACTGGTGCTAGACATCATTTTTACATTTTGTATAATGCATCTGTTAAAATAAGTTCTATGGATACTGAGATTAAACCTCTGATACACCATAATATATAAACAAATATTTCCTAAAAGAATTGTATTTTTTTTTTTTTTTTGTACAGGAAACCGTCCATACATTTTCTTAACATCCAGAGTTCACCCTGGAGAGACGAATGCTAGCTGGGTAATGAAAGGCACGCTGGAATTTCTTATGGGGAACAGTCCCACTGCACATCACCTCCGGGAATCCTTCATTTTTAAAATTGTTCCTATGCTTAACCCTGATGGTGTGATCAATGGGAAGTAAGTAGCTGGTATTAATGTAGGAAAAGTATATATAAAGTAATTTATTGTGTAGTCTGTGGAAAATCAGTAAGGAAATAATGAAGAATCTTACAAGGGTCTTTTTTTCTTCCTAGCCATCGTTGTTCCTTAAGTGGAGAAGATCTGAACAGACAGTGGCAAAACCCCAATGCTGATTTACATCCTACAATTTACCATGCCAAGGGCCTCCTGCAATATTTGGCATCTATCAAGCGTGTTCCTCTGGTATGTAATGCTGGAATAGAGGACAAAAACCTGTATTGTGTAAATCCACAACTGTTCAGAGACTGGCACTAAATATTGTCCCTGTATCGTTAGTTGCTTTGTGACCATATAATGTACATTTACATCATATGGGCACAGAGAGTGCATATAGCAGGCTCAGAAACTGAGCCAGCACCATATCTGGTAGATGCCATCCATGTCATACCTCTAGGACCTTCCTGTAAAAGCAGCAACTAGAGATGGCTCCCATCTCTGCTTTTTAACCATTCTGGTGCCACTGTCAATCAATGACATGGCTGTGTTTCCTGAGGGCTTACCATGGCAGCCAGGTCTACTGAAGGCCCTCATGGGTTGCCCTCTGATGAAACACAGCCTCTGACCTTTGGCTTGGCTTCAGGAGAATGTTAATTTAACTAAATTTCTTAATACTGCAGTATGTAGTAAAAGCTATGAAAAGGAAAAAAAATTACCACAAAAAGGTATCAATAAAAAATGTCTACTTGGAGTCCAAAAATCAAACTAGGTTCATCGACTACGCAAACAAATTCTTCGTCTGAATTTTTTTTTTTAACATTAAGGCTATGTGCACATGTTCAGGATTTTTAGGTTTTTTTTTCAGTGTTTTTCGGTGGAAAACGGCCGAAAAAACGTTTATATAAGCATCCCATCATTTTTAATGCATTCCGCATTTTTTTGTACACATGCTGCTTTTTTTCCAGCGGCAGAATCGCATTCCGGAAAAAAACGCAGCATGTTCATTCTTTGTGCGGAATCGCTGGGATTCCGCACACATAAAAATGCATTAATCCGCTTACTTCCCGCATGGGGCTATGCCCACCATGTGGGAAGAAAGCGGATCATGTGTTGTGGGTACCCAGGGTGGAGGAGACTCTCCTCCAGGCCCTGGAAACCATATACCTGTTAAAAAAAAAAAATAATAATTAAAATAAAAAACTGTGATATTCTCACTTTCTGGCGTCCTCTTGAGTATTCCCGCTCCTCGCGATGCTCCCGTTCCCAGTAATCCCTTGCGACAATGACCTGTGATGACGTAGCAGTGTCGTGAGATCGCTACGTCATCTGGGGTCTTTGCTGTGAGGCATTACTGGGAACGGGAGCTCCAAGGAGCGGGAAGACTGCGGGGACGCCGGAAGGTGAGAATATCACGATTTTTTTTTTTTTTAATTATTTTTAACATTATATCTTTTTACTATTGATGTTGCATAGGCAGCATCAATAGTAAAAAGTTGGTCACACTATGTTTGACAAGTGTGACCAACCTGTCATTCAGTTTTCCAAGCAATGCTACAGATCGCTTGGAAAACGCTAGCATTCTGCAAGCTAATTACGCTTGTAAAACGCTAGTGTTTAGCGGGAAAATGCATGCCAATTTTGCATGCGTATTTCCCACGGCAGGGAGTTGCAGAATTGCCGCAGAAATTTCTGCAGCAATTCTGCAACGTGTGCACATAGCTTAAAACAGGAAAAAAAGGTACTTTTTTTTTTTTATCATCACAGTAGTCGTACTAAGCTCCAGAATCCTATTGCCTGGTGACTTTTACAACCCAATGAATTTTGTAAAAGCAAAACTCAAAATGCAATGTCGGAATCGCCTTTTTTTGTATTCCACCATTTTATCCCACTTGGATTTCTTTTTCTGTGTTCTTCAAATCATCAAAACTTTTGTCCCACAAAAAAAACAAACCCTCCTATGTACAGTATATGTCCATGGAAAAATCAAAAAGTTATGGCTCTTAGAAGGGGATAAAACGGCAAAAATGGAAAATAGCAGGTGGTTAGTATGTCATACTTGAAATTGCTTTGGTTGATTTGCTCAATTAGGCTATTGCAATACATATGAATTCACCATGGATTTCACCCTACTACATTAACCCCTTCCCGACATGCAACGCACTGACATATCCAATGTCTGTGCCCCGTGTATCAGCTTGCACCATACCTGGCAGATGCCGGCTGTGTTACGTCACCAGCATCTGCCTCTTTTAATTCTTCACTCCACTGTTAACCCCTTAAATGCTGCTGTCAGTCTCTGACAGCAGCATTTGAAATGCATGATCTGGGTCGCCCCGTATCATATGCCAGTGCACCCACCCTGTACCCAGAATTGCAGTTTTTTGGTCTTTACAACTCCACCATAACATGTGGAAAGAAGAAATCAAAATGTATCTATCCTAAAATGTTATCAATAAAAACATGAGCTTGCCATGCAAAAAAAACCACACCCTAATACATCTCCATTGAGCTGAAAATGTAAAAACTGTTTTAACATAAAATCCTTTCATATTGCTATTACGTCATTTTTACAGCACAATGCTTTAAAATAAAAACAGAAAAAAAACTATAGTGGAATTGTGTTTTTTCCTGGTTCTGCAAATTGTCTCTTCAGAGAGGAAGAGGACCTGAACTCTAGTGCCACCTATTGGAAGTAGCGATCCTACAAGTCATTATCGGTCCTTTAACGAGCCTTGTAATATGACTTGGGATTAAACTAAAGCCAAATCAGAATCCCAATCTGCAGACACTGTGTTGCACCTGGTCAGTGCAAACTACGAGATGTGATTTAACTAGTTGAGAGGCTTAAGACTGGGATCTAAAGGGTAACGTTTCTCCTTGTGGAGAGTGAGAAGCCAGGAATGGCATGTCAGTGAGGAGACTTATATAAGCCATGCATGCTCCTTTTGGGAAATTAAATATGCAAATTGCCTCTTCGGAGAGGCTGTGTCTACAAATTGATATTCAGATTTGGCTTTTATCCGAAGTCATATGGCAAGGCTTGTTAAAGGGTCGATAGTGACTGTTAGGATTGCTAATTCCAATAAGTGGCGCTGACGTTCAAGTCCTTTTCCTCTCTGAAGAAGCAAGTTGCATATGTAATTTCCCAGAGGTGCATGCAAGGCCATAAGTCTCCTCACTCTGGCACTCCTGGCCTGTCTTGTTACTTTGCACAAGGAGAAAAGTTACCCCTTATTTTCTGATTTCTAAAACCTTTTCTTTTAAAATAAATGGTGTGACTTAAATCTACAACTTTGCCCTCAAAAAATGGCTATTTCGATGGAAAAATAAACAAGTGATCAATCTAGAGGAAAAAATAGAAGAGCAAAAATTAAGTCACTCGATCATGAAAAGGTGAAAAGTACGGTAGTTATTTCTGCAGTGAGAATCTGAGCAGATTTAGAAATCGACAACATGTTTAGCTTTTGTTTGGACTGATTTGTGCGCAGCATGTGCTTTTAAGTTGTAAGGACAGTCAGTATTCTGGAAACTCTTCTTTAGATGGAGCTTTATACAGTATCCAATTTCCTGTAAATTCCACATACTACTTATCTCCTAACCTAGGGGTGCCATGTTCTGCAATATAAATCATTACACTGCTGTCATATACAGGCATGTGAAGCACTGTTGTGACACAGCCCACTGATTCCCAGCCTGTACAATGAAATTGGTACTCTGTTAATGATGCAAGAACGCTCGTCCTGATTATCCATCCGTGTAAACATACCAACGATCACCCGACTAACAAGTAACACGTACATTCATTGGCTGGTCGGATCATTGATGGTGGCAACATTTTTTTTTTCTTGGCACAACATCTCATAGTGTAAACAGGGAAGTGCTGCTGACAACATGATTCTGATATGGGGACTTAACTATTGTGTTCGTGTTTGTAATGTCCTGCAGAGCCGGCTCTCAGTCATAGTGCCAGGGTATGCTTATAGCCGCTGTTCACAGTGATGTAAGTGGTGACATACATGGGCAACTTTGTAACGCTATTAACCTGCAGATTAGCCCTATAGGTCAAAGTGGGTCTCCAGGAATAGATAAATACAATAAGTAAAGGAAATGTCAGTAAAAAGAAATTCCTAAATACATTTAATTAGCAAACCACAATTGTTTTGTCTAGCGAGGTAAAAACTGTAGAATTAAAATGGCCGCTGTCTTCTTTCACAGAGAGAAACCTGTCCTAGTCCTTCTGGAGACATCAGAGGTGCGGAGGTATTAGTGGGCACATCTTCCTACATATGAAGGCCTAGGACAGATTTCTCTGTGGTATAAGACAGCGGCCATTTTAATTCCATAGTGATTACCTCCCTAAACAAAACCATTGTGATTTTATAATTGCACACATTTAGGAATTAATTTATGACTACATTTCCTTTCATTATTTTATTTATCTATTCCTGGAGAACCCCTTTGATCGACAGATATAGGGCTAATTTGCAGGTTAATAGCGTTAGAAAGTTGCCCAGCCATCGGCTTCCAGTCATTTCCTTTAATTACATATTCTTTTTCTCGTCCTGGAAAACATCTTTAAAGGGTTTGTCTCACAAACAAAGTACACTTTATTTGATAGATCTTGGAATAATAATAACTTTGACAATTGGATGTTTTAAAAACAAATGTTCCTGTGTTGAGGTAATTTTATCCCCTTAGAGACCACCAATACATCTTTTTACTGACCTGCAATATAAGAGAATAGCCTCCCCATACAGGTGACAATCCAGCAGCTGTCGGCTGTACACTATAGCTGACAACTTGCTGCATCAACCATGATCAGAGTTGGTACCGTCTAATGCCGTTTAACCCCTTAAATGCAGCTGTCAATAATGACTACAACATCTAGATGGTTAACAGAGTGTGGCTTCTCCCTCTTTAACCTTATCGGCACCCTGAGACCTTGATTGTGTGGTCCTGATGGTTGCCATGGAAATTCATGGCCAAATAATGGCCTTAAAATCTGCCGACTACAGTGGCCTGTTCAGAAGTTGGAAACATTTAGGTGGTAAAATTAAATTTCTTCATTGCTGTTATGCCACTTTGCATTCATTCCTGAAAAGCACCTGAAGGGTTAATAAATTACCTGACAGCAATTTTGAATATGTTGAGGGGCGCTCTTTTTAAAATGGTATCACTTTTGGGGGGGTTTCCAATATATAGTATCCCCAAAGTCACTTCAAAACTGAATTGGTCCCTAAAAAATAAGTTTTGTAAATTTCCTTGAAAAAATTAAAAATTACTGCTACATTTTTAAACCTTCCAAAATGCGAACAAAATAAAACAACATTTTACAAATGGTGTTGATGTAAAGCAGAAATGAGGAAATGTTATTTATTAATGTTTTTCTGTGGTATGACTATCTGGATTTAAAGGATAACCACTCAAAGTTTGAAAACTGCAAATTTTTTTACATTTTTCTCAAATTTCTGATATTTTTTAAATAAACACAAAACACACAGTGGGTAAGGAAAGTATTCATATCCCTTTACATTTTTCACTCTTTGTTTTATTGCAGCTATTTGGTAAATTAAAAAAAAGTTCATTTTTTTTCTCCTTAATGTACACTCTGCACCCCATCTTGACTGAACCCCCCCCCCCCCAGAAATGTAGACATTTTTGCAAATTTACTAAAAAAGAAAAGCTGAAATATCACATGGTTATAAGTATTCAGACCCTTTGCTCAGTACTGAGTAGAAGCACCCTTTTGAGCTAGTACAGCCATGAGAGTCGTCTTGGGAATGTTGCAACAAATGTTTCACACCTGGATTTGAGGATCCTCTGCCATTTTTCCTTGCAGATCCTCTCCAGTCCCGTCAGGTTGGATGGTGAATGTTGGTGGACAGCCATTTTCAGGTCTCTCCGGAGATGCTCAATTGGGTTTCGGTCAGGGCTCTGGCTGGGCCAGTAATGAATGGTCACAGAGTTGTTGTGAAGCCACTCCTTTGTTATGTTAGCTGGGTGCTTAGGGTCAATGTTCATCTTGTTGGAAGTTGAACCTTCCGCCAAGTCTGAGGTCCAGAGCACTCTGGAAGAGGTTTTCATCCAGGATATCTCTGTACTTGGCCGCATTCGTGTTTCCTTTAATGACAACCAATCCTCCTGTCCCTGCAGCTGAAAAACACTCTATAGCATGATGCTGCCACCACCATGTTTCACTGATGGGATTGTATTGGGCAGGTGATGAGCAGAGCCTGGTTTTCTTCACACATACCGCTTAGAATTATCACCAAAAAGGTCTATCTTCGTCTCATCAGACAAGAGAATCTTATTTTTCATAGTCTTGGAGTCCTCCATGTGTTTTTTTTTTTAGCAAACTCTATGCGGGCTTTCATATATCTAGCACTGAGGAGAGGCTTCCGTCCGGCCTCTCTGCCATAAAGGCCTGACTGGTGGAGGGCTGCAGTGATAGTTGACTTTGTGGAACTTTCTCCCATCCCCCTTCATCTCTGCAGCTCAGCCACAGTGATCTTGGGGTTCTTTTTTACCTCTCTCACCAGAGCTCTATACCCATGATTGCTCAGTTTGGCTGGATTGCCAGGTCTAGGAAGACTTCTTGTGGTCCCAAACTTCTTCCATTTAAGGATTATGGAGGCCACTGTGCTCTTAGGAACCTTGAGTACTGCAGAAATTATTTTGTAACCTTGACCAGATCTGTGCCTTGTCACAATTCTGTCTCTGAGCTCCTTGGCCAGTTCCTTTGACCTCATGATTCTCATTTGGTCTGACATGCACTGTGAGCTGTGGAGTCTTATATAGACAGGTGTGTGCCTTTCCAAATCAAGTCCTATCAGTTTAATTAAACACAGCTGGACTCCAATAAAGGAGTAGAACCATCTCAAGGAGGATCACAAGGAAATGTGATCCTGTAGACTGTGAGCCCTCGAGGGCAGGGTCCTCTCTCCTCTGTACTTGTGTGTGCCTTGTATTGCTCTTGTTTATTGTACTTGTCTATGTATGCCAATTTTTTCACATGTAAAGAGCCATGGAATAAATAGTGCTATAAAAATGAATAATAATAATAATAAAATGGACAGCATGTGACTTAAAAAATATGAGTGTTTGAGCACAGGCTCTGAATACTTATGACCATGTGATATTTCAGTTTTTCTTTTTTTATTAAATTTGCAAAAATTTCTACATTTCTGTTTTTTTCATTCAAGATGGGGTGCAGAGTGTACGTTAATGAGAAAAAAAATCTACTTTTTTGAATTTACCAAATGGCTGCAATGAAACAGTTACAAATTTAAAGGGGTCTGAATACTTTCCGTCCCCACTGTATTCACTTAAATTTACAATTGTTATAAAGTACAGTGTGTGACAAAAAACTATCTCAAAATCACTGGGATATGTTGACGCATCTAGAGTTATTACCACATAAAGTGACACTGATTACATTTAAATAATTTGGCCCGGTCACTAAGGGGTTATAAATGTGCCCCTGCTATGTACTGTGTAATGGCTGTGTCTGACTACAGCAAAACATTTCACAGACTGTTTAAAAACTTGTTTTACCTCACAAAGAGTCAACCGTGATCCCCTCTGTCCTGTCTGTATACTCTTTTGCTTCCTCCCCTGCCCAGAAGCTGTGATATGATCAGATCATGTTCCTGCACGGTGGGACACATCTGTTAGGCCCCCTTAACATGACACTTTTTGATATGGGTTCATGCTTGATAATGCAGTAGGTGATTCTCCTTTTCTTTAGCACTAAACTAACCTCTTTCCTCATTGTGCCCCTGTTACTTTAACCCCTTTCTGCCGGCTGATGGAATAGTACGTCAGCTGGCAGTATCCCCAGCTTTGAGGTGGGCTCCGGCGATGAGCCCACCTCAAAGCCGCGACATGTCAGCTGTTTTGTACAGCTTACATGTGCCCACAATAGGCACCAGCGGAATCGAAATCCGCTCGCGAATTAGTTAGCGAATTAGTATAATAACTTGAGCCCAGTCTTATTGCACAGAATTTTTCACTGGCTTTTTTTGGAATTATGTGGATATCACCTTTTAATCAGGGTTATATTAGCACTATGCATTTATTGAAAGAATATACAACATTCAGCAATTTGTTGAATTATACCCAGGTGTTACATTTTCATTGCAAAGAAAGTATATACTATATTTAAATATATCATATAAACTGCAATGTAATTCTGTTATACATACTGTAAGAAATATCGCTACATGTTATTACCATCCCTATTCTGAAATTTGGCTCATTTTCTTATGATAATCCTGTGTTTTCAGGTCCATTTTTGTATCTACCCGCTAAGACAATACTTGTTTCAAAGGTTTATTTTTTTGTTAATAAAATTAGGTTTTTTTTACTACTTGGTATATGCTTCGTATGTTGTAGGTTTAATGATAGTTGGAAGTACCTTTGAAGCTAGGTCATGTTTTCTTTCTTTCTTTCTTTTTTTTTTTGTGATGGAATAGTACATCAGCTGGCAGAATCCCCAGCTTTGAGGTGGGCTCCAGCGATGAGCCCACCTCAAAGCTGTGACATGTCAGCTGTTTTGTACAGCTGACATGTGCCCACAATAGGCGCCAGCGGAATCGCGATCCGCTCGCGCCTATTAACTGGTTAAATGCCGCTGTCAAGCTCGGACAGCGGCATTTAACAAGCGCCTCTGTCCACCAAGCCGGAAATGCACGCACCGCTGATCCCCGTCACGTGATCGGGGGTCATCGGTGCATTGCCATCACAACCACAGGTCTCCTCGAGACATCTATGGTTGTTGATGACGGATTGCTCTGAGCGCCACCATGTGGTCGGCTCTCATAGCAATGCTGTAATTTAACTACATAGGGGCGATCTGTGCATCACCTCTATGTAGCAGAGGCAATCAAGTTGTGGCTGCTTCTAGCCTCCCATGGAGGCCATTGAAACATGCCAAAAGTAAAAAAAAAAAAAAAAAAAAAAAAAAAGTTTAATAATATTACAAAAGTAAAAAAACATAAAAGTTCAAATCACCCCCCTTTTGCCCCAATCAAAATAAAACTATAAAAAAAATCAAACATACACATATTTGGTATTGCCGCATTCAAAATCGCCCGATCTATCAATAAAAAAAAGAATTAACCTGATCGCTAAACGGCGTAGCGAGAAAAAAAATCAAAACACCAAAATTATGTTTTTTTGGTCACCGCGACATTGCATTAAAATGCAATAACGGTCGATCAAAAAAAAAAGTGGTATCATTAAAAACGTCAGCTTGGCGTGCAGAAAATAAGCTCTCACCCAACCCAAGATCATGAAAAATGGAGACGCTACTGGTCTCGGAATATGAATATAAATACCAACTTATATGACTAATCACCATGGTAACGCATAATATTGCAGTAATCTGTACCATACGTGAATAGGACCAACACGACCTATCATCTGATATAGACAAACAACACAAAAAAAGGATGATAACTGGTCAGACCAAATGTGATGAAAACAATATAAACTTTATTGATAATATTAAAACCAGGTGAGAGGAGGGAAGATAGTGGCAACACAAAGAAATTGCTGAATAAATAGCAGGAGGAGCGCACCCAGGACTGCCAGTCCCCTAGGGCTAAGAATTATATGTGTATAGAGAATAAGAAAATTAGCAAAATGGAAACACAATATAAAAAAACTAAGTAAACATAACAAAAATTAAATGAGCCAAGCAGGGAGGGAGACCGAGCTGCTAGCAGCCGTTCACAGAGTATATATAGACAATCAGACCATATCCACCTTAGTACTACCACATACAAGTATAATTGCCTAATTGGCCAAGACAGTAGATGCTGCTGCAACAAGGTACCCACCGCACAGAGGACTGGAGATCCTGGGGACGCGCCTCCGGCCCAACGCGCGTTTCGGCGATCACACCTTCGTCAGGGGGTCTCGGAATATGGTGCAAGTTTTTTTTGTTTTTTTTTAGCAAACTTTGGAATTTTTTTTTCTCACCACTTAGAGAAAAAAGAACCTAGACGTGTTTGGTGTCTATGAACTCGTAATGACCTGCAGAATCAAAATGGCCGGTCAGTTTTAGCATTTAGTGAACCTAGCAAAAAAGCCAATCAAAAGACAAGAGTGGGATTGCACTTTTTTTGCAATTTCACCGCACTTGGAATTTTTTTCCCGTTTCCGAGTACAGGACATGGTAAAAGCAATAGTGTCGTTCAAAAGTACAACTCGTCCAGCAAAAAACAAGCCCTCACATGGCCATATTGACAGAAAAATAAAATGTTATGGCTCTGGAAAGAAGGAGGGGAGTGAAAAACGAAAAACCGAGAAAAGTTCCTGGGGTTAAGGGTTTAATTTAGGCTGTATTTTCATTCACTTAATAGTTTGAATTTTTTTTTTAGGTTTACTGTGATTACCATGGCCATTCCCGCAAGAAAAATGTGTTCATGTATGGCTGCAGTATTAAAGAGACGGTATGGCACACAAATGTGAGCGCTGCCTCCTGTGACATAGTAGAAGATAGCGGCTACAGGGTACGTACAGCACAAATCTGCCATGTCCGATGGCTAGATCACCAATATGGCTATGTACATGCGTAGCTAAAGAAGGCATTCCCTGCCATAATTTATGATATGCACCTGTGGCCAGGGAGGAATAAAGGCTCCAGTGCATCTGACGACTGAAGCAACTGCGCAGATAGTTTTCACTAAAATTGTCCTATTGTTTTGTGTCTACAGCTCCTATCCAGGCCTATGTATCTTCATGATAACTGACAAATACTCCAATCCTGCAGTCTTGTTTGATTCTTTCAATATGTCCCCTTCTTCTAGCTAACTTATTAAATGCATGTTACAAAAAAAGAAGATGGATGGAAACAGTAGAGCTGCTCTCAGTTGCCTTGGGGTTGTCTGATTTATAACCAGGATATGTGATAACTTATAGATGGTGGGGGTCCGACTGCAGGTTACCGATTACCAGAATGGGGCACAGCACAGCAGAGTTAACGCATTACAGCTAATGCTGAAATCAGAATAAAGTCTCATAATCTCTATCTACGTCTTTTTCTTCCATACAGACTCTTCCCAAAGCCCTGAGCCAAATCGCACCAGCTTTTTCAATGAGCAGCTGTAGTTTTGTAGTGGAAAGATCCAAAGAGTCCACTGCCCGAGTGGTGGTGTGGAGGGAACTGGGCGTCCAGAAGAGTTATACAATGGAGAGCACGCTGTGTGGCTGTGACCAAGGGAAGTACAAGGTATGACAATACTTAATTATGAGAGCCATGGTGACTGCTGATAAAACAGAGCGTAAAGACGTAGCATTCATTTTCCTTATGTATTCGATCACCAGTGTATCCAGTCTGGACTGATGCCACAGCTGGACTCCATTATGCTTTATGGCTTCTGAATATTACCTGCTTTGTTCACAAACGCAGCTTCCTACAAATTGAACCTAGCACCCATTTAGTTAACATCCTTAATATTAATACCATTCATTCTGCCACTGTTTACATTGCCTAAAAGAATACAGTTTACATTGCCTAAAAGAATACATGACGTCCAGGTGTTTATGGTTAACCTGACTACTTGATGATTCTGCCCATTGAAGATCACTGCTGAATTTCATTTTTTCCATTTGCGCTGAAGCAAATTTAATTTCCCCTTGGGGTTTGAACTATTTCCTTTTTTTTTTTATCACATTTTTGTTCCATAGGCTGCCATTCATTACTGTCAACTTCATGCTGTCCTCAGTACAACATGAATATAGAGCAGGAAAACCACAAATGTCAATATGCAGTTAGGTCCAGAAATATTTGGACAGGGACACAAGTTTTGCCATTTTAGCGGTTTACCAAAACATTTTCAAGATTGTCATATAATCAATATGAGTTTAAAGTGCAGACTCTCAGCTTTAATTTGAGGGTACTCACGTGTTAATTGGAGTGGTGGTTTGTTGCGACATGAGGGTCAGTGGGTACTCTCATCCTCTGGCCTGGCTATCTTTAGAAAGACCGCATGGACCAAGGCTCATCCCACTGAACGCCTGCACTCCTTCCTCATGGGCATAATACTACTCAGACAAGACAGGGTGAGGGTAAAATAGAGTGGCACTACTTTATTGAATTACCAACAGTCAATAACATATAGAACAGTCCCAGCAAATACACAAGATGGCTCAAATTACAAAGTCTCACCCTTCCGCTGGCTCGCCAGGATTAGAGCAGCTGCAACTTCAGGGCGTCCAGAGCCGACAACCCCCTCAAGTGGCACCACGCAGAGAGGAGGTAATGACAAGCTTAGGAAGCTGACTGTCCATTGAGGTACGTGGCCAGGTGACCCGATTGTCCCAACCTGGCTTCTTCAAATGTCTTAATGGGGCCAGGTGACTGGATAATCCCATCCTCGCTTCTCCAACATCTCTCTGGGTTCAGTGATGGTCAATGGAGCAGATCTGTTTTCCTCCAGAGAGGGCCATGGTCTCTTAAGCTGGCATCCTGTAGAATCTCTCAAACCTGTAACCCTCCCGTTGGAGCCATGGTGTCCTGGTTGCTGTTCTGAGTCTCTCTGCAGAAGTGTAGAGGTCCCTTTTTATACCCACAGCTGTTATCCAGGTCATCACTGTTTATAGGTCAACAAGCTACATGGAATTATACAATGGCAATCAATATATTAGCAAACAACAATTTTTTTTTTTTCAATTACTATTCGTCGTTGTCCTCCAAAGATAGCAAAATAATAAACTTTAGGAGCTGATATAGGTAAACAGCCATTCACTAATTCACAAACCTCAAATTAATCTACAGCAAGAGTCAACATTCAGACTCGTATAAACAATAGCTCATGTCCCTGGGCCTAAATATACGTCTGGCATAATTAAGAATAAATGCTGTATCGTCACAGAGTTTAGGATTTACAGCTCTTTAATATGTAGCTGCCTCTTTTTAAAGGGACCAAAAGTAATTGAACAACTATCTCAAAAGCTCCTTAATCGGCTGCATGGGATTTTTTATTGTTTATCCATTATCAATTAAGCAGATAATAGGTCCAGAGTTGGTTCCAGGTGTGGCATTTGCATTTCAAAGCTGTTGCTGTGAGCCCACAAAGACCATCATTAGGCTGAAAAAAATAAATCCATCAGAGAGATAGCAGACATTTTAGGAGTGACCATATCAACGGTTTGGTACATTCTTAAAAAAAACAAGAGAGCAGTGGTGATTTGGGGAACTCAAAAAGAAAAAAAAAGCCTAGATGTCCACGGAAGACAACAGTGGTGGATGATCGCAGAATACTTTACGTAGTGATGAAACACATCAGAACATCCACCCAAGTGAAGAATAATCATTAGTAAGTAGTGTTTCAGTATCTAAGTCTACCATGAAGAGAAGACTTCATGAGAGCAAATACTCAGGATCACCACAAGGTGCAAACCATCAGCCTTAAAAATTAAAAAAGGCCAGGGTAGACTTTGCCATAAAAACATCCAAAGGAGCCAGCTTGTTCTGGTAAAGCATTCTTTGGACAGATGACCCTAGACTCAACCTGTACCAGAATGACGAGATAAGAAAGTATGGAGAAGGCTTGGAACAGTTCATGAACCAAACCGCACCATCTCCTCTTTAAAACATGTTGCAGGCAGTGTGATGGCATGGGTGTGAGTGGCTTCTAGTGGCACTGGGTCACTGGTGTTTATTGATGATGTGACTGAAGACAGAAGCAGCCGGATGTATTCTGAAGTGTACAAGGCTATACTTTTTTCTCAGATTCCACCAAATACAGCAAGGTTGATTGGACGTTGCTTCACAGAACAGATGGACAATGACCCAAAACATACAGCGAAAGCAACCCAGGAGGTTTTTAAGGAAAATAAGTGGAATATTCTGCAATGGCCGAGTCCATCACCTGATCTCAACCCCATAGAGTATGCGTTTCACATGCTTGGGACAAAACTAAAGGCAGAAAGAAACACAAACAAATATTATATTTATGGTAAAGTTAATTTGTCCAATTACTTTTGAGCCCCTGAAACGAGGAGGCTCTGTAGAAAAATGGTTGCAATTCCTAAACCTTTCACAGGATATTTTTGTTTAACTGCTTTAATTAAACCTGAAAGTCTCCACTTCAATTGCATCTCAGTTGTTTCATTTTAAATAAAAAAAAGTATTGGCATGTAGAGCTCAAATCATAAAGCCTTGGTCACTGCCCAAATATTTCTGGCCTAACTGTATGTGACCTTCCAGTTACAGGAGTTCTGGGTTTACTTGTATTGCACTATATTGTCCTACCTATAAAATGTTATTGTGTTGCGTCATTTTTTTTTTTTGCTCATGGAAAAAAAGGTAAAAAAAAAAAATCACAAACAGAAGTTTTATTCTTTTGTGTATGTGTAGAATAATAATAGTTTGGTCACAGCTGCCATGTAAAGCTTTGCTTCTAATTCCACCTTCGAGTATCGCTATTCTGATTTCCTCAAATCTATATTCGACACATTTTTCCTGACACATACTGTGAAGTTCTGTAAACTTCCACAAGAGGGCAGTGTCTGCATTTTTCATCCATCAGTACTGGGAGAAAATATTACAAAATGTGAATATTTTCCGTCTGGTTCGGGCTGATTTTCTCCTTATTTACCTGTCTCCTCTTCCTATTTTCCATGGACAATGATGCTCCAATAAAAGTAACATTAAACTGCTTGTACTGAATTATTAGACGATATGGATTGTAATGCAGTGAGGTATTAGTGGGCCAATGATGGCCAGGCCAAATGTGACTTACCACACTATATGGACAGCTTTTCCCATTGTAAGGATGCATCAGTCTGAAGGGCTCCCTGCTGAGCCACACATTGCAGAAGGCAACTCCAGATGGCAAGCAGTAGACATGCTGGATCTGTTCTTGTGGATTTTTGGCACTTGCACTAAGGAAAAAAATGCATTACCACGACAATCAAGTCACAAAAAAGTCAGATCCACTTTAGTTTTTTGTGCCCTGCTTTTCGCAGTACCCTAGGGATTGCAATATGACCCCATTCATCTAGATTTTGCTGCAGTGACATAGCAGTGGCAGATGGTGATCTTTGTCGCCACGTAGCCTCAGCCTTAAAAAGGGAAGCGGTCACCCCGAAAAAAAGCTGTCTACCTGGTGTTAAAGCAGTAACCTGCAGTTAAATAGTGTTTAAATCAAGTTTTACTGCCTTACTCGAGCAGCGGCTAAAGGGAGAATATGAAAATTCTATCCTCCCTGTAGCCGATGCCATAGAGGATTTTCCTAAAAGATGTACCTCTCTCTATAATGTCATTAGTCTGAAGAAAGGTGCATGATTGGCTGAAATGGAAGGCAGTCACGGGCACAGTTGATCAAGTTTTGTCCTATTTAAAGGGGTATTTCCATCTCGTACATTTATGGCATTTCTTCTACATAAGCCGTAACTGTATAGTAGATGCGAGTCCTGCCGGTGCTGAAAATGACATACAACCGGTTCCTGTTCTTGAGATACAGTGGGGCAAAAAAGTATTTAGTCTGTCAGCAATAGTGCAAGTTCCACCACTTAAAATGATGAGAGGCGTCTGTAATTTACATCATAGGTAGACCTCAACTATGGGAGACAAACTGAGAAAAAAAAATCCAGAAAATCACATTGTCTGTTTTTTTATCATTTTATTTGCATATTATGGTGGAAAATAAGTATTTGGTCAGAAACAAACAATCAAGATTTCTGGCTCTCACAGACCTGTAACTTCTTCTTTAAGAGTCTCCTCTTTCCTCCACTCATTACCTGTAGTAATGGCACCTGTTTAAACTTGTTATCAGTATAAAAAGACACCTGTGCACACCCTCAAACAGTCTGACTCCAAACTCCACCAAAGAGCTGTCAAAGGACACCAGAAACAAAATTGTAGCCCTGCACCAGGCTGGGAAGACTGAATCTGCAATAGCCAACCAGCTTGGAGTGAAGAAATCAACAGTGGGAGCAATAATTAGAAAATGGAAGACATTCAAGACCACTGATAATCACCCTCGATCTGGGGCTCCACGCAAAATCCCACCCCATGGGGTCAGAATGATCACAAGAACGGTGAGCAAAAATCCCAGAACCACGCGGGGGGACCTAGTGAATGAACTGCAGAGAGCTGGGACCAATGTAACAAGGCCTACCATAAGTAACACACTACGCCACCATGGACTCAGATCCTGCAGTGCCAGACGTGTCCCACTGCTTAAGCCAGTACATGTCCGGGCCCGTCTGAAGTTTGCTAGAGAGCATTTGGATGATCCAGAGGAGTTTTGGGAGAATGTCCTATGGTCTGATGAAACCAAACTGGAACTGTTTGGTAGAAACACAACTTGTCGTGTTTGGAGGAAAAAGAATACTGAGTTGCATCCATCAAACACCATACCTACTGTAAAGCATGGTGGTGGAAACATCATGCTTTGGGGCTGTTTCTCTGCAAAGGGGCCAGGACGACTGATCCGGGTACATGAAAGAATGAATGGGGCCATGTATCGTGAGATTTTGAGTGCAAACCTCCTTCCATCAGCAAGGGCATTGAAGATGAAACGTGGCTGGGTCTTTCAACATGACAATGATCCAAAGCACACTGCCAGGGCAACGAAGGAGTGGCTTCGTAAGAAGCATTTCAAGGTCCTGGATAGGCCTAGCCAGTCTCCAGATCTCAACTCTATAGAAAACCTTTGGAGGGAGTTGAAAGTCCGTGTTGCCAAGCGAAAAGCCAAAAACATCACTTCACTGCTCTAGAGGAGATCTGCATGGAGGAATGGGCCAACATACCAACAACAGTGTGTGGCAACCTTGTGAAGACTTACAGAAAACGTTTGACCTCTGTCATTGCCAACAAAGGATATATTACAAAGTATTGAGATAAAATTTTGTTTCTGACCAAATACTTATTTTCCACCATAATATGCAAATAAAATGATAAAAAAACAGACAATGTGATTTTCTGGATTTTTTTTTCTCAGTTTGTCTCCCATAGTTGAGGTCTACCTATGATGTAAATTACAGACGCCTCTCATCTTTTTAAGTGATGGAACTTGCACTATTGCTGACTGACTAAATACTTTTTTGCCCCACTGTAGATACGTATCTCATTGGAGGCATGCCCATTTACATTAATGATTTAGGCTCTGGATATGCCATAGATGTACGAGATGGGAATGTTCCTTTTAAATACCTTACTGTATAAGCATTGTATAAGGGAACAACACCAGCAGTTATAGAGAATGAGAAAAATCTGCTTGATTTCTTCCATGCCATCTTGTATTGCACTTCACCTCCAATAATGCGAGTGGGCTGAGCTGCCATATCCCACCCACCATATGGACAGGGGTTTTTACCTGTCCCGAGTGGTGCCATTGTTCAGTAGTAATATGAAAGGGAAATGGCTAAATCTAGAAGCCCCCCTCATGCCTGCAGCCAGGATGTAGCTTATTTCGGGGCCTCGTTCTGCAGGCCGAGCACATCTGCTTCTCTTTTTTTAAGGTTCTGGTTATGCTAAACTAAAACGTTTGATTCCTAGATGGGAAAGTTGTTGCGGCGACGGCTTCCTTTTTCTTCAGATCGCCTTATGCAGGTTTGCATGTAATTATGGAGATAAGGTAAAACTCTGATCACAAAGGACCCTTATGACAGGATGGGGTTTAGTAATAAAATCTCTTTAGATCTGCCGTCCAGTAATCTGATACCAACTTTGTTCGGAAAAGGGCTCTGAGCGGAGATCACCAGTTAAATAGTAAAAACCATTTCACTTTCTTTTTTCCAGATTTACAGAAAACAAACTATAGTTAAATTTTAAAGTGAAATATGTCTGTGACCACTCAGCATTGCTGGTCCTACAGCAAGCTATGGGCACTTGTAATGGAATTTTTTTTTTACTTGTTTTTTAATTTAATCGCTGCACTAAGTTTGAGGTTGTAATTATCTATTCTAGATTTATTTTCAGACCCCGATGTGCAGTTTGTAATCGTAATCGGCTGCCACTTTCAGATTTCTCTCTTGAGTGTGCTTCTATCAGTAATATAGGCTGGATGTGAGACGTGTCCAGGGTGCTGAAGTCTTCAGTAGCTCTTGTGTGTCAGCACTGCTTCACTCCTGTTGTGATTTCCCATTCTTCAGGTTATGAACGATTGTGTCCCCCCACACTCTCCTTTTTCATCATCGATTTGCCATGTAAAACCCTTTCTTCCTCCGTGCTGGTATCACTAAGGGTAGGTGAGCACAACAGTTTTTTCTCCATGTGAGAAAAGCAGTCCAATTTTTCTGATGGGACTTTGATCAGAATGGGATTCGTTTTTCTCTGTGTAGAGAAAAAAAAATTGTCCACCTTCTCCACTATGTCAGTCTGTGAAATTCGGACTGCACTCGGATGTCATCCAAGTTCGGTCTGATGTTTTCCATGCACCCATAGACACACATTGCTGATTTTGATCCAGCACGCTGATCAAAATTGGTCTTGTCACCAATTTTTATTTTTGTTTCCCCCTCAGACCACACAGTCCAAGGAAAAAAGTTGACATGTCCACAGCACCATGGAATCACAAGGGTACGAGTGCTATCCGTGAAAACCATGGATACCAATAAAATCCGTCGTGTGAGAACTGGGAGGGGCAGGACCATCAGAGATCTGACAGATTTGTTTCAAACTTAGCAAACCGTCTTTCTTGGAAAAAATAAAACTGCAAAATGATAGGAAATGTTTTAATGAAGCCTGTTTTTTTTATTTTATTTTGCATTTAGCATAGAAATAAACAATCCAAAAACAGTCTCTGCAAAGGTGGAATTTTTTTTTCTCTCTATAGAAATGTTGACACAGTTCAATATTTTTTTCAAATGGCCTATGCATACCCAGGTTCATGTTACACTATTGCTCCTGTATATCCTCATGGTCACTAAGTGGTTTTAGATTTGACAGAGACAAATTATTGTCCTGCCAGTACATTGATTCCTTGATAATACTGCATGCGGTCATCTGATTGATGCACCATCTTCCTCTTCTGAAATGAAGTCTCGTAAATTAAAATCTACTTGTTTAAAACACCTGGATCAACAACAAGTAGAAACCGTACTTGTTGGCTTTAGCTGTTTGAATAGAGAAATAACCAGAGTCTTAACTAGGCATGGACCACTGAATAAATAAGAGGAAAACCCAAAGGTAAATGTTTCCGCAGTGAGGGGTTAATTGTGAAGAAAGGTATTACTCTGGACAGGGGCATAACTACAACAGGTGCAGGGGTTGCAATCGCACCTGGGCCCTGGAGCCTAGGGGGCCCTACAATTCCCTTTGGCCTATATAAAAAGACTATTGCTATTAAAGATTTAAAATATTTGGGGGCCCCCGTTGGAGGTTTTGCATCGGGGCCCATGAATTTCAAGTTACGCCACTGACTCTGGGGTAAGTATTGTAACAATAGACACCACAAAAGGCTTTTTTATTCAGTTGTCTGCTTGATGCCTTTCATAGTATTTGAGACTAAATTGACTTATTTGGGCACCATGCACTTTTCCTCTGCAGCTTTTCCTCGCTGAAGACTTCTCAGTGAATTTCTTTAAAGGGCTAGTGTGACTTGGAAAACTAATTTTCAGATGATCATTTTAATATTTTGGAACTAAAAGAAAGCAAAGGCTGAGCTGAAACAATATCTTTCATTCTTGAGGATGTGACACATTTGGCCATTTCATGGACATTCCATTGTGTAGGCAATGTGTAATGCTTCATTGCTCCTGCAGAGTCACTGCAGGGGACTTAAACAGTTAGGGCCTCGTCACGCGTCCTTTTTTTCATGTCCGTATGCTGTCAAGTTTTTCAAGGATCAAAACGGCGGGCACACGGACATCCTTTGTATTGAACGGTGGTGCGAACATGTCAGGTTTTCCACACAGACCATGTGTCTGTGTGAAAAACCTGCAGACATGTCTGGTTTTTATCATGGACCGCAAAACATCCTGAACACATGCACACTGATTACACACGGTGACATATATCAGCACCTGGGAAAAAGCGATACAGTTTGCGCTTTTCCCAGTCGCTGAGTGCTGAAAGGTTCCCAGGCTATTAATAATAGCTCACAGCTGTTTGCTTAGCCTTTACTGGTTAATTTACGGTGACCCCAGAAAAAAGAGACGTAGGGTCTCCATATGAATTCTAACCAGCTAAGATTAAACAGACAGTTGTGTGTTGACACTCATAGCCTGGGGGCCAGGGATATTGCTCCTCTCTCCCAGGCTACCATCATCAGCCCTCATCCGCTCCAAAAATGGCACATCAAGATGCATCAAATCTGGCGCTTAGCCTCGCTCTTCCCACTTGCCCTGGTGCAGTGGCAAGTGGGGTAATAGGGATGAGGTTGATGTCAGCTTTGCATTTTCAGCTGACCTCAAGCCCAGGGGTTTGTAATGGAAGGGCGTCTATAAGACTTCCCCCATTACTAATCCCATAGTCATATTGTAAAAAAGACACAGCAAGTCTTTAATTGAAATAAACACACACCACCCTCATTTTCACATTTATTACTTTAAAAGTGAAAATAATGACAACCATATTCCTCACCTGTCTGATGACAATCCATTTGTACCATGAAGAAGTCCAGCTGTGCTGCATATGGATTACATGGCTGAGTAGTGGCATGATGCAACTGTTTCAGCCATGAATCCAGGAAACACTGAGCTGAGCTTGGCGAGCAGCTTCAGTGTCGAGCTGTAACTTCACAGAAGTTACCGCCGGTCACAGCCAGCTGTTCCCACGCTCTGTTCACTGTGAGTCTGCTAATGAACTGCGCTAACATTTATTACGTCACCTCTAGCACCATGAGAATTTTCTCATGGTGCTATCGGTGATCTCATTTGAGGTCACCACAGTTCATTGGGCCGCTCACAATGAGCAGTCTGTGGGAACCGCAACTTCAGTGACCTCAATGATGTCACTGAAGTTGCTCCCTGATGCTCAACTCGGTGTCTCCTGGATGCCAGGCTGAACGGTTGCATCATGCCACCGTTCAGCAAGGCATCCAGATTAAGCAGAGATGGATTACGGCGTGGGACAAATTAATTATCTTCAGACAGGTGAGAAGTATGATGTTTTTTTTTTTTTATAGATTTAATTTTACATTAATGAATAGGTAAAAAAAGGGTGGGGAAGGCTTATTTCCATTAAAGAAGTTTGTGATTTTCTTTCAATTAAAGGACTTTATCCTGGCTGGGTATTTTTTTGCAATATGAATATTGGGTTAGTAATGGGGATGTCTTATAGACGCCTCTCTCTACATCAGCTGACATCAATCCCAACCCTATTAGCCAACTTGCCACCGCACCAGGGCAAGTGGGAAGAGTGAGGCTAAGCAACAGATTTGGCTCATCTTATTTCTGGGGCCGCTGAGGGCTGATGTTGTTAGCCTGGGAGGGGAGCCAATATCCATGGCCCCTTCCTTGGCTATTAATATCATCCCACAGCTGTTTGTTTAGACTTTGCTGGATAGAATTTATAGGGGGACCCTAGGTCATTTTTTTTCTTGGGTTCCTCGGTAAACTAACAATGTGAGCTGTTATTAATAGCTTGGGAACATTTAGGGATAATGAATTATTATTTACAATTTGCCTAAGGCCACAAAAAACCCATCTAAGGACCATAAAATTTAACTTTTAATTCACTATTTAAAAGGAATGAATTATTAAAAAACCCTACAGAGGTCAGTGTATGTAAGGAGCAGATAAGGTATATCCTATCTCTTACTGATCATAATTACAATACGTATCTCCTTACTCATATTCATTGCCCTGTAATACGGTTTATAGGGAGATCTTGGTGCAGACGCTACCTTATTCCCTTCAAATTCACCATACACATCTGACCAATGTTAATTAAAAAGTGCCCTAAAGCCTCTTCAGGAGATAGAGGATAAATGACAATATTAGCCTCTCTTTTAGCCTCTATCCTCTGACGCCAGGTTACTGGTGAAACATGTCGTCCAAGTCCAATAATATGTCTCTGACTGAAGCTGCTTGCTCCAGTGGAAGTGGTCCCCCTTACCTCTTGGGCTGCATCAATGGTACTGTATGTCTGCCACTGTTCAGAGGTGTTGCTGCTAATGTTTACCAGAATGATTGCTGGACTCCGGTCCATTGGTCAGAGCCGCTGGCGCTAGGAACGCGAATCTCTTACCTTTCGGAAACCCTGTCACGGCCTTTGATTAGTGAGGGCTGGCACAATGTCAATATTACGGCATGATGCAATGGCCTGGGAACCCAAAAGATAAGAGACGCTACCTTACCGTCCATGGGAGACTAGAAGCCCTGCTGTTTGTAGCTAAAATGATCACCTAAAATGGCTAAAGTAGCTAAAATGATTACCTGCTATGAGCGCCGGCCACTGGGCGGCACCCATAACTATCCGGCAATGACAACCACCGGGATCTCCTGCAGACCCCAATTTGTTATGCCAACCCATTGGCGTCCCGCAGTCATGTGACACGGGTGCCTATGGGCGGGATTTGTGACACGCTTCTGGTGCGATCATGTTAAATGCCACTGTTAGAGATTGACAGCCATGGGTGGATCGCGATTCCACTCACGACTGTTAGGGGCACTTATCAGCTGATGAAATCAGCTGACATGTGCTGGAAAAGTTGCAGCTGGAGCAAACGGGGAGGCGACCCTAAACGTACCGTAACTTTACGTCTAAGGTTGGAAAGGGGTTAAAAATCGCAATTGGTGAATCTGACTAAAAGATGTGGAATAGACTCCGACCGCAGGTGAGCACATGTAAAGTAGACTTAAAAAAGGTGCAAAGAACAATGAATTGGGTGCAACCCAAATAAAGCACAACTGGACAGAAAACAGGTGCAAAGGCAATGCTGAATAAGGGCCAATATGATCTCTTTTAGAAGTTGGTCACAAGTCCAGTCTAAAGGTGGTCTTCCACATTAAATTTGTCTGCCAAACTACCAATTTTGGCTAGACTGACCATCTAATGTGTATTCGGTGTACTGTCTGTCCCTCATATTTTAGCTGCTGTTTGGGCATGTTATATTTCCGATGTGTCTGGCAGAAGTTTACTCCCCTCTCCCCATAGAGAGCACATTCCAGTCCTATGGTGCACTAGGAGCAATAGCTTTCTGACAAATGGGTTGACTGCCATCTGAAGTGTGTCGCCAGTTTTACTTGTGATATTGTAAACCTATCCCGAACATGGAGCTCTAGAAATGACCTTCATATGTTTTTAGGAGTTTCATGAATTGGAGTGAATTCTCTGTGTTGAAGGAGATTTAAACCATGACATCATGGATTTGGCTGGAATCTTCCTCTAATTGTTTTTCGCTTTTTAATTTGGTGGTAAGCTGTATCTAAGTTGCTATATCAATAGTATAAGAAGTGATTTATTAACTGTTACGGATTATGTGTTTTCATGTATCTGAAGCGAAACACATTGCTTTTTGCTCTAGGGTTTGCAGATTGGGACAAAGGAGCTTGAAGAGATGGGTGCCAAATTCTGCATAGGATTACTTCGCCTCAAGAGGCTGACCTCTCCCATGGAATTCAGCCTTCCTCCAAGCCTCCTGGATATCGAGAATGATCTGATCGAGTCCAGCTGTAAGGTTGCAAGGTAATGTAATAACTTATCTTTATGGTTAATTGTCTAAATATTTGCCTTTTCTCGTGCATAGACCGTTTATTCCTTTGTCACTCTGCACTAACCTGGCAGATTTTTAGGTGACGTATTTCCAAGCTGTCCTACAGCTTTTCACTTCACAGGTCCGATAATAATTTTCGCATAGTTTTCCTTGGAGTTTAGGGAAATTATTTAATTATTTCCAAAAAGTTTTCGCTTTGTAACTAGTTTCTAAGAAGCATTGGTAGCTGTTAACCCTTTCATAACCTCAAGTAACTTTAAAAACGACCAAATTTGCTTGTACGGTGACCTCGAGCCGGACAAGCATCTGAAGGCTGCAATTAGTGGGTCCCACGTAGTCTCCTCATGACCTCCTTCAACTTCAGCTTTAAAAGAGATGTCTTAGAAGTGATTATTTTTTTTAAGGCTTGGTTTGGTTTGATGTTCTTATAAAAATAAATAATAATAATAATTTTATTTATATAGCGCCAACATATTCCGCAGCGCTTTACAACTTATAGAGGGGACTTGTACAGACAATAGACATTACAGCATAACCGAAATCACAGTTCAAAACAGATACCAGTAGGAATGAGGGCCCTGCTCGCAAGCTTACAACCTATGAGGAAAAGGGGAGACACGAGAGGTGGATGGTAACAATTGCTTTAGTTATTTGGACCAGCCATAGTGTAAGGCTCAGGTGTTCATGTAAAGCTGCATGAACCAGTTAACTGCCTAAGTATGTAGCAGTACAGACATAGAGTGCTATTAACTGTATAAAGTGTATGAGAACATGATGAGAGGAACCTGATTATGGTTTTTTTTTTTTCTATTTTTAATAGGCCACACAGGGATAGTTAGATTAATGCGTTGAGGCAGTAGGCCAGTCTGAACAAATGAGTTTTTAGGGCACGCTTAAAACTGTGGGGATTAATCGTATTAACCTAGGTAGTGCATTCCAAAGAATCGGCGCAGCACGTGTAAAGTCTTGGAGACGGGAGTGGGAGGTTCTGATTATTGAGGATGCTAACCTGAGGTCATTAGCGGAGCCCATTGGGGGATCTGTCTAAATCCCTGAAAAATTGGAATTCCTTATGGAATGGCTGTTGAATAAAATGAGGAAAATTAAATCCAAAATCTTCAACTTTAGGCTAAAAAAAAAAAAAAAATTTTTTTTTTTTTTTTTTTGGTATTGGTACTCCTGTTTTATAGATGAGCTACAATGTAATGTTAGTGACCTTATTGCTGTAATATATCTCTGTACCTTATGAGAGGCCCTCCATTATTATACAGGGTACCAAAGTATATTTATAGCCTAAAACCCAAGCTTTTGTATAGCTAAAATAATAGACGGAAAGGAATAGTACCCAATTATCCATAGTTTCATTGTATTCTGATGCTATTGGGTATCGCCTTACTTGCTGGCCATCTGATGACTCTAAGTGATCTATGATGGTTCCATTGATTCCCAATTGCGAGGAGTATAATTGATAGTGAGCAAGCACCAAACACAGCACTTGAATTATTGATATGTTGCTGATTTTATTTTGTTACTTTAATCCCAAGTAATACTTTCTAAAATGGTGAAATCATTAGACCAGTAGAGAACATTAGTCGTACAGGGAACATTAGTCTTCCAGCAATGCTCTTTCTGTGTATTAAGTTATATTTTCTGGGGCTTTTCAGGACACAGGAAAGATTTTGCTATGTCCCAGTGTGATTCCAGGAAGGGTGTTTTTTCCTAATAGATGTATAGATAATAAACATAATTTACAGTATTCTGCAGAGAAGAAAAAAAATCTTGTATTTCTATTGAATTGGTGGTATATAGGACATATAAAGGGCAATGTCTGCATTTTCTGAGGATGAGTTTTCACATGCTTTGGCACAATTTACAAATCAAAAAATGTGTTCTGCTCATTTTTTTATTTCTCACAATGTCCTTACTCTGCCAACAGTCCTGATTTTGGCAGAAAACTCCCACAATTAAAGCAACAAAGACATGAGGTACAGACCCAATCTAAACGTTGGTATTCCCAGTGGAAGGGCTTTAATTACCGTAATGTCCCTCTTTGAAGTATTGAAATGTGTGCAGGTTCAATGAGATATGATCCCTGGGGGGCAAACCGATCAACAGAACTCTCATCAAGTGAATAGGACGAAGATGCAATGTACAACCTGAAGCAGATACAGAAGAGCGTATATATTCTTAACCAAGCGAGTCGGGTCAATTATGCAAATCACTCTGTGCTCAAACCTGGAGTCTGATCAGAGTGTGAGCATAGTGTGCTCCGATTCTATCGGATGAGAAGATGGAGAAAAAAATGTCTCCATCTTCTCCGTTCTGTCAGTCCATGGAAATTGGACTGCACTCAGATGTCATTCGAGTGCTGTCTGATAGTTTGTATGGATTCATTGACTTGCATGGCTGAGTGTGATCCGATTATCAGATTAAAGTCTGGCATTCAGCGATTTTATTTTTCTTAGTTGGATTCTCTCCGAGTAAATAAATCAGACTTGTGCACGGCCCCATAGAATAACATCGGTCTGAGTGCTTTCCGATGATTTATCGGATCGCACTCGGACCGAAAATACACTCATCCGCACGCACCTGCTCTAAAAAAGACAAATGTATTACACGGCTCACCCTTCAGTACACCACTTGCTGAGACATGGCGTCCAAGATGGGGGGTGGGCCCATGGATCAAGTTTGCAGGTGACCAAACTAGTATCTTGTTGAGATGATATCCAGCACCCGAATGGCTAAAAGGATCAACAGTTATTTGTTACAAATCCATATTGAAAAGGGCATCTTTTTCACAAGATGATACTTTTTAACATCGATTTATAATATACCTTTTGGGTGCTGGATGGTTGCTCAACAAGATGCTCGCTAAGCAGCAATACCAGGCACAGCTGCATGGTACTGATCATTGGTGAAATGGACTGTGTGCAATGACTTCTTGCTGCTGTTAACGGTTAGATCCCAATCAAACACCTGCTCATGCCCTAGCCAAAGGATGTTATTTTATGGAGAACTCCTTTAGAAATTTTACACATACACCTCTCCACTTTGGACACAAGCTGGCCAGACACGTTTGGCAAACTCCCCGACGTACATCAGCCGTCACCCGAGCATCCATGTGTTCAGATGAGAAAAGTGCTGCCAAACATCTCTGGCAGCGGCTTATCTTCCCTGAAGACAAAAGGATTGGGCATTGAAATTCCAACTGCCCATATCATCTGCAGGGGGGGGACCTTGGCAGACCCCTGACATCAGTCCTGCTGAAATAGGTAGGTTTGGCTTACTTCATCAGATTCCCATTACACTAAAGGCCTCCATATATATGAGTTGAAGGATGCTGAATTTTCAATTTCCCTTATTTTTACTCTTCAGACATTGATAACTATGGAGGGGCTTATAACCTTTCTCATTTCTTGCTCCCAGTGGAAACGAAACACTTGAGTGTGCACTTGGTTTGCTTTGTCGATGATGTGTTTCCATGTAGCTGTCCAGTGGCGGTGACAAATTGTGGGGTTTTATTAAACCCCAAGAAAGCAGTGGAAGCTCTGAGGAGGTTTCCTTCTTGTCTGTTCAATGTCTCTGACACAGATGTGAATAATATTGCTGTTATGAGAAGAAGCCAGCTATCGCTGTGAAATGATAGCATGGAGAGGCGCTTGCGGGAATTGATCACCCCAGCAGCTCTCTGCAATTTTAAGAGAGAATGAATTTATGTGCATGCTGTCCCTTTGAAACTCCAGAAGTATAAAACAGCTGCCTTGTTTGTTACTGTGCCAATTCCCCATTACGCTTTATGCTGTTAAGTGTTGGATAGCATGCAAATCGAGAGAATAATTAATGCCCAGATTGCACTTTTGTCACTCCGCCACACAGTTCTGTTTAAAAGGTATAACCATATTGTAGGTTAAACACGCAGACTAATGCCTGATGAAGTGATTACAACTCGATTTATTATAATGGTTCTTAGATTACTACATTAACAAAGAGCTATTTACAAAAAAGAATGATGCTTTTCATTTAAAACAGCGCCATTTCTCTAAGCTTAGTAGCATGCTTAACTAGAGATCAGCATTCATAGTCACAGATCGGCGTGTATATTTCTATTAAATGATTGTATTAGGATTATTTAAAGGGGGCATTTAAGGGCCAAAATTTATTTTGCAGGTGTAAAATACTTGGCAACATAGTATACAATGCCTACCGCATTATATACATATATATATATATATATATATATATATATATATATATATATATATATATATATTTTGTACTATTAATGTAAGTATTTAGTGGCGTAACTAGAGTCCCATGGGCCTCAGTACAAAATTTGGACCTGGACCTACACTTCCATGTTGGTCAGATGTATGAACCCCTGTAGTGTTCTAGATCCTATAAAGACATACGTGTTCACCCTCCATGTAATGATGTCCCCATCCAGCCACCTTCCTAGAACACTGAGCCCTGTCCTGGCTTCTTTGTGTAATAAGGTCCCTCATCCTTGTATAATGTCTCCCATCATGGGCCCCTTTTTTCTGTACTGTCCCCCACCCTGAGCCCCTTTCAGTAGTACTGTCCCTTGCCCTTGGCACCTTCCTAGTTTAATGACCCCATACTGGTATTTGGTCCTCCATCCTTTGCCCCTTCCTGGTATAATGTCCATTCTGCCACTCTTTTTCAACACACGTATACAATATATTTTTTCCTTCTCTTCCTCCATTCCCACTCCGCAATGTGCAGTGTCCTCTTCTATAGCCGGAAACTGACTTGGAAGAGCCAACCATGAGCGGAACATGACGTCACTGCCATGCGATGCTCATGATGAGCATGATGTCAGCTGCTGGCCTCTGATTGGCTGTTTCTGTGTACTGCAGTGCGGAGAGCCATCAGGTCTCTGGGCCGCAGTACATTTCACCTGAATGTGTGTCCTTGGATGCACACCCAGCTGAAATAGGCGGTGACGTTGACTGGCCCCCCTTCTGCGCGGGCCTGGTCTTCGTTGTACCCTGTGTGACTGTGGTCGCTACGTCCCTGTAAGTAGTATGTCACTTGCTTACTTAATAAGGTATGGTTGTCCAAACAATACATATGACATCAGCATCTGGAATGGTTATCACCCTTGGGGTACACAGTGATGCATCAATCTAGGTACTGCCTGGTGTGACAGCACAGACCCGCTCAAGAGGATAGGGCTGTGCAGCAGTTCCAAAATACAGAGGGCCCCCAGATTCCCAGCATTCATAACCCCAACGATCATTCATATCACCTAGGCCGTGGATAGATGATATATGTTTTAGTGGGCATGCGCTTTAATATATTTAAGAGGCAAAAATGGAACTGTTATAATTAAAGTACCCTGCGACATTTTAGCCAATACTTCCTTCTGTTAAACAGTTCTGTTAGTCTATAGCAATCCATTATGCATAAGAAGTTCTCGTTGGAATCTGGGAACCTGATGTATTAGATGAGATCAGCGTTATGCTGCTGGTTCCATTCTACAACAAAGATTACTGTCTGTCTGAGGTCTTTCATCTTGTATAAAAAAGCAAGCAAACTGAAGAGTTGTATAGAATATCTCGATTCATTAAAACCTACCGAGGAGCTTCTTGGCGTAACCTTTAATCAGGAAGCAATTTAAGTCAACATTGGAAGAGCATTTTCTTTTGATTTATTATGGTTGCTTCTTCCCACCAGAGCATCAATAAAATATATTCTGTAATCACAAAGACAAAAGGTCTCTTCTTTCATTCCTATTTTATGTGCATAATTTTTTAGAGCAAAAGTGGTCTTAACTGACGCAATATTACATGAATTATTTACCTGTAGAACGCCCCATTCTAATATAGCATCTACTGGATACTCAACAATCCCTAGATCTCAAGTACCCGGTAAGATAGAATACAAGGTCAAAGTAAGTTTGACACTGATAAGCATCCAGCAGTTAAAGGAGTATTCCCATCTCCAAGATCCTATCCCACAATGTAGTGTAGTAGTAATAATATTATTAGCAAATACCTCCAATTAGAAATGTAGTATAGTTTTTCTGATTTGCTGTGTGTCTTTCTTCATGTGCAAATTCGTAGAAAAACTTTGCACTCAATAGTTTTATAATTTTTTCTAAAGTTTTTATTTTACATCCAGAGAAATTAGTCAATTGCTGAACGTTTTCGGTCCTATCAGGACCTTCGTCAGAGCAACTTTGACTTTATCTGGAGTGTGTGTATGACCTGGTAAGAGCCTTTCTATTGTGATAAGCTATCACCAACTTTATATGCGGTGTATGTGGCCCGTAATAAGGAGCGCTGTATGTCGCTAGGGGAAGATTGGCTCACGCCGTGTACGGTGCGCGGCTCCAGCGCTGGTGGCGTGCTGTGACGCTGTGGGAAATGCACAGCGCATATAAAGTTGGTGATAAAGTTGGTGATATGTTATCACAACAGAAAGGCTATTTACCCGGTCATACACACTGACCTTACACTCCAGATAAAGTCAAAGTTGCTCTGAGGAAGGTCCTGATAGGACCGAAAACGTTCAGCAATTGACTAATTTCTCTGGATGTAAAATAAAAAATTTAGAAAAAAATTATAAAACTATTGAGTGCCAAGTTTTTCTACGAATTTGTCATTGAGGGTCGGATACCCTACTTGAGCACCTACGCCTTCTCTCCTCAGAGTGCCGTGTATATATTTTATATACTGTATTGTTTCTTCATGTGCAGGCATTGCAGGACCTTAGGTAGCCATGGTTAAAACCACTAGCAACTAGCTGTCACTAGTCAGTGGATACCTAAGGTCATGCAATGCCTGCACATGAGGTAAGAGACATAGCGAATCAGAAAAGCTGTACTACATTTCTAATTGGAAATATTTGCTATTATTATTATTACTACTACACTACATAGTGGGATAGGATCTTGGAGATGGGAATACTCCTTTAACAACGGTGTGGTAAACAAAGTAAAAATCCATTAATTTGACATAATTGTTGGGCCAGTATTGAGTTCTCATTTTGCTCACCAAGTCACCTAACTTGAAAGGCTGGGGGTCAAAACATTTAAAGGGAATTTGTCATCTGATTCGTGCTGCCCAAACCATGAAACAAACACTGGCTTTGTACTTGCAATCATTTATGTTTTACTCTGAGATGCTGTGGCATTTCAGAAAAAAAAAACCACACACTTCGAAAAGCCAGTTGGGGTATATGTGTCTCTTATCTAGTTTGAGGCCAGCTGCGGCCCCCCACTCCCTTTGACTGATGGGTCTCTCTCATGCCCACTCACAACTTACTAAGCCAATAGTGGTGCTAACATTAAAAAAAACCACATACCTATGGCAGCCCTACCACTGTCCTTACTGCTACTGGGGTTCCCCACCAGTCTTCCACTTCGCTGGCAGTAGAAGTGCTCGTATTGCTCATGTATTTGTATGAGAATTCGGACCATCTTTCCACTGAAACATGGCACGTGTCAGTGCCCCATTCTGGAGGAAGACTCCAATCCCATTGGTAGATTTATGGCATATCCTGTGGACATGCCATGAATGTAAGATATGGGGGCTTCCCTTTCAAGATGTATTCCCATCTAATTTAAATGAAACTGGCCAGGTCCAAATTCCCTATGTGACTGAAAGCTGAGCATGCCAAGGGTGATGGCAGACCATGTGGGGTCATCACAACAGAGACCCTAATCACAGGACAATAAAACAATCCTTATCTAAGAATCGGCCCAATATTTATGGACGTAACTGTTATCACCCATGGTAATTCTGCTTCATGTCACCTGGCTTATCCATGGTTTTTTTTCCCCTCTCCCTTTTTTTTTTTTTTCTATACTATGTTGTGCATAAATATGTGATTCTTCAGAATTTGTTTTAGGCTTTGCCTGATGAAGAGACGTATGTAGTCTCGAAAGCTTGCAATTTGTTACCATCTTTTCAGTTAGCCATTAAAAGGTATCAACCACTGAGGACTCTCAATTCTAAATATTTTTCGGCTCATGGATGTTAATTATCACAGGTAGCAGTCATCGATGAATGGAGAAAACAATAGTATAATCGGGCTGCAGCTGCTCCTTTCTAGTCATCGGGGCAAAGCACTATCATCCAATCATGTTCACTGTTCAGTTGATTAATGTCCTTCTTAGCCCGCGAATGTGGTGAGCAGGACATCAATCCACTGAAGAGTGAACATGATTGGAGAACAGTCGTGACTGCTGTGTACTGCAACTCTCCCCAATAACTGAAAAAGTCACCTAACATGATCTGCTTTAATTTACACAGGGAATCTGGACCTGTCAGGTTCACTCTAATGTAGTGGACAAACCCTTTAACTAGTGTCTAGGCTTCTTCATTCTGAACATCGTGAAGGTCCTTGCAGTTGGACCTAAATTACTGTTAACTGAATGCATGGATGATGTAATTTTGTCAATTTTAACCTGGGAACTAAGAAGCATAGGTGAGTATGATATTTTTACATGGGTACAGAAATGAATCATTTTAATTTCTGCAAACCAGTTTAGTTTATAGTAGTGCGTACAGAGATAGCTGTCAGTCACTGATAGGACTACTGACTGGACCAAAAATCCCAGAAAGAGTAGAAGATTAAATGATTAAATCAGGGATTATACTGAGTATTTTCTCACAAAATTATATACCCATCTACTCCGCTACCCGGCTCTATAACAAAGTGCCTGCAGATTGGACTGCATTTTCGATGACAGATTCTACAGCTACAGGAGCTGTAGAATTGCTCACGTGAGCATATAACAAGGCTGAGTGCTATCCAATGTTTTATCGGACAGCAATCGGCCCACTTATACTATGGGGTAGTGCAGATGTGCGATTGTTTTCTCATTCTAATTCAGCATGAGGAAAAAAATCGCAGCATGCTGTCAGTGGCTCTGGAATTTGTATCACGTACACCCATACAAGTCTATGGGTGCATGTGAAACATTGGACTGCACTCGAATGTTGTGTAGTGACGGAGTTAATATACTCACCTGCCGCTGCTCTCCAGTGTCCAGCTCCATTCTTCTCCTCTCTCGGTGACGTCGCCCCTCTGTAGACTTTCTGGGTCACAATGTGCTCGGCGTGACTGTGAAGTCGCTCTAAGGAACATCAGAACGAGCCTGCGAAGGATTAAAAGAGGCTTCCAGCTCACACATAGAGGGAGCCGGCAAGTCGCAATTGTGGTGAAGTCACCAGAAGGAGCAGAACGGTGGAGGGACACCGGAGAGAGCAGCAGTAGGGGAGTATATTAATACACTCACACTGCATTACATGCATATATACACATTCAATCAGTAAAAAACTTAATGGGAGTGCTTCTTTAAGGCTAACTTCACACTAGGCTTTTTTTTAATCCTTTTTTAATGCTAATTTTCAGCTGCTTTTTACAGTAAAGCCTATGATCATCAGTATTTTGTGCTTTGCATGTTTTTTTTGGACATAGTGCATGTCTTTCAGCATTTTTTCAGTGTTTTTCACCCATTGACTTGAATGGGTGGTGAAAAAACCCTGTTAAAAAAAACGCAGGTATCAGGTTTTGCTGTTGTTTTTTGTTGTTGTTCCAAAACCTGATTCTATGGAACAGGACTTTTTTTCTCCTTCGCCACATTGGGGGACACAGGACCATGGGTGTTATGCTGCTGTCACTAGGAGGCTGACACTAAGTTGAGACAAAAAGAGTTGGCTCCTCCCCTGCAGTATACACCCTCATGCTGGCTTCCAGAGACCCAGTTCAAGCTTAGTGTCCGTAGGAGGCACACTGGATTTAAAAATTATTTTCTGGACGAAGGGGCGATGGAACCTTTCAAGGCTCCGATCTCCCCGAAACAACAACAGGCGAGCACGGGAGTTTTACCTCTCCGTATCCTCTCCTGCGATGTGGGATGCCACTGCCTGAGCTGACCTTTTTGGGCGACGGGCCCCTTCAAGGGCACCAATCTCCCCCCTACTTTACAGACGAGCACTGGTGTGTCACCTCCAGTATCCTCTTCTGCAGCCAGGCCTTTTTTGCCTGACATCTGCCCTGCCCACCAGGTCTCACCCTCGGCTGTTCAGAGGCACTCTTCCACTGTGGCGTCCGTGCAGCCCCCACTGCATCACCACTGAAAACGAGCGGATGATGGAAGGAGGCGGATGGTTCCTCTCCACCCCCCTTTTTATGGGGATGGTGGATGGAGGCTCCCCCAACCCTGCACCATCCTATTTACCCCGGGCAGCTTCATTTTGGGGTAAGTGCACCAGGGGTCGGCTTTTTCTGGCGGTCACATTTATTTGGAGGGCTCCATAGCGGCAGGATTCTCCCCTGAGCGCCGCGATTCTTTTCCCTGCGGTCCGCGGGTGCGCGCCGGCCGAGGCCAGAAATTTAGTCCCCGGCTTCGGCCTTGTGTAGGCTGCACTCCGGTAGGCTCCACCCACCTCACGCATAATTCCTGCGGCTCCGCCCACGCTTCTGGCGCTTCTTGCTCCCTGCGAGACTACCCACAGACTCTCGGCAGCCATCTTCCTTCTGCAGCACGCACCGCCGGCCGGCTTCCTTTTCTCCATGAAGGTTTTTCCCACTCAGCGCCACCTATCCAATTGCGGGGCACAGGACCGGGTAAGGAGACGGCACTAAGTGCTTCCTTGCAGCGTTACCCCTCAGCTTCCACTAGCAGCCTCTTTTCATCACATTGGGGTACAACATGTCGCAGTCAAGGGTTAAAAAGACCACTAAGGTACATACCACCTTTTTCTCTGCGTGTACCACCTGCCAGGCTCCTCTCCCCTGGCCTCAAAGCTCCCCGCTCTGCACAGCCTGTGATGCCCAATGTGCCCAGGAGCCCTCCGCCGCTACCGACCCCAGTGTATCTAGCCCCCCTGAGTGGGCTGCGTCACTGTCACAATCCATGGCTTCGCTAGCCAAAGCGTTTGAATCCCTTCATGACCCCTCTGGGGAGAGGGGCGTTCGTTTTCCTGGGTTAAGAGACCCCTCTATAACAGGGGAATCATCGGCCAGCAGGGGCCGCTCTCACCCGAAGGAGGTTTGGACATCCAAAAAACGGATCCGCACTACCTCTCCTGAGCATTCACCACACCATTCAACCTCTGGTAGCTCCACTTCTCGCTCACCCTCTCCAGTCTCACGACTGAGTATGAGTCTGAGGCGTCCATGGACCCGGATTCTCCGGAGTTCCGATCAACTGTTGACTCCCTCATTGAGGCTGTCAATCATGAGTTAAAGGTTAATGATGACCCTAATTCAGCTCCGGATCACGCAGTTTCCTTTACGAGAACCAAGCGATCCCATAAGGTGTTCGCCTCCCATCCAGATTTCCTAGAGATAGTTCGGCGGCACAGGGAGCGACCGGATAAACGCTTTACGGGGAAAAAGGCCCTGGAATCAAAGTATCCCTTTTCTGCAGATCTGGTCAAAGATTGGACGGAACCACTGCTGGTAGATCCTCCGGTATCGCGTTTGGCTACCAAAACGCTGTTATCAGTACCTGACGGGGCTTCAATCAAAAATCCCACAGAACGCCAGTTAGATTCTCTGGCGCGCTCAGTGTATGAAGCCTCAGGTTCTTCCCTATCTCCCTCCTTCGCTGTGGCATGGGTCGCCAAAGCACTGGTTTTCTGGGCAGATGCCCTTGCAAAATCCATTCAGGACCAGGCTCTTCCGTCTGAGGCGGCGGACCTCGCCAAACAAATCGATATGGCTGCAGATTATGTAATGTACGCGTCATTAGACGCAGCAGACTTTGCGGCAACCGCGGCTTTAAACGCCATCACCATCAGGAGAGCTATTTGGCTTAGAGAGTGGCGTGCGGATTCCTCCTCAAAAAAAGTCTCTGATTTCCCTTCCCTTTCAGAGCGGACACCTGTTTGGTGAAAAATTAGACCACCTTATTTCCGATGCTACAGGAGGGAAAAGCAAGTTCCTCCCTCAACACAGGCCAAAAGCTGCTTTTCAGCATCAACAGCATTTTCGTTTTCCCCCCTTTCGCAGTAGCCCTTTCTGGTCCAACTCCACAGCATCATCCAGATCAGAACGATCTACATGCACAGACAGAGACTCTCGGCCTTCTTACAGACCGAATCAGTCCTGGCGAGGAAAACCTAGACAACCCAGAACCAGAGGTTCTATGCCTTCCAGATTTCTGTCACAATGACTCGGGGAGAATTCCAGTCGACACCACCGAGGTAGGCGGACACCTGCTTCTTTTTCGACACGTCTGGCTTTCCGTCATCCACAACGAATGGGTCAGAGACCTGATGTCTTCTGGTTACAAGACAGAATTCTCCGTCTCCCCTCCAGCTCGGTTTTTTCCCTCTCGTGTCCCAAGTTCGGGAGCTCAGTCTCGCGCTCTTAACTGCGCCATCGAATCCCTCTGCCAAAACGGGGTCATCGTTCCGGTTCCGGAATGCGAGAGATTCAGAGGTTTTTACTCAAGCCTCTTCGTCGTGCCAAAAAAGGACGGGACGGTGCGCCCCATTTTGGACCTGAAGCAAGTACGTAAAAGTACGGCACTTCAGGATGGAATCCCTCCGGTCGGTCATCTCCTCGATGGAAAGAAGCGAGTTCCTAGCATCAATAGACATCAAAGATGCTTATCCTCATATCCCAATCTTTCCGCCACATCAAAGGTTCCTCCGCTTCGCCATCCTAGAGGACCATTTTCAATTCATGGCCTTACCCTTCGGTCTTGCCACGGCGCCCAGGGTATTCACAAAGGTCATGGCGGCTGTCATGGCCATTCTATACTCCCGGGGAGTGGTCGTGTTGCCATACTTAGACGACCTTCTGATCAAGGGTCCGTCTTATCACGCTTGCAAAGCAAGCGTCCGCATCACGTTGGATTCCCTTTCGCGCCTGGGCTGGTTAATCAACTTGGACAAGTCCTCCCCTGTTCCAGCTTGACGGATCTCTTTCCTAGGCATGATCCTGGACACGTCCAAGAGGCTGGTTTTACATCCAAGGCCCAAGCGCTTCAGCAGGGAGCCCGGACGCTCTGTCGCCCTTGTCCGCAGTCCATTCGGTTTGCCATGAAGATCCTGGGGAAGATGGTGGCCGCAATGGAAGCGGTTCCCTTCGCCCAACTGCATCTCTGTCCCTTACAACAAGCTCTACTGGACAATTGGGACAGGAGTCCCTTAACCCTCGACCGGCCATGTCCTCTGCCCCCGCGGATCAGGCAAGCGCTCAAATGGTGGACTTTGGAATCATCTCTCAACCAGGGGAGGTCTTTTCTCCCGATCCATTGGATGGTGGTGACTACCGACGCCAGTCTCCTCGGCTGGGGAGCGGTATTTCGCCACCACACTGCCCAGGGACGTTGGACGATTCGGAAGTCGAAACTTCCCATAAACATTCTGGAGATCAGATTTGCCCTGAGACGTTTTCACTTCCTGCTCGCGGGTCACCCAATCTGAATTCAGTCGGACAACGTCACAGCGGTGGCGTACATAAACCATCAGGGGGTACCCGCAGCAGGGAGGCGATGCAGGAAGTCTCCCACATTCTCCGTTGGGCCGAGACCAACCACTCCACCATTTCTGCAGTGCACATTCCAGGCGTCGAGAACTGGGCGGCGGACTTTCTCAGCCGTCAGGGTCTCGCCTCGGGAGAGTGGGAACTCCATCAAGACGTTTTTCAACAAATCTGCCTTCGCTGGGGAACTCCGGACTTGGACCTGATGGCGTCCAGACTGAACGCCAAGGTCCCCAACTTCATAGCACGTTCTCGGGATCCCCGGGCCGTCGGGGTGGATGCACTGATTTCCCCATGGCACCGGTTCCAATTCCCGTACGTGTTCCCTCCACTTCCTCTGTTGCTGAAAGTGATCCGAAAAATCGAGATGGAGAGGGTTCCGGTGATCCTTAACGCCCCGGATTGGCCACGTCTCGCATGGTATGCAGAACTCGTTCATCTCATATCCGACGTCCCCTGGCGGTTACCAGACCGCCCAGATCTTCTGTGCCAAGGACCGATCTACCACCAGAGCTCAGGGGCCCTACGTTTAACGGCTTGGCTGTTTAAACCTGGATCCTAACTCAAGCAGGTTTCTCCCAGCAGGTCATCGCCACCATGATCAGCGCTCGCAAGATGTCTTCCGCTCGCATCTATCACCGCACCTGGAAAGACTTCTCATGGTGCAGGCTCCACGGTCACCCCCCTCTCGTTTTCTCCATTCCTTCCATTCTGGAATTTCTCCAGTCCGGCTTGGATTCCGGCCTGGCGCTCAGTTCCCTCAAGGGTCAGATCTCAGCGTTATCGGTGTTGTTCCAGCAAGAGGCAAATTTAGCATGCTAAAACCACTGCAAAAAAATGCCAGAAAAGCCCAAGGAAAACCATGCTTTTTTTTTCTGCAGCTTCTTTCATGCCAAGAGATCAGATTTTGCTACAGGAAAAAAAATGCTGAAAAAACGCGTAGTGTGAACTTACCTTAAGTTGGAGAATCTGGCAGTAAGTCTAGCAGTAACACCACAACCATAGGAGAAATGAAGCATTACACAGTGGCTGTTCAAAATAATGTCATATTACGTAATGAAAGATGGGATATGTCAACTTTCTGGGCATGAAATACAGAGATGTGTAAATACATAGCATGCTATAAAAGCAAACGATACAAAGACATACATTAAAGAGGTATTCTCAAGTTTGGAAGTCCTCCATTATCCATGGGACAGGAGCTAGCTTTCCAATCACTCCACCATGGCACAATCTCTGACGCTACCATTAAGAATGAATGGAGTGGTAGTGATAATGATCAAACTCTGCTCCATTTAGCCAAGGCTCTTTATAGCCCACGTTTTTGGGATTGGTGTTGGTCATGACTCCCTGCGATCAGAAGGTTATACCCCTATCTTCCTTGAGAACCCCCTATAAGTACAGTAGATGACATGAGTTTACAAAGTACAAAGAGACAGAAGTCCCCTGCCTGCATGGGTGTACGATCTACAAGATGCATCTTTTAGACCTCTTTGTGATAGTTTGTGTTAGGCATCGAGTTCCCGCCTCTGCACAGGGGAAATCTCGAGCCACCTCCGCTGCAGTCTCCCATTCTTCTCCAGCCACAGTGGAGCCTGCTCAGCAGAGACGTTGGTCCCAGCGTCTGGCTCAGTTTGTTACTGTGCGCTTGGTTACTGCTGATCTTCCAGGCTCAGCCATTGTAACCAGCACTGTTCAGCGGCGAGCAGATGCTACCGGGAAAAAGTCCTGCTTTTCCGCTACTGAGCATGCCCAAGAGTCGACCTCTAATTGGAGGTCGGGGGTCACATGCTCAGGTCCTGAAGCAGTTCCTATTGGACCACTAGAAAAGTCCTGGAGAGCTTTCTCTATAAAAGGTTCGCATGGCCGCACAGACATGCGCTAGTATCAACTTATGTTTATGAGCTTAGTTACTTTGTGGTCTGTGTCAGCATGTGCTCAGGGGCGGCTGTATAGACACTAGAATTCCGGCACCTTCGGAGAGAAGTTTGTGTGTGTGAACTTAGGGCTGGCGTATAGCCACTAGAAGTCCGGCACCTCCGGATAGGAGTTGTTTGTGTGCTGTTGCTGACTGAACGACCACTGTATGCTACCTGCTCCGTTAGAGAGCTGTGTTCCTCTGTGAGGTTAACAGAGCACAGCGCTACCTTTAATCCCAGCGACTCTGTGAAGCAACAGGGTTTGTTCCTATACAGACCGGGTGACTGAACCCGTGTCTATTCAGGCGTTGTACCGCCATATAGTGCCGCCATCTACTAGCAGCAGGTTCCACTCCTGCACGGTGGACCCCGGGTTGCGAACGCACCTATATTATCCGCCAGCCCTAACAGTTTGTTTTGAGAATTTGCTTTTCAGTTTCTGATAAATAGAATAATGCTGTGAATATACTTTTACAATGATGTACAGTTTTCCATGCTTGTTGCCTTCCATGCTTCTGTTCCAATGTGATTTGGATTTTGTAGGTGGAAGACATGCTTGTCCTCAGACCTGGCCATTTCTGTGGCTTTCTGTTAATATATTAGGATGTCTGAAACTCGTCTGTGCACGATGTTTTCGATCAATATAATGTGTATTATTTGATTAGAAATAAAATGAAGATGTAGCATGCTGAAGAAGCTTGTCCGAGATACTTATCCAATGAAATATTTAGAAGCACTTAAAGCTTCTCCGCAAATATGTTTATCTAGCCCCACAGGAGAGCAATGAAACTGGGTGTAGAGAGGCCGCTTCTTTCTCTTCCAAGCAAACTCTTTGTGCCTAGAGGCTTCAAGCAACATCATGGATGTTTTTTTTTTTTTACATATAACGCTTAAGTTAAGGCAGTAGAATTCCTTTAATCCAAAACCCATGGGATCTAGCTAGTACTTGGTTATCACACATTCCTGCTTAGTTGGTTGACATAGAGCAGTAAGGACTAAGCCTTCAAGCTTAGAGGCCTCTAATAAAAAGCAAAGAAAGCCAATGAAATTACCGTAGTTTAACTAAAATTCTAATGCTTTTGTGGCCCGTGAAAAGAACATGTTAATTGCAAAGAGACTTAGTATTTCCAAGTTTTGGGAATATACAAGTGTTCCTAGTGGTTGGAAAGATCAAAGAAGACACACAAAATTTTTTCAAATGAGCAATTTACCCCCAAAATTACCAATTTACCTGCTTAGGGCTCGAGCACACGACCAATTATCTCAGGCATGTTCTAAACATGGTTTGCATGGGTGGCTCTCCTACCCATGATATTTTATGGAGTTGTGCACGTGTGTTGGATCAAAATCAGCAATGTCAGTCTGAGTCCGTGAAAGACATTGGACCGCACTTGGATGACATCTGAGTGCCGTCCGGTGTTCGGATTCACTGATGCCACTGTGACCAAACTCTGTTCAGGTTCTGGTTAGAATAATCGGATCGTTTTTTTCTCGGATGCAGAGACAAAGGTCGTGTACACGTACCCTTACACTGAAAGTCCGAAGTGTGAGATGTCTGTGAATTAAAGAATTAGTGGCATTTTTTTTCTGCATCCAAATCTAGACTCTTGGCAGTAAAAATGCTGCATATTACAAACCCAGCAAATAGCGGCATATATTGCTGCATTATTCAGGCAGATTCCATGTGTGATTTATCTACTATATATGATAATACATAGTATAAATTCACCAAAACCACTGCAAAAATGCAGCAAAAATGTTAGATCGCGGTCTTTGCAGTGCTTTCTTATTGCTTTCTGAAGGTGAAAAAATGCACATGAAACCCTGAAAGAATTCACATGCTGCAGGGCTCAAATTCAGTCATAGTTTTTTTTTTTTTTTCAATGTGTGTGCGTGAGAATTCTAAAATCTCATCGCTTTTGCCGTTCTTGTAAAGCGCAGTTTCTTTTTAGCAGGGAAAAATAAACGTTGCATGAGGACATAACCTAAAATCTGATTATTACGGGCTGTGTTGATTTATTTTTTTAAATTTAAATGTGTATTTTTCATTCCAGTCCGACTACGTATGTCTTGGATGATGATGAGCCTCACTTCCTGGAAGAAGTGGACTACAGCGCGGAGAGCAATGATGAAGCCGACGCTGATCTGCCGGATGTAGCTGCAGATTTTGAAACCTTAGCAGTAGAAGATGAAGGATTTTCAGACTCCGAGGTCTCACGAACTTGCTCGAAAAGCGCACAAAAGAATAAAGAATGTTAAAACGGCCTGCTTTTGGCACTGAAGCATAGGCCGGTAGAATTATACAAGAGTTACCCAATGAAAACATTGCTGGCTTGAGCTGAGACTTTGTTGGGGTCTGCTATGGGCATATAAAGCGGAGTTATTTGTTCTCCTGCTTGTGTTGCATGTTTTTCCCCCCTTCTTTAGGTGATTTCTCCAATCTAACGTGTGCAGATGGCTGACATACCTGAAAAGCCACATTCTGTATTGTTGATTGCACAGTGTTTCTAGTACTTGTTGCTACAGAACTATACTTCTAGGTGTATTTCATTTGGATGATTTTTGCACTATTGCATTTCCTTTCCTTGGAAACTTTGTAAAAGGTTCATTGTTCACAGTTATGTGTTCACAGTTGTGTCCATTTCTGGATCATCTTTACCTTTGTGTTCTGGGTCTCACCAGTGTCAAACAGGCATCTACTGTATGTAGCAATGGTTGGGGAAGAGGCATGTTGTGATCTTAAATTTCCCATGCTCAGATATCGCCTTATCCGAGCACATTCGCTCATCAGAAGTGACCACATAATAGAGCAATACCAGCCCCCCATCTCTTTGTGGCTCTTCCTGGCTCTGACTCCTAGAAAAGTGTCCAGAGTGGGGCGGATGTTTGTATATCTAAATAGGTTATATAGATCGGGGTTGAAAATTATCCTTCAGATATGGACTGTTGATGTGATATCTGAACATTCTAAATGCCAATATCTCGTGTCCTTATCAATATACACATTATATAGAGGGGTTACAGACACATGCAGAGCCACTGATCTTGGGAAAACTGATAAAAGATTAGAGAAAAATCATTATGGCTCATGCTCTTTACCTTAAGAACAAATATTTAGCAGTATGTGGGAGCGTTCAATTTAAAATCTAGGGTCTAGATACGAAGTGTTTACTATTTGCTTTTTTTCTTTAATTCTTGAAATTACTTAATTCATAAAAACTTGATTTTTTTAATTTTCCATCTATACATTGAGGTTTATCTACGTATCATCTCAAAGAACGGGCACTAGTCCTGAAAGGAAGTCTTTAATGGGAGGGAATCTGTCACCAGGTTTCCATCACGTAATCTGAGAGCAGCATAATTCCAGTGATGTGTCCCTTACTGGGCTGCTTAGTGTGATTTTGATAAAATCTGTTTTATTTGCAGGATAATAACAACAGAGGACTAGTAAACTTGCTGCCAGGTAGTCCTCCATATTCATGAGCTCTATACATCCCCACCCCTAATTGTACATGGGCAGAAAGCTTCCAGTCAGTGGTATGGATGGGGTTATACAGAGCTCAGCATTCTGAGGACTGCTAGATCTACAGAAGAAAAACATTCATTGGGCTACTTGATGTCATTTTGACAAAATAAGTGACACATCGCTGGAATCAGGGTAAAGGGAATTTAACGGGTCCACCTTTCCCTCCAACCCACCAAAATTTGCATATTTCTTTCTAAATACCTTAACAGCCCCCTTATACGGTTTGTAAAAAACATCTGTTTATGGGTCAGTCTATTTTTAAGTGGCAATTTTTTTTTTTTGACTAATTGTCCCACTCCGCATGATATCAAGCCAACCGACTTTTTTTTCTTCCGGATATGAGCAGTGCGCCTCTGAAGCCAGGAAGCGTACATCTGGATTCAGAGGGGTAATGAGATATAGGCAAGAAAGTTGGGCTCATGCATAAGCTTCGCAGAGAGCAGACGATGACGCCGTCTCTTGCAAATCACGTTATCACGCCCACAGAGGTGTGATGATATGCTGAGTGGGACGTCTAGTCTGGGAAGAGAAACGCCCCCTTGACTAGTAAAAAGATTTAAAAAAATTGCATATTGAAAACAGACTGGTTTAGAAAGGGAAGAAAATGACAAGTGACCACATCAAGGGTCAAGCAGCTCTAGCGTGTCAGGGCTTTACCAAATAAAACAGCTCCTGGATTTTGGTGAATTTGACATACATGGCATGCTGAGACATTCAGGTGTGTTTAGTTGGAACTTTTACTTTTAGGCTTGTTTAGGTTTTTTTTTTTTTTTTTCTTTTTCTTAGTTCTTACATTCGATGCATTCTTGAAAATATATAGTGTTCATAAATACATGCAGGGAATTACAAAATGTAATGTAACCAACTTCAGGTATAAAGTTTAGAATAAGTTATTGTAAGCCCAATTTCAAATATTTAGTTTTCCGGATACTGTTACAAGTTTGGGTTATTTTGCGTGCAATATTTGGCTTATAGCAACAAGCATTTAACTGTATTGTATATTCGTTTCTGGTGCTTTTGTCCTGTTATATTGTAAAGTATAGATTCTTGTATTTATTCACAACTATAACTTGGAAATCTTTAAATTATAAGTAATGAAATGTTCCAAGTGCCAGCTGCTACATTATAGTATAGAGATAAGTGAACTGGATTCTGTGGTCTGATGTTGGGAATACAATGTTCTGGAACATTTGGTAAGGACCGCAATGACCCGATCAAATCTTCACTTTGCAAATGTTGTCCAAACCATGGGTATAAATGGTTTAAAAACTTCAGATTTTTGCCCCGAGGAAGCAGAATGTAAATCTCCTTAGATCTGGCCACTCAATTTAATTCACTTTTTGTTTTACTTCATTTTTGATCTTCATTTTGAAATAAGGATCCTGAAAACTGATGTTTCTTATAGTTTGACCAATTTATTGTTTAATGTTCCAAATGCCTCCACATGTAATTGTATGTTTATTATCTTATCCTCTTGATGTACTGCTGGACTATGTTAAGCCTTGGACGCTGCTGTCCTAAAGTGCACCTTATTCTGTATACTTTTAAATGACTTGTATTATCCATTAGCTTTACCTTCAATGGAAAATTTTATGTCAAAATAGAAACTGGAATCGAAAGAGAACTCGATGGCGGTCTGTCATTGAATAGTGTGTTATGTTTATTTTCCTTCCAAGCAAACATCATTAACTTTTGCCTTTTCAGTTTCTCTTATTACAGTATTGCATTTATAATAATGTTTGGACTTGTGGCTTTATCTAAAGGCTGGAGCTCTAATATGATTTTTTTGACCATGACACTGTCATGTTCATCTCATTTGTTAGAATGAGGCTAGATCTGCATAGTGACTCGGGGTGTGACAGCGATTTTTGGAAGCGACACCTGTCATGTGACCAAAGTTTACTAGGTGTCGCTGCTGCATCACGGAAATGGGGTCACATTTCGAAGCCGATTTAGTGTCACAATTCTACCCCATTCACTTGTATTGCACTGTGATGTAGCGGCATCGCCTAGTGATGTTTGGTCGTGTGACAGGTGACGTTGCCTTTTAATCCCCAGCCTTATTCAAACACATGCTGGACATGACTTTGTGGCACTATTCTAAAAGTATTACAGGTTCTGCTCTTGTACTTACTTGCAGACTGCAAAGCTTGTCTGTCCACAGAATGGTTGTTGTTGGAGTAGCATTTCTGGCCAAACCAGTCCATGAGTCTCCTCTAATTGGAAAAAATGGTTTCAAATTTGCAAAATGTTTTAATTAGAGGAATGGATAGATCTGGGCCAAATCTAGTCTATCAGCATCTATGAAACCATGTTATACATATGCATTATTATTAGTAAGAGCTACAAAATCATGTCCCCAACACGTGACAAAATAAAAATATAGCGGCCAATCCCTTTAATACAGATTGATTGGCATCTGGAAACTCAAAATAGTTTGATTTTATAACTTCTTGTCAGATCATTCAGGGGATTTTAAGAGCTTGAACATTCTGCTCCATAGGTACAATGCTATTATATCCAACACTTACAGTGGTGTGAAAAGGTGTTTGGCCCCTTCCTGATTTCTTATTCTTTTGCATGTTTGCCATACTTAAATGTTTCTTATCATATAAATTTAAATATTAGGCAAAGATAGCACAAGTAAACAGAAAACACAATTTTTAAATGAAGGCCTTTATTGTTGATGGAAAAAGAAATCCAAACATACAGGGCCCTGTGTGAAAAAGTGATTTCCCCCCATTAAAATATAAATGAACCATAGCATATCACATCTTTGGGAAGCTGAGGTCAACTTCCCTAGCCACATATAGGCTTGATTACTGCCACACCTGTTCTCAATCAAGAAATCCCTTAAATAGGACCTGCCTGACAAAGTGAAGTAGACAAAAAGATCCTCAAAAGCTAGACATCATGCTGTGATCCAAAGAAATTCAGTAACTAATGAGAAACAAAGTAATTGAGATCTATCAATCTGGAAAAGGTTATAAAGCTGTTGCTAAAGCTTTGGGACTCCAGCAAACCACAGTGAGAGCTATTATCTACAAATGGAGAAAACATGGAACAGTGGTGAACCTTCCTGAAAGTGCCCAGCCTTCCAAAATTACCACAAGAGCACAGCGATGACTCATCAAAGATGTCACAAAAGACCCCACAACAACATCCAAAGAACTGCAGGCCTCACTTACCTCAATTAAGGTTTAAGGTCAGAGTTCATGACTCCACCATAAGAAAGAGACTGGGAAAAAATGTCCTGCATGGGAGCGTTCTAAGATGAAAACCACTGCTGAGCAAAAAGAACGTAAAGGCTTTTCTTAGTTTTGCCAGAAAACATTTTTATGATCCCCAAGACTTTGGGGAGAATACTCTATGGACTGACGAGACAAAAATGTAACTTTTTTAGAAGGTGTATGTCCCATTACATCTGGCGTATAAGTTACATAGCATTTCAGAAAAAGAACATCATACCAACAGTAAAATGTGGTAGAGTGATAGTCTGCAGCTGTTTTGCTGCTTCAGGACCTGGAAGACTTGATGTAGTAAATGGAACCATGAATTCTGATGTGTATCAAAAAATCTTGAAGGAGAAAGATTGACCATCTGTTTGTGACCTTAAGCTGAAGTGCACTTGGGTTATGCAGCAGGACAATGATCCAAAACGCATCAGCAAGTCCACCTCTGAATAGCTTAAGAAAAACAAAATTAAGACTTTGGAGTGCCCTAGTCAAAATCCTGGCAGTAATCCAGTTAAGATGTTGTGGCATGACCATAAAAAGGCAGTTCATGCTTGGAAACCCTACAATGTGGCTGAATTACAACAATTCTGCAAAGATAAGTGGGCCAAAATTGCTCCAGAGCATGGTAAAAGACTCATTGCCAGTTATCGCAAACTCTTGATTGCAGTTGTTGCTGCTAAGGGTGGCCCAACCAGTTACTAGGTTTAGGGGACAATCACTTTTTCACACAGCGCCCTGTAGGCTTGGATTTATTTTTCCCTTAATAATAAAGACATCATTTAAAGAAGTAATTTTGTGTTTTTGTGTGACAAACATGCAAAAGAATAGGAAATTAGGAAGGGGGAAAACAATTTTTCACACCACTGTAAATTAGGAGTGTAGTCTAGTATATACACAATATAGGACTCAACACTTTCAGTTCCATATCAATAATATTCCAGAGATGTAGGGCCCGATTAATTATTGCATTTGGAAATGAAGGAGGCCAATTGTATACTTGTCAATAAAAGACAATCTTGCTGATCAATTTACAGAGGTTTATTTTCAGCAAAAAGCAGTATACATGTTTGGGTGTGTAAGTGGTGTAACAGAGGATCCAGGACTGATGTACATAAAAATAAGCATGTGTTTGGATACCCATAATTGTTGCAGACATCCACGAGAGGATCATGAGAAGCGAACTAGACGGAAGCTTGTGGCATATTGCAATTGGTGAGATATGATCGTAGATGACCATTTGAACCCGTAGCAATTCATCATGTCTGAAGCATGGTTGCATCTAACCAGGCTAAAGAACAATACATACTGACGATACATACGAGCTGAAACAGTCACTTCCTCAATCCTCATCCCAAAGTTAACAAAACTGTATACATGGATATCTTCCAGAAATTCTATGCACATCTACCTGATCAAGAGTGCCGGTATTGCTTCTTTCTCCAAGAAACACTGTTCTGTTTTCACTGACCCACCCTGTAACAAGACTTACTACTACATTTGCATGGAGGAGCAGAGGGAGTCATAACTATACTTCTGCTATAGTCTTTCAGGGCTCCATTTAAACAAAAGACACACTTTTTATGTGCTGTTTTAGCTACTATTTGTTTGGCATTACTATTCTATCCTCTTAGAACAAAGTAAATATGTTATCCTATAACGACCATTCAAACACGTGCTCAATGTATCTTTGGTGTAGCCCAACAGTTGAGTGCATCTTCCTATCAACTTGTCATCTATCTCCGCTCTTTTCAGACTCCTGTAAAGCCAAAACTTCTAGTCAAATAAGAAAGGGCAAAGATGGGAAGGTTTATTGTAATGCTTGGTTACGCTGAGGGCACGAGTTCTTGTACTTGGTTTGAACAGTCATTTTGTGCTTACAGACTCCTTTTAAGCTCACAGACCTGCTTTAAAATGGACTAAGGATTTTGATTGCCTTCTTCACTTTCCTAGGCTGTTCGAGCTTTCCAATGTGACAGTAGACAGGGAAGAATAGGTTAAAAGCTATATAATACACTACATCAGAGGTGGGGAACCTCTGGTCTGCGGGCCGTCTTTGGTCTGTGATTTTCTCTGGCCCCTGGGCAGATTCCCGTGGTTTGTAGTGCTCAAGCCAGCAGTGGGCAAAAGGCTCCTGATAATGGGCGCTTTCACTAATGAACTCTGTGGCACGTGGAATGAAGGATTGTCTTGACACTGGCCATCACCAGCATCAGGACTTTGTGGGTGGAATCAGCACAGTCTGTGCTCCAGTAGTCCCAACGATGACAACAGTAGCGGCAGCTCCTCCTGTGACATATGTGCCCCAGCATCTTCTGTGATGTATATGCCAGCATTTCTTGTTTGTGTGTGCAACAGCCCCCTCCTGTAATGTGTATGCACCCTGTGTCTCCTGTGATGGTATATACCCCAGCCCCAATGTATCCTATGTGATGTATCTGCTACAGCCCCAGTGTCTCCTATATGATGTATATACAGCTGTCTCTGAGTCTCCTATGTGATGTATATACTACAGATTTCCCACTGCTTGAGGTCTATAAATGTTATATGAGCAGTGATGAATTTTGCACTGTGAGGAGACATTTAGTGTAATATGCAACTGTGTTCAGAACTTACTGCTGCAAGTATTTTTCAAAATGCATTGCAAAAAATCAACTCTACTCCACACTGACGCAAATCTGGAAAAGCAGTCAATAGCAGCAATATCATCAATACCACCTAACCTCATACGCTGTACCAAAGAGCAGATCCAGCCATCACATTAGGCGGGAGTTATTTAAATATTTGACCAAACATAGCAGGATAAATTTTAAGTTGATTTATTTTGTATGGCCCCAAAATTATGTTATAAATATCCAAACGGCAGGAAACGGGTTCCCCAACCCTGCACAATATAGTAAAATACAGTCTGCGAGGATTGCGTCATAGCAGAATGTTATTGTGCAAGTTAAGTTGAAAATACTATTTTTCAATAAAAAAGTATTGACCGTTTTTATTTGCATTTTCATTTTTTTTTTCATAAGGAACAAAGTTTTATTCTTGTTTTTCTTTTTTTTTTTTTTTTTTTTGTAACTATTAGGATGTTCCTGCTTTGCTTAGTAAAGCATGAGAGAAACCAAAAAAACTTGGCACGCGAGAGAGAAAAGGAGTCATTGTTGATGGGGGTGAACGTCACCAGTAAAGGGGTTGTTCGGTGCAAATCATTCAGTTTTCAGTCATTCTGTGTGACTGCAGACTTATGAATCCCCCCAGCGCGCACACATCGCTGCAGGGAATTGCTGGTCTGTGACCCGGGACCAAAGGGTATGTATGCATCATAATCCCGGCCAGTGGGCGCAGCCTCGCTCCATACACTTGTATTGAGTGAGGTCATGCCCAGTCTAGTGATGCGACCATCCAGTGGGCATGGCCAACTAGAAGGCATAGCCTCGCTCCATACAAGGGTATGGACGCGAGTCCGCGCCCACTGGCCAGGAGTATGTACAACACATACCCTGCAGTCCCGGGTCAGAAACTGGCGATTGCTCGCAGCACACAGTGCGTGCGCTGGAGGGATTCATAGGTCTGCAGTTGCAGAGTGACTGCAGACTTATCTAGTTGGACCAGACAACCCCTTTAAGACCAGCTTCATAGTTGTCTGGCGAGTTAATCACTGTTGGTTCCCACCATTATTCTGTCTAAGGAGAAGTGTCTAATGCAGGTTTGTACCACTCGGGCTTCTACTAATGTTAAGCTATTGGCATCCTTTTCACAGCCAAAGGGGCTCCCCATGTCCATGCTGTGGTGAGATCCAGTGCATCTACATGTTAACCCATTAAGTAGCATTAAAATCATAGTCCAGCCACCTAACTAAAAATAAACAATTTGGAAGGCTATAAAATATCAAAAGGAGCAATACCTAAGTAATCCCTTGTCATTGTTATGCTGATGCTTTTCTGGCCCCTGTTCTCTCAGGTCCAACGTTGCATTGTCAACATGGTATTGCCACCATTGTAGCTGATTGGAGGCTGTAGAAGTGATCTGTAGACACCACTGAGATATTAATGGGGACCAGGGACGTGTCGGCGTGGGGGTGAAGAGGGCTTGGGCTGTCTCATTCACACCAAATGTATTTTTTTCCTTGTTGTTTATTTTGAATGGGGCAAAAGGGAGTGATTTGAACTTTTATATATTTTTTTATTTTTTAAGTATTTTTAAAAACCTTTTTTTTTTTTGCTTTCTTCAATAGTCTCCTTAGGAGACTTGATATGATCATCTGACTGCTTGTGCTACACTTAGTAAGACTTTAGCCATACTATGTGTAGCAAAAATGCTCATCTGCTATGAACACTGGCCACTGGGCGGCGCACATAGCCGATTGGCAATGATAACCACAGGAGTCTTCTGCAGACTTCGGGTTTCATGCCAACCCATCGGCGCCCAGCGATCATGTGACAGGGGCACCGATGGGCAGAGCTAGTGAAACATTTCCGGCCCTGGCATGTTAAATGCTGCTGTCAGAGATAGCAGCATTTAACTAGCTAACAGCCCCCCTGTTTGGGTCGCATGACATCTGATCAGATCAGCTGTCATGTGCCTGAAAACATGGGGCTCAAGCATCGGAGCCCGCATTAAAAGAGGGGAGTTGACCTATGACGTACCTATACGTCAAAGGTCTTAAAAGTGTTAATAGAATTTTTGCTGGTGATAGGTTCCCTTTAAGCCCTATTTTACAGTGTTTTAGTAAACTGTATGTAAGTTCCCAATCCCCTCTCCATAGCACAAAAAATGCTATTTATTATTTTTGTGGAAGTATTATTTTTCCTTTCTACAAATTTGCACTCCTCTTTAGCATGTGGGTTCACTAGAATTCCTAGTAGGCATAGATACCATGTTGGTATGACTGGCTGGTCTAGCTCCAGACAATGTGTGAGACTGTTTCATTTTTTTGAGTAATCTTTTCTATGTTTCTCCAGGTGGACGATATAAAAATCCAAAGCTAATAGGAATTATGACATATTGGAGAAATTTCTCAAGTGGTTTTGTTAGTTACTGATCCAACCCTTTACAAAACGTCTATTAATATAAAATATGTAATTTAATTGTTGAAAACCAAATGTTCTTCCATTGCCATGATGTCGGCTTTTAAGGGGTATGCAGGTTTTCAGAACAAAGTTTTGGTTCTTCTGTGTAGTCTCTTTAGGTTACATTCCTATATGGTCTCCATGCATGTTGTGAGACATACTGTAATAGTCTACATCTGTAGGTGCATATCATTGTTCAATGCAAAAAAAGAAAAAGCGGGGCTGATTTACTATAATGGTCTTGGTTTTGACAGTGTAAACTAAAACTAGAAAGTCTTTGATTGGAACAACTTTTCATTTCTGCGCTTTATCTTTCCTCCACGGTTTACGGAGTCATAACTTTTTTTTTCTGTTGACACAGCCATATGAGGACTTTTTTTGCAGGATGAGTTTCAATTCTGAATGATGCCATTCACTTTTCCATAAAATGAACTGGAAAACGGAATAAAAAATTCTAAGTGCGATGAAATGACAAAGAAATGGTAGAATTACATTTTTTTTCTTTTTTAATTATTTTTGTTTTAACCCTTTCATGACAGTGTGTTTTCCTCTTCTTGAAGAGGCCATTTTTTTCAATTCTGACCAGTTGTCACTTTATGAGTTAATAACTCTGGAACGCTTCAACGGATCCCAGAGGATTTCTTCAGGTGTATAACATTGTGCTGAGTGAATAAAAAAATAAATCTTTTTCCACTAAAATGTTTCATTTTTCTTGGGGGGAAGGGGGAGGAATGAGGAGCTATTTTGCATTTCCATTGCCTTTGTACTACCAGTAACTTGAAAGCCCCCTATATTTCCATTGACATGACAGACCTGAGTGGAGACTTGTTTTTTTTTATGGTTTGAGTTGAAGTTTTTAATGGGAACATTTTGTATAACATTTAGGATCACGTTTATCCTGTGCTCTACGCTGAGCTCTTGCATCAGGGTTTCCATCTAAATCTTCAAATAATGTGATTCAAATGAAACCCCGGATGGATTCATTCACTATAATGAGGCAGCAGAGTTACTCGTGTGGTATAAGTGATTAGGTGACTTTATTATCTGGATTTGTGCAATTACAGTGATACCAGATTTATAAAGTTTTTATTTTGTTTGGCACCTGTCACACACAAGAAATGCCATATTTGAGAGCTATAATTTTCTATATTTCTGCCGACAGAGTCATGTGAGAGCTTGTTTTTTGGGGATGAGTTGACAAATTTATTGGTACCATTTTCAAGCATAGTACAGTGTTATATCGCTTTCTCTTCTGATTTTTTGGATGCAGAATGAACAACACCATCAATTCAGAATAGTTTTTGTTTTTTTTTAATGCCGTTCACCATGTGGTAAAAGCAGTTAGACAGCTTTAGTCTCTTTTGGTCAGTACGATTACAGTGATACCACGTTTATATAATTTTTTATGTTTTGGGGCATTTTTATTTCTCCACTAGTTGAGCTGTATGGCGGCTTTTGTGCAGGGCTGTGGAGTTGGAGTCGTGAAGTCGGAGTTAGTTTTGGCTGGAGTCGGAGTCGGTAGAAATGTACCGACTCCGACTCCAGCTTTAAAAAAAAAATGTATTAATATTTCATAATTGAACTTTCATATGAATTTTATAAATGTTACTTAAATATATATGTTCTATCAAACTATGAACAACAGTGATAAGCAGTTCTGCTGGAGATAGAGACATTTTTTACTTCTTGTGTGTCACTCTTCTCCACTGCCCTTATCTAATCTTATACTTGGTTAACCTCATGCTGCCCCAACCCCCCTACTTACAATGTATGAAACTGAAAGTGAAAATGTGTTGCAAATTCTTAGTAGTAAAGCTCCTCCTCTAGACTAGATGTTTACTAGGTGTGCGTCTTCCAAGCATCTCACAGCTGCTACTCAGAAGAGGAAGACTGTAAGAAGTATTATCCTTTCAACAAACTTTGCATCAGTTAACTGTGAGTACATGAGGAATAACAGTATTACTGACCACTATATCAGTTGTACGACCTGGCAATAATTTTGTACAATTGTTTTTAGGAAAAACAATTGTCATTTGGATTGTGAATGCAGAATGAGAATGTCAAAGAAGCGTCACATTAAATCAGCTGTATTTGAACATTTCACCTTCACTCAAGATAGAAAACATTATGTCTGTCAGTGTATGACAAATGATCCAGACGAAAACAAATGCTGTGAAGCCAAGATCAGTGCATATTCAGGCAAAGATAAAAATCTAAAGCTTCTAATCTAAAGAGACATTTACAGCACTTTCATCCAGAAGTACTGAAAGCAGTGGATGAGAAAGACTGCATCCAAACCAATGAACCAGTGCCCAGCTCTTCCAGCCAAACAAAGGAGCAGAGAACTTTGCAGCCATCAGTTGCAAGATATTTTGTCAGTGACAAAGTTACTGTGATAATGACAGTAGATACATTTAAAAAACAGATCGTAGAGCTTGTTGTAAAGGATAGTGTGCCTATTTCATTATTTTCACGACCAGCTTTTATGTGTCTGAATGGGGAAATGGCCCGCAAGCTTGGTGTTTCTCTGGAGAGAGAGAGTATTAGAAAATTAGTAATCGAAGAAGCTTCTAAACAAAAGGAAGAACTTAAAAAAACTCTCAAGGGACGCTTTCCGTTTCTTAAAATGGATGCCTACACACGTCACAGAGTGAACTATTTTGCCATCAATGTCCGATTTGTTTGTGACAAAAATGAAATAGTTACCAAGACATTGGCAGTAAAAGACACCAAAGCTCATCACACCAGTGAGTTTCTCCAGGTCTTGGTGGAAAAGGTTCTGCAAGACTATGAACTTAAAAAAGAGCAAGTTCTTTCTGTCGTAACTGACAATGCTTCAAATATGATAAGTACTATTAAGCTAATGAATGAGAGTAATGATGGTGACCAGCAGCTAGAAGAACATTCTGGGTCCACAGACACAAATATTTGAAATAGAGGAACACAGTATTGTAACCGAGGAGCAAACTGAAGTTGCTTCAGATGAACAGCAACATGATAGTTTAGATGATCTTGTTGAAACTGTGTCAATACGTTCTTTCATTCATCACATGCGCTGTGTTGTGCATACGCTACAGCTGGCTATAAGAGACAGTCTGCAAGAAGGACATGCTGCTGCACTGATTGGCAAGGTGAGAAAATTGGCCACTGTTGCCTGAACCCCTAAAGTTGACTCAATTTTGAAGAGACATGCTGGAAAAGGGGCAATTATTGATCAAGCCACACAATGGGGCAGTACTTAATGATTCAGCGCTTGGTTGAACTGAAAACCTTTCTTGTAGACATGGCTAACCCTCAACTGACGCTAAATGAAAGTCAGTGGAATCAGGTGACTGAGCTGGAAAAATTGCTAGAGCACCCATTTACAGTGACTAAAAAATTACAAGCAGAGGACTTAACTCCAGGTATTTTCTTAAAGGAGTGGAAGAACCTGATGTTTCGCCTGTCCCAAAGAGGAGGGTTAATTGCAAGTGGCATTGCTACATCAATGAAACGGAGAGAGGAGCTACTATTACAAAATAACATTCTTTTGGCAGCTGTTTATGTAGACCCAATGCATCGGATTCTTCTAGATGATCAACAGCTAACTAAAGGAAAAGAAGCTCTGTTTGAAATAGCAGTAAGGATGAAAGGGTTGCAGAACAGTCAGGAGGAACAAGAATTTGGTCATCCTGCCACATCTTCACCCTCATCAACTGATGAAGAATTTAATTTCGAAAAATATTTGGATCACAAGGACCGTGCAAAGCGTTCCCGCATAGAAGAAGAGTCATCCCCATCAAAGAACACAGCCAGTACATTTCAGCAGAATTTTTCATGTGCACTAAAAGAAAGTGAGAAATTTGACCGTTCATCAAAAATAACAGTGCAACAAGCGATTCCTCTGTATCCTGACATTGTCAGAGATGTTGCCCGAGTGGTTACTGCTTTGCCACCAACCCAAGTTAGTGTAGAGAGGTTGTTCTCTGCTCTCAAAATAATTAGCTCAGATTTGAGGGCATCCATGAAGGAGGATCTGACAGAGGCAATACTTTTTCTGAGGACAAATTTATAGATTTCTTATTAACTGCATAGCAGTGTTTATTGCATATTTACTTACAAGAGTTTCGAAAAGTTTATAAAAGTTATTTGCTATATTCTAATTGTATTCTAATAAATATAGTTTTTGCTCTAAGTGGTCTGATTACTTATATGATAGTGAGAAACTGAATAAGCACGATGTTAATATTTTACAACAGTAAATTTATTGTTACGAATTGGCCATTTATGAAGGAGCCGGAGTCGGAATCGGAACCTGATAAAATCCAGGAGTCTGAGTCGCAACTGGGGCTTACCGACTCCACAGCCCTGCTTTTGTGGGATGAGATGACGTTTTTAGCTATACCATTTTTATTTACATTTGAGTTTTTAATCGCGTTTTAATCCACTTTTTTTGCAGTATGATGAAAAAGCATAGTTTTTTTTGTCATGTTTTTTTTATTTTTTTATTTTTCACTGAAGAGGTTAACGAATGTGACAGTTTTATAGATCGGGTTGTTGCAGACGAGAAGATACCAAATATGTGTACATTTTGTTTGTACGTAAACCCTCTGTTGGACTTCAACTTTTATTTCTCTGACCACTGGTCTCATTGATTGCAATACACATGTACTGCAATGCATGAGACCTGTCAGCTTTAAACTGGCAAATCTCCAGTTAGACCCTGCTGCTGACTGGGTCTGTGGGTACGTGCATACGTTCAGTATTAGGCTGGGGTCACACTTGCGAGTGTGATGTGAGAAACTTGCGCAAGTCTCTCGCATCCATAATCCCAAGTGGCATTCTTCGTCTACTGAGCCATGCCATGTGCTCAAAAGTGGATGACCACTTGGGAGAAATAGCGTAACAATTAGTGGGGTAATCATGGTAAAAATTTAAACATCTTGATCTAAATCTATTTATTATTGTAACAAAAGTAATTTTTCATTTTCCCAATGCTAAAAAATCATTGAAACATTGGGATGAATATGCTCATTTCATCCTTGGCTGAATTACCAAGTTGTGTATAGTTTCCTAAATGGAGTCACTTCAGGGGTTTTCTTCTGTTCTGGCACATTGGTGGTTTTGCAAGTTGTGCCTGCAAACTACTAATTCCAACTTTGTGTTCCAAAAGCCAAATAGCGATTCTGCCCTATCAAGATCTGTTGTGAAGACAAACAGTAGTTTCTGAACACATATTTGGTATTGCCGTTTTCAAAAGAAATTATTAAGTTTGTGTTCCATTTCCTCTTGTTCTTCTTTGTGAAAATAAAACATTTGGGGCTTAAACAACAGTTTAGTTTAAAAATTAGAATTTTTCATGTCCGCATCCCAGGTGTGAGACACCTGTAGGAACAAAAGGCACACCACACACCTGGATGAATTTCTGGAGAAGTGTAGTTTCTGAATTGGGGTCACTTTGAAATTTTTGTTCTGCTGTTTTGGCACCTCGGGGCTCTGCAAAAAGCCATCTGCAAACAATTCCAGTCAAATTTGCAGTTCAAAAGCCAAATAGCTTTTCTTTCCTTCAAAATTCTGCCGTGTTTCCAAAATCTTTTCTGACCACATATGGGCTATTTCCATACATGGATAATTTGTTTTACAAATTGTGGTGTCTATTTTCTCATATCATCACTCGTGAAAAAGAAAAAATTAGGGTTAAAGCATCTTTTTAGTGGAACTTTTTATTTTTCAATCACAATGTTATACATTTTTGAGAATCACCCATGAGTCCAAGAAGGTCACTATACCCCTAGCTAAATTCCTTGAGGTGTGTAGCTTAGAAAATGGTGTCGCTTATGTGGGAATATCTGATTTTTTTTGTCACCTGAAGAGCTCTGAAAATAGGACATGGGTCTCAGTGCACCTTGTATTCTGTGCGCTGCCAAATGCATACGAGGAATCGACGTGCTGAAGACAAATTGCTTTTTTTGTTTGGTCTATTTTATCCTGCTACCAGGAAATATTCTGGGCTAAAAACTTTTTGAGGAAAAAAAAGTATATGTTTCATTTTCATGTTTTGTTATAAACGTTTGTGAAGCACCTGTCAAAAGTAGCCACCATAGCAAGGAACCAAAGGTAATCGGAAAAATTATCTCAAAATCTCTTTAATGGGCTGCTTTGGGTCTTTCCCTCATAAATCCATCACCAATTAGGCAGGTAAAAAGTCTGAAGCTGACTCCAAGTTTGACATTTGCATTTGGAAGCTGTTGCTGTGAACCCACAACTTGCGATCAAAGGAACTCTCAATGGAAGTCAAACTAACCATCAGTACGCTGAAAAAAACCCAAGAAATCCACCACAGAGATAGGAGAAATGTTAGTAGTGGCCAAATCAACTGTCTGATACAGTCTGCAAAAAAGAAAAAAGTGCACTGGTGAGCTTGAGAACTCAAAGAGGTCTGGATGAACACAAACGTTAGTGTTGGATGATCGCAGAATCCTTTGCATGGTGAATAAAAACCCCTTTACAACATCCAACCAAGTGTTTCAGTATCTAAGTCTACCATAAAGAAAAGACTTCATGGCAGCAAATGCAAAGGATTCACCATAAGGTAATAAATAAATAATCTTTATTTTTATATAGCGCTAACATATTCCACAGCGCTTTACAGTTTGCACATATTATCTGTCTCCGTTGGGGTTCACAATCTGTTTTTGGAATGTGGGAGGAAACCGAAGTACCCAGAGGAAACCCACGCAAACACTGAGAAAACATACGAACTCTTTGCAGATGTTGCCCTTGGTGGGATTTGAACCCAGGACTCCAGCGCTGCAAAGTTGCAGTGCTAACCACTGAGCCACCGTGCTGCCCATAAGGTGCAAAACCTTAAACAGCCTTAAAAATAGAAAGGCCAGATCACACTTTGATAAAGAAAAAAAAAAACAACTAAAGAAGCCAGACTAGTTATGGAAAAGCATTCTCTGTACAAATGAAACGAAGATCAACCTGTACCAGAATGATGGGTTAGGTGAAAATATGGAGAAAACTTGAAATGGCTCATGATACAGAGCATGCCACATAATCTCTAAAACATGCTTTTCACATGCTTGAGAAAAAACTGAAGGCAGAAAGACCTACAAATAAGCAACAACTGAAGTCAGCTGCAGTAAAGACCTGGCAAAGCTTCACAAAGGAGGAAACCAAGCGTTTGGTGACGTCCGTGGCTTCCAGACTTCAGACAGTCAGTGCCTGCAAAGTATTAAAAATGAACATTTTATTCATGATAAAGTTAATTTCTCCAATTACTTTTGAGCCTGTGAAATGAGGAGGCTTTGTAGAAAAATGGTTGCAATTTCTAAACGTTTCACATATCTTTGTTCAAATATATATAATATATATATCTGTCATGTAATATGGGCATACAATGTCAAAGTATGAAAATGTGTAAATCTCACTACATTTTTATGTACATAAATAAATGCAAATTTTATCAAACTAAATTCACCACTAACATGAAGTACAAAGTTTTTTTCAGGATACCATCTCAGAATCATGGGATTGTAAGAAGCATTTAAAGCGTTACCACATAAAGTGACATACAGTATGTCAGATTTGGAAAATGGGGCTCTGTCAGAAAGGTGAAAGCAAGTTTCGATGGTAGGGGGTTAATGCTCCTAACATAAATACAGATTTAATAATCCTTAACCTGTCAGGTGGTACACTACTTTATTAACACAGCAATGTAGCACATCATCTGACAAGTTATAGATTGCTCCATCTTTACACAGAGTTAATAATAGTAATACAGCACCAGAACCATCATCAGTACATTAATACAACACCAGAATCACCATAAGTACATGAACTACTTGCAGCACGAGTAAAACAGCATGATAACATGGCCTCTGCATCATTTGAGATGCTAGACATCAGGGTAGGAAGCTGAGTAGAACCCCTCTGCCCTGGCAGCACCCGCCTGCATATATATTTACAATAGAATCTTGTGAAGAGAAACTGAATTAGATCCTGTGGCTTTTAAATAGTAATAGTACGCCAATGTCAGACTCCCCCTGTTTGGTGCGAGCTCTGGAGTTGAGCCTGCACCTTTCTATGCACATGACAGCTGATCTATGCAGCTGACATATGCCCACAACAGCCAAGGGTGGAATCGCAATCCACCTGCAGCTAAGTAGCTAAATGCTGCTGTCAATTTCTGACAGCGGCATTTAACTCGCGCTTACCTGAAGCGCGTTGCTAATCCCGCCCGTCAGTAACCCAATCACATGATCATGGGTCAACGAAGGGTCAGTATGACAACCAAAGGTCTGAAGCAGACTTCTATGGTTGTCATTGCTGGATTGTTATAAGCACCGCCCTATGGTGCCTCTCATAGCAAGTGAGCATTTCTGCTTCACACAGGCGATCTGATCATTGTAAGGCTGGAGTCACACACAACGTATAAAAATACGGTCCACTTTTTACAGACCAAATAAGCAGAAATGTTCCCTGAACAGTGATTGTATGTCATCCTTTGGCAAGGTGTGGCTGCGTATTTTGTGCATGTAATCCTCCGTATGGCTACCTTACGATGAGATTTTGTCGCCGGCTTGCAAAATGGACATATAATGGATCCATGGGCTCAAATATTCGTGAAAACATATATATAGTTTATATATATATATATATAGTGCTTGAAAAAGGCTCATGGAGCCGAAACGTCGCGCAGTGATGTGGGTCGATTAAACTTCACCTTTTTTCACCTGAAATCTTTGGAGTGCTGCCTTCATTTTTGCTATTTGGTATACATGGTGGATAAATGTTTGGACCATTTTATCCAGGGTGCCAGGCACCCGCTACTGGTGAGCAGTGTGCTGTTCCTTTTTTTCTCAATTTAGTTATATATATATATATATATATATATATCGTATACACTCGAGTATAAGCTGACCCGAGTATAAGCCGACCCCCCTAATTTTGCAAGAAAAAACTGGGAAAACTTATTGACTCGAGTATAAGCCCCATATAATGCTCCATGCAGTTCTTTATGGCCCCAAAAGATGCCGCCTATATAATGCTCCATGCAGTTCTTTATGGCCCCATAAATGCCCCATATAATTCTCCATGCAGTTCTTTATGGCCCCATGTAATGCTCCATATAATGCTCCATGCAGTTCTTTATGGCCCCATAGACGCTCCATATAGCATTGTGCCAGATATAATGCTGCTGCGGCTCTAAAAAAAAATAAATGACATACTCACCTCTCGTCGCTGCTCCTCAGAGTCCCATCTCTCCGCACTGACTATTCAGGCAGAGGGCGGTGCGCACACTTATACATCATCGCACCCTCTGACCTGAACAGTCACTGCAGAGGACGCGGAAGACGAGGCGGCGGTGGAACGAAGGAAGGTGAATATGACATACTCACCTGCTCCCGGCGCTCCTGACATGGTCCCTGCATGTCTCTGGGAGCGGCAGCTTCTTCTTGTAGTGAGCGGTTACATGGTACCGCTCATTACAGTAATGAATATGCAGCTCCACCCCTATGGGAGTGGAGTCCATATTCATTACTTTAATGAGCGGTACAGGAGACCGCTGAACAGGGGAAGAAGCTGCCGCGCCCCAAGACCGTGAGACATGCAGGGACCGCATCAGGAGCACCGGGAGCAGGTGAGTATTTGACAGGCATCGCTCCCCCTCACCCGCCGACCCCCCCGCCTTCCAGTGAGACACATATATACATATTTATATTTAATACAGAGCTAGATAGCAGAAAAGCCGGTAATTCAATTGCCGGCTTTTGCTATCTCCTTATCAAACCCGACAGGATATGAGACATGGTTTACATACAGTAAACCATTTCATAGCCGTTATATTTTTACATATTCCTCACTAATAATGTTAGAAGTGTCTGTGTGTAAAATTTGGGAGCTCTAGGTTTTAAAATAAAGGGTTAAATCATGGAAAAAACTGGCGTGGGCTCCCGTGCAATTTTCTCCGCCAGATGGGGAAAGCCTGTGACTGAGGGCAGATATTAATAGCCTAGAGAGGGACCATGGTTATTTTCCCCCCCCCCGGCTAAAAACATCTGCCCCCAGTCACCCCAGAAAAGGCGCATCTGTTAGATGCGCCTGTTCTGGCACTTAGCCACTCTCTTCCCACTCCCCTGTAGTGGTGGGATATAGGGTAATAAGGGGTTAATGTCACCTTGCTAATGTAAGGTGACATTAAGCCAGGCTAATAATGAAGAGGTGTCAATAAGACATCTATCCATTATTAATCCAATAATAATAAAGGGTTAAATAAACACACACATTATGAATAGAGTATTTTAATGAAATAAACACATGGAGTTTTAATATCTTTATTGTACTCTAAATCCAACCAATGACCTTCGATCTTCTGAAAAAAGGAAGAATAAAAAAATCAATATCCCATTCCTGTCCGCCGTTCAGTCATGTCCCACGATGTAAATCCATCTGAAAGGGTTAAATAATTTTACAACCAGTAGCCTGCTAATGCAGCAACCCCTGGCTGTAAAAACTGGGAAATGAATGGAATGCAGCTTCGTTGACTTGTGGTGCTGCTCTCCCTGGTGGCATAAACTCATATGAATTCTAGCGTTAGAAAATATTCAGAAAAATTCCCACGCTAGAGTTCATATGAGTTTATGCCACCAGGGGGCGCAGCACCGCAAGTCAACGAAGCTGCATTCCATTCATTCCCCAGTTTTTACAGCCAGGGGCAGCTGCATTAGCAGGCTCCTGGTTGTAAAATTATTTAACCCCTTCAGATGGATTTAGATCGTGGGACATGACTGTACGGCGGACAGGTATGGGATATTGTTGTTTTTTATCTTTCCTTTTTTTCAGAAGATCGAGGGTCGTCAGCTGCAGTGTAGCGCTGGAGAAAAGCAGAGTACAGAGCTGTCAGAACAAGAATACAATCATGTGATGACATAAGTAGGGGGTGTGCCATATGAAATATTATCACATGACTATATGGTTGTTTTGATAGCTATGTAATCTGCTTCTAACTTGTGCTACACAGTTGGGGCAGGGTCATTCCGCCTGTTCGCTAAATTTTAAAGAGAACTGGATCTGGGCACATTTTATCAACTCAACTGGATGAATCCCAACCCTGGATGTTTTGAAGAAAGCACAAAACCCCACTGCAAAATAAAATAATCAATGAGAACTCCACTCAATCTACCAACCCTTTTCCACCGACATGCCTTGCAATGCTGGTAATTAAGGGAATAGTGCCCCTTGATAGGCAAAATTGTCACTGGTGTCAACAGTATATTAACCCCTTAATGACCGCCGATACGCCTTTTAACGGCGGCCGCTAAGGGTACTTAAACCACAGCGCCGTTAATTAACGGCGCTGTGGAAAAAGTGTATAGCGCCCCCCACAGTACGATTTTCTCTGGGGTCTCGGCTGCCGGGGGTAGCCGAGACCCCAGAGAACATGATTCGGGTCGGTTTTTACCGACCACGCTTTTGCGATCGCCGGTAATTAACCGTTTACCGGCGATCGCAAAAAAAAAAAAAAAAATCCGGACTTGCGTTTTCTTTCTCTCCCCTCTAATGTGATCGCACATTATAGGGGAGAGAAATAGGGTCCCCCGAGCCCCCCCGAGCCCCCCACGGTACCTTATGTACCGAAAAACGTCCCCCCCCGGTCCCCGACCCTCCTCCTCTATCGTAGTGCTCCAAAGTGCTCCACAACATAGCTCCGGCCGCCAGAATCCAGCCTCCCCGCAGTGTATTGGGGTCGGTTTTTACCGACCCCTGGAGCGATCGCAATCCCGGGGGTCTTTACAGACCCCCGGGGTTGCGATCGCTGCATATAGTTTGTAAAAAAAAAAAAAAAGTTTGCTTTTCATTTCTCTCCCCTCTGATGTGATCGTACATCAGAAGGGAGAGAAATAGAGTCCCCAGAGCCCCCCACCATACCTCCGGTGTGTCCCCCTGTCCCCGGTCCCAGGTCTTTAGCCCACAAGCTCCCGGCCCCCCTTCTTCTTCTCTGCTGGAAGAAAATGGCAGGCGCATGCGCAGTGCACCTGCCATGATCTGCCAGCAGAGACCCAGCAACCTGTGAGAATTTTCTCATAGGCTGCTGGGTTTTGATTACTGTGATATGTCCTATCACAGTGATCAAAACCCCTAATGTTTGATAAATATGGCAGCACTTGGGATGTACCTCTCTCTTCTCTCCTTGTAGTTGTTCTGGGAGAGAAGAGAGAGAGACTACATATCAAGCGCTGCCCTGTCAGTAATAAAAAAAAGCCATTTGTCTATCCGCCAGCATCAAATTTACCCACCCCCGTTCTCCGTAATCCCTGCATCATAAGCAGGGGATTATTAAAAAAAAAAAAAAATATAATTTTTTTTTTAATTTTTTGTTAGGGTTGGGGTTGGAAATAAATAAAATGGCCCGCAGAAGTTTCAGCGCGGAGCAAGCTTACAGCCTGCTTTGCTCCGGCAGTGAAACAGAATCTGCCTCTGAAGCTGAGCAGTTTTCAGACAGTGATGACGACTCTTCCTCCACGGGATCCCCCGGCCCGATGGTAGCGGAGTCGGTCGTCACTGCTGAAGCTTCAGAGGCAGGACCAAGTACCGCAGTCCCCCCACTGCTGTGGTATAATGACACCTCATTTTCCCCTCAAATTCCCCCTTTTTCTGCAGTCCCTGGAATAAAAGTAAATGTCGCCAATTTTACCCCCATTGATTTTTTTGAAATTTTCATTAGCCCCGAAGTCCTGCAATTAATCGTCCACCAAACCAACCTATATGCCCGCCAGTATATTTCCCAAAAACCCAATGCCTTTCATTCCCGTTCCTGGATCCCCACAAATGTCCCCGAAATAAAAAAATTCTTAGGCCTCACCCTGAATATGGGTATAGTAAAAAAAACCACTCTCCGCTCTTACTGGGCAACAAAAGCTGTCCACTGCACCCCTGTATTTGCAGCAGTCATGACCCGAGTCCGTTACGAAGCCCTGATGAGATTCCTCCACTTTAGTGACAATTCCCAAGCCCTCCCAAGAACTGACCCCAACTACGATCGGCTAAATAAATTAAGACCCCTAATTTCCCTCCTAAAAACTTCCTTTCTAAATTCCTATACCCCAGAGCAAAATGTGGCAGTCGACGAGTCCTTGATGAGCTACAAGGGCCGTCTGTCATTCCGCCAATTTATTCCCTCCAAGAGAGCCAAATATGGCGTAAAATTATACAAAGCATGCGAGAGCTCATCAGGGTACACGTCCACCTTTTTAATTTATGAAGGTAGGGACCGCCAAATAAACCCCCCAAACTGCCCCCAGACAATTGGTATCCCAGGCAAAATTGTCTGGGAGCTAATGACGCCCTTTCTCAATCAAGGGTACCACGTGTATACGGACAACTATTACACGAGCATCCCCCTATACAAATCCCTCCATGCTGCAAATACAGGGGCCTGTGGGACAGTGAGGAAAAATAGAGTGGGGCTTCCGTCACAGTTGGTGTCCAGACGCTTGGAGAGGGGGGCGTCATTCTCACTTGCAAGCGACCAACTTCTTGCAGTGAAGTGGAAAGACAGGAAGGACGTCTACATGCTTTCCACACTGCATACGGACACCACTGTGACGGTCAGAGAGAGGGGTGCCACCAGGGACAAAGAAAAACCTGTCTGCGTCACAGACTACAACAAACACATGGGTGGCGTAGACTTGTCAGACCAGGTTCTGCAACCATACCTGGTCAAGAGGAAGACCAGGGCATGGTATAAAAAGGTGGCAATCTATCTAATCCAAACTGCCACATATAACAGTTTTGTCCTATATAAAAAATCACAAGGACCACTTACGTTCCTGCACTTTCAGGAAAAAGTTGTAGAGAGCCTCATATTTGAGTCCATGGCACCGGGGGAAGCCTTCGACTCTGAGGATTCCCGGAGACTTTCAGAACGCCATTTTCCTCACCCTGTCCCTGTCACTCCCACCCAAAGGTATCCTCAAAAAAGGTGCAGAGTTTGCAGAAAGCATGGCAGACGGAGTGATTCCCGATTCTATTGCCCCACATGCCCATCCCAACCAGGCCTTTGTATCTCATCCTGTTTTGAGACCTACCACACCACCTACAATTATTAGTTTGTTTGTTTTTTTCAATAATTTTTATTTTCTGCTTAGTGGCCCAAGTAGTACAATTTGGAACAATTGATAAATATTATTTTAATTAGTAGATCCCATTTTACCCCATTTCATAATTAATTCCAGAACTTGATCAATCCCATACCAACTACTATCCCAACAAATTCTCATCCACGTACCCACGTCTGTACGCTCTAGAGTGTGGACCCCACAAATGTTCTTGCAAAGACAGGTCATCTGAAAATTCTAGAACTTGATCAATCCCATACCAAACTACTATCCCAACAAATTCTCATCCACATACCCACGTCTGTACGCTCTAGAGTGTGGACCCCACAAATGTTCTTGCAAAGTCAGGTCATCTGAAAATTCTAGAACTTGATCAATCCCATACCAAACTACTATCCCAACAAATTCTCATCCACGTACCCACGTCTGTACGCTCTAGAGTGTGGACCCCACAAATGTTCTTGCAAAGTCAGGTCATCTGACAAATCTAGAACTTGATCAATCCCATGCCAAACTACTATTCCAACAAATTCTTGTCCACGTACCCATGTCAATAAGCGTTAGAATGTGGACCCCAGAAATGATCTTGAAAAGTGAGATCATCTGAAAATGAATTCTAGGACTTGATTACTCACAAACATTTTTGACCATTTATCTATTTTTGACCATTTTTTATGACTGTCTTGCTACACAAAACTTTGGCTTCCATTTATATTACTTATATTTATGTTGATGATACGGGCATGATCATTTTATTGTAGGATTTCTAAAAAAATTAGGAAGTTCCGTACTTATACACTATGGGCTTTACTTTATGGTTCTTGCCGAACCTCTGGTACCAGACAATACTTTCTATAGAGAACTGGTTGTTTTGTGCATATAGCGTTTCTGACCTTGGCGGGTGGGAGCTTGCTATGGTGTACCACGTCTATTGGCACATTTGTCCCCATATAGGGATTGATGGAGCTAAAAGGACGTTGTACGACCAGTCTCTGAAAGTGTCTGCCATTCTAGCCCTGATGGTGTTCTTTCATCTTTGGAACAAACTCCGCTTTGCCACATAGTTGGCTGCATTTTCCTACACATTTTGCCCTTCATTCCAGTACAGTTTATTCTTCCTGCTACAATATACGCAAATGCGGGACAACTGTTTTGTTAGCAAGACCAATTTTATAGTCAGCCAATGTGTTTTAGGAGCATGCCTCCCTCTGTGAGTAATAATTCCTGGAAGGATTTTCTTTTTTGCTCAATGTCTCTAGAAGCTTTGAATGGGTCCTGGATCTTCAATTTCAAATAAAGCCAAATTTGTCACATTGTGCCCCTTTCTGTCCAAGCCCTGCCATTTGTCCAAACAGAACTTTTTGACTACATATGGGATATCACTGCACTCATAATAAAGTGGGTAACGAATTGTGGGGTCCACTTTTTGATGTTATTTCTGAAAAAGTGAGACATTCAGGTCTAAAACAAGATTCTCGTGGAAAAAAATGAATTTTTTCAGTATGCCGACCTAATGTTATCAAACTCTGTGTCGTACATGTGGGTTCAAATTGCTCAATATACCCCTGATTAAATTCTTTGAGGGGTGTAGTTTCCAAAACGGGGTCAGTTGTGGGGGGTTTCTGCTGTTAGGCACATCTACAAACCCAAAATGGCGTCGGCTCTCACAATTAAGAGATTAAAAAGTCAAACGGCGCTCCTTCCCTTCCAAGCTCCGCAGTGCGCCCAAACAGAGGTTTACCCCCACATACGGGGTATCGACATACTCAGAACAAATTGCACAACAACTTTTGGGAACCAATTTCTCTTGCTACCCTTGGGAAAATAAAAAATTGGGGGTGAAAAGATCATTCTTGTGAAAAAAAAATGATTTTTAATTTTTTCGGCTCTACGTTATAAACTTGTGTGAAGCACTTTGGGGTTCAAAGTGTTGACCACATGCCTAGATAAGTTCCTTAGGGGGTCTAGTTTCCAAAATGGGGTCACTTATGGGGGGTTTCCACTGTTTAGGCACATCAGCGCCTCTCCAAACGCGACATGGTGTCCGATCTCAATTCCAGGGAATTCTATGTTGAAAAAGCCAAATGGCGCTCCTTCCCTTCGGAGCTCTGCTGTGCACCCAAAAAGTGGTCCCCCCCCACATATGACGTATCGACATTCTCCGGACAAATTGCACAACAAATTATGTGGTTCATTTTCTTTTTTACACTTATGAAAATAAAAAAAATTGGTTCTGAAGTAAAATGTTTGTGAAAAAAAGTAAAATGTTCATTTTTTCCTTCCACATTGCTTTAGCTCTCGTGAAGCACCTGAAGGGTTAATAAACTTCTTGAATGTGGTTTTGCACACCTTGAGGGGTGCAGTTTTTAGAATGGTGTCACTTTTGGGTATTTTCAGCCATATAGACCCCTGAAACTGACTTCAAATGTGAGGTGGTCCCTAAAAAAAATGGTTTAGTAAATTTTGCTGTAAAAATAAGAAATTGCTGGTCAAATTTTAACCCTTATAACTCCCTAATATATATTTTTTTTTTCCAAAATTGTGCTGATGTAAAGTAGACATATGGGAAATGTTATTTATTGACCATTTTGTGTGACATATCTCTCTGATGTAAGGGAATAAAAATTCAAATTTTGAAAATTGCAAAATTTTCAAAATTTTCGCCATATTTCCATTTTTTTAATAAATAAATGCAAGTAATATCGAAGAAATGTTACCACTATCATGAAGTACAATATGTCACGAGAAAACAATCTCAGAATCAGCAGGATCTGTTGAAGCGTTCCCGAATTATGACCTCATAAAGTGACAGTGGTCAGAATTGTAAAAATTGGCTCGGTCATTAAGTACCAAATTGGCTCTGTCACTAAGGGGTTAAAGCTGACACCCTACTGATTTGCTACTAACAAAATAAAGCTTTTTATGCAAAAATAAAAATGAACAAAAATCAATACATATAAATTGTATCTCCATCTGGTGTAAAAAAATAAATAAATAAATAAAAACAATAACTGAATTGCTGAATTTGTTAATTCAGTGCCTGAGAAATCTGAATTAAAAGCGATCAAAAAATGTTATGCACCCCAGAATGGTACCAATAAAACTTCATCTCATAACTCTCAGAATATGTTGACGGAAAAGTTATTTTTGATATATAAAAAAATCAAACATTTTTAGTGTTTAACCCCTTTCTACCATTGGACGTACTATTCCGTCCATGTACGTCCTGACTATCGCAGCTGACATCCGGCGCTATGTGCCAGGAGCGGTCACGGACCGCTCCTGGCACATTAACCCCCGGAACACTGCGATCAAAGATGATCGCAGCATTCCGGCGGCATAGGGAAGCATCGCGCAATGTGATCGCGTTGCTCCGAGGGTCTCCAACCTCCTCCTCCCTGCAGTCCCGGATTCAAAATGGCCACAGGGGCCTTCCAGGTCCTGCAGGGAGGTGGCTTTCAAGCCTCACTGCAGTGACTGTGTGATCGCTGATCTGACACAGTGCACTGCAAAGTGTCAGATCAGCGATCTGTCACTATAATTTCATGTTTCCCCCGGGGCAATGTAAAAAAGTAAAAAAATAAATAAATATTTGCATGTGTAAAAAAAAAAAAAAAAAAATCCTAAATAAGGAAAAAAAAATATTGTTCCAATAAATACATTTCTTTATCTAAAAAAAAAACCCCAAAAAAACAAACAATAAAAGTACGCATATTTAGTATCGCCGCGTCCGTAACAGCCCGACCTATAAAACTGTCCCACTAGTTAACCCCTTCAGTGATCACCGTAAAAAAAAAAAGAGGCAAAAAACGACACTTTATTATCATACTGCCAAACAGAAAGTGGAATAACACGCGATCAAAAAGAAGGATATAAATAGCCATGGTACCGCTGAAAACGTCATCTTGTCCAGCAAAAAACGAGCCACAATACAGCGTCATCAAGGAAAAATTAAAAAATTATAGTCCTCAGAATAAAGCGATGCAAAAATTATTATTTTTTATATAAAATAGTTTTTATCGTATAAAAGCGCCAAAACATAAAAAAATGATATAAATGAGGTATCGCTGTAATCGTCCTGACCCAAAGAATAAAACTGCTTTATCAATTTTACCAAACGTGGAACGGTATAAGCGCCCCCCAAAGAAATTCATTAATAGCTGTTTTTTTGCAATAAAAAGCGTCTTTTAATGTGTGACGGCTGCCAATCATAAAAATCCGCTAAAAAACCCACTATAAAAGTAAATCAAACCCCCCCATCATCACCCCTTAGTTAGTTAAAAATAATAAAATTTAAAAAAATGTATTTATTTCCATTTTCCCATTAACGTTAGCGTTAGGGTTGGGGCTAAAGTTAGGGTTAGAGCTACATTAGGGTTAGGGTTGGGGCTAAAGTTAGGGTTTGGATTACATTTACGGTTGGGATTAGGGTTAGAGGTGTGGTTAGGGTTGGAATTAGGGTTAGGGGTGTATTTGGGTTAGGGTTTCAGTTAGACTTGGGGGGTTTCCACTGTTTAGGCACATCAGGGGCTCTCCAAACGCGACATGGCATCCGATCTCAATTCCAGCCAATTCGGCGTTTAAAAAGTAAAACAGTGCTCCTTCCCTTCCGAGCTCTCCCGTGCGCCCAAACAGGGGTTTACCCCAACATATGGGGTATCAGCGTACTCAGGACAAATTAGACACCTTTTGGGGTCCAATTTCTCCTGTTGCCCTTGGGAAAATACAAAAACTGGGGGCTAAAAAATAATTTTTGTGGAAAAAAAAAGATTTTTTATTTTCACGGCTCTGCCTTGTAAACTGTAGTGAAACACTTGGAGGTTCAAAGTTTTCACAACACATCTATATAAGTTCCTTAGGGGGTCTTCTTTCCAAAATGTTCAAAGTTCTCACAACACATTTAGGTAAGTTCCTTGGGGGGGTCTAGTTTCCAATATGGGGTCACTTGTGGGGGGTTTCTTCTGCTTAGGTACATCAGGGGCTCTGCAAATGCAACGTGACGCCTGCAGACCAATCCATCTAAGTCTGCATTCCAAACGGCACTCCTTCCCATCTGAGCTCTGCCATGAGCCAACATATGGGGTATCAGCGTACTCGGGACAAATTGCACAACAACTTTTGGGGTCCACTTACTTCTGCTGCCCTTGGGAAAATACAAAACTGGGGGCTAAAAAATAATTTTTGTTGAAAATTTTTTTTTTTATTTTCATGGCTCTGCCTTGTAAACTGTAGTGAAACACTTGGAGGTTCAAAGTTTTCACAACACATCTATATAAGTTCCTTAGGGGGTCTTCTTTCCAAAATGGTGTCACTTGTGAGGGGTTTCAATGTTTAGACAAATCAGGGGCTCTCCAAACTCGACATGGCGTCCCAACTCAATTCCAGTCAATTTTGCATTGAAAAGTCAAACGGCGCTCCTTCCCTTCCGAGCTCTGCCATCCGCCCAAACAGTGGTTTACCCCAACATATGGGGTATCAGTGTACTCAGGACAAATTTTACAATGACTTTTGGGGTCCAATTTCTCCTGTTACCCTTGGTAAAATAAAACAAATTGGAGCTGAAGTACATTATTTGTGAAAAAAAGTTAAATGTTCATTTTTTTTAAACATTCCAAAAATTCCTGTGAAACACCTGAAGGGTTAATAAACTTCTTGAATGTTGTTTTGAGCACCTTGAGATGTGCAGTTTTTAGAATGGTGTCACACTTGTGTATTTTCTATCATATAGACCCCTCAAAGTGACTTCAAATGTGATGTGGTCCCCCCAAAAAAATGGTGTTGTAAAAATGAGAAATTGCTAGTCAACTTTTAACCCTTATAACTCCCTAACAAAAAAAAATTTTGGTTCCAAAATTGTGCTGATGTAAAGTAGACATGTGGGAAATGTTACTTATTAAGTATTTTGTGTGACATATCTCTGTGATTTAAGGGCATAAAAATTCAAAGTTGGAAAATTGCGAACTTTTCAAAATTTTCTCCAAATTTCAATTTTTTTCACCAATAAACGCAGGTAATATTAAATAAATTTTACCACTATCATGAAGTTCAATATGTCATGAGAAAACAGTGTCAGAATCATCAGGATCCGTTGAAGCGTTCCAGAGTTATAACCTCATAAAGGGACAGTGGTCAGAATTGTAAAAATTGGAAACGTGCAAAACACTGAGTCTGGTATCACTGCAATCACCCTGACCCAAAGAATAAAGTCTATCTTATTCCTTATACTACATAGTGAATGATATAAAAAGAAAGTTCTTGCAATGCTGTTTTTGTGGCGACCCCAACGGTCTAGTCGCCACAGAGGCACTGCACCTCATCCAGAGGTGTGGTAACCCACTCCCGGGACAGGAGGGGGCACTCCCCGGTACCCGCACACTAGCATTCAACACCACACCACTCCAAGCCAGGGGATCTGGGTGGACCCTATTTAGGGAGGGCCCCATCTCAGGTTGGAGAGAGAACTAGATAAAGGGTGTGGGTGGAGGAAGGAGATAAGGGTAGGAGACCTGAGGTAGAGTGACAGTTGGGAGTGGAGTGTTGTTATGGAAACAGGAGTGAGGCGGAGTGAGTTAGTGAGGAGAAGGAGTGAGAGGAGCCATGGTGTGAGAGGAGCTAAAGAGAGAGAAGGGGTCCTAGGGGCCAGGGAAGTGAAATATCCACGCCGACCGTAGTCAGGTGGAGGGACCAGGTCACAGTGGGGACCGGCCCCAGACTAGTGGAGAGACTGTAGGACTCAGCTAGCAAACCGGAGGCTGTGGTGTCTGTATGTGCCAGGGCAGCGAGACATGACCTGGAAAAGTATACAAGAAGGGGGTCCTGGAAAAGTGCACCCAAACTACCCGAGAGCTGGCTGGACCACCGACCTGGAGGACACAGCACGCGGCTGGTGATTGTAACCTGGAGAGACTGTGAGTAAAGTGTGAAGACTGCACCCTACTGTGTCCTCAGAATTATTTACTGCATCACCTGCCCAGTACTGCAACAGTACCCATCATTTAATTTACCCTATATCTGCCCTGGGGCCCCGCTCTACCCGTGGGGAACTGAACAATCTTTGCTGCGTCATCATTGGCCCCAGTGTACCTGAACCACAGCATCGGCCATCCCTTGCCGAACACCATGGATGGCTGTCATGTTCCCAATGGCAGGGAATTAAACACATAACACGGGCAAAAACAGAACGAGCTCTAGGGTGATGGAACCTGAGCTGACCGCGATCCTGAACCTCAACACTCAACTAACAGCAGCCGGGGAACGTTCCTGGGGGGACTCTAGACGTCTCGCGCCAGCCGGAGATCTAGCTACCCCTATCAGAAGAATCACAGACCTATCTTGCCTCCAGAGAAATATTTCCACAGAAATAGCAGCCCCCCACATATAATGACGGTGAAATGAGAGGAAGGCACAAACGTAGTTATGAAAACAGATTCAGCAAAATGAGGCCCGCTTAAGCTAGATAGCAGAGGATACAAAAGGTGAACTGCGCGGTCAGCTTAAAACCCTTCAAAATACCATCCTGAAATTACTTGAACTCATGTGCCAACTCATGGCACATGAGTGGTAATTTCAGCCCACTAGAGCAACCAGCAGCAGAGAATTACATATCTGCAAGCTGGACTAAAAACATGAAAGCAAACATGAAACAGGGAAATCCAGACTTAGCTTGTCTTGAAGGCCTAGGAGCAGGTAGCAAAGGTAACAGAAACACACTGATACATTGATAGCCGGCAAGGGAATGACAGGAAAGCCAGGTTAAATAGGAAACACCCAGCCTCTGATGGACAGGTGGAAACCAGAGACCGCAACCCACCAAAGTCACCCAGTACCAGCTGTAACCACCAGAGGGAGCCCAAAAACAGAATCCACAACAGTACCCCCCCCTTGAGGAGGGGTCACCGAACCCTCACGAGAAACCCCCGGGCGATCAGGATGAGCTCTATGGAAGGCGCGGACCAAATCAGTCGCATGAACATCAGAGGCGACCACCCAGGAATTATCCTCCTGACCATAACCCTTCCACTTAACCAAATACTGGAGTTTACGTCTGGAAACACGAGAATCCAAGATCTTCTCAACAACATACTCCAATTCTCCCTCCACCAGCACCGGAGCAGGAGGCTCAACCGAAGGAACAGCGGGCACCTCATACCTCCGCAATAACGACCGATGGAACACATTATGAATAGCAAACGATGCTGGGAGATCCAAACTAAAAGATACAGGGTTAAGAATCTCCAAGATCTTATAAGGACCGATGAACCGAGGCTTGAACTTAGGAGAAGAGACCTTCATAGGGACAAAACGAGAAGACAACCACACCAAGTCCCCAACAAGAAGTCGGGGACCCACGCGGCGACGGCGATTAGCAAACCGCTGAGTCCTCTCCTGAGACAACTTCAAATTGTCCACCACCTGATTCCAAATCTGATGTAGCCTGTCCACCACCACGTCCACTCCAGGACAATCCGAAGGCTCCACCTGACCAGAGGAAAAATGAGGATGAAACCCCGAATTACAAAAGAAAGGAGAAACCAAAGTAGCAGAACTAGCCCGATTATTAAGGGCAAATTCGGCCAGTGGCAAAAAGGCAACCCAGTCATCTTGATCAGCAGAAACAAAACACCTTAAATAAGTTTCCAAGGTCTGATTAGTTCGCTCAGTCTGGCCATTCGTCTGAGGATGGAATGCAGACGAGAAAGACAAATCAATGCCCATCTTGGCACAAAACGTCCGCCAAAATCTAGACACAAACTGGGATCCCCTGTCAGAAACGATATTCTCCGGAATCCCATGCAAACGAACCACGTTCTGAAAAAATAAAGGGACCAACTCAGAGGAGGAAGGCAACTTAGGCAAGGGTACCAAATGAACCATCTTAGAAAAGCGGTCACACACAACCCAGATAACGGACATTTTCTGTGAGACAGGGAGATCTGAAATAAAATCCATGGAAATGTGCGTCCAAGGCCTCTTCGGGATAGGCAAGGATAACAACAACCCACTGGCCCGAGAACAGCAAGGCTTAGCCCGAGCACACACTTCACAAGACTGCACAAAGGTGCGCACATCCCTTGACAAGGAAGGCCACCAAAAAGACCTGGCCACCAAGTCTCTAGTACCAAATATTCCAGGATGACCAGCCAACACAGAAGAATGGACCTCGGAGATGACTCTACTGGTCCAATCATCCGGAACAAACAGTCTTTCTGGTGGACAACGATCAGGTTTATCCGCCTGAAACTCCTGCAATGCACGTCGCAAGTCTGGGGAGACGGCGGACAATATTACCCCATCCCTAAGGATACCAGTAGGCCCAGAGTCTCCAGGAGAGTCAGGCACAAAACTCCTGGAAAGAGCATCTGCCTTCACATTCTTTGAACCTGGCAGGTATGAAACCACAAAATTGAAACGAGAAAAAAACAACGACCAACGAGCCTGTCTAGGATTCAGACGCCTGGCAGACTCAAGGTAAATCAGATTTTTGTGATCAGTCAAGACCACCACACGATGTCTAGCACCCTCAAGCCAATGACGCCACTCCTCAAATGCCCACTTCATGGCCAAAAGCTCCCGATTACCCACATCATAATTGCGCTCGGCGGGCGAGAATTTTCTAGAAAAGAACGCACATGGCTTCATCACTGAGCCATCGGAACTTTTCTGTGACAAAACCGCCCCCGCTCCAATCTCGGAAGCATCAACCTCAACCTGAAAAGGAAGTGAAACATCTGGTTGACATAACACAGGAGCAGAAGAAAACCGGCGCTTAAGTTCCTGAAAGGCCTCCACAGCCGTAGGAGACCAATTAGCAACATCAGCACCCTTTTTAGTCAAATCAGTCAAAGGTTTAACAACACTGGAAAAATTAGTAATGAACCGACGATAAAAATTAGCAAAACCCAAGAACTTCTGAAGACTCTTAACAGATGTAGGTTGTGTCCAGTCACAAATCGCCTGAGCCTTGATGGGATCCATCTCAATAGTAGAAGGAGAAAAAATGTACCCCCAAAAAGAAATCTTCTGGACTCCGAAGAGACATTTTGAGCCCTTCACAAACAGAGAATTGGCCCGCAGGACTTGAAACACCTTCCTGACCTGTAGAACATGAGACTCCCAGTCATCAGAAAACACCAAAATATCATCCAAATACACAATCATAAACTTATCCAGATATTCACGGAAAATATTGTGCATAAAGGACTGAAAGACTGAAGGAGCATTAGAAAGTCCAAAAGGCATTACCAAATACTCAAAATGGCCCTCAGGCGTATTAAATGCGGTTTTCCACTCATCACCCTGCTTTATCCGCACAAGATTATACGCACCGCGAAGATCTATCTTAGTGAACCACCTAGCCCCCTTAATGCGAGCAAACAAATCAGTCAATAATGGCAATGGATACTGATATTTGACTGTAATCTTATTCAGAAGGCGATAATCTATACAAGGCCTCAGGGAACCATCTTTTTTAGCCACGAAAAAAAACCTGCTCCCAGGGAGGACAAAGATGAACGAATATGTCCCTTTTCCAAGGACTCCTTAATATAATTCCGCATAGCAGTATGCTCTGGCACTGACAGATTAAATAAACGACCCTTAGGGAACTTACTGCCAGGAATTAATTCTATAGCACAGTCACAATCCCTATGAGGAGGGAGCGAATTGAGCTTAGGCTCCTCAAAAACATCCCGATAGTCAGACAAAAACGCAGGGACCTCAGAAGGAGTAGATGAAGCGATTGAAATCAGAGGTGCATCATCATGAACCCCCTGACATCCCCAGCTTAACACAGACATTGTTTTCCAATCCAGGACTGGATTATGAGTTTGTAACCATGGCAGACCAAGCACTAGTACATCATGTAAATTATACAGTACAAGGAAGCGAATCACCTCCTGATGAACGGGAGTCATGCGCATGGTCACTTGTGTCCAGTACTGCGGTTTATTCATAGCCAATGGTGTAGAGTCAATTCCCTTCAAAGGAATAGGAACTTCCAGAGGCTCCAGACTAAAACCGCAGCGTTTGGCAAATGACCAATCCATAAGACTCAGGGCAGCGCCCGAATCCACATAGGCATCGACGGAAATGGATGACAGTGAACAAATCAGAGTTACAGACAAAATGAACTTAGACTGCAGAGTACTAATGGCAAAAGATTTATCAACCTTTTTTGTGCGTTTAGAGCATGCTGATATAACATGAGCTGAATCACCACAATAAAAACACAATCCATTTTTCCGCCTATAATTTTGCCGTTCACTTCTGGACTGAATTCTATCACATTGCATAGTCTCAGGTGCCTGTTCAGAAGACACCGCCAACTGGTGCACAGGTTTGCGCTCCCGTAAACGCCGATTAATCTGAATGGCCATAGCCATAGACTCATTCAGACCTGTAGGCGCAGGGAACCCCACCATAATATCCTTAATGGCCTCAGAAAGACCATCTCTGAAGTTTGCAGCCAGGGCGCACTCATTCCACTGAGTAAGCACCGACCATTTCCGAAATTTTTGACAATATACTTCCGCTTCATCATGCCCCTGAGAGAGGGCTAATAAAGCCTTTTCAGCCTGAATCTCCAGGTTAGGTTCCTCATAGAGCAATCCCAGTGCCAGAAAAAACGCATCCACACTGAGCAATGCAGTATCCCCTGGTGCCAATGCAAATGCCCAATTCTGAGGGTCGCCCCGCAGGAAAGATATTACAATCTTGACCTGCTGAGCAGGGTCTCCAGAGGAGTGAGATTTCAAAGAAAGAAACAATTTGCAATTGTTCCTGAAATTCAGGAAGGTAGATCTATCTCCAGAAAAAAACTCTGGAATAGGAATTCTAGGTTCAGACATGGGAGTGTGAACAACAAAATCCTGTATGTTTTGAACTTTTGCAGCAAGATTATTCAGGCTGGAAGCCAAACTCTGGACATCCATGTTAAACAGCTAAGGTCAGAGCCATTCAAGGGTTAAGAGGAGGTAAGAAGCAGCTAGACAGCAATTAAGGGCTAGGCAGCAAAACTCTGAGGGAAAAAAAAAAAATTTCCCTTCAACACTTCTTTTTCTCCTGCTTCAGCCCAAACAATTAACACTTTGTGGGCCGGCTATACTGTCATGTTCCCAATGGCAGGGAATTAAACACATAACACGGGCAAAAACAGAACGAGCTCTAGGGTGATGGAACCTGAGCTGACCGCGATCCTGAACCTCAACACTCAACTAACAGCAGCCGGGGAACGTTCCTGGGGGGACTCTAGACGTCTCGCGCCAGCCGGAGATCTAGCTACCCCTATCAGAAGAATCACAGACCTATCTTGCCTCCAGAGAAATATTTCCACAGAAATAGCAGCCCCCCACATATAATGACGGTGAAATGAGAGGAAGGCACAAACGTAGTTATGAAAACAGATTCAGCAAAATGAGGCCCGCTTAAGCTAGATAGCAGAGGATACAAAAGGTGAACTGCGCGGTCAGCTTAAAACCCTTCAAAATACCATCCTGAAATTACTTGAACTCATGTGCCAACTCATGGCACATGAGTGGTAATTTCAGCCCACTAGAGCAACCAGCAGCAGAGAATTACATATCTGCAAGCTGGACTAAAAACATGAAAGCAAACATGAAACAGGGAAATCCAGACTTAGCTTGTCTTGAAGGCCTAGGAGCAGGTAGCAAAGGTAACAGAAACACACTGATACATTGATAGCCGGCAAGGGAATGACAGGAAAGCCAGGTTAAATAGGAAACACCCAGCCTCTGATGGACAGGTGGAAACCAGAGACCGCAACCCACCAAAGTCACCCAGTACCAGCTGTAACCACCAGAGGGAGCCCAAAAACAGAATCCACAACAGATGGCGTCACGAATCAATTCTATATCACATTCTCCGTAGCATTTTTATTGCACGCCCAGGGCCACGGAGTCGGGTCATGGCCCCGTTACTTCCCCAAAGAACTGCCTGACCCAGTTCCGAGTACCCCACAGCCTGGGTGGGCATCACATTTTTTTTTTATTCTCCTGCACAAAAATTGCAATAAGGCTTGGTTCATATTTGTCTTGTGCACTGTGCTAACAATTTCCTCGATGTAAACATATAAATCCCCAAAAACCAGCATTCCAATGAAACTCCTGATTAAATGATGGAGACACTTAGGGTATGTGTCCACGGGCCATATTACATCCGGAATAGCTGCGGATTGAACGCTGCGTAGAGCCGCAGCGTTCAATCCACAGCGTCCAGATGTTACAGCATAGTGGAGGGGATTTTATGAAATCCCGTCTCCACTATGTGTGCGAACATGCACCCGGCGGCCCTACGTTTCCGGACATGCGGCGCGTCTTTTTAGAACGCAGCATATCAGTTTACCTTGCTGCGACGCCGCAAGGTAAAACACAGGGCCCTATGTGTGGGGTGCGATGATTCCAGATGTGTGCAATGAACACATCCGGAATCATCGCGTCTACAGAAGGGGGCGGCGCTTTGGGAGGAGCAAGTTTTCCGCTCCCTCCAAAACGCCGGCCATCCTGAACGTGGACACATACCCTTAGGACTCCGTTTGACTCCTCTTGTGGCAGAGTACATCTTTTTAGTTGTCTTTTTAGTGCCTAAAATGTTGGGACACCACTGGAGAGCAGCCTGACTGAGTCAAAAATGTCTCCTCATTATAGTGAGTGGTTCTGTAAGAGGTCTGAATCACATTTTTGGGGGATTCAGAAGGAAACCCCGACATAAGTGCTCATCATAAAGTGCGATTCTTATCCTTGTCTTATACAGGAAACAATCAAAAAATGTTACCAATAAAAACTTCCAATTATCATCCAAGAAACAAGTCTCCAATTTAGGTTGCAACCTTGGTGGTAGGCTAGAGAAAGGTCATATGGCTGCGCTCCCAAAATAAAATCATGTAAAATCTGTGCTCCCAAATCCAAGTCACCCCTTCCCTTCTGAGCCCTGCAGTGCACCTTAACCACAGTTAGCGTCCACATGTATTTATGTAAAATAAAGCTTATCCATTGTGTAAATGAAATATTTAGGATTTGCTAATTTTTTCTGATTTAGTTCCTCGTCATTTTCAAGATATTGGCGAGCTGCCATTGAGTAGGAGCATGGTTCTAGTCACAGGCTGCAAACCCACACATAGCTATCCTGCGCTCAGCTGATAAGTAGATACAGTTGCATCTAATCTAGGCAAATGCTATGTGATCTCAGTATATCTGTGGCTGTTGTACAAACCTCACCTCACTGAAAGGGGGTTACAATATAAGGCCGGGGTCACACTAGCGAGTTTTACGGACGTATGGAAGGCGCAAAAACTACGCATTGCACACAGACCAATGATTTTCTATGGGGCAGCTCCTATCTGCCGTATATTTCTCAGCTGTATTTTACGGGCGTAGAAAATCGCAGCATGCTGCGTTTGTCAGCGTATTGCGCAAAAAATCCGCCAATGAAAGTCTATGGTGCGAGAAAAATACGGATTACACATGGACCATCAGTATGACTTGCGAGAAATACGCACCGGTGTTCTAGAGAAAAGCCGTCAATTCAGCGCGGTATACAGTAAAATCACACTGACAGGTTAGAATAGAATAGATCAAATTAATGTCTACACCTAGTATAGGGAGATATATATATATATATATATATATATATATATATATATATATATATATATATATATATATATATATATACATATATATATATATGTCATTGAGACATATAAGTATATTTCATACAGCGCTAGATAGCAGAAAAGCCGGTAATTCAATTGCCGTCTTTTGCTATCTCCTTCCCAAACCTGACAGGATATGAGACATGGTTTACATACAGTAAACCTTTTCATATCCCTTTTTTTTTTTTGCATATTCCTAACTACTAATGTTAGTAGTGTGTGTGTGCCAAATTCCAGATGTGCCTTTTCTGGGGTGGCTGGGGGCAGATGTTTTTAGCCGGGGGGGGGGGGGGCAATATCCATGGTCCCCCTCTAGGCTATTAATATCTGCCCTCAGTCACTGGCTTTCCCACTCTGGCGGAGAAAATTGCGCGGGAGCCCACGCCAGTTTTTTCCGCGATTTACCCCTTTATTTTAACAGCTAGAGCCCCCAAATTTTGCACATACACACTACTAACATTAGTAGTGAGGAATATGCAAAAAAAGGGATATGAAATGGTTTACTGTATGTAAACAATGTCTCATATCCTGTCGGGTTTGGGAAGGAGATAGCAAAAGCTGGCAATTGAATTACCGGCTTCTCTGCTATCTAGCGCTGTATGAAATATAAATATATGTATACATATGTGTCTCACTGACATATATATATATAACGCATCGGGTATTCTAGAATATGCATGTCCCCGTAGTACAGGTCCTTCTCAAAAAATTAGCATATAGTGTTAAATTTCATTATTTACCATAATGTAATGATTACAATTAAACTTTCATATATTATAGATTCATTATCCACCAACTGAAATTTGTCAGGTCTTTTATTGTTTTAATACTGATGATTTTGGCATACAACTCCTGATAACCCAAAAAACCTGTCTCAATAAATTAGCATATTTCACCCGTCCAATCAAATAAAAGTGTTTTTTAATAACAAACAAAAAACCATCAAATAATATGTTCAGTTATGCACTCAATACTTGGTCGGGAATCCTTTGGCAGAAATGACTGCTTCAATGCGGCGTGGCATGGAGGCAATCAGCCTGTGACACTGCTGAGATGTTATGGAGGCCCAGGATGCTTCAATAGCGGCCTTAAGCTCATCCAGAGTGTTGGGTCTTGCGTCTCTCAACTTTCTCTTCACAATATCCCACAGATTCTCTATGGGGTTCAGGTCAGGAGAGTTGGCAGGCCAATTGAGCACAGTAATACCATGGTCAGTAAACCATTTACCAGTGGTTTTGGCACTGTGAGCAGGTGCCAGGTCGTGCTGAAAAATGAAATCTTCATCTCCATAAAGCATTTCAGCCGATGGAAGCATGAAGTGCTCCAAAATCTCCTGATAGCTAGCTGCATTGACCCTGCCCTTGATGAAACACAGTGGACCAACACCAGCAGCTGACATGGCACCCCACACCATCACTGACTGTGGGTACTTGACACTGGACTTCAGGCATTTTGGCATTTCCTTCTCCCCAGTCTTCCTCCAGACTCTGGCACCTTGATTTCCGAATGACATGCAAAATTTGCTTTCATCAGAAAAAAGTACTTGGGACCACTTAGCAACAGTCCAGTGCTGCTTCTCTGTAGCCCAGGTCAGGCGCTTCTGCCGCTGTTTATGGTTCAAAAGTGGCTTTACCTGGGGAATGCGGCACCTGTAGCCCATTTCCTGCACACGCCTGTGCACGGTGGCTCTGGATGTTTCCACACCAGACTCAGTCCACTGCTTCCTCAGGTTCCCCAAGGTCTGGAATCGGTCCTTCTCCACAATCTTCCTCAGGGTCCGGTCACCTCTTCTCGTTGTACAGCGTTTTCTGCCACATTGTTTCCTTCCAACAGACTTACCATTGAGGTGCCTTGATACAGCACTCTGGGAACAGCCTATTTGTTGAGAAATTTCTTTCTGGGTCTTACCCTCTTGCTTGAGGGTGTCAATGATGGCCTTCTTGACATCTGTCAGGTCGCTAGTCTTACCCATGATGGGGGTTTTGAGTAATGAACCAGGCAGGGAGTTTTTAAAAGCCTCAGGTATCTTTTGCATGTGTTTAGAGTTAATTCGTTGATTCAGAAGATTAGGGTAATAGGTCGTTTAGAGAACCTTTTCTTGATATGCTAATTTATTGAGACAGGTTTTTTGGGTTATCAGGAGTTGTATGCCAAAATCATCAGTATTAAAACAATAAAAGACCTGACAAATTTCAGTTGGTGGATAATGAATCTATAATATATGAAAGTTTAATTGTAATCATTACATTATGGTAAATAATGAAATTTAACACTATATGCTAATTTTTTGAGAAGGACCTGTATATGGACAATGATGATCCCGACTGTGCCCATCGCTGATTGGTCGAGGCAACTTTTTTGACATCATCGTCACCATGGCAACCATTGTAACATCTACGCCGATACTGTGCCCGTCGCTGATTCAATCAGAGACGCGGGATTTCCATTATGACATCATCGTCGCCATGCTGTGCCCGTCGCTGATTGGTCGAGGCCTGGTGGCCTCGACCAATCAGAGACACGGGATTTCTACGTCGATACTGTGCCCGTCGCTGATTGGTCGAGGCCTGGCGGCCTCGACCAATCAGCGAATGAATAAACGGGACAGACAGACAGACAGACAGAAAAACCCTTAGACAATTATATATATAGATATATATATATATATATATATATATATATATATATATATATATATATATATAAACTGTATATATGTTTTCACGAATATTTGAGCCCATGGATCCATTCTATGTCCATTTTGCAAGCCGGCGAGAAAATCTCGCTGTACAGATGCCATACGGATTACATGCGTAGGATGACATGCGTAAAATACGCTGCCACACCCTGCCTACGGATGACATACGGATCACTGTTTTGGGATAATTTCTGAGTATTACGCATGTAAAATACGGACCGTATTTCCCTACGCTGAGTGTGACTCTGGCCTAAGTAGGCTAGGCTACGTAGCTCACAGAGGATTGCCTAGAATGGATACAATTGTATGCATTTCATTGTGTCCATTTCATAGGTCAGAGTGGAACTAGGTATTAGTAGGATTTGCAGCCTGTGAGTGTTCTCATTCACGGACTAAAAATGAACCGTTACCATTATAAGAAGTTGAAGCAAAATCTATTAGAAAGTTGTAACATTTTTCATTCATACAGTAAAGAAGCTTTATTTATACATACCCATGCTCTTTAATCTCGAAAAAGTAATCTTTATTTCCAGAGTTCTATGTTGTATAGCAAATGTTACTGCAGTGGGGCAGACTTATCAATACTGTGTAAGGGAATGCTCGCTCTGACTTAAATCTCCACAGAAAAGAAAAACAGCCTTTCCTTACTATAACAGTAAAAAGAGAAAGGAACAGTCCTTGGATAACAGACACAGGCTCACCTGTTTAAATCATAGTGCTTTCTGGTACACAGACACACACACACACACACCTCTTCTAGCCGTTCCTAAAACCAGGACCCACAATCTGGGCCTATTAAAAAACAAACAAAAACATTTTGCACCATCCATGCTGGAGCCTGTTTTTCTAGGGCCTATATATTGGGCTAGACACGTCAGTTTCACATACTTCACATCCAAGGCATGTCCAGAGCCAACCTTACAATAGCCTATTTCTTAGACAGTGCAAGATTAGACTAAACAGTCCTAGCCCCTTTACCCCCAAGGGTGGTTTGCACATTAATGACCGGGCCAATTTTTACAATTCTGACCACTGTCCCTTTATGAGGTTATAACTCTGGAACGCTTCAATGGATCTTGATGATTCTGACACTGTTTTCTCATGACATATTGTACTTCATGATAGTGGTAAAATTTCTTTGATATTACTTGTTTACTTGTGAAAAAAATTGAAATTTGAAGAAAATTTTGAAAATTTAGCAATTTTCCAACTTTGAATTTTTATGCCCTTAAATCACAGAGATATGTCACACAAAATACTTAATAAGTAACATTTCCCACATGTCTACTTTACATAAGCACAATTTTGGAACCCAATTTTTTTTATTAGGGAGTTATAAGGGTTAAAAGTTGACCAGCAATTTCTCATTTTTACAACACCATTTTTTTTAGCGACCACATCATTTGAAGTCGCTTTGAGGGATCTACATGATAGAAAATACCCAAGTGTGACAGCATTCTAAAAACTGCACATCTCAAGGTACTCAAAACCACATTCAAGAAGTTTATTAACCCTTTAGGTGTTTCACAGGAATTTTTGGAATGTTTAAAAAATAATGAACATTTAACTTTTTTCACAAAAAAATTAATTCAGCTCCAATTTGCTTTATTTTAACAAGGGTAATAGGAAAAATTGGACCTCAAAAGTTGTTGTCCAATTTGTTCTGAGTATGCTGATACCCTATATGTGGGGATAAACCACTGTTTGGGCGCTTGGCAGAGCTCGGAAGGGAAGGAGTGCCATTTGACTTTTCAATGCAAAATTGACTGGAATTGGACGCCATGTCGCGTTTGGAGAGCCCCTGATGTGCCTAAACATTGAAACCCCCCACAAGTGGCACCATTTTGGAAAGTAGACCCCCTAAGGAACTTATCTAGATGTTTGATGAGCACTTTGACCCACCAAGTGCTTCACAGAAGTTTATAATGTAGAGCTGTAAAAATAAAAATCATATTTTTTCACAAAAATTATCTTTTCGGCCCCAATTTTTTATTTTCCCAAGGGTAACAGAAGAAACTGGACCACAAAAGTTGTTGTGCGATTTGTCCTGAGTACGCTGATACCCCATATGCACCGTTTGGGTGCATGGCAGAGCTCGGAAGGGAAGGCGCGCCGTTTGGAATGCAGACTTAGATGGATTGGTCTGCAGGTGTCACGTTGCATTTGCAGAGCCCCTGATGTACCTAAACAGAAGAAACCCCCCACAAGTGACCACATATTGGAAACTAGACCCCCCAAGGAACGTATCTAGATGTGTTGTGAGAACTTTGAACCCCCAAGTGTTTCAGTACAGTTTATAACACAGAGCCGTGAAAATAAAAAATCCTTTTTTTCCACAAAATATATTTTTTAGCCCCCGGTTTTGTATTTTTCCAAGGGTAACAGGAGATATTGGACCCCAAAAGTTGTCTTCCAATTTGTCCTGAGTACGCTGATATCCCATATGTTGGGGAAAACCATTGTTTGGGCGCACGGGAGAGCTTGGAAGAGAAGGAGTTCCGTTTCACTTTTCAATGCAGAATTTGCTGGAATTGAGATCGGACGCCATGTCGCATTTGGAGAGCCCCTGATGTGCCTAAACAGTGGAAACCCCCCAATTCTAACTGAAATCCTAACCCAAACACACCCCTAACCCTAATCCCAACCATAACCCTAACCATACCCCTAACCCTAATCCCAACCCTAATCCCAACCATAAATGTAATCCAAACCCTAACTTTAACCCCAACTCTAACCCTAACTTTAGCCCCAACCCTAACCCTAACTTTAGCCCCAACCCTAACCCTAACCGCAACCCTAAACCTAACTTTAGCCCCAACCCTAACCCTAACTTTTGCCCCAACCCTATATATATATATATATATATATATATTTATATATATATAGAGAGAGAGAGAGAGAGAGAGAGAGAGAGAGAGAGAGAGAGACCCTGATTCCAGCGATTTCTCACTTACTGGGTTGCTTGCTGTAGTTTGATAAAATAAATTTTCTTATTAGCAGCAGATTATCACTACAGTAAACCTGCTATCATGTAGTCCTCCAAATTCATGAGCTCTGTATAATCTCGCCCTCACCACTTATTGGCAACTGTCTGCCTATGCACAGTGTAAATAGCAAGCTGTCAATCAGTGGTGTGGGTAGGGTTTTAAAGACCTCAACATTCAGATATCTGATAGATCCACACAGGTACGGACTGGGGCTGAAATTCAGCCCTGGCATTTGAAATCACACAGGCCCATGTTGTCCCCGTCCCCAAGCACCAGATGGGATACATTGCTAATATTTCCCTGGATGGAGGAAAGGAAGATTTACTACAAGACCAATAAGTCTAATGATACCCGTGGCCAGTGGCGTAACTACAAAGTTATGGGCCCCGGTGCGAACTTCCAAATGGGGCCCCCCCCCCGCAGCCCTGCCATACAACTCAAGGTAACCCCCATAGAATACAACGCAGCCCCCCTCATAGTGCTCCATACCGTTGATTATTGCCCCATAGATGCTCCATATAAAGCTGCCCCATATATAATGCTTTACACCGTTCATTATGGCCCCATAGATGCTCCATAGAAAGCTGTGCCATATATAATGCTCTGCACCGTTCATTATGGCCCCATAGATACTCCATAGAAAGCTGTGCAATATATAATGCTCCGCACCGTTCATTATGGCCCCATAGATACTCCATAGAAAGCTGTGCCATATATAATGCTCTGCACCGTTCATTATGGCCCCATAGATACTCCATAGAAAGCTGTGCCATATATAATGCTCTGCACCGTTCATTATGGCCCCATAGATACTCCATAGAAAGCTGTGCCATATATAATGCTCTGCACCGTTCATTATGGCCCCATAGATGCTCCATAGAAAGCTGTGCCATATATAATGCTCTGCACCGTTCATTATGGCCCCATAGATACTCCATATAAAGCTGTGCCATATGTAATGCTCTGCACCGTTCATTATGGCCCCATAAGATGCTCCGCACAGCCACTTGCCCCTTATAGTGCTGCACAAGCGTTATGGCCCCATAAGATGCTCCGCACAGCCACTGCCCCTTATAGTGCTGCACAAGTGTTATGGCCCCATAAGATGCTCCGCACAGCCACTGCCCCTTATAGTGCTGCACAAGTGTTATGGCCCCGTAAGATGCTCCGCACAGCCACTTGCCCCATATAGTGCTGCACAATTGTTATGGCCCCATAAGATGCTCCGCACAGCCACTGCCCCTTATAGTGCTGCACAAGTGTTATGGCCCCGTAAGATGCTCCGCACAGTCACTGCCCCTTATAGTGCTGCACAATTGTTATGGCCCCATAAGATGCTCCGCACAGTCACTGCCCCTTATAGTGCTGCACAATTGTTATGACCCCATAAGATGCTCCGCACAGTCACTGCCCCTTATAGTGCTGGCGCTGCACAAGCGTTATGGCCCCATAAAATGCTCCGCACAGCCACTTGCCCCTTATAGTGCTGCACAAGCGTTATGGCCCCATAAGATGCTCCGCACAACCACTGCCCCTTATAGTGCTGCACAAGCGTTATGACCCCATAAAATGCTCCGCACAGCCACTTGCCCCTTATAGTGCTGCACAAGCGTTATGGCCCCATAAAATGCTCCGCACAGCCACTTGCCCCTTATAGTGCTGCACAAGCGTTATGGCCCCATAAGATGCTCCGCACAGCCACTGCCCCTTATAGTGCTGCACAAGTGTTATGGCCCCATAAGATGCTCCGCACAGTCACTGCCCCTTATAGTGCTGCACAAGTGTTATGGCCCCGTAAGATGCTCCGTACAGTCACTTGCCCCTTATAGTGCTGCACAATTGTTATGGCCCCATAAGATGCTCCGCACAGCCACTGCCCCTTATAGTGCTGCACAATTGTTATGGCCCCATAAGATGCTCCGCACAGTCACTGCCCCTTATAGTGCTGGCGCTGCACAAGCGTTATGGCCCCATAAAATGCTCCGTACAGTCACTTGCCCCTTATGCTTTTGCTGCCATAAAAAAAATAAATCACATACTCACCTCACCTCTCTCTCTTCGCTCAGGACCCGCGGAACTTTCAATATTTACCTGGCTGCTCCTCGTGCGGCTCCGTCTTTGGCACTGACGTTCAGCAGAGGGCGCGCACTGACTACGTCACCGTGCCCTCTGACCTGAGCGTCACTGCCAGAGGACGCTGATGACAGAGCCGCACCGGAACGAGGAGCGGTAAATATCGCGCAGCGCTGCGCAGCGCTGTATACTCACCTACTCCCGGCACGGTCCCTGAACATCCCTGCTTCTTCCAGCGCTGCAGATTCTTCCTGTATTGAGCGGTCACAGTTACCGTTCAATACAGAAATGAATATGCGGCTCCACCCCTATGGGAGGTGGAGCCGCATATTCATTTCTGTAATGAGCGGGACCATGTGACCTCAGTGCAGGAAGAATCTGCAGCGCTGGAAGAAGCAGGGACGTCCAGGGACCGTGCCGGGAGTAGGTAAGTATAATTAGAGAGCGGTGACGGCTCCCTGCTGCGGGTCACTCACAAATGGTGGATCATCATCAATCATGGGTCATTTCATTCTCCTTCACTTCAGTCCATGGGGCCCCTAAGTAGTCTGGGCCCCGTCGCAGCTGCGACCGCTGCGACCGCGGTAGTTACGCCCCTGCCCGTGGCCTGCTGGGGTAAGTGACGGAGTCAGCGACTTTGTGCTCCATCACAACTCTTAACAGTATGGGTATCTTGAGAACACCGATTCTGTTAACAACGTAGCAGACAAGGCAGCCCACGACCAGACAGACCCTTCTGGCATTTGCCATAATTGCCAGATAGCCAGTCCGGCCCTGGATCCACAGCATATAAAACAGTGATGTTTATCAAAACTGCAGCTAGCAGCCCAGTAAGTGATATATTGCTGGATCACAGTCTCTGCCCCTACATCATGCTGCTCTTAGATGGGGTAGCAAAAACCTGCTGACCTATTCCCTTTAAGACTGTTTACACCACTACACTACTTTCTTTTTAGTTTAATATGTGCCAGCAATGTGTGGTGCATTTTAGGTGCATGGTGTCACGTGTTAGCTCTTGTTTTTTCCCGACCAGACACTTTCATTTGACAAAGGGCTTTCCCCATATCGGACAAGGTTTTGAAAGTGTCTAAAACATTGCACCAGAATTCTGTCATATTTTCCTTGATAATTCTCCCCCAGTGTATTCTTCTTTGTGGCAGTGTCACAGCAATAGTGGAGAACAGTTTAGTGCCCGCCACCTTCCACAATTAGCCACATTGCCGTCACTTGACCTGCCTATATGGTAGATACACAACTCACAACAGAATGTCATAAACACGACTTTGTGATCTTGGTTGGCTATTTATTTAGCATGGTTTAGTGAGATAATGTTATGTTTTTTATCATTGCCATATAACCCTGTAGTATTCAATTATAGAGATAATCATATAAGGAATTTCCAAATTCAAGAATATGGCGACTGGAGCCCAGACTTGCATGTTTTTCACTTTTTAATTTTCTGTTATTTATTGATACATCTTGACCACAGATCTATGTTTTATAGAAGTAGGAGAAGATCTACACCGGAGATCACCATTGTTCTGAGCGCTGTTCTTTAGAGATTTGTGGGGAAGACCACAGACATGTGTCAGACGCCCTTCTGCTGACTAGAGGTCTAGTTAACAAATCAAATGTTGAGTCTGTAAATTGAATTGTATTTATCGTTCTGGATGACATTTATATCCCAATCTCTGGCCCTTGAAACATAATTTGTGCGATCAAAAGGAAAATTGTAATGCACATAATGTAATTAAGCCCAAATGGGTCCATGCTATTTTCTGTAAACTAATTTCCTCTGTCTCTGTTTTTAGGGGGCAATTTTTCAGATCACATTTTCCTCTACTGTACAGACTGTATTTTTAGAGGATGACAAAGTTATTATAATCAGAGCCATGACATTTACCACTTTTCAGGAGCAAAGCAGTGGGACTGTTTTGCAATGTTATTATCGCTCCAATTCTTTGTGCATTATGATTAGTACAGAATGTTTTATTAACCTTTTTTTGTTGTTGTTGTGGGAGTCCGTTTTACTACAGAAGTTAGTGCAATCCATATTACGACACTTGGGAGTTCTCTGGCCTTACAGATTTTACTGGACAAGAAACTGCATGTTGTAAGTGCTATAGTTAATGGCTTTTACACACAGACTCTTGTTCATGTGCAGTAAACATCTTCAGTGGAAGTAATAGTGTTTCTTCCGCCACTGGCAAGTTTGTAATAAAAGTTTACATGAGTGAAACCAGCAGTTCAAAAGTGTTGCTGAAATATGCTATAATCCTATTAAAGATTGTGATGACTTCTATACACCGGTTCTGTCTATCTATATAGCTGCCAACACAACATATGGGCCCCTATTCATCACATGCTTTATTTTTATGTCACTTTTTTCTTATCTTGTGGTATCCCCTGATGTTTATTGTGCCAAATTTATGAAAATGGCGCATGTGGTTCATGAAGTTGACGCAAAGTCAAAAATGGGCCTTTTACCTATCAGTAACCATTTTTGTGAGTTTTTTTGAGCAAGCAAATAAATCTACATGGACTGGTGTGAAGTTGCACCAAAGTTTGCGACTTTTGATGAATCAGCCGAAAACATCTGAAATCCCTTAACTCTGCACACAAATCAAAAAACAGGAGAACGCATATGAAATAGACTTAAAAAAGGCACAAATATAAATGAATTAGGTGCAAACAGAAATAGGAACAAAACACTGAATTGTGGTCCTAATTCTTGCCTTTATGTAAAAAAGAAAAATAACCTGATTCATTATTGCATTTGCGCCTGTTTTTTCTCTTCGCCACGACCGCACCCACTGAGAGACGGGATCCACCCCTAGGAACAGGAAACCTACAGAGCGCTAAAAGGGGCGGCCCCCCTCGCTCCCTCACTTGGTTTCCTGTTCCTAAGGGATCCAATGGAGAAGGTCACAAGAGGATATGCAGCGCCCCCACTGCCGCAGGGCCGAGGGGCACCCGGTACCGGGCCTCTGAGTCTCTGCTCTGGGGTTGTCACGGTGGCTAGGCCCGGTCCGTGACCCTGCTGAGGGGCGTACAGTGAATAATAGATATGGATGGTGCTGCGGTGCAGTAAATAACGAGGACACCAGGTTGCAGTCTATTTACCTCTTTACTGAAGGTTTTAGAGTCCTCAGTCCAGAGCGCTGTCAACAGGGCTGTTTGAGACCGGCCGGTCCAAAGGCACATCTGGAGTTCTCTTTACAGGTGGGAAACAGTGTCTACCTTCTAGCGCTGTGTTGTAGTCCTTCCCTGCTGAGCTCCCGGGATAGTCCTCACAACTGATTCTGTCTGTCTCTGATGTTCGTTCTCTCCGTCCCCCAGGTGATATGGTAGGACGCACCCGTATGACGGGGTAGGCCTGGAGTTCTTCCGGGACCCTAGAGTCGCCCCTCTCCCACAGCTGCCTCCGTTGTCTGCTTAGGTGATTTGTGTGAGACAGCCAACCTATAATTGGCTGTCCGGCCGTGGTTTGCAGTAGTACTTAGAGTCTCTTACTTGCTCGGCGTTCCGGCCACCGACTGTTTGCGCCTCAGAAGGATGTTGCCTCGGTCTAACAGCACGACTCCTTCTGGTCCTAATGCCTCTTTTCTGTATTCCCGTTTTCTCACTGGTTAGTTCTGCTCTTAGGAGTCTGCCAGGATCCCATCCCTGACAGGTCCTCTCACTAGCTCTTCCCAGTTACTTCTCTCTTCTCTTCCTGTCCAACCCCCAGTTTTACCAGAGTGTGAGGAGTGGCCTACTAGATAGAACCACCCCCCTGGTGGCCGGAGTGTGAAGTGTAGTGTGAGTGTTACCTGGTCAGAGAAACTCCTTTAGTGCAATCAGACGTAACATCGCTCCCCTTAGTGGCAGAGCGACATTACTGCAACGACCAGGACTCTGGGGCGCTGCACTCCCCCCCGGTTAAATCCAGTACTCCCGGACTGGGAAAACAAGAACAACAATACATGTTAACAGAAAACACACAAAATTTTGAAATAGCATAAACAATTAAACATAACAGTGCTTCCCTTTATGGGAGGTGAGGACTCTTGAACGTTGCAAAAGTTAGGTCATGCACAGTTTATGACTCTCAGTTCAATGGTTGAAACAGCGGGGACCCCGGGTAAACAAAGGGGTCCCCTTTTGAAAGTTTTTGAGCAATTCACCGTCCATTACTCTATTGTCCATTTTAAAACCTGTAACAAAAGATATGCACACAAACATTTTCAAGTAAATAGCAGCCCTCGCTAATACCTCCAAGTTTTGTAGCGGAGGGGAGTTTGGTTCTGAGTGCTGCGTGTGGACCTTCGCAGCGCAGGGGTTGCTATTGGCCTAACAGGGCCCGCTATGCTTGCTACCGCTGGTGTAGTGCACTGTCTTCTAGCTACACTTCTAGTGAGTCTGGGTAGCACTGGCAGGTTGGGGCTCTCAGAGCTGCTGCTATCAACAGTGGGTACAGCAGATTCACTGATAGCAGAGGGAGGATTTGCCGGTTCAACGGTTGGCATGGCATTTGCAGGTAGGGCTTGTTGAGGTTGCGGGGCCGGATGATCTGGTACCACCATCGCTTCTGGTGGGTCCGGCTGTGGAAACGTTAGAACAGGTACCACGATGGCCTGATTTATCTGAGTCCAAGACTGGGGAAAGTCACCAAGGACGGTATGGATCATCTTCTCCTTTTCCACCGGCGGGGAGATTCTTGGGGCCGTGTCCCTCTCTCTCAACTTATCGGGGCAGACCTTAAGGTGATCCCTGGATACCGCTGTCGAGGTCTCCCCTCTGTCCTTGCTGATGAGACAGACCTTCGTGTTGTCGAAGTCGGATGGCAGGATGGTATACGGTTCCGCTTCCCATTGGTCATCGAGCTTGTGTAGTCTCCTCTTTCGTTTAAGTACTTGCTCACCAGGTGACAGGGGAATCGCAGGAGCGTGCTGGTTGTAGTCCCTTTCTTGTTTTTGCCTAGCCTGGGCGAGACTTCTTTCCACGCACTCCTGTACTTTGCGGTACCTTCGCTGCCTTTCTGCATCCCAGTCTGCATCCGGCGAGGTATCTTCGGGGACTAGGACCCCCATGTCCAGATCAACGGGTAACTGGCTAGGCCTCCCCCTCATTAGGTACGCTGGAGTACAGTTGGTGGAATTTACTGGGATGTGATTGTAGATATCCACCAAGTCAGGCAACTTTGTCGGCCACAGGTTCCGTTCCTCTACGGGCAAGGTCTTCAATAAGTCGATCACCACCTGGTTCATCTTTTCGCACATCCCATTGGTTTGAGGATGGTACGGCGTGGTTCGGATCTTCTTACACCCGTACAGTTGGCAGAACTTTTGGAACACTTCCGCTTCGAATGCTGGTCCCTGATCGGTCAGTACCTTCTCTGGGTAGCCATGGGGCCTACAAAAGTACTGCTGGAAGGCCGTGGCGGCAGTCCTGGCCGTTAGATCCTTGACAGGTACAACCACCAAAAATCTGGAGTAGTGATCTACGATGGTAAGGGCGTAGATATAGCCTGACCGGCTAGGTGTCAACTTCACATGATCCAGCGCGACCAGTTCGAGCGGCCGTTTGGTGATGATAGGCTGCAGGGGAGCCCGTTGGCTGCCACGGTCCTTCCTGCGTAGGCTACATGGACCGCACTCCCGACACCACTTCTCAATGGCTCTCTTCATGCCAATCCAATAGAACCTCCCTCGGAGTAGCCTCTCTAGCTTCCTCCATCCGAAGTGTCCGGCTCCATCGTGGTAGGCTCCCAGAACCATGGGCGCATCTCGCCTTGGCACCACTATCTGCCACACCAATTCATGAGTACGTGGGTCGATGCTCCTCCTGCACAGCTTGCCATCATGGATAAACAGTTTGCTTCTCCCCTTCCACAGCTGTTGGGTTTCCTGTGGATCATCTGGACCGGGATGCAACCCTGCCTGCGTCAAGAGCTCTTTCACCCGACGGACCGCGGGGTCAGCATCCTGAGTTTCCGCCCATCCGTGATGGGGCAGGGGATTCAGCGTGGCATCCGGTTGGTTCCTGTGCCTGTTCTTCACATGATGAGAGTTCTGAGTGGCTTTGGGGCGATGGAATGCAGGCAGCTCCACCTCTTCAATTGCCTCCGTGTCTTCTCCCGTTTCTGGCAAATTGGGCATTCGGGACAAGGCATCGGCATTGGCATTCTTGTGTCCTGCCCGGTACTTGATGGTGAAATCGTAGTTGGACAGCCGGGCCATCCACCGCTGTTCCAAGGCCCCGAGTTTGGCAGTATCCAGATGCGTTAGCGGATTGTTATCCGTGAAGACGGTGAATTTCGCGGAGGCCAGGTAGTGTTTGAACCTCTCTGTCACTGCCCAGACGATGGCAAGGAATTCCAGCTTAAAGGAACTGTAGTTATCAGGGTTTCTTTCCGTGGGACGGAGTTTCCTGCTGGCGTAAGCGATCACCCTTTCTTTGCCTTTCTGGACCTGGGACAGTACGGCTCCTAATCCCACATTCTTGGCATCTGTGTACAGCACAAATGGTTGGTCGTATTCGGGGTAAGCCAGTACCTCTTCTCCCGTCAGTGCCGACTTCAAACAAGTGAAGGATCCCTCCAGCTCCTCGTTCCAATCAAAGGGGGTGTTCCTCCCCTTGGTCCTCTTTGGTTGGCCCACCAACAGGTTTTGCAAGGGTGCGGCCTTCTTGGTAAAGTCCTTAATGAACCTCCGGTAATAGCCTACCAGCCCGAGGAACTGCCGGACTTCGTGAAGGTCACTGGGCTTTGGCCAGTCCTTGATCACCGTGACCTTGTCGGGGTCTGGGGCCACTCCTTCAGCGCTCACCACATGGCCCAGGTACTGCACTTTAGGTTTCAGCAGATGACACTTGGACGGTTTCACCTTTAAGCCAAAGTTGGACAGGGCTTCAAACACCTCGGCCAGGTGCTTCAGATGGTCTTCGTAGGTCTTAGAGAAGACAATGACATCATCCAAATACAGCAGCACGGTTTCGAAGTTCATGTGTCCCAGGCAGCACTCCATCATCCTCTGGAACATCCCGGGAGCATTGCACAATCCGAAAGGCATGTAATTGAATTCGCAGAGACCCATTGGTGTCGTGAAGGCTGTCTTCTCTTTGTCCGCCTCCGCTACAGGAACCTGCCAGTACCCACTGGTGAGATCTAAGGTAGAGAAGTAGTTAGCAGATTTTAAGGCAGCCAGAGACTCCTCTATCCTGGGCAGTGGGTATGCGTCCTTATGTGTAATGCGATTCAACTGCCTGTAATCAACACACATTCTCATTGTACCATCTTTCTTTTTAACAAGGACTAACGGAGCTGCCCAGGGGCTACAGCTGTCTCTCACCACCCCAGCCTCCTTCATTTCCCGCAACATGTCCTTGGCACACTGGTAATGAGCTGGGGGTACAGGGCGATATCTCTCTTTTATGGGTTGGTGATCTCCCGTGGGGATATGATGTTGGATCCCTTTCACCTGACCAAAATCTAAGGGGTGTTTGCTGAATACCTGCTCGTACTCGTGTACCACTCTGTAGGCCCCCTGTTTTTGATGGGATGGGGTAGAGTCAGTGCCCACATGCAATTCCCGACACCAATCTTTCGAGTGCTCTGCAGAACCGTTGTCCTCCGCCACGTTTGACGGGACCAAGGGTTCAGGTGTCTGTATCACACTATTATTAACAGTGAATAATTTGGCGAGCGTGGCATACTTGGTGAGGTGAACCTCTTCCTCCCCACAATTGAGTACACGTACGGGCACTCTCCCCTGGCGAACGTCGACCACCCCCCGGGCTGTCAGAATAGTAGGCCTACTGTCCGAGTATACGGGTTCTACCAAGGCCTGGTAGTCCTTTCCCCTGAGGCCTATGGCTGCCCGACACCATATTAACATTTCACTCCTGGGGGGTATCGCGATGGGGTTTGAATCACTCACAGTGACACGACCAATCTCACCACCAGTCAGCTCTACCTGCTGTCTCTGCATCAGAGCTCTGATTTCCTTCTGCAGGGCACGTTGCTCACTGTGGCCAGCGGTTTCTGCCACCTGTTGCAACAAAACAATCACTTCTGCAAGACAATTTTCTATAACATTAGTACCAAGAGTCATCATGGGATTACATTCTCGACGATCAATATCAACAATCACAATCCCTTGGGCTTTCAATTCCACCCGCCCCACCTTGATGGTGACCTCCTTATACCCCACTTGTGGCAACGGCTGACCATTACTGGCTATTATGGTGAAATCATCGTCAGGGCCACGAGTAATATCAGTGTCCTCCCAATACCGTTTATAAAGCACGTAAGGTATAGTCGTCACCTGAGAACCGGTGTCCAGCAGAGCGTTCAAGGGGATTCCATCAACCACTACAGGGAGAACTGGTCGTCCTCCAATATACTTGGTTCTCCAATGCTGCGGGCCTGACCGTCCTACTCCTGGGGGTTGGCCCTTTGCCCCAGGGGTTGCTCGTTTAAAGGACAGTACCTTGCAAGGTGGCCCACCTGGTGACAGCTTCGGCAGATGGGTCGTCCGTCCTGATGGAAGCGATCGCTGTCCCGGCCTCTGGTCGGTGGGGTCCTCTTCTGTCGCGTCCAGGGGACATCTTCTGGTCTGGAGGCTAGCTGGATCTTTTCCTTGGGGGCCTCCTGTAGGGACTGCACCATCCGGGCTAGGGCAGCAATGCTCTTGGTCAGCTCCTGCATCTGAAGACGGAGTCCTGCAGGGGAGTCGTCCTCGAAGCTCTGGGCGTCGGCCTCCGCGGCAACTGGGGTATCCGATGCCACCTCCTGGTGGTATGTGAGAGCGGGGCGCCTGGGTGGTACTGCGCGGCTGGGCTGTCGCTCCTGCAATGCCTGGATAGCTTTATCTTTGAATTGCGCAAAAGTCAAGTCTGGATTTTGCATGGCCAGGAAGTGCAATTGGCCCCGCTGGTGACTGCACTGGAGCCCCTCAATGAACCGCTCCTTCAGGAGTTTATCCTCATCCTGCATGCTGCCGGGGTCACTCTGCTTAATGGCCCGCATCGCCTCCTGGAGATTAAGGGCATAGTCCCGTAAGCTATCCTGCAGTCTCTGTGTGCATCCATAGAAAGTCAGTTTAATTTCTGTAGCAGTGCGAGTATCGAAGGTGGCTTTAAGCTTTGCAAAAATCTGCTGTGCAGTTCCCTTATCCTCGGCGGGCCAGGACTTCAATTCTCTCAGAGCCGCCCCAAAGAGTTGGCCAGTTATCATATGAACCTTCTGCGGCTCTGTCAGGGGATAGAACTCGAGCAGGCTGCAGAGCCCTTCCTTAAAGTCAGTGAATGTATGCGACTCCCCAGAGTATCGTGGGAGCCAGGCCGCTCCGGGCAGGTACGGCATAGAGAAGGGCATTATGGCTTTTGTGTTAGCGGCAGCGTCCGACTGGCTGAGGGGAACAGCGGGTTCTGCGGCAACCGGTGGTGGTATTAGGGCCGCGGCTTCGCCCGCTGCGGGGACTGGAGCTGCCCCTGCGTCCGCGGCTGCGGCCGCCACCTCCTCTCCTCCCGACTCGGACATGGCTGTCCCTTCCTCCCACTAACCTGCTGGAGGTCGGAGTTCCTCTTCCGGGATTGGCGCCTTACCGCGCTTTCCGTTCCGCGCTTCTTTTGGCCGGTTCCGCCCACGAAGCTGAGGCTCCTCCCTCCGTGCGCGGCAATGGCGAATTTTGGCGGTAAATGGCAATACACAGTCCAAGCACAATAAATCACAGTTCCAAAGCACACATGACCTGATTCTTCAGGCTTAAGTAGATCCTGTTCGTGACGCCAAGTTTTGCAGCGCCCCCACTGCCGCAGGGCCGAGGGGCACCCGGTACCGGGCCTCTGAGTCTCTGCTCTGGGGTTGTCACGGTGGCTAGGCCCGGTCCGTGACCCTGCTGAGGGGCGTACAGTGAATAATAGATATGGATGGTGCTGCGGTGCAGTAAATAACGAGGACACCAGGTTGCAGTCTATTTACCTCTTTACTGAAGGTTTTAGAGTCCTCAGTCCAGAGCGCTGTCAACAGGGCTGTTTGAGACCGGCCGGTCCAAAGGCACATCTGGAGTTCTCTCTACAGGTGGGAAACAGTGTCTACCTTCTAGCGCTGTGTTGTAGTCCTTCCCTGCTGAGCTCCCGGGATAGTCCTCACAACTGATTCTGTCTGTCTCTGATGTTCGTTCTCTCCGTCCCCCAGGTGATATGGTAGGACGCACCCGTATGACGGGGTAGGCCTGGAGTTCTTCCGGGACCCTAGAGTCGCCCCTCTCAAACAGCTGCCTCCGTTGTCTGCTTAGGTGATTTGTGTGAGACAGCCAACCTATAATTGGCTGTCCGGCCGTGGTTTGCAGTAGTACTTAGAGTCTCTTACTTGCTCGGCGTTCCGGCCACCGACTGTTTGCGCCTCAGAGGGATGTTGCCTCGGTCTAACAGCACGACTCCTTCTGGTCCTAATGCCTCTTTTCTGTATTCCCGTTTTCTCACTGGTTAGTTCTGCTCTTAGGAGTCTGCCAGGATCCCATCCCTGACAGGTCCTCTCACTAGCTCTTCCCAGTTACTTCTCTCTTCTCTTCCTGTCCAACCCCCAGTTTTACCAGAGTGTGAGGAGTGGCCTACTAGATAGAACCAACCCCCCTGGTGGCCGGAGTGTGAAGTGTAGTGTGAGTGTTACCTGGTCAGAGAAACTCCTTTAGTGCAATCAGACGTAACATCGCTCCCCTTAGTGGCAGAGCGACATTACTGCAACGACCAGGACTCTGGGGCGCTGCAGATACCTGGGCTGTGATGCCGCCTGTGCGGGCTCTGCGGGAACGGCAAGGGCTCCAGCATCCGATGCAGCATCGGGGGGACTCCTGGATTCAGCTCCCCCTCAGGTGGAAGGACACTGTGAGGCCAGGATCTGGGGAAGGCCGCCCTGGCTCATGTGGAGAGCGTGGTACGGCAGGATGGGCCGGTACTTGTCCAGGACTGCGTAGGAGCAGGGTGCAGGCATCGGCTGCCCTGCTTCTCCTGAAGATTTCTGCCCATAATAGGTAAGGCACTTGGCCGGTATGATCCGATCTCCAGGCAGTGGCACAGAGCTTGCGCGTGCGTGCGCAGGGACCCAAGAGAGTGCTCTCCCTCGGAAGTACTTGCTTTAGCTTCTGGGGGTATGGGGAGGACAGGAGAGTCTGGGCACCTGTACAGAGCGGCTAGAGCCACGCAGGCGCAGAGAGCAGGAGCACAGGATCCGGAAGTGATGATAGCACTTCCGGGTGAAGATTCAAAAAGAAAAAAAAAATGGAGATTCCGATGCTAATGGGGGAAGCTGCATAAAAACACACGCTAGAGGCTTACTGATGTGCAGCGATGTTGTCCCCAAATGACCCCACTATGCACCCACTTGAGGAAGTGGTGTCTACACACAGTAGCAGGAAAAGCGGCAATGGATGCTCCAGATAGAGCAGTTCCACGAATAAGAGTGGAAGAGACAAGAAATCAAGTGACTCCACATTTCAGCCTGTGCCTCCGCCTCCGCAACCGTATTGACAAGCTTCACTGGGTGAGTGTTACTAATCACAACTATTAAGCTGACATCCCCTTCTTTCTATATGCTCATTCAGGCTAAAAATCTAAGCATAAAGAATACACCCTGTGCTCCCAGCCCCTTCCGGACAGTTATCCCAAAAGGCTGTGTCAGATCTGTATTGGGCATACCCTGCAGGAGGAATTCTCAGTGAAAACATAGAACATTAGGCTTATGATCAGGGAAGAGCTACAGGCCCTGGGTGGTTTCGGCAGGACCAGAGGGCAGAGGCACAGTAGGGAATATACCTTCCCTTGGTCCAAATCATCTTCGGACAGTGGCAAGCTTGACTCAGATTTCTTCCGAGAGTCATTGACTTCAGAGGAGGAGCAGCATACTTGTTTTCTGACCGACAGAATTAATAACCTGGTCAGATCGGTTCGGAAGACTATGGGGTTGACGGATGATAAAGACCCCAAAAGTCCTCACGAAATTATGTTTGCAGGTCTCTCTCAGAGGAAGAGGCGGCATTCCCAGTAATACCAGCAGTGAAAGAACTGGTGAAAAAAGAATGGGAGAAGCAACCTCCCTCATCTCTGCTGAGGACTTTGCCACACACTTTAAAAATAAGATCGACCAAACAAGGCAAGTCTTCATTGTTCAACCACCACAACCCCTTTGTGTACCAGACCAATGCCCAAACCCCATAACCTCCCTATCCAACATCACTGAATGGGGGCTTAATTGTCTCCTCTCCAAATCGCACCTCACCACCTGTGCGCTTGACCCCATCCCATCCCACCTCCTCCCCATCCTCACCACCACTCTTATCCCATCCCTATCCCACCTCTTCAACCTATCACTAACTTCTGGCACCTTCCCTTCTGCTTTCAAACATGTCACAATCACGCCTATCCTTAAAAAGCCAACCCTCAATCCAACTGCTATGTCCAGCTATTGCCCAATATCGCTGCTCCCATTCGCTTCCAAACTCCTGGAGCAACACGTCTACACTGAACACACTGATCTACAATCTGGTTTCCGCCCCATCACTCAACTGAGACAGCTCTGACCAAAATCACTAATGACCTACTTACAGCCAAAGCTAACGGACAATACTCTGTACTCCTCCTTCAAGACCTGTCCTCTGCTTTCGACACAGTTGACCACTGCCTCCTACTACAGATCCTCTCCTCCTTTAGCATTAAAGACCTCACCCTACCCTGGATCTCCTCATACCTTTCCAACTGCACATTCAGCGTCTCCCACTCCCACAGTACCTCCTCATCCCACCCTCTCTCTGTTGGAGTCCCCCAAGGATCTGTTCTAGGGCCCCTACTCTTCTCAATCTATACACTAGGCCTGGGACAACTCATACAGTCTCATGGATTCCAGTACCACCTTTATGCTGACGACACTCAGATCTACCTCTCTGGCCCAGACATCACCTCTCTGCTGTCCAGAACCCCGCAGTGTCTATCAACCATATCCTCCTTCTTCTCCTCTGGATTCCTCAAATTAATGTGGACAAATCTGAACTCATCATCTTTCCTCCATCTCATAGATCTTCCTTACCTGACCTATCTATCGCATTAAAGAACATCACGCTTTCCCCGTACCGGAAGTCCGCAGCCTCGGAGTAACCCCTCGACTCTGCCCTGTCCTTCAAACCGCACATCCAAGCTCTTTCCACCTCCAGCTCAAAAATATCTCCAGAATCCGTCCTTTCCTCAACCGTCAATCTACTAAAATTCTTGTGCATGCCCTCATCATCTCCCGCCTTGACTACTGCAACATCCTTTTCTGTGGCCTCCCTGCTAACACCTTTGCACCTCTCCAGTCCATCCTTAACTCTGCTGCCCGACTAATTCCTCTCTCTCCTCGCTACTCCTCTGATCCCCCCTCTGCAAATCTCTTCACTGGCCACCATGCCCTCAGCGTATCCAGTTCAAATTACTAATACTGACCTACAAAGCCATCCATAACCTGTCTCCTCCATATATCTCTGAACTAATCTCCCAATATCTTCTCTCATGTAATCTCCGGTCCTCCCAAGACCTCCTTCTCTCTTCCACACTTATTTGCTCCTCACCCAACTGGCTCCAAGACTTCTCCCAAATATCCCCCATCCTCTCGAATTCTTTGCCCCAACACGTCCGACTAACAACCACATTCGGATCCTTCAGAAGGAACCTGAAAACCCACCTCTTCAGGAAAGCCTACAGCCTGTACTGACCCTGCTGCCTCCTCACCACTACCGAAGCTACCGCCTCACCAACACTGGAGCTCCTGCAACCCTCAACATATTGTCTCTATCCCCACCATCCTCTAGAATGTAAGCCTGCAAGGGCAGGGTCCTCGCCCCTCTGTATCAGTCTGTAATTGTTAGTTTGCTTACTGTAAGCGATATCTGTAATTTGTATGTGACCTGTCATGGTTCCCAATGGCAAGGGAACGTAAGAAACATATAAATAACGAACGAGCTCTCGGGTGATGGAAACTCGAGTTGACCGTGAGCTAAATCTACCACACAACTAATAGTAGCCAGGGAGCATACCTACGGCTTCCTATATGCCACGCGCCAGCCGGAGGACTAACTACGCCTGGTAGAGGAAGAAACAGACCTGGCTTACCTCTAGGGAAATACCCCAAAAGATGATAGCAGCCCCCCACATGTAATGACGGTGAATTAAGAGGAAAAGACATACACAGTATGAAAGTAGATTTAGCAAAGAGAGGTCCACTTACTAGATAGCAGAAAGATACAAAAGAGGACTTCACGGTCAACTGAAAACCCTTTCAAAAACCATCCTGAAATTACTTTAAGACTCCTGTGTCAACTCATGACACAGGAGTGGCAATTTCAGCCCGCAAGAGCTTCCAGCTACAGAGAATTACAAAAACTGCAAACTGGACAAAAGATACAAAACAAAAGGACAAAGTCCACTTAGCTGATCAGCAGACTAGTAGCAGGAACATGCAACCGAAGGCTCTGGTTACAATGATGACCGGCAAGGAAATGACTGGAGAGCAAGGCTAAATAGGAAACTCCCAAACGCTGATGGAAGCAGGTGAACAGAAGCAGCAAAGTGCAAACAAGTCACCAATACCACCAGCAACCACCAGGGGAGCCCAAAAAGCGGATACACAACAGTACCCTCCCCTTAAGGAGGGGGCACCGAACCCTCACAAGAACCGCCAGGGCGATCTGGATGAGCCCTATGAAAGGCACGAACCAAATCCGAGGCATGAACATCAGAGGCAGTTACCCAAGAATTATCTTCCTGACCATAGCCCTTCCATTTAACCAGATATTGAAGTCTCCGTCTGGAAATATGGGAGTCCAAGATCTTTTCTACCACGTACTCCAATTCACCCTCCACCAGCACAGGAGCAGGAGGTTCAGTAGAAGGAACCACCGGTACCTCATATCTCCGCGTGTTCTGGATGGAACACATTATGGATAGCGAAAGATGCCGGGAGGTCCAAACGAAAGGAGACAGGGTTAAGAATCTCCAAAATCCTATAAGGACCGATGAACCGAGGCTTAAATTTAGGAGAAGAAACCCTCATAGGGACAAAACGGGAAGACAACCACACCAAGTCCCCAACACGAAGGTGGGGGCCAACACGACGACGGCGGTTAGCAAACTGCTGAGTCCTCTCCTGGGACAATTCCAAATTATCCAACACTTGTCCCCAAATCTGATGCAACCGATCCACTACCGCATCCACTCCAGGACAATCCGAAGATTCAACCTGACCAGATGAAAAACGCGGATGAAACCCTGAATTGCAAAAGAAAGGAGAAACCAAAGTGGCAGAACTAGCCAGATTATTAAGAGCAAACTCCGCCAACGGCAGAAAGGCAACCCAATCATCCTGATCCGCAGACACAAAACACCTCAAATAAGTCTCCAAAGTTTGATTAGTTCGTTCCGTCTGGCCATTGGTTTGAGGATGGAATGCAGACGAAAAAGACAAATCAATGCCCAACCTGGCACAGACTGCCCGCCAAAATCTAGACACGAACTGGGTATCCCTGTCAGAAACGATGTTTTCCGGAATACCATGCAAGCGAACCACATTTTGAAAAAACAGAGGGACCAACTCAGATGAGGAAGGCAACTTAGGCAATGGCACCAAATGAACCATTTTAGAAAAACGGTCACACACCACCCAGATGACAGACATCTTCTGAGAAACAGGGAGGTCCGAGATAAAGTCCATAGAGATGTGCGTCCAAGGCCTCTTCGGAATAGGCAAGGGCAACAACAACCCACTAGCCCTAGAACAACAAGGCTTGGCCCGAGCAAACACATCGCAAGACTGCACAAAAACACGCACATCTCGAGACAGGGAAGGCCACCAGAAGGATCTAGCCACCAAATCTCTGGTGCCAAAAATTCCCGGATGACCTGCCAGAGTAGAAGAATGAACTTCCGAGATGACTCTAGTGGTCCACTCGTCAGGAACAAACAGTCTACCAGACGGACAACGATCAGGTCTATCCGCCTGAAATTCTTGCAAAGCACGTCGCAAATCTGGAGAGACAGCAGACAAAACCACTCCATCCTTAAGGACACCAGCAGGTTCAGAATTCCCAGGAGAGTCAGGCTCAAAACTCCTAGAAAGAGCATCCGCCTTCACATTCCTAGAACCCGGTAAGTAAGAGACCACAAAATTAAACCGGGAAAAGAACAACGACCAACGTGCCTGTCTAGGATTCAGGCGCCTGGCAGACTCCAAATAAATTAAATTCTTGTGATCAGTCAAAACTACCACCTGATGTTTGGCACCCTCAAGCCAATGATGCCACTCCTCAAATGCCCACTTCATGGCCAAAAGCTCCCGATTACCAACATCATAGCTTCGCTCGGCGGCCGAAAATTTTCGCGAAAAGAACGCACAAGGTCTCATCACTGAGCAGTCGGAACTTTTCTGCGACAAAACCGCCCCCGCTCCGATCTCGGAAGCATCGACCTCAACCTGAAAGGGAAGAGAAACATCATGCTGGCGCAACACAGGTGCAGACAAAAAGCGGCGCTTAAGCTCCCGAAAGGCCTCCACGGCAGCAGGGGACCAATTGGCAACATCAGCACCCTTTTTAGTCAAATCCGTCAGAGGTTTAGCAACGCCAGAAAAAACAGCTATAAATCGACGATAAAAATTAGCAAAGCCCAAGAATTTCTGGAGACTCTTCAGAGAAGTAGGCTGCGTCCAGTCGTAAATAGCCCGAACCTTGACAGGGTCCATCTCAATAGAAGAAGGGGAAAAAATATACCCCAAAAAGGAAATTTTTTGAACCCCAAAAACACACTTTGAACCCTTTACACACAAAGAATTCTCCCGCAAAACCTGAAAAACCCTCCTGACCTGCTGAACATGAGACTCCCAGTCATCAGAAAAAATCAAAATATCATCCAAGTACACTATCATAAATTTATCCAAATATTCACGGAAAATATCATGCATTAAGGACTGAAAGACAGAAGGTGCATTAGAAAGGCCGAAAGGCATTACCAAATACTCAAAATGGCCCTCAGGCGTATTAAATGCGGTTTTCCACTCATCCCCCTGCTTAATTCGCACCAAATTATACGCCCCACGAAGATCAATCTTAGAGAACCACTTAGCCCCCCTTATGCGAGCAAACAAATCAGTCAGCAAAGGCAACGGATACTGATATTTGACTGTAATTTTATTCAGGAGTCGATAATCAATACAAGGCCTCAGAGAGCCATCCTTTTTAGAGACAAAGAAAAAACCGGCTCCTAAAAGTGATGAAGAAGGATGAATATGTCCCTTTTCCAGGGACTCCTTAATATACTCGCGCATAGCAGCATGTTCAGGTACAGATAGGTTAAACAAACGACCCTTTGGAAATTTACTGCCAGGAATCAGATCTATGGCGCAATCACAATCCCTGTGAGGAGGGAGTGAACCAATTTTAGGCTCTTCAAAAATATCACGATAATCAGACAAAAATGCCGGAATCTCAGATGGAATAGATGACGAAATGGACACCAAAGGAGTGTCCCCATGAGCCCCCCGACATCCCCAGCTTAACACAGACATAGCTTTCCAGTCAAGGACTGGGTTATGAGACTGTAACCATGGTAATCCAAGCACCAAAACATCATGTAAATTGTACAACACAAGGAAGCGAATCACCTCCTGATGGTCTGGAGTCATACGCATAGTCACTTGCGTCCAGAACTGTGGTTTATTACAAGCCAAAGGTGTAGAATCAATACCCTTCAGAGGTATAGGGACTTCCAGAGGCTCTAAATCAAACCCACAGCGCCTGGCAAAGGACCAGTCCATAAGACTCAGAGCGGCGCCAGAGTCCACATAGGCATCCACGGTAATAACTGATAATGAACAAATCAAGGTTACAGACAAAATAAATTTGGACTGTAAAGTGCCAATTGAAATGGACTTGTCAACCTTCCTAGTACGTTTAGAGCATGCCGATATAACATGAGCAGAATCACCACAATAGAAGCATAACCCATTTTTACGCCTATAATTCTGCCGCTCGCTTCTGGACATAATTCTGTCACATTGCATTTTCTCTGGCGTCTCTTCAGAAGATACCGCCAAATGGTGCACGGGTTTGCGCTCCCGCAAACGCCGATCAATCTGAATTGCCAATGTCATGGACTCATTCAGACCTGTAGGCGCAGGGAACCCGACCATAACATCTTTAACGGCATCAGAAAGGCCCTCTCTGAAATTTGCCGCTAAGGCGCACTCATTCCACTGAGTAAGCACAGACCATTTACGAAATTTTTGGCAGTATATCTCAACTTCATCTTGCCCTTGAGATAGGGCTATCAAAGCTTTTTCAGCTTGAATCTCCAAATTAGGTTCCTCATAAAGCAACCCTAAAGCCAGGAAAAACGCATCCACATTGAGCAACGCAGGATCCCCTGGTGCCAATGAAAATGCCCAATTTTGAGGGTCACCTCGCAGCAAAGAAATTACAATCTTAACCTGCTGGACAGGATCTCCTGAGGAGTGAGGTCTGAGAGAAAGGAACAATTTACAATTATATTTGAAATTCAGAAACCGAGATCTATCTCCGGAAAACACCTCTGGTGTAGGGATTTTAGGTTCAGAAATAGGAGTATGCATAACAAAATCTTGTAAATTTTGAACCTTCGTAGCAAGATTATTTAAACCTGCAGCCAAACTCTGAGGATCCATCTTTAAACAGGTGAGCTCAGAGCCATTCAAGGATTATAAGGAGAGAAAGGCAAAGGCAGTAATTAGAGCTGAAATACAACTGATCCAACTATGGAGCAAGCATAGGGAAAAAGAAAAAAAAAAAAAAATTTTTTACAGACTTCTTTTTTCTCTCCTTTCTTCTGCCAATAAGTTTTAACTCTGGCCGGTCATACTGTCATGGTTCCCAATGGCAAGGGAACGTAAGAAACATATAAATAACGAACGAGCTCTCGGGTGATGGAAACTCGAGTTGACCGTGAGATAAATCTACCACACAACTAATAGTAGCCAGGGAGCATACCTATGGCTTCCTATATGCCACGCGCCAGCCGGAGGACTAACTACGCCTGGTAGAGGAAGAAACAGACCTGGCTTACCTCTAGGGAAATACCCCAAAAGATGATAGCAGCCCCCCACATGTAATGACGGTGAATTAAGAGGAAAAGACATACACAGTATGAAAGTAGATTTAGCAAAGAGAGGTCCACTTACTAGATAGCAGAAAGATACAAAAGAGGACTTCACGGTCAACTGAAAACCCTTTCAAAAACCATCCTGAAATTACTTTAAGACTCCTGTGTCAACTCATGACACAGGAGTGGCAATTTCAGCCCGCAAGAGCTTCCAGCTACAGAGAATTACAAAAACTGCAAACTGGACAAAAGATACAAAACAAAAGGACAAAGTCCACTTAGCTGATCAGCAGACTAGTAGCAGGAACATGCAACCGAAGGCTCTGGTTACAATGATGACCGGCAAGGAAATGACTGGAGAGCAAGGCTAAATAGGAAACTCCCAAACGCTGATGGAAGCAGGTGAACAGAAGCAGCAAAGTGCAAACAAGTCACCAATACCACCAGCAACCACCAGGGGAGCCCAAAAAGCGGATACACAACAGTGACCCCTTCACATGTACAGCACCATGGAATAATGGTGGTATATAAATAAAAATAATAAAAAAGCAGGGGCAGAGAGGTTTCCTTTCCTTAGATCTAAGCAGTGATATCCCTTTGATGATGAAGATCTAGCTTAGTGGGCAAAAGCTCCCAAAGTAGATGCAGCCTCCACCTCCACCTCCCGTCGTTCTACTTTACCAGTGGAGGACTCAGGAATGCTATCCGACCCCCTGGATCGTAAAGCGGATACGCTACTTAAAAGGTCCTGGGAGTCATGCATGTGAGCCTTCAAGCCAGCAATATCGGCCACTTGTACCGCGAGATCTATGCTGATCTGGTCAGATGAGTTAGAGGAGAATATGAAAAGCGATCTATCCAGAGACAAATTACTTTCCTCCATCCCTCTAATCAGAGGCACAGCAGCCTTCTTGGCAGATTGTTCGGCTGATTCCCTGCGCCTAGCGGCCAAATCGGCAGGACTAACCAATGCAGCCCGTGGGCCTTATGGTTAGAAGGCTGGAGAGGTGACGCCCAGACCAAATCGAAACTCTGTGCTATACCATGCTAGGGGGAGTATCTGTTTGGTACGGTTTTGGATTAAATTCTCACCAAAGCGGGGGAAAGAAAGAAGGGGTTCCCTAATGCATATATTCCATCCTATAGGAGAGTGTTCAGGAAGCCATCATTCGGCAGAGAGACTATAGGAACCAGAACCACAGGGGCAGCAAAGAATCCAAGCAAAGGGGTGCCCTGTTTGGCAGACGTTCCTTTAAGAATGGAGATAAGTCTCAGTAGCTCCAACCTGCCAGTGGGTGGCAGGTTATTATTCTTCTGCCCGCAATAGAAGGCAATAACATTCAACTCCTGGGCCGTTAGCCTCGTGACATCTGGCTTAAGATTAGAGTTTGCCTGGATTCCTCCGGATGCCTTCTTATTGACTTCTCTAAAGTGTCAGGATCAGCAAGAGGCTTTGGAGTCGGAAATTAAGGCTCTGTTATCCAAACGTGTTTTAGTAGAGGTGCCAGCAGACCAAAGGGGGAAGGGGTTTTATTCCCCCTTATTTGTGGTCTCTAATCTCTAAGCCAGATGGGTCTTATAGGACAACATCACCTCGGTATTTAAATCATCAAGGAGGAACACGATCAGGAACTCTGATATCTACAGCAGACAGAATTCAAACAATGGCCGAAAAACATCTTTTGTCCTTTCAGCTCTGCACGTCAGGGGAGTAGACAACTCCAGAGCAGACTTCCTCAGTCGCCATACCCTGCATCAAGGGGAATGGATGCTCAGCATGCCAGAAATAGACCTCTTTGCTACAAGGAACAACAGGCAGGTTGAATGGTTCGCTTCACTATACAGGGTGGACAATCCGGATATATTCGACTCTCTTCAATCCCAATGGACCTTTCATCAGGCTTATGCCTTTTCCCCGCTAGTAATTCTGCCATTAGTCATCAGAAAAATAAGGGAAGAAGGAGCGAAAGTAATCCTGATAGCCTTGTTTTGGCCCAAAAGGCTGTGGTTTTGTTTGGCTCAGTGGGTCAGGACTCTGAACATTTTTTACCTTTTGTGCATTATTGCCCTTTCCCAAGATGGCATCTTTGGTATCATGTGCACTGTGTCTTCCTGCTATAAAACTCAACCCCAGCCTTCAGTCTGTGCTAGAGTATTCTGCCTTGCATCCAGCTCCTGACCTCTGATTACTCCCTGGCTATACACCTGCTCCTGTGAACCTGTGTGGTGATCCTGCTACTCAGCTCTGAGTTCCTGCTGCATACACAAGTTTCCAGTAATCCTCCTTCATCTGCTGTTTGTGTTTACTTCCATCTGCATTTGCTGAACATGTAAGCTGTTTCTGCTTTGCAATAACCTGAGACACCTGAGACTATTAACCAGGCCTCCCTGGTTGAGCTAAGATATGATTTGAACTGCCTAAAAGCATATCTATCTGTGCCTCGACTAAGACAAGGATTTATTTGTGTCAAGTATCCTCAAGAATAACTGTGCTTCATAGACTTTCTGCTTGATTGCATTTTCCTCTGAAGTTTCCTATAGACTGCTAAGCTGCGTTTATTATTTGCACCAAGTGTTGTGGACTTGAGTTTCTCTCTGCACCTGTTTGAATCACCATGTGATAATATAGACTTTACCACTTATAAAACTGTGTCCTGTAGTAGTCTTGTTCCACGCAAAGAGTCTCCTGAGTTATCCCCTATAATTATTACAGGATACTCTAGCCTAAAAAAAAAGGAGACTGCTGGAACAATGACTGCAGAAAGCAAATTAGAGCAGGTGTTTTCCATAATTAGATCACTGCAGAAAGATGTGGAAGGTCTGCAAAAGAAGTTTGGAAGCTTTGAACACAATCAACAAGTGTTTGGACACACTTTGCAGGACTTGAGCAACCGCATGGCAGCCCAGGAAAACAAACTTGCTGGCATAGAGTCCCAGTATGGACGGGCTTTTCAGGACATAAGCACGCAAATAGCTGCACAAGTGACTTTACCCTCTGGGCAACCGCCACCAGCTGGCCCACCTAAGTTGCCCCCATTCAGATTTAATGGTGATCGCGACAAATTTCGTGGCTTTGGGAATCAATGTATGCTATATTTTGATGTGCATGCTGACCGTTTTCCTACTGATAGATCCAAAGTATTGTGTGTAATAATGCTACTGACCTCACGAGCGCTCGCCTGGGCGAATCCGATGATTGAGTCTCGTGACCCACGGTTAAATGACTTGGATGATTTCTTGGCCACTATGGCATTAATGTTTGATGACCCTAATCGCCGTGCAACCGCTGAATCTGCTTTGTTGTCTTTACGCCAGGCTAAACGTTCTGTTATTGAGTATGCCATTGAATTCAGGAGATTGGGGGTAGATACCAATTGGGACAGTTATGCATAATTGCCTATTTTTAAAAGGGGTCTGTCTAGTATTGTAAAAGATGAACTAGCCTGCTCTGAGTCACCACAAGAGCTAGAGACATTTATACAGCATTGTGTGCGCATAGACATTCGCCTTACTGAGCGTAGGCAGGAGAAATTTGCTGCATATAGCCATGTTTCTAACTTTTCCCTTCCTTCCAAAGAGCCTGCAGGTAAAACCTCTCTGGAGGTGGAGGAGGTGCCCATGCAAATTGATTCCGTTCAGAGGCGCGAGATCAATGAGCGCCGGGAGCATCGCCTTCGTGAAAGTCTATGTTTCTACTGCGGCCAGTCTGACCACTTCTTGATCAATTGTCCTAAGTGTCCTAGGCGGCCTAACAAGGTGCTAGCAGCAATAGGGGAGTATGACAACTGTGATGATGAATCTGACATCTCTGAATGTAGCCTGCCTTTAAACGCTGTATTCCATTCACTTTCTATGACTTCACCCCCCAAGGAGCTGAAGGAAAAGAACTCTCACTGTTCTCTCCCTATTAAGATCCTGTGTTCTGGACAGTGGATTTCCAGTTCAGCTATGATTGACTCTGGTGCAGGTGGCAATTTCATGGATATCGCATTTGCCAAGGAACATGGTATTAAAATTCAGCAAAGAGCCTCTCCAATTACCATAGAAACAGTGGATGGGTCACCTTTAATCTCTGGGCCTGTGGATCAGGAGACCGTACCCCTTGAAATTTTGTTGGAGCCTAATCATCAGGAGCAACTTTCTTTCTTGCTAATTTCTTCTCCTCATTTTCCTGTGATTTTAGGCATTCCTTGGTTGCGTTCTCAGAACCCAATTATCAACTGGGAGACCAAGGAGATTATCTTCCCAACAAGGAGCAACTCAGCGTTAACAGAAGCTGTCCCTGAGTCCACGGCTAGGGAACCACATGTACAGGTATTTTCTTTACCTCCAGCTTATAAAGAGTTCTCTGACATCTGTGACAAGAAGAATGCAGATTAGCTTCCTCCACACATGCATTATGACTGTCCCATTGAGCTGCTTCCCGGGGCAGCCATTCTTTTTTGGTAACGTATACCCTTTGGCGGCACCTGAGCTTCAAGCCTTAAAAGAGTATATTGATGAAAATCTGGCCAAAGGCTTCATACGTCCTTCTTCCTCACCAGCAGGGGCACCTATCTTTTTTGTAAAGAAGAAGGATGGGACCCTGAGACCCTGTGTTGACTATCGAGAACTCAGTACGGTAACCGTACGAAACCGTTACCCTTTGCCTCTGATTCCCGAATTACTGGAAAGAGTCCGCCATGCTAAGGTGTTCTCTAAACTGGATCTTCGTGGGGCTTATAATTTGGTGCGTATTTGTCCAGGGGATGAGTGGAAGACAGCATTCAGATGCCGGTATGGACACTTTGAATCTCTTGTGATGCCCTTCGGGCTTTGTAACGCCCCTGCAACATTTCAACACCTTGCTAATGACATTTTCAGAGATTTGTTGGACCAGTTTGTAGTGATCTATTTGGACGATATACTAATCTTTTCTGACTCTACAGGAACATGAAGAACATGTCAAAACTGTTTTAAGATGTCTGAAAGAGAACCATCTGTATATTAAGCCGGAGAAATGCGAGTTCCATCATTCTGAGATACAGTTCTTAGGTTATATCATCTCTCCCCAGGGGCTGAACATGGAATCTGGTAAGATTCAGGCTATCCTTGACTGGCCGGTACCCAAGAACGTTAAGGAGGTCCAACGTTTTATTGGTTTTGCAAATTTCTACAGACGCTTCATTCAAAATTTTTCTCATATTGTCCGTCCCATTACTTCCTTGGCAAAGAAGGAAAAGCCCTTTAAGTGGTCATCACAGGCTCAAGAAGCATTTGATCAGCTTAAGATCTGTTTCACATCAGCACCGCTGTTGATACACCCAGATCCAACACTTCCTTTCATTGTGGAGGTGGACGCTTCTGATAATGCTTTGGGGGCTATACTCTCCCAAAGAACTGGAGAGAAGGGTCTGCTACATCCTTGTGCTTTCTTTTCCTGTAGACTAACCTCAGCAGAGAAGAATTATGATGTGGGAGACAAGGAATTGCTGGCTATTATTGCGGCTTTCAAAGAATGGAGGCATCATCTGCAAGGAGCTGCACAACAGATCATAGTGCTGACTGACCATCACAATATAGAGTTCCTTAGATCCGCTAGATGTCTTTCTCCTCGTCAGGCTCGTTGGAACCTTTTTTTAAATCAATTTATCTTTGTTATCTCGTACCATCCAGGTTCTCGTAATGGGAAGGCTGATGCTTTATCCCGAATCCATGCTGCGGATTCCGTACCTGGAGCCCCGTCCAAGACCATTCTATCTGATGCCAATTTCATCGGAGTTATCCACGATCAGGACTTGTGGAGTGCAGGGAGGCCTATGAAGGTGATGTATTTCTGGCCAACCCACCTGTGGATATTAATCTTGTCTTTAAGGGTGGCATGTGGTTCAGAGATTGACGTATCTACGTATCTATGTCCCGGAGGTCGTCCGTCTGCAGATCTTCAAGTTGGTACATGACTCCAAGTTGGCTGGTCACAGGGGGGTACAGAAGACACAAGAGTTCCTGAGCCGATTCTTCTGGTCGCCAACTTTGCCTGAAGGATACCAAGGACTATGTTCTCTCTTGCGAGGTATGTGCCCGTTACAAGACTCCTCATGTGGCACCTACGGGCCTTCTACAACCATTACTTGTTCCGTCCCGCCCTTGGGGGTCTATATCAATGGACTTTATTGTGGAGCTGCCTACATCGGGGGGCATGAATACAATCATGGTGGTAGTTGATCGCCTGACTAAAGCTGCTCATTTTGTTCCGTGCACCGGCCTCCCCTCAGCTAAAGATACAGTGAACTTGGTTATACAGAATGTCTTTCGGTTGCACGGGGTTCCGGATGAGATCATCTCTGACCGTGGAGTACAGTTCACTTCAAGATTCTGGAAAGGGTTTTGCTCTGCACTCAATATTAATGTCTGTCTCTCTTCTGCTTACCATCCCCAGACAAATGGTCAGACTGAGCGTACCAACCAGACGCTGGAACAATATCTATGATGTTATGTCAGCTGTTGTGTATCCGCTTTTTGGGCTCCCCTGGTGGTTGCTGGTGGTACTGGTGACTTGTTTGCACTTTGCTGCTTCTGTTCACCTGCTTCCATCAGTGTTTGGGAGTTTCCTATTTAGCCTTGCTCTCCAGTCTTTTCCTTGCCGGTCATCATTGTAACCAGAGCCTTCGGTTGCATGTTCCTGCTACTAGTCTGCTGATCAGCTAAGTGGACTTTGTCCTTTTGTTTTGTACCTTTTGTCCAGTTTGCAGTTTTTGTAATTCTCTGTAGCTGGAAGCTCTTGCGGGCTGAAATTGCCACTCCTGTGTCATGAGTTGACACAGGAGTCTTAAAGTAATTTCAGGATGGTTTTTGAAAGGGTTTTCAGTTGACCGTGAAGTCCTCTTTTGTATCTTTCTGCTATCTAGTAAGTGGACCTCTCTTTGCTAAATCTACCTTCATACTGTGTATGTCTTTTCCTCTAAACTCACCGTCATTACATGTGGGGGGCTGCTATCATCTTTTGGGGTATTTCCCTAGAGGTAAGCCAGGTCTGTTTCTTCCTCTACCAGGCGTAGTTAGTCCTCCGGCTGGCGCGTGGCATATAGGAAGCCGTAGGTATGCTCCCTGGCTACTGTTAGTTGTGTGGTAGATTTAGCTCACGGTCAACTCGAGTTTCCATCACCCGAGAGCTCGTTCGTTACTTATATGTTTCTTACGTTCCCTTACCATTGGGAACCATGACAGTATGACCGGCCTGTGTTAAACTTATTGGCAGAAGAAAGGAGAGAAAAAAGAAGTCTGTAAAATTTTTTTTTTTTCCCTTTTTCCTCTATGCTTGCTCCATAGTTGGATCAGTTGTATTTCAGCTTTAATTACAGCCTTTGCCTTTCTCTCCTTATAATCCTTGAATGGCTCTGAGCTCACCTGTTTAAAGATGGATCCTCAGAGTTTGGCTTCAGGTTTAAATAATCTTGCTACGAAGGTTCAAAATTTACAAGATTTTGTTATGCATACTCCTATTTCTGAACCTAAAATTCCTACACCAGAGGTGTTTTCCGGAGATAGATCTCGGTTTTTGAATTTCAAATATAATTGTAAATTATTCCTTTCTCTCAGACCTCACTCCTCAGGAGATCCTGTCCAGCAGGTTAAGATTGTAATCTCTTTGCTGCGAGGTGACCCTCAAAATTGGGCATTTTCATTGGCACCAGGGGATCCTGCGTTGCTCAATGTGGATGCGTTTTTCCTGGCTTTAGGGTTGCTTTATGAGGAACCTAATTTGGAGATTCAAGCTGAAAAAGCTTTGATAGCCCTATCTCAAGGGCAAGAGGAAGCGGAGATATACTGCCAAAAATTTCGTAGGTGGTCTGTGCTTACTCAGTGGAATGAGTGCGCCTTAGCGGCAAATTTCAGAGAGGGCCTTTCTGATGCCGTTAAAGATGTTATGGTCGGGTTCCCTGCGCCTACAGGTCTGAATGAGTCCATGACAATGGCAATTCAGATCGATCGGCGTTTGCGGGAGCGCAAACCCGTGCACCATTTGGCGGTATCTTCTGAAGAGACGCCAGAGAAAATGCAATGTGACAGAGTTATGTCCAGAAGCGAGCGGCAGAATTATAGGCGTAAAAATGGGTTATGCTTCTATTGTGGTGATTCTGCTCATGTTATATCGGCATGCTCTAAGCGTACTAGGAAGGTTGACAAGTCCATTTCAATTGGCACTTTACAGTCCAAATTTATTTTGTCTGTAACCTTGATTTGTTCATTATCAGTTATTACCGTGGATGCCTATGTGGACTCTGGCGCCGCTCTGAGTCTTATGGACTGGTCCTTTGCCAGGCGCTGTGGGTTTGATTTAGAGCCTCTGGAAGTCCCTATACCTCTGAAGGGTATTGATTCTACACCTTTGGCTTGTAATAAACCACAGTTCTGGACGCAAGTGACTATGCGTATGACTCCAGACCATCAGGAGGTGATTCGCTTCCTTGTGTTGTACAATTTACATGATGTTTTGGTGCTTGGATTACCATGGTTACAGTCTCATAACCCAGTCCTTGACTGGAAGGCTATGTCTGTGTTAAGCTGGGGATGTCGGGGGGCTCATGGGGACACTCCTATGGTGTCCATTTCGTCATCTATTCCATCTGAGATTCCGGCATTTTTGTCTGATTATCGTGATATTTTTGAAGAGCCTAAGATTGGTTCACTCCCTCCTCACAGGGATTGTGATTGCGCCATAGATCTGATTCCTGGCAGTAAATTTCCAAAGGGTCGTTTGTTTAACCTATCTGTACCTGAACATGCTGCTATGCGCGAGTATATTAAGGAGTCCCTGGAAAAGGGACACATTCGTCCTTCTTCATCTCCTTTAGGAGCTGGTTTTTTCTTTGTCTCTAAAAAGGATGGCTCTCTGAGGCCTTGTATTGATTATCGTCTCCTGAATAAAATTACAGTCAAATATCAGTATCCTTAAGCAGAGTACCAGCTGCATAACGCTATCCAATTTTTTCAGACAACTCTTACATAATTTATATACACAGGAGAACATAGAGTTTTTACTGAATACATAATTTATTAAATTCCAAATACATGAAAAAAATATCAAATTTACATAGTAAAAGATGGATAATATGTATCAAATGTAACAAGTGAACTACCCAGGTGAGTATAAATGACCTATGTGCCACACAAAAAGCCACAATAACACCTGCTAATAACAAGAATTACTGACATTCCAACATTAAATATAGCTAGTGTGCCTGGACCTCACACCTGTGCTGCAGCATATTGCTGGTGGGCCATTATTGACAACACTGCCATCTCATTAATTACCCTGGTTAATGTCAATGAATGAACAGGTTAAGTTCTCTCAATATTTACCCATGTGGTCTCTGTACGCTTCCTGTGTGGGCCTCAGTCACCCCAACGCGCGTTTCGCGTGCTAAAGATAGCCTCGCTTCCTCAGGGGGCGTGGCTTAATCCTAATCCTAGTCCCATTTAAATAGTGTGCCGTGCCGGTCACCTGTCCCTACGACCTCCAATCAGTGATAATCTAAAGTGCGCATGCGTTTGTATGGTGTTCTATTACCATGGTAACCCATGGTCACCCATGGTTTAATTTCCAATTAAATTTAACTAAAATTTAATTAAAATTGTTAAAAATTAACAATTTTTAATTGTTTTTAAGGATGTTTTTTACCTTCAACAGCGCGGCACTGCCATGGGTGCGGCCTGTGCGCCCTCGTTCGCCAATCTCTTCCTAGGATTTTGGGAGAGAGAGGTGTTTGGCGGGGGGGGGGCGCCCGGGCCGCAGACCATGTGCAGTGCTGGCTGAGATATATTGATGACCTGCTCATTATATGGCAGGGGTCTGAGAGTGAACTACAGGGCTTCATGCAGGATCTGAATCGTAATAGATTCAATATCAAACTGACATATCAAACTAGTAAAACGGCGGTGGACTTCCTTGATGTCAAAATTGAGGTGGATGAACACCGGTACCTACAGACTGATGTCTATAGGAAGTCCACCTCCGTTAATTCCCTGCTACATGCAGAGTCAAGTCACCCAAATAGTACAATCAGGGCCATCCCGGTTGGACAGTACCTCAGGATGAGGAGGATTTGTTCTTCTGATCTCAAATTTGAAAAGCAAGCTGAAGACCTCCGAGAAAGATTTAAATCTAGGGGTTATAGTAATAGAAGTATTAAGAGAGGGTACCTTAGGGCAAAACATCAAAAACGTGAGGCTCTACTATACTCCCATAATAAGGAAAAACCCAAACAGGATAATGTTATCCGATTTATATCTACATATAATGGAGAATGGACCACCATGAGAGATTGCCTCCAAAAACATTGGAAAGTGTTGATGACGGACCCCACACTCTCTGGATTTCTGATGGAGTGTCCTGGGATGACGTCCAGAAGGAGCAGAAATCTCAGAGACATGTTGGTTTCCAGTCATTACGTTCCCGCTCCCCCAAAAAATATGTTTGGTTCTAGAGGCCCACCTATGGGATGCTTTCCATGTGGAGATTGCATTGCATGTAGAAATATCAGCCGAACATCGGTCTTTCAATCGGTAGATGGGAAGAATTACCATATTAAACATCATATCACATGTCATACGACCCAGGTTATTTATTATGCAATGTGTAGCTGTCCCAAAATTTATATTGGGTTGACCTCTAGGCGTCTAGGTACCCGTACGCGAGAGCATGTCAGGGACATTATGGCGGCAAAAACCGAAAAGGATATTATGAAATTGAAAACTATCCCACGCCATTTTAAAGAACATCACAGATGTGACCCCGACATGCTCCGTGTTAGGGGTATTGAACATATCCAGTGTGGGATCAGAGGGGGCGATATACATCGCTTGTTAGCACAGAGGGAGTGTAGGTGGATAACCATCCTGGGGACCATTACACCAAATGGACTAAACGAGGCGTATGGCTTCTCCTCCTACCTATAATGCTTTGGATAACTCTTCTTGAACTAATAGCCCTTTCCACCATGAATACTCTCCACCCAGAGTTTACGGTCTGTCCTAGTTTTCATGTGGTTTTAAGTGATTTTAATTGAGTTTTGTTTTCCTTTTGCCTTTTTTCAGTTTTTTGTTTTAGTTTATTTAGGAATTATGGATACACTATGAATGCTAACGGACAAAATCGAAAGAGTAATATCGGAAAGAAGAGGAGGTTGTAAGAATTGTGGTGCTACAAGCAAGGAGTAACTTTAAAGGACATGTTGCATGTGAAGATTACACCACAAGATACTATGGATATAATAGTTGGTGAATATTAGTCCGAATACATCATAAGGAGAGACTCTTTCCGCAATCATTTTTTTGTGTAAATCCAGTATTTGAGTTGTATTGATGTATGGATAATATTATCATTGTTATTTGTTCACAACGTCACTTTATATTTATGCACTATAATGCACTTTTATAGCCATACATGATATAAATTATTCTGTGTATTTTTGTATTGATTAATTGTAATGGAACTGTTATCAATTTTTAAATATCACAATTCACACCATATTATAAAGCACAGATGTTAGTTTTTCTATTTTTTCTAAAACACTAGCATTGCAGCATTTTATTTCGTTTAGTATGGGTTAATACACCTGCCAACCGCTGGTCTCTTCGCATGTTATGAATCCCTGTCCTTCTGGGGGCGTGTTGCTAGTCTGACGTCGACTCGCTCACGTGACCTTGAGGGGCGTGGTTACGACGTGTGGAGTGAGAATGCGGAGGCAGGCAAGATCAGCGCTCCATGGTGGATCTTTGTAGACACGGTTGTATATGAGCGGTGGTTCCCTGGGTGGCAGTCACCTGCGATCACAGGAGGCTAGCTGTTTTCCCATTCGGACCCCGTAAGTTCCATCCTTCTGGGGGCGTGATGCAAGCTCGGCTTGCACACGTGACCTAGGGGGGTGGAGTTGCGGTGTGTTAGGTGAAGTTGCGGAGACATATAGGATCAGTGTTTAATAATTACTCTTAACTTGGGCGGAGAAACACTGATGATTGTCTCCAAAACGGTAACTCACCGCGTTAGATAGTTGCTGACAAGGGAGAGATATATATATATCAACACAGGGGTGGGAAATTAAACCATGGGTGACCATGGGTTACCATGGTAATAGAACACCATACAAACGCATGCGCACTTTAGATTATCACTGATTGGAGGTCGTAGGGACAGGTGACCGGCACGGCACACTATTTAAATGGGACTAGGATTAGGATTAAGCCACGCCCCCTGAGGAAGCGAGGCTATCTTTAGCACGCGAAACGCGCGTTGGGGTGACTGAGGCCCACACAGGAAGCGTACAGAGACCACATGGGTAAATATTGAGAGAACTTAACCTGTTCATTCATTGACATTAACCAGGGTAATTAATGAGATGGCAGTGTTGTCAATAATGGCCCACCAGCAATATGCTGCAGCACAGGTGTGAGGTCCAGGCACACTAGCTATATTTAATGTTGGAATGTCAGTAATTCTTGTTATTAGCAGGTGTTATTGTGGCTTTTTGTGTGGCCCATAGGTCATTTATACTCACCTGGGTAGTTCACTTGTTACATTTGATACATATTATCCATCTTTTACTATGTAAATTTGATATTTTTTTCATGTATTTGGAATTTAATAAATTATGTATTCAGTAAAAACTCTATGTTCTCCTGTGTATACAAATATCAGTATCCGTTGCCTTTGCTGACTGATTTGTTTGCTCGCATAATGGGGGCTAAGTGGTTCTCTAAGATTGATCTTCGTGGGGCGTATAATTTGGTGCGAATTAAGAAGGGGGATGAGTGGAAGACCGCATTTAATACGCCTGAGGGCCATTTTGAGTATTTGGTAATGCCTTTCGGCCTTTCTAATGCACCTTCTGTCTTTCAGTCCTTAATGCATGATATTTTCCGTGAATATTTGGATAAATTTATGATAGTGTACTTGGATGATATTTTGATTTTTTCTGATGACTGGGAGTCTCATGTTCAGCAGGTCAGGAGGGTTTTTCAGGTTTTGCGGGAGAATTCTTTGTGTGTAAAGGGTTCAAAGTGTGTTTTTGGGGTTCAAAAAATTTCCTTTTTGGGGTATATTTTTTCCCCTTCTTCTATTGAGATGGACCCTGTCAAGGTTCGGGCTATTTACGACTGGACGCAGCCTACTTCTCTGAAGAGTCTCCAGAAATTCTTGGGCTTTGCTAATTTTTATCGTCGATTTATAGCTGGTTTTTCTGGCGTTGCTAAACCTCTGACGGATTTGACTAAAAAGGGTGCTGATGTTGCCAATTGGTCCCCTGCTGCCGTGGAGGCCTTTCGGGAGCTTAAGCGCCACTTTTTGTCTGCCCCTGTGTTGCGCCAGCCTGATGTTTCTCTTCCCTTTCAGGTTGAGGTCGATGCTTCCGAGATCGGAGCGGGGGCGGTTTTGTCGCAGAAAAGTTCCGACTGCTCAGTGATGAGACCTTGTGCGTTCTTTTCGCGAAAATTTTCGGCCGCCGAGCGAAACTATGATGTTGGTAATCGGGAGCTTTTGGCCATGAAGTGGGCATTTGAGGAGTGGCGTCATTGGCTTGAGGGTGCCAGACATCAGGTGATAGTTTTGACTGATCACAAGAATTTAATTTATTTGGAGTCTGCCAGGCGCCTGAATCCTAGACAGGCACGTTGGTCGTTGTTCTTTTCCCGGTTTAATTTTGTGATCTCGTACTTACCGGGTTCTAGGAATGTGAAAGCAGATGCTCTTTCTAGGAGTTTTGAGCCTGACTCTCCTGGGAATTCTGAACCTGCTGGTGTCCTTAAGGATGGAGTGGTTTTGTCTGCTGTCTCTCCAGATTTGCGACGTGCTTTGCAAGAATTTCAGGCGGATAGACCTGATCGTTGTCCGTCTGGTAGACTGTTTGTTCCTGACGAGTGGACCACTAGAGTCATCTCGGAAGTTCATTCTTCTACTCTGGCAGGTCATCCGGGAATTTTTGGCACCAGAGATTTGGTGGCTAGATCCTTCTGGTGGCCTTCCCTGTCTCGAGATGTGCGTGTTTTTGTGCAGTCTTGCGATGTGTGTGCTCGGGCCAAGCCTTGTTGTTCTAGGGCTAGTGGGTTGTTGTTGCCCTTGCCTATTCCGAAGAGGCCTTGGACGCACATCTCTATGGACTTTATCTCGGATCTCCCTGTTTCTCAGAAGATGTCTGTCATCTGGGTGGTGTGTGACCGTTTTTCTAAAATGGTTCATTTGGTGCCATTGCCTAAGTTGCCTTCCTCATCTGAGTTGGTCCCTCTGTTTTTTCAAAATGTGGTTCGCTTGCATGGTATTCCGGAAAACATCATTTCTGACAGGGGTACCCAGTTCGTGTCTAGATTTTGGCGGGCAGTCTGTGCCAGGTTGGGCATTGATTTGTCCTTTTCGTCTGCATTCCATCCTCAGACCAATGGCCAGACGGAGCGAACTAATCAAACTTTGGAGACTTATTTGAGGTGTTTTGTGTCTGCGGATCAGGATGATTGGGTTGCCTTTCTGCCGTTGGCGGAGTTTGCTCTTAATAATCGGGCTAGTTCTGCCACTTTGGTTTCTCCTTTCTTTTGCAATTCAGGGTTTCATCTGCGTTTTTCATCTGGTCAGGTTGAATCTTCGGATTGTCCTGGAGTGGATGCGGTGGTGGATCGGTTGCATCGGATTTGGGGACAAGTGGTGGATAATTTGGAATTGTCCCAGGAGAGGACTCAGCAGTTTGCTAACCATCGTCGTCGTGTTGGTCCCCACCTTCGCGTTGGGGACTTGGTGTGGTTGTCTTCCCGTTTTGTCCCTATGAGGGTTTCTTCTCCCAAATTTAAGCCTCGGTTCATCGGTCCTTATAGGATTTTGGAGATTCTTAACCCTGTTTCCTTTCGTTTGGACCTCCCGGCATCTTTCGCTATCCATAATGTGTTCCATCGGTCGTTGTTGCGGAGATATGAGGTACCAGTGGTTCCTTCTACTGAACCTCCTGCTCCTGTGCTGGTGGAGGGTGAATTGGAGTATGTCGTAGAGAAGATCTTGGACTCCCGTATTTCCAGACGGAGACTTCAATATCTGGTTAAATGGAAAGGCTATGGTCAGGAAGATAATTCTTGGGTAACTGCCTCTGATGTTCATGCCTCGGATTTGGTTCGTGCCTTTCATAGGGCTCATCCAGATCGCCCTGGCGGTTCTTGTGAGGGTTTGGTGCCCCCTCCTTAAGGGGAGGGTACTGTTGTGTATCCGCTTTTTGGGCTCCCCTGGTGGTTGCTGGTGGTACTGGTGACTTGTTTGCACTTTGTTGCTTCTGTTCACCTGCTTCCATCAGTGTTTGGGAGTTTCCTATTTAGCCTTGCTCTCCAGTCTTTTCCTTGCCGGTCATCATTGTAACCAGAGCCTTCGGTTGCATGTTCCTGCTACTAGTCTGCTGATCAGCTAAGTGGACTTTGTCCTTTTGTTTTGTACCTTTTGTCCAGTTTGCAGTTTTTGTAATTCTCTGTAGCTGGAAGCTCTTGCGGGCTGAAATTGCCACTCCTGTGTCATGAGTTGACACAGGAGTCTTAAAGTAATTTCAGGATGGTTTTTGAAAGGGTTTTCAGTTGACCGTGAAGTCCTCTTTTGTATCCTTCTGCTATCTAGTAAGTGGACCTCTCTTTGCTAAATCTACCTTCATACTGTGTATGTCTTTTCCTCTAAACTCACCGTCATTACATGTGGGGGGCTGCTATCATCTTTTGGGGTATTTCCCTAGAGGTAAGCCAGGTCTGTTTCTTCCTCTACCAGGCGTAGTTAGTCCTCCGGCTGGCGCGTGGCATATAGGAAGCCGTAGGTATGCTCCCTGGCTACTGTTAGTTGTGTGGTAGATTTAGCTCACGGTCAACTCGAGTTTCCATCACCCGAGAGCTCGTTCGTTACTTATATGTTTCTTACGTTCCCTTGCCATTGGGAACCATGACAGTCAGCCATCTCCAGGATGATTGGTTGGAGTTGTTGTCGTTAGCCGAATTTTCATATAATAATTCTCAGAGCGCCTCCACTAAATTTACACCTTTCTTTGCCAATCTGGGTTATCATCCGTGTATTTTACCTAGGTCTCCAATTAATTCTCCGGTTCCGGCAGTGGAGGAAAGGCTGACTGCGATGAGACAGAATCTTGAGGTTCTGAAGGAATACCTGACCACAGCTCAAGAACGTTATAAGAGATCGGCTGATAGATTCCGTAAACCTGAACCCATGTTCAAGGTAGGAGATTCCGTGTGGTTAGCAACTATGAATCTGAAGTTAAACGTTCCTTCACAAAAACTTGGACAGAAATTCATTGCCCTTTCAAGATCAACGGTATTGTGAGCTCTGTGGCCTGCCGGCTGAAGCTGCCTAGGACAATGAAGGTACACCCAGTTTTTCATGTATCTTTACTAAAGCCTGTATCTCCTAATACCTTCCAGGGACGTGTTGTGCCACCTCCGCAGCCTGTGGTGATTGATGGGCAAGAACAATTCGTGGTGGAGGAAATTATTGATTCCAGGATTCGCAGGAATCGGCTCCAATATCTGATAAGATGGCAGGGATATCCCCCTGAGGAAGACTCTTGGGAACCTGTGGAAAACATCAATGCCCAACAGAAGATTTCTCGTTTTCATCAGAGATTCCCTGAGAAACCAGGTCCAGGATCGTCCTGAGGCCGCTTCTAAGGAGGGAGTAATGTCAGGACTCTGAACATTTTTTACCTTTTGTGCATTACTGCCCTTTTCCAAGATGGCGTCTTTGGTCTCATGTGCACTGTGTCTTCCTGCTATAAAACTCCACCCCAGCCTTCAGTCTGTGCTAGAGTATTCTGCCTTGCATCCAGCTCCTGACCTCTGATTACTCCCTGGCTATACACCTGCTCCGGTGAACCTGTGTGGTGATCCTGCTACTCAGCTCTGAGTTCCTGCTGCATACACAAGTTTCCAGTAATCCTCCTTCATCGGCTGTTCGTGTTCCATCTGCATTTGCTGGACATGTTGTCACAGGGGAACTGGGTAGACTAAGGTTGGTTACCCGGGCCCCTGCGATATCCCTCAGGCTAGGGAAACCCTGTCTGTCCCTTTCCCAGAAGTTACACTAAAGGTGTGCATGTCTGGGCCGCCAGGCCTGACCCTCACTCCTGTTTCAGCCCTAAGCTGAAACCACCAACCGCCACCCAGTGAAGAGACCACACACCAATCCCCACAGAAAGCACAGACAGGGAAAACTGAAAAATGCACCACGCCGCAGACACACAGGAATACACTATAATGTGCACAGGGCAAAACAAATACAAATAGGAAGGAGGAATATGACAAAGAATTATACACCACCAGATACGATATTCCTACAACAAGACCACCACTCCAGACCGGAATCACCAGGCATAAAGCACAAGCTATAATCGGCGACGCCCAAAGTCCAGCGTGACTATTTAAAGGCCGTGGGCGTGACCCAGCCTCCAACCTGATTACCAGCTAGATAAACCCTGAGCAAGCTGGATAAAATCTAGCTGACGCCACTGAGCATGTAGTGGGCGTAAGTGGATTTACTGCTGTCTGTCGGATGCCCTAGTGTGAACTGCGTCCGACATGACAGTACCCGCCTTCTACGAGGGACCCCAGGGCCCTCACGACTTATAGGACCCGGCTTGCCCGGATGGCGGCGGTGAAACATACTGACCAGCCGGTCCGCATGTATGTCCGAGGCTGGTACCCAGGACCTCTCTTCCGGCCCATAACCATGCCAGTGTACCAGGTACTGTAATGTGCGGCGCACTACACGAGAGTCAACCACCTTGGAGACTTCAAACTCCAAATTGCCATCCACCAAGACTGGAGGTGGCATAGGCGCCGTGTCCACAGAACCCACCACCTTTTTTAATAAAGATCTGTGGAACACGTTGTGTATTTTATATACCGTAGGGAGCGCCAAACGGTAGGCTACCGGGTTAATGATGGCGGCAACCCTAAATGGACCAATAAACCTTGGACCCAATTTCAAGGATGGAATCTTGAGTTTTATGTTTTTTGTGGACAACAACACCCAGTCACCCACACTCAGGTCCGGACCTGTCACACGTTTACTGTCAGCCACTCGTTTGTACCTTGCACCTACGCTTAGCAAGCGCTGTTTCACTCTCCTCCAAACGGATGACAGTTGTGCTCCTAACTGGTCCTCCTCCGGGACGCCAGTAGAGCCCCCCTGATGCAGAGTACAAAACTGAGGATGGAGCCCGTAAACACAAAAGAACGGGGACTCCCCAGACGATTCCTGATGGTGATTATTTATAGCAAACTCAGCCAAAGGAAGGAACGTCGACCACTCCTCCTGATTGTCAGAAACAAAACAGCGTAAGTACTGCTCCAAATTCTGGTTCATACGCTTGGTCTGACCATTTGACTGAGGATGAAGAATGCGACAACTTGATCCCCAGCCGTGAGCAAAAAGCTTTCCAAAATTTTGCCACAAACTGAGTACCCCTATCAGACACTATGTCAGACGGGACCCCGTGAAGTCTGACCACCTCCTTCACAAAAACCTGAGCCAGAGACTTAGCGTTAGGCAATGAAGGCAAAGACACAAAGTGCAACATCTTTGAGAACCGATCAACAACCACCAGAATGACCGTGTTCCCAGCAGAGGAAGGCAAATCTGTGATAAAATCCATGGCCTACTGGGTACCCTGAGAGGATGTAGTGTGCCAGCAGGACGAGAGCGGGACGTCTTAGCCATAGCGCACGTGGTACATACTGATACGTATGAGACCACGTCCTGTCAGATTTTGGGCCACCAAAACCGACGTGACACCAACTCCAAGGTACCCCTAACCCCTGGATGGCTAGCCAGGACAGCATCATGATGCTCACCCAACACCTTTAGGCGAAGATGGAGTGGTACAAACGATTTGTTAATGGGAAGCTCTGGTGGTACCTCCACCTGAGCCTCGGCAATCTCAGCCTCAACCTCGGTCGTGAGAGCCAAGACCACTACACCCTTTTGGAGGATGGGTACCGGATCTTCCCGAGGTTCTCCCCCCAGAAAACACCTGGACAAAGCATCCGCCTTAGTGTTCTTAGACCCAGGTCGGTACGCAACAAAAAAGTTGAACCGCATGAAAAACAATGCCCAGCGAGCTTGCCTGGGGGACAGACGCTTGGCTGACTCCAAATACAGCAGATTTTTATGGTCGGTGATAACTGTAACCTGATGGACCGACCCCTCCAAAAAGTGTCGCCATTCTTCAAAAGCCAACTTGATAGCCAACAACTCCCTGTTGCCGATATCGTAATTACGTTCGGCAGACGACAGCTTCTTGGAAAAGTAGGCGCAAGGACGCAACTCGCCCAAGGATGAGCCTTGTGACAACACCGCCCCCACTCCAACCTCAGACGCATCGACTTCCACGGTAAATGGTTTTGATACGTCCGGTTGCACCAGAATGGGGGCCGAAGCAAAACTGTTCTTCAGAAATTCAAATGCGCGCACAGCAGCCTGAGGCCCAGGCAGAGAAATTGGTACCCTTTTTCGTCATGTCAGTAAGCGGTTTAGCAATGGTAGAAAAATCTTTGATAAACTTTCTATAATAGTTGGAAAACCCAAGGAACCGCTGGAGTGCTTTTAGGTTATCAGGCCGTTCCCAATGCAGCACCGCTTGCACCTTAGCAGCGTCCATTTTAAACCCTGAAGCAGACACAATATAACCCAAGAAAGGCAACTCCTGAACCGAAAATACACATTTCTCAAGTTTTGCATAGAGCTTATTTTCCCTGAGAAGCTGTAACACCTGCCTCACATGCTCTAAATGAGTATCACGGTCGCATGAATAAATGAGAATGTCATCTAGGTACACAATAACAAATTTCCCCAGAACATGCGAGAATACATCATTTATGAAATGTTGAAAAACTGCAGGCGCGTTTGTCAACCCAAATGGCATCACCAAATATTCAAAATGACCCTCAGGGGTATTAAAAGCCGTCTTCCACTCATCACCTTGACGGACTCTTATGAGGTTGTACGCCCCCCTGAGGTCAAGCTTGGAAAACCACTTAGCACCAGCCACCTGGTTGAACAAATCAGGTATCAGTGGCATAGGGTATGGATCACTAACCGTAATCTGGTTTAACTCCCTGAAATCCAGACACGGGCGTAGTCCGCCATCTTTCTTTTTAATGAAGAAGAACCCCACTGCCACCAGCGAGGACGAAGGCCTGATGAGCCCTTTGCTCAGACTCTCAGCAATGTAATCTTTTAAAGCTTGCCTCTCAGGACCAGAGATGTTGAACATCCTTGCTTTCGGCAATTTAGCCCCTGGTTTAAACCTAATAGTACAGTCATAGGGGCGATGTGGTGGCAATTCTGAGCAACCCTTCTCTGAGAACACATCTGTGAAATCCAGCAGTGACTCAGGAATGCTTGGAGTCACAGCGGACACACATGTGGCCAGGCAATTCTCCTGGCAAAATCCGCTCCACTGAATTATGTCCTGAGTTTTCCAGTCAATAACCGGGTTGTGCATAGATAACCATGGAAAACCCAGAACCATTTGTGCAGGAAGATTACTGAGCACCCTACTTGTAACCTGCTCAGAATCTAGGACCCCAATGTGGAGTTTAACCTCAGCCACAAACTCAGTAATCTCCCCCTGTGGGAGAGGGGTAGCATTGATGGTGACCACCCGGATAGGATGAGGCAATTTTTCGACCGTGAACCCGGCCGTGCGCGCAAACTCCTCATCAATGAGATTAGTGGCCGAACCACTATCCACAAAAACAGTGATTGGCAGCTCTCTGCCAGCGACCATAACTCTGGCAGGGAGCATACATTGAGAGACCACCATGGAGGATATGCATAAGCTCAGATTGGCCTCCTCCACACCCTCTCAGCTTAGTAGATTTCCGCCGTTGCACTTTTTTTTAGAAAACAGAGGACAAGCATTTACATAATGCCCCTTTTTGCCACAGCAAAAACAGAGTCCCTGCTTCCTGAGCGAGGGGGCTTGATGACGTGACACCCCTGCGATTAGCATAGGCTCCGTGGGCTCACCTGCAGCAACCTCACGTGCACCTACAACCTCCCCCATAGGCGGCGTCTCTAGCGCCCCCTGACGCAAACGGCGATCAATGCGGACAACAAGACTCATGGCAGACTCTAGAGAAGCAGGAGTCTCATACATCAGAAGGGCTTGTTTAACCCTTCTCGAAACCCCACATACAAACTGACTCCGCAGCGCCGGGTCATTCCATTGTGTGTCCACCGCCCAGCGGTGATATTCAGAACAGTAATCCTCCGCCATTCGCTCCCCCTGGCGGAGAGCGCATATTTTAGATTCTGCTAGAGCCAATCTGTCAGGATCATCATATATGAGTCCAAGAGCAGAAAAAAAGCTCTCTACTGAGTTAAATGCAGCTGAATCAGAAGGTAATGAAAACGCCCATGCTTGGGGGTCTCCGTTCAGTAATCACAAAACCAAGCCCACACGCTGAGCCTCATTACCTGAGGAAAGCGGGCGCATACGAAAATACAATTTGCAAGCTTCACGGAAAACAACAGATTTACTGCGTTCCCCATTACACCTCTCAGGTAAAGGGATTTTTGGCTCTGTAACTCTACCTGCAGTTTCCACTTGCACATTAGATACCACAAGACCCTGTTGCTGAACTGCCCCCTTCAATTCAGTGACCTGTAAGAACAGCGCCCTCAACTGGCGGTTTATGGAAGTCATGGGATCCATAACATACAAAATAAATATATAATTTTTTTTTTCTCTTTTGGGCCGATTATAATGTCTCGGGGGAACTGGGTAGACTAAGGTTGGTTACCCGGGCCCCTGCGATATCCCTCAGGCTGGGGAAACCCTGTCTGTCCCTTTACCAGAAGTTACACTAAAGGTGTGCATGTCTGGGCCGCCAGGCCTGAACCTGACTCCTGTTTCAGTCCTAAGCTGAAACCACCAACCGCCACCCAGTGAAGAGACCACACACCAATCCCCACAGAAAGCACAGACAGGGAAAACTGAAAAATGCACCACGCCGCAGACAAACAGGAATACACTATAATGTGCACAGGGCCAAACAAATACAAATAGGAAGGAGGAATATGACAAAGGATTATACACCACCAGATACGATATTCCTACAACAAGACCACCACTCCAGACCGGAATCACCAGGCATAAAGCACAAGCTATAATTAGGGTTGAGCGAAACGGGTCGATCATTTTCAAAAGTCGCCGACTTTTGGCTAAGTCGGCGTCTCATGAAACCCGATCCGACCCCTGTGCTTGTCGGCCATGCGGTACGCGACTTTCGCGCCAAAGTCGCGTTTCAATGACGCAAAAAGCGCCATTTCTCAGCCAATGAAGGTGAACGCAGAGTGTGGGCAGCGTGATGACATAGATCCTGGTCCCCACCATCTTAGAGAAGGGCATTGCAGTGATTGGCTTGCTGTCTGCGGCGTCACAGGGGCTATAAAGGGGCGTTCCCGCCGACCGCCATCTTACTGCTGCTGATCTGAGCTTAGGGACAGGTTGCTGCCGCTTCGTCAGAAGCAGGGAGAGCGTTAGGCAGGGTCCACTAACCACCAAACCGCTTGTGCTGCAGCGATTTCCACTGTCCAACACCACCTTCGGTGTGCAGGGACTGTGGAAGCTATTTTTTTTTTTTTTTCCCCTCAGCGCTGTAGCTCATTGGGCTGCCCTAGAAGGCTCCGTGATAGCTGTATTGCTGTGTGTACGCCACTGTGGAAACCAACTGCTTTTTTCAAAGCACATATCCTCTTGTTCCTTCCTTTCTGCACAGCTATCTTTTTTGTTTGTCCACACTTTTTATTTAATTTGTGCATCAGTCCACTCCTATTGCTGCCTGCCATACCTGGCTTAGATTACTGCAGGGAGATAGTAATTGTAGGACAGTCCCTGTTTTTTTTTTGTTTTTTTTGTGGGAGATTAAGATTGGCATTTCTGCTACAGTGCCATCCCTGTGTGTGCCATCTCTCACTGAGTGGGCCATAGAAAGCCTATTTATTTTTTCCGTGATTTGTGTTCTAAATTCTACCTCAACACAAAAACACTACATCAATCAGTGGGAGAAAAATATTGGCCTCAGTCAGGGCTTGTGTGCCACTGCTGTGTGTGCTATCTCTCATTCAGTGGGCTATAGAAAGCCTATTTTTTTTTTTTTTTTTTTAATATTATTTGGTTTCTAAAGTCTCCCTGAAAAAAAAAAAAAAACCTAAAAAAACAGTGGGAGAGTAATATTGCCCTTTCAGCTTGTGTGCCAGTCTTGACTCCTGGGTGTGCCACCTCTCTCTCTCATTCAGTGGGCCATAGAAAGGCTATTTTTTTTTTGTTTTTTTTTAATATTATTTGGTTTCTAAAGTCTCCCTGAAAAAAAAAAAAAAACATAAAAAAACAGTGGGAGAGTAATATTGCCCTTTCAGCTTGTGTGCCAGTCTTGACTCCTGGGTGTGCCACCTCTCTCCCTCTCATTCAGTGGGCCATAGAAAGCCTATTTTTTTTTTTTTTAAATATTATTGGGTTTCTAAAGTCTCCCTTAAAAAACAAAAAAATACATAAAAAAACAGTGGGAGAGTAATATTGCCCTTTCAGCTTGTGTGCCAGGCTTGACTCCTGGGTGTGCCACCTCTCTCCCTCTCATTCAGTGGGCCATAGAAAGCCTATTTATTTTTTTTTTTAAATATTATTGGGTTTCTAAAGTCTCCCTTAAAAAACAAAAAATACATAAAAAAACAGTGGGAGAGTAATATTGCCCTTTCAGCTTGTGTGCCAGTCTTGACTCCTGGGTGTGCCACCTCTCTCTCTCATTCAGTGGGCCATAGAAAGGCTATTTTTTTTTTGTTTTTTTTAATATTATTTGGTTTCTAAAGTCTCCCTGAAAAAAAAAAAAAAAACATAAAAAAACAGTGGGAGAGTAATATTGCCCTTTCAGCTTGTGTGCCAGTCTTGACTCCTGGGTGTGCCACCTCTCTCCCTTTCATTCAGTGGGCCATAGAAAGCCTATTTATTTATTTTTTTAAATATTATTGGGTTTCTAAAGTCTCCCTTAAAAAACAAAAAATACATAAAAAAACAGTGGGAGAGTAATATTGCCCTTTCAGCTTGTGTGCCAGTCTTGACTCCTGGGTGTGCCACCTCTCTCTCTCATTCAGTGGGCCATAGAAAGGCTATTTTTTTTTTTGTTTTTTTAATATTATTTGGTTTCTAAAGTCTCCCTGAAAAAAAAAAAAAAACATAAAAAAACAGTGGGAGAGTAATATTGCCCTTTCAGCTTGTGTGCCAGTCTTGACTCCTGGGTGTGCCACCTCTCTCCCTCTCATTCAGTGGGCCATAGAAAGCCTATTTTTTTTTTTTTTAAATATTATTGGGTTTCTAAAGTCTCCCTTAAAAAACAAAAAATACATAAAAAAACAGTGGGAGAGTAATATTGCCCTTTCAGCTTGTGTGCCAGTCTTGACTCCTGGGTGTGCCACCTCTCTCTCTCATTCAGTGGGCCATAGAAAGGCTATTTTTTTTTTTGGTTTTTTTAATATTATTTGGTTTCTAAAGTCTCCCTGAAAAAAAAACAAAAACATAAAAAAACAGTGGGAGAGTAATATTGCCCTTTCAGCTTGTGTGCCAGTCTTGACTCCTGGGTGTGCCACCTCTCTCCCTCTCATTCAGTGGGCCATAGAAAGCCTATTTATTTATTTTTTTAAATATTATTGGGTTTCTAAAGTCTCCCTTAAAAAACAAAAAATACATAAAAAAACAGTGGGAGAGTAATATTGCCCTTTCAGCTTGTGTGCCAGTCTTGACTCCTGGGTGTGCCACCTCTCTCTCTCATTCAGTGGGCCATAGAAAGGCTATTTTTTTTTTGGTTTTTTTAATATTATTTGGTTTCTAAAGTCTCCCTGAAAAAAAAAAAAAACATAAAAAAACAGTGGGAGAGTAATATTGCCCTTTCAGCTTGTGTGCCAGTCTTGACTCCTGGGTGTGCCACCTCTCTCCCTCTCATTCAGTGGGCCATAGAAAGCCTATTTATTTATTTTTTTAAATATTATTGGGTTTCTAAAGTCTCCCTTAAAAAACAAAAAATACATAAAAAAACAGTGGGAGAGTAATATTGCCCTTTCAGCTTGTGTGCCAGTCTTGACTCCTGGGTGTGCCACCTCTCTCTCTCATTCAGTGGGCCATAGAAAGGCTATTTTTTTTTTTGGTTTTTTTAATATTATTTGGTTTCTAAAGTCTCCCTGAAAAAAAAAAAAAAACATAAAAAAACAGTGGGAGAGTAATATTGCCCTTTCAGCTTGTGTGCCAGTCTTGACTCCTGGGTGTGCCACCTCTCTCCCTCTCATTCAGTGGGCCATAGAAAGCCTATTTATTTATTTTTTTAAATATTATTGGGTTTCTAAAGTCTCCCTTAAAAAAAAAAAAAAACATAAAAAAACAGTGGGAGAGTAATATTGCCCTTTCAGCTTGTGTGCCAGTCTTGACTCCTGGGTGTGCCACCTCTCTCCCTCTCATTCAGTGGGCCATAGAAAGCCTATTTATTTATTTTTTTAAATATTATTGGGTTTCTAAAGTCTCCCTTAAAAAACAAAAAATACATAAAAAAACAGTGGGAGAGTAATATTGCCCTTTCAGCTTGTGTGCCAGTCTTGACTCCTGGGTGTGCCACCTCTCTCTCTCATTCAGTGGGCCATAGAAAGGCTATTTTTTTTTTGGTTTTTTTAATATTATTTGGTTTCTAAAGTCTCCCTGAAAAAAAAAAAAAACATAAAAAAACAGTGGGAGAGTAATATTGCCCTTTCAGCTTGTGTGCCAGTCTTGACTCCTGGGTGTGCCACCTCTCTCTCTCATTCAGTGGGCCATAGAAAGGCTATTTTTTTTTTTGGTTTTTTTAATATTATTTGGTTTCTAAAGTCTCCCTGAAAAAAAAAAAAAAACATAAAAAAACAGTGGGAGAGTAATATTGCCCTTTCAGCTTGTGTGCCAGTCTTGACTCCTGGGTGTGCCACCTCTCTCCCTCTCATTCAGTGGGCCATAGAAAGCCTATTTATTTATTTTTTTTAAATATTATTGGGTTTCTAAAGTCTCCCTTAAAAAACAAAAAATACATAAAAAAACAGTGGGAGAGTAATATTGCCCTTTCAGCTTGTGTGCCAGTCTTGACTCCTGGGTGTGCCACCTCTCTCTCTCATTCAGTGGGCCATAGAAAGGCTATTTTTTTTTTTGTTTTTTTAATATTATTTGGTTTCTAAAGTCTCCCTGAAAAAAAAACAAAAACATAAAAAAACAGTGGGAGAGTAATATTGCCCTTTCAGCTTGTGTGCCAGTCTTGACTCCTGGGTGTGCCACCTCTCTCCCTCTCATTCAGTGGGCCATAGAAAGCCTATTTATTTATTTTTTTAAATATTATTGGGTTTCTAAAGTCTCCCTTAAAAAACAAAAAATACATAAAAAAACAGTGGGAGAGTAATATTGCCCTTTCAGCTTGTGTGCCAGTCTTGACTCCTGGGTGTGCCACCTCTCTCTCATTCAGTGGGCCATAGAAAGCATTTTTTTTTTTTTCCTTGATTTGTGTTCTAAAATCTACCTCAACACAAAAACACTACATCAATCAGTGGGAGAAAAATATTGGCCTCAGTCAGGGCTTGTGTGCCACTGCTGTGTGTGCTATCTCTCATTCAGTGGGCTATAGAAAGCCTATTTATTTATTTATTTTTTTTCTTATTATTTGGTTTCTAAAGTCTCCCTGAAATAAAAAAAAAACTTAAAAAAACAGTGGGAGAGTAATATTGCCCTTTCAGCTTGTGCGCCAGTCTTGACTCCTGGGTGTGCCACCTCTCTCTCTCTAATTGTGGGCCATAGAAAGCCTTTTTTTTTTTTTTTTTTTTTAATATTATTTGGTTTCTAAAGTCTCCCTGAGAAAAAAATAAAAATAAATTAGGTGGGAGATTAATATTGACATTAGTGCTTGAGTGACAGTCCTGCGTGTGTGTCATCTCTGTGATTTTGTGCCACAGAAAACAGAGTGTGTAACATTGTGCCTGATTTTCCTTGTGGTCTCACCAACCTGTTAAGGGATATTGAAATCATACTGAAGTTATAGCTCACCGTGTAAGTTGTTTGACAGCAACAAATAAAGTTACTTTGGTTAAGATTTTAAAACAATGAGGAAGTCTGGTGCAAGAGGTCGTCGTGGGCGTTCATTGTCAGCTGGTAATGATGGTAGTGGTAGTGGAGCATCAGGTGGTCGTGGGGATAAAAATATTCCACCTAAGTCTGGAGCTGTGGAGCCAGTTTCGTCGTCAGGCTACACAAGGCCTCGAACGCTCTCTTTTCTGGGAGTAGGAAAACCGCTTTTAAAGGCGGAGCAGCAACAGCAAGTTTTGGCTTACATTGCAGACTCAGCCTCTAGCTCTTTTGCCTCCTCTTCCGAAACTGGTAAATGTAAAAGCAGCGCGTCGCTTGTGGATGTTCACGGTCAGGGACAAGTCGCTTCCTTGTCCTCCTCAGCAAAAACTACAACAAGAGAGAAGGATGCAGCAGGCGACACAACGGGTCACTCCATGGAGCTCTTTACACATACCGTCCCTGGCTTAGAAAGTGAAACATTTAACAGGCCATGCCCATTACAAGTATATTCTGACATGGAGTGCACTGATGCACAGCCACAGCCAGAGTACTATGCTGCTCCTTTGACTCAGACCACCACATTGCCCTCTCAGGGTACAGATCCACAATCAGACCCTGATGAGACTATGTTGCCCCGCCACGAACGCTATACCACCGACCGACACAGTGACACAGACGAAGTTGCACACGAGCTCGAAGAGGAGGTAATAGATGACCCAGTTATTGACCCCGATTGGCAGCCATTGGGGGAACAGGGTGCAGGCGGCAGTAGTTCAGAAGCGGAGGTGGAGGAGGGGCCGCAGCAGGCATCAACATCGCAACAGGTTCCATCTGCCGGGCCCGTATCTGGCCCAAAACGCGTGTCAAAGCCAAAACCTGTTGGAGCACAGCGTTGCCATCCGGTTAAAGCTCAGTCTGCAATCCCTGAAAAGGGATCCGAGTCTAGGAAGAGTGCAGTCTGGCATTTTTTTAAACAACATCCAACTGATCAGCGCAAAGTCATCTGTCAAAAATGTTCAACTAGCTTAAGCAGAGGTCAGAATCTGAAAAGTCTAAATACTAGTTGCATGCATAGACACTTAACCACCATGCATTTTCAAGCCTGGACTAACTACCAAACGTCCCTCAAGGTTGTAGCACCCTCGGCCAATGAAGCTAGTCAGCAACGCAACATCCCTTCCGTCACTGTAAGGCCACCATTTTCCGCACCACCGGCAGTATCTGTGCAGGTTTCTTTGCCAGCCAAAAGCAGTCAGGGTCAGGGAATCACCAGTTTTGTAGGAGGAAATATTGCATCTAGGGCACCGGCGGAAACAATACCGTCTCCAACCGTCTCTCAGTCTGCCATGTACACCGGCACACCCGAAAGTTCCACGATCTCCAGCTCTCCAGTCCAGCTCACCCTACATGAGACTCTGGTTAGAAAAAGGAAGTACTTATCCTCGCATCCGCGTACACAGTGTTTTAACGCCCACATAGCTAGACTAATCTCGTTAGAGATGATGCCCTACCGGTTAGTTGAAAGCGAAGCTTTCAAAGCCCTGATGGAGTACGCTGAACCACGATACGAGCTACCCAGTCGACACTTTTTTTCCAGAAAAGCCATCCCAGCCCTGCACCAGCATGTTAAACAGCGCATCGTCCATGCACTCAGGCAATCTGTGAGTACAAAGGTGCACCTGACTACAGATGCATGGACCAGTAGGCATGGCCAGGGACGTTATGTGTCCATCACGGCACACTGGGTGAATGTGGTGGATGCAGGGTCCACAGGCGACATCAATTTAGGGACAGTTGTGCCTAGCCCACGGTCTAGGAAACAGTTGGCTGTAGGCGTTCCCAGCCCCTCCTCCTCCTCCTCCTCGTCCTCCTGCAGAAGCTACAGCTCTTCCACAGAACGCAGTCTGCCAACCACTCCATCGGCAGATGACACTGTTGCACACCAGTTGTCCCATTATGGGCCAGCTACTGCCAAGCGTCAGCAGGCTGTATTGGCTATGAAGTGCTTGGGCGACAACAGACACACCGCGGAAGTTCTGTCCGAGTTCTTGCAACAAGAAACGCAGTCGTGGCTGGGCACAGTAGATCTTGAGGCAGGCAAGGTAGTGAGTGATAACGGAAGGAATTTCATGGCTGCCATCTCCCTTTCCCAACTGAAACACATTCCTTGCCTGGCTCACACCTTAAACCTGGTGGTGCAGTGCTTATTGAAAACTTATCCTGGGTTCTCCGACCTGCTCCTCAAAGTGCGTGCACTTTGCTCACATATCCGACGTTCGCCTGTACACGCCAGCCGTATGCAGACCTATCAGCGGTCTTTGAACCTTCCCCAGCATCGCCTAATCATAGACGTTGCAACAAGGTGGAACTCAACACTGCACATGCTTCAGAGACTGTGCGAACAGAGGCGTGCTGTTATTTATTTGTGGGAGGATACACGGGCAGGCAGTAGGATGGCAGACATGGAGTTGTCAGGTGTGCAGTGGTCTAAGATACAAGACATGTGTCAAGTCCTTCAGTGTTTTGAGGAATGCACACGGCTGGTTAGTGCAGACAACGCCGTAATAAGCATGAGCATCCCCCTAATGCGTCTGCTGATGCAAAGTTTGACGCACATAAAGGAGCAGGCGTCTGCACCAGAGGAAGAGGAAAGCCTTGATGACAGTCAGCCATTGTCTGGTCAGGGCAGTGTACAGGACGAGGTAGTGGGCGAAGAGGAGGTGGAGGACGAGGAGGATGATGGGGATGAGTATATTTTTAATGCCGAACCTTTCCCGGGGGCACAGGAAATTGGTTGCGTGTCACGGCCGGGTTCTGGTTTTTTGAGGGACACAAGTGACGTAGATTTGCCTGCAACTGCCCCTCAACCAATCACAACCGGAGATTTGACAACTGGAACTTTGGCCCACATGGCGGATTATGCCTTACGTATCCTAAAAAGGGACACATGCATTACGAAAATGATGAACGATGACGATTACTGGTTGGCCTGCCTCCTTGATCCACGCTATAAAGGCAAATTGCAAAATATTATGCCACATGAGAACTTGGAACTAATATTAGCAACCAAACAATCAACTCTTGTTGACCGTTTGCTTCAGGCATTCCCAGCACACAGCGCACGTGATCGTTCTCACACGAGCTCCAGGGGGCAGCAGACTAGGAGTGTTAGGGGTGCACACATCAGAAGTGGCGTTGGACAGAGGGGTTTTCTGACCAGGTTGTGGAGTGATTTTGCTATGACCGCAGACAGGACAGGTACTGCTGCATCAATTGAAAGTGACAGGAGACAACATTTGTCCAGTATGGTTACTAACTATTTTTCATCCCTTATCGATGTTCTCCCTCAACCGTCATTCCCATTTGATTACTGGGCCTCCAAATTAGACACCTGGCCAGAATTGGCAGAATATGCATTGCAGGAGCTTGCTTGCCCGGCAGCAAGTGTCCTATCAGAAAGAGTATTCAGTGCTGCAGGTTCAATATTAACCGAAAAAAGGACTCGTCTGGCTACCCAAAATGTTGACGATCTAACATTCATTAAAATGAACCACAACTGGATTTCGAAATCTTTTGCCCCACCTTGCCCGGCCGACACCTAGCTTTCCTATGAAAGGCTCTTGCCTGTGAATTACTTTTCTAATGTCTAATTTGCTGCAGCTGATTGTACAGCATACGACATGTTTACACCTCCCTAAATGGCCAAACTCCCCACACGGGGCTGTGGTATCGCGACTTGGCGCAAGCACCCGTGAGACTCCTGTTTGTCTGAAGAGGTGGGTGTGCTCGCTTTTGGTTGACGGCATTGCTACTGGGTCCCTCATAGTACAATGTAGTGTCTCTGGCGGTGGTGGTGCGCACCCAACGTCAGACACACCGTTGTAACATGAGGGGCCCTGGGGCGGTCCCGCCGGCCTCTAGAGAGTTCCCCCCTACCCCAGCTCAAAATGTGCTCTACCACATGCAAAATTATGTCGCACAGCTCCACCAATCTTTAGTCTATTCGCTGACATCATTCAATGTCTGGCACTGACAATACAAATTTGTAGACATCTATGATGCAACTTAAAGTAGTCTGTGTCTGTGTCCTATATTGGCACCATTAAATAGTTACTGCCAAATTACTATGTCAGAAACTCAGCAGATGAGCCCACCCCTGTACCTAAGTATGCCACCTTTTTTTTTGTTTTGGTTGTTTTGCGAGACATTAACATCTATTTATATTTTGGGAGTACTGGGACAGACACTCCTTGCACTACTCCTCCACTCACCACCAAGCTGCCCGTGTATCCATGTAACCGCTGTAAAACTGCCATGAGCCTATTGTTTGTTATTTTAGGCCTTTGAAGCCTGTCTGCGGTCCCTCTTTCCACTAGTCCTCCACTGACCAGACCACTGCTGCCCGTGTACCCCTGGAACCAATTATAAAGTGCCTACAGCCAGCCCATTTTTTTATGTTAGGCCTTTGAAGCCTGTCTGCGGTCCCTCCTTCCACTAGTCCTCCACTGACCAGACCACTGCTGCCCGTGTACCCCTGGAACCAATTATAAAGTGCCTACAGCCAGCCCATTTTTTTATGTTAGGCCTTTGAAGCCTGTCTGCGGTCCCTCCTTCCACTAGTCCTCCACTGACCAGACCACTGCTGCCCGTGTACCCCTGGAACCAATTATAAAGTGCCTACAGCCAGCCCATTTTTTTATGTTAGGCCTTTGAAGCCTGTCTGCGGTCCCTCCTTCCACTAGTCCTCCACTGGCCAGACCACTGCTGCCCGTGTACCCCTGGAACCAATTATAAAGTGCCTACAGCCAGCCCATTTTTTTATGTTAGGCCTTTGAAGCCTGTCTGCGGTCCCTCCTTCCACTAGTCCTCCACTGACCAGACCACTGCTGCCCGTGTACCCCTGGAACCAATTATAAAGTGCCTACAGCCAGCCCGTTTTTTTATGTTAGGCCTTTGAAGCCTGTCTGCGGTCCCTCCTTCCACTAGTCCTCCACTGGCCAGACCACTGCTGCCCGTGTACCCCTGGAACCAATTATAAAGTGTCTACAGCCAGCCCATTTTCTTATGTTAGGCCTTTGAAGCCTGTCTGCGGTCCCTACTTTAAATACTCCTCCACTGACCACCAAGCTGCCTGCCCGTGTATCCATGTAACCGCTGTAAAACTGCCATGAGCCTATTGTTTGTTATGTTAGGCCTTTGATAGCCTGTCTGCGGTCCCTACTTTAAATACTCCTCCACTCACCACCAAGCTGCCTGCCCGTCTATCCATGTAACCGCTGTAAAACTGCAATGAGCCTATTGTTTGTTATTTTAGGCCTTTGATAGCCTGTCTGCGGCCCCTACTTGCAATACTCCTCCACTGACCACAATGCTGCCTGGAGTGCCTGCCTGTGTATCCATGTAACCGATGTAAAACTGCCATGACTGCCTACTGTTTGTTATTTTAGGCCTTTGATAGCCTGTCTGCGGCCCCTACTTGCAATACTCCTCCACTGACCACAATGCTGCCTGGAGTGCCTGCCTGTGTATCCATGTAACCGATGTAAAACTGCCATGACTGCCTACTGTTTGTTATTTTAGGCCTTTGATAGCCTGTCTGCGGCCCCTACTTGCAATACTCCTCCACTGACCACAATGCTGCCTGGAGTGCCTGCCTGTGTATCCATGTAACCGATGTAAAACTGCCATGACTGCCTACTGTTTGTTATTTTAGGCCTTTGATAGCCTGTCTGCGGCCCCTACTTGCAATACTCCTCCACTGACCACAATGCTGCCTGGAGTGCCTGCCTGTGTATCCATGTAACCGATGTAAAACTGCCATGACTGCCTACTGTTTGTTATTTTAGGCCTTTGATAGCCTGTCTGCGGCCCCTACTTGCAATACTCCTCCACTGACCACAATGCTGCCTGGAGTGCCTGCCTGTGTATCCATGTAACCGATGTAAAACTGCCATGACTGCCTACTGTTTGTTATTTTAGGCCTTTGATAGCCTGTCTGCGGCCCCTACTTGCAATACTCCTCCACTGACCACAATGCTGCCTGGAGTGCCTGCCTGTGTATCCATGTAACCGATGTAAAACTGCCATGACTGCCTACTGTTTGTTATTTTAGGCCTTTGATAGCCTGTCTGCAGCCCCTACTTGCAATACTCCTCCACTGACCACACCAATGCTGCCCGTGTACCCCTGGAACCTATTTAAAAGTTCATAGAGCCTAGTTATATATTTTATTTACTATTAATAAGGCCATGATGGACTACGCTGTACCACGCTACAAGCTAACCAGTCGACACTTCTTTTGCGAGAAAAGCCATCCCAACCCTCCACCAGCATGTAGAAGACCGCATTGTCCATGCACTCTGGCAATCTGTGAGTACAAAGGTGCACCTGACAACAGACGCATGGACCTGTAGGCATGGCCACGGAAGATTACGTGTCCATTACGGCGCAATGGGTTAATGTGGTGGATGCATGGTCCACAGGGGACAGCCTACTAAGTCTGTCTGCAGTCCCTAATTCAAATTGTCCTCCACTGTCTAAATCGGAGCTTCCACCTTCTGGCTTTCGGCCTATAGTATCAGAAATTAAACTGCATTTGGCCTTCAACTTTGGTTAGGGCCTACTAACGGCTTCTGCCCCTCCCTGGTGTTGCCCTCAACTAAATAAAGCTGAGCTTCAACCTTCTGCTCCAAATTACCATTTTAAAAAATGCAATAGGCTTTTCCGGCCTACTAAAGGTGTCTGTCTGTGTGCCCCTGCCTGGTGTTGTCCTCAACTAAATAAAGCTGAGCTTCAACCTTCTGCTCCAAATTACCATTTTAAAAAATGCAATAGGCTTTTCCGGCCTACTAAAGGTGTCTGTCTGTGTGCCCCTGCCTGGTGTTGTCCTCAACTAAATAAAGCTGAGCTTCAACCTTCCGGCTCTCATTAAGTGGTTTTAAAAAAAAAAAATGGTGGTTAGGGCCTACTAACGGCTTCTGCCCCTCCCTGGTGTTGCCCTCAACTAAATAAAGCTGAGCTTCAACCTTCTGCTCCAAATTACCATTTTAAAAAATGCAATAGGCTTTTCCGGCCTACTAAAGGTGTCTGTCTGTGTGCCCCTGCCTGGTGTTGCCCTCAACTAAATAAAGCTGAGCTTCAACCTTCTGCTCCAAATTACCATTTTAAAAAATTCAATAGGCTTTTCCGGCCTACTAAAGGTGTCTGTCTGTGTGCCCCTGCCTGGTGTTGTCCTCAACTAAATAAAGCTGAGCTTCAACCTTCTGCTCCAAATTACCATTTTAAAAAATGCAATAGGCTTTTCCGGCCTACTAAAGGTGTCTGTCTGTGTGCCCCTGCCTGGTGTTGTCCTCAACTAAATAAAGCTGAGCTTCAACCTTCTGCTCCAAATTACCATTTTAAAAAATGCAATAGGCTTTTCCGGCCTACTAAAGGTGTCTGTCTGTGTGCCCCTGCCTGGTGTTGTCCTCAACTAAATAAAGCTGAGCTTCAACCTTCTGCTCCAAATTACCATTTTAAAAAATGCAATAGGCTTTTCCGGCCTACTAAAGGTGTCTGTCTGTGTGCCCCTGCCTGGTGTTGTCCTCAACTAAATAAAGCTGAGCTTCAACCTTCCGGCTCTCATTAAGTGGTTTTAAAAAAAAAAAATGGTGGTTAGGGCCTACTAACGGCTTCTGCCCCTCCCTGGTGTTGCCCTCAACTAAATAAAGCTGAGCTTCAACCTTCTGCTCCAAATTACCATTTTAAAAAATGCAATAGGCTTTTCCGGCCTACTAAAGGTGTCTGTCTGTGTGCCCCTGCCTGGTGTTGTCCTCAACTAAATAAAGCTGAGCTTCAACCTTCTGCTCCAAATTACCATTTTAAAAAATGCAATAGGCTTTTCCGGCCTACTAAAGGTGTCTGTCTGTGTGCCCCTGCCTGGTGTTGTCCTCAACTAAATAAAGCTGAGCTTCAACCTTCCGGCTCTCATTAAGTGGTTTTAAAAAAAAAAAATGGTGGTTAGGGCCTACTAACGGCTTCTGCCCCTCCCTGGTGTTGCCCTCAACTAAATAAAGCTGAGCTTCAACCTTCTGCTCCAAATTACCATTTTAAAAAATGCAATAGGCTTTTCCAGCCTACTAAAGGTGTCTGTCTGTGTGCCCCTGCCTGGTGTTGTCCTCAACTAAATAAAGCTGAGCTTCAACCTTCCGGCTCTCATTAAGTGGTTTTAAAAAAAAAAAATGGTGGTTAGGGCCTACTAACGGCTTCTGCCCCTCCCTGGTGTTGCCCTCAACTAAATAAAGCTGAGCTTCAACCTTCTGCTCCAAATTACCATTTTAAAAAATGCAATAGGCTTTTCCGGCCTACTAAAGGTGTCTGTCTGTGTGCCCCTGCCTGGTGTTGCCCTCAACTAAATAAAGCTGAGCTTAAACCTTCTGCTCCAAATTACCATTTTAAAAAATGCAATAGGCTTTTCCGGCCTACTAAAGGTGTCTGCCCCTCCCTGGTGTTGTCCTCAACTGAACAAAGCTGAGCTTCCACATTCTGGCTTTCGCCCTATACTATCAGATATTAAACTGCATTTGGCCTACTAGTGTGGTTAGGCCCTTGAAACAGTGTCTGCTGCTCTTGGGTTTGCTACTCCACTGAACAAAGCAATGCCGCCTGTTTAGTCCTGTTACCAATTTTGAACTGCATGTAGCCTACTTTATTCTTTGGCCCTATATCTGTTTCCTCCTCATCCTGCCCATTGCCCAGCCACTGCTAAATGAGTCTGCTGGTACATTGACCTAGACCACTACATTCCCCTTGTACTCTACACAGCCAGAATCTGACCCTGCTGAAAGTAAGGTTCCCCTTCCCGCATGTTATACCACCTTACACAGGGACAAAGAGGAAGGTGCAGATGAAAGTGCAGGTTCCTTCATCAGGTGGGGGGGCATACTCGTTGGCGACGTCACTGGCACAGGGCCCCTCAGAGTACGCAAAAGTGTCGCTGCTGGTGGGAGGCGCCCCCGCCATGCAAACACACCGCCGTACTTTGAGGGGCCCTGTGCCAGTGGCAATGCGAACGAGTGGGCCCCCCCCTGCTTGCTCAGGATCACAGCACTTGCAACGTTTAAATACTTACCTTTCCCTGCAACACCGCCGTGACGTAGTCCGCATTTCCTGGGCCCACGAAAAACTTGAGCCAGCCCTACTCCCCCCACAACTTTCCCCCAATTCCCTATGCCCAACTATTATTATACAGTTAATTAAGATTGGCAAGCTTCAGAAACAAGAATGGATGTTTTTGGCATTAAAATGGGCACTGTAGGTGTTTTCCTGGCCTCCACTCACTGCCGACTATGCTTCCCCATTGACTTGCATTGGGTTTCGTGTTTCGGTCGATCCCCGACTTTTAGCGATAATCGGCCGACTGCACTCGACTCGACTCTGGACAAAATCGGGTTTCCCAAAACCCTACTCGATCTTAAAAAAATGAAAGTCGCTCAACCCTAGCTATAATCGGCGATGCCCAAAGTCCAGCGCGACTATTTAAAGGCCGTGGGCGTGACCCAGCCTCCAACCTGATTACCAGCTAGATTAACCCCGAGCAAGCTGGATAAAATCTAGCCGACGCCACTGAGCGTGTAGTGGACGTAAGTGGAATTACTGCTGTCTGTCGGACGCCCTAGTGTGAACAGCGTCCGACATGACACATGTAAGCTGTTTCTGCTTTGCAATAACCTCAGACTATTAACCAGGCCTCCCTGGTTGAGCTAAGATATGATTTGAACGGCCTAAAAGCATATCTATCTGTGCCTGGAGTAAGACAAGGATTTATTCGTGTCAAGTATCCTCTAGAATAACTGTGCTTTATAGACTTTCTGCTTGATTGCATTTTCCTCTGAAGTTTCCTATAGACTGTTAAGCTGCGTTTATTATTTGCACCAAGTGTTGTGGACTTGAGTTTCTCTCTGCACCTGTTTGAATCACCGTGTGATAATATAGACTTTACCACTTAAAAAACTGAGTCCTGTAGTTGTTTTGTTCCACGCAAAAAGTCTCCTGAGTTATCCCCTATAATTATTACACAGTGCCATGTCAGTTTCCGACCCGTGGATCCTTCCTTGGGGTCGGAACCTGCTCTCTATCATCCTCAGGTGAAGGGGCTATGCCTGACGGCATGGAATTTGAGAGGCAGTTACTGAGACTAAGGGGATTCTTGGAGAATTTAGTTGATACTCTCCTGCACAGTATGAAAGAGACTACGACCATAATTTACACTAAAGTGTGGAGAAAATTTATTAGTTTCCATTCGGCGGCCCTTTCCAATGAGGTACCCATCCCTGCAGAGAGGCCGTGAGTTAGGACTATTTGTTAAAGGGAACCTGTCACCTGAATTTGGCAGGACCAGTTTTGGGTCATATGGGCGGGGTTTTCGGGTGTTTGATTCACCCTTTCCTTACCCGCTGGCTGCATGCTGGCCGCAATATTGGATTGAAGTTCATTCTCTGTCCTCCGGAGTACACACAAGCGCAAGGCAATATTGCCTGTACTCCGGAGGGCAGAGAATGAACTTCAATCCAATATTGCGGCCAGCATGCAGCCAGCGGGTAAGGAAAGGGTGAATCAAACACCCGAAAACCCCGCCCATATGACCCAAAACTGGTCCCGCCAAATTCAGGTGACAGGTTCCCTTTAACACCTTGAAAGTTCAAATATCGGCTCCGGGAGCCTTCTATAGTTATAATGTTGTGGGGGACAGATGGGTAGCTCGGTTTGTTTCACTGTGTCAGCGAGCGGACCCAGTACATATTGCCCAGATACCACCTTGGGATCTAAACCTAGTTTTAGATGCATTGACAGGGGCTCCATTTGAACCACTACACTCAACCTCAATGAAGTACGTTTCATTAAAGACGGCCTTATTAGTGGCCTTAGTATCAAGAAAATACAGCAAAACAAGGCAGAGATGCTTACCTGCCTAGGCCACCAAACAAATGCACTCTCAGGATGCAGTGGACCCATGTGGTAGAAAAAACACAGGTGCAGCATAACCGATGAAGCAGCCACTCGCAACCTACCAAATTAATGGAGGGGGTGGCTGCTTGGCACATTGCTGCACATAAAAGACTTGTATGCGGCGCTGTTCACACAATACGCGCCGCATACAAGTCTTTTATGTGCAGCAATGTGCCAAGCAGCCACCCCCTCCATTAATTTGGTAGGTTGCGAGTGGCTGCTTCATCGGTTATGCTGCACCTGTGTTTTTTCTACCACATGGGTCCACTGCATCCTGAGAGTGCATTTGTTTGGTGGCCTAGGCAGGTAAGCATCTCTGCCTTGTTTTGCTGTATTTTCTATTTTTGGAGGATCTTTGAATCCTCTTTTTGTGCTTTTGCTGTTTAGAGTTTGGCCTTAGTATCAGCAAGAAGAGTAAGTGACATTCAGGCCTTGTCAGTAGATGCCCCCTTTCTCTCAGTGTTCCACGATAGGATAGTGTTAAAAACAGACCCTTCCTACCTTCCTAAGAGGTCTACTAAATTCCATAGATCTTAGATTTATTTCCCTCCTTTTATGATAACCCGACAACTCCGGAGGAGGAAAGATTTCACACATTAGACGTGAAGAGAGCTGTTTTAGCCTATTTAGACAGGACTAGACCCTGGAGGCAGAGCAGGGCTCTCTTTGTGTCCTTTCAGGGCCACAAGAAGGGGTCTGGAATTACGAAATGCACGCTATTTAGATGGATCAGAGACGCGATTAGTCTGGCATACACGGCAAAGGGGGAAAATCCACCACAGGGCATGAAAGCGCATTCCGCATGAGCTGTAGCATCCTCCTGGGCTGAAAGAGCAGATGTCCCGATTGACCTTATATGTAAGGCCGCAACTTGGTCTTCACCTTTCACCTTCTACAGTCACTACAGGCTTGACTTGTCTTCCTCTGCGGACTTAGTCTTTGGTAGATCAATTCTTAACATGGTGGTTCCTCCCAGGTGATTGTCTCTGAAAATCTCTCAGTGGGTGCTGTCGTGGCAAAGAGAAAAAAACGGATTACTTACCAGTAATGCTCTTTTATAGAGTCCACGACAGCATCCACTCACTTCCCTCCCTTTATTTATAGTTGCACTTGGTTCTCTCCGATTGGTGATGGATTAGTTATATATAGAGAACGATATACAGATTTGTATATATCTAGAGATGTAAATATGTACATACTTTAAATGACTTGCGGAGCAATTAACTAAAGCTTGTGTGGCAATTCCTCTCATTCTCTGTAATCCAACTGAGGGAGGAAGGGGGGCCGCCCCTTTTATCTCTTTGCAGGTTTCCTGTTGCTAGGGGCGGATACCCTCTCTCAGTGGGTGCTGTCGTGGACTCTATAAAAGAGCATTACCGGTAAGTAATCTGGGTTTTTTTCAGTGTCATGTACCTTTTTTTTGTTTGCGCCATATTCATCTTTTGCTCCTTTTAACCCCTTCATGAGATCTGCCGTACATGTATGAGTGTATGGACTTGGCTCACGGGATGAGCCCGCCTCAAACTTATTAGGTGATGGCTGGGTCTTATAGTTAGGACCTGCCTGTAATAATCACAGGTGGGATGGAGCTCCAACCATGATTGTTAACATGTTAAATGCCACTGTCAAACTCTCACAGCAACATTTAAAATGCGTCGGCATTGGGGCGTGTCACTCCATGCGCCCATTGATGCACCTGTGACATGATCACTGGTTGAAGATGGGCTGCTATCACAGCCATAGGTCTGTAGAAGACCCCCATCATTACGCCCTGACTTGTCATTACTGAGCTCCTTTGAAATTCTACATGTGGCCGGGCTTCAAAGTAGACCGTGATTTTTACTATATGCAGCCATGCTGTGGAATTGGTGTATCTAGCACGATAATAAGTCCTCTAAGGGGACTAACAAGAACAGTGAAAAGTATAGAATTAAAAATAAAAAGACAAAAGTTCAAATCACCCCATTTTAAAATGCGCGCTTGTCCTGCCTCCCGTGATGTCACGGCTTGTGATTGGTCGCGTCGCCCATGTGACCGCGACGCGACCAATCACAAGCCGGAACGTAATTTTAAAATCCTGAAGGACCTAAAATTACGTCACGGCTTGCTGTGATTGGTCGCGTCGCGGCCACATGGGCGACGCGACCAATCACAAGCCGGGACGTCATGGGAGGCAGGACAAGCGCGCATTTTAAAATGCGCGCGTGTCCAGCCTCCCGTGACGTCACGGCTTGTGATTGGTCGCGTCGCCCATGTGACCGCGACGCGACCAATCACAACGCCGGAACGTAATTTTAAAATCCTGAAGGACCTGAAATTACGTCACGGCTTGCTGTGATTGGTCGCGTCGCGGCCACATGGGCGGCACGCGACCAATCACAAGCCGGGACTTCACGTAAGGAAGTAAACGCGCGAATTTTAAGCAAACAACGCTGCCGGTTCCCTCGGAGAGGTGAGTATAGCAATATTTTTTATTTTAATTCTTTCTTTTACACATTAATATGGATCCCAGGGCCTGAAGGAGAGTTTCCTCTCCTTCAGACCCTGGGAACCATCAGGGATACCGTCCGATACTTGAGTCCCATTGACTTGTATTGGTATCGGGTATCGGTATCGGATTGGATCCGATACTTTACCGGTATCGGCCGATACTTTCCGATACCGATACTTTCAAGTATCGGACGGTATCGCTCAACACTAGTGATGAGCGAGTATACTCGTTGCTCGGGTTTTCCCGAGCACGCTTGGGTGGTCTCCGAGTATTTGTTAGTAGTGTTGAGCATTCCGATACTGCAAATATCGGGTATCGGCCGATATTCGCTGTATCGGAATTCCGATACCGAGTTCCGATATTTTTGTGATATCGGAAATCGGAATCGGAAGTTCTTATAAGCTCCCAGGCGTGTGCGGTGCGTATGGTTCCCAGGGTCTGGAGGAGAGGAGACTCTCCTTCAGGCCCTGGGATCCATATTCATGTAAAAAATAAAGAATAAAAAAAAAAAATATGGATATACTCACCCTCGGACGGGCCCTGGACCTCAGCGGTGCAACCGGCAGCCTCCGTTCCTAAGAATGCAGTGAGTGTAGGACCTGCGATGACGTCGCGGCTTGTGATTGGTCGCGTGAGCGGTCACATGAGCGGTCACGCGACCAATCACAAGCCGCGACGTCATTGAAGGTCCTTCACTCTGCATTCTTAGGAACGGAGGCAGACGCTTGCAGCGGTGACAGCCAGGGTCCACCAGAGGGGTGAGTATATCCATATTTTTTATTTTTATTCTTTATTTTTTACATGAATATGGATCCCAGGGCCTGAAGGAGAGTTTCCTCTCCTTCAGACCCTGGGAACCATCCAGGATCACTTCCGATATTTGTGTCCCATTGACTTGTATTGGTATCGGGTATCAGTATCGGCGATATCCGATATTTTTTGGATATCGGCCGATCCAATCCGATACCGATACTTTCAAATATCGGAAGGTATCGCTCAACACTATTTGTTAGTGTTCGGAGATTTAGTTTTAATCGCCGCAGCTGAATGATTTACAGCTACTTGCCAGCCTAAGTACATGTGGGGGTTGCCTGGTTGCTAGGGAATCCCGACATGTATTCAAGCTGGCTAGTAGCTGTAAATCATTCAGCTGCGGCAATGAAAACGAAATCTATGAACACTAACAAATACTCGGAGACCACCCGAGCATGCTCGGGAAAACCAGAGCAATGAGTATACTCGCTCATCACTAGTGGTGACCATGGTGGCCATTTTGAAGTCGGCCATTTTGGATCCAACTTTATTTTTTTCAATGGGAAAAGGGTCATGTGACACATCAAACTTATTGAGAATTTCACAAGAAAAACAATGGTGTGCTTGGTTTTAACGTAACTTTATTCTTTCATGAGTTATTTACAAGTTTATGACCAATTATAAAATGTGTTCAAAGTGCTGCCCATTCTGTTTGATTGTCAATGCAACCCTCTTCTCCCACTCTTGACACACTGATAACACCGCAAAAGAAATACTAGCACAGGCTTCCAGTATGCGTTGTTTCAGATGCTGCACATCTCGTATCTTCACAGCATAGACAATTGCCTTCAGATGACCCCAAAGATAAGTCTAAGGGGGCCAGATTGGGAGACCTTGGTGGCCATTCAACTGGCCCATGAAGACCAATCCACTTTCCAGGAAACTGTTCATGTAGGAATGCTCGGACCTGACACCCATAATGTGGTGGTGCACCTTTTTCTAGTACATGACATGGTAAAACCAATGGTGTCGTTCAAAAGTACAACTTGTCCTGCAAAAAACAAGCCCTCACATGGCCATTTTGACCAAAAGATAAAAAAGTTATGGCTCTGGGAAGAAAGGGAGCAATAAATGAAAATGCAAAACCAAAAATACCTCTGGTCATTAAGGGGTTAATAAGATGTATAAATTTGCCATTTTACTCCAATGTGTCTTGGATTACAGGGAGCTTCTCAGAAACTTCTACCTTCCCAAACCATTTATATGACTTTAGCCCTTTAATAGGTGAAGCAGTTTATCTTTTTAAGACCCCAAACTCCGCTCAAGAAATGTCATGCTGAAACTCAGTATCCAAATGCCTGAAAGTGCTCTGTGGCATTACAATGCACTTATCCAACTCTTGAGAATCACACTTTATTTCCTGCCTATCCTCCTCTGGTTTATTGATGGGTTGATGGTCGTATAGAAGAGCAACTGACCTGTCAATCAACCAAAGGAGGATGGTGCTAACGATCCGACGAGCTGACGAAGGACTACGATCCGAAACGAATGCCGAGGAGTGTGCCGCACCGCTAGCCACCATCCACCACATGTATACTGCATATATTTTTCAGTATTTCTCTCTGCTTCCTACCAGATGATAGTGGCATGACTTAGGCAAGTATATTGACTCACGGTGTTCTATGCTATATGTCATTCTTAGGGTATGTTTCCACGGTCAATAAACACTGCAGGTTTGACGCTACGTTCATCCACAGTGTCAAACCTGCAGCAGCCAGATGTTACAGCATAGTGGATGGGATTTCATGAACTTCCATCTCCAGTATGCGTGGAGGGACACCCACGGCTTCCCTGCATAAATGGACATGCAGTGCGTCTTTCCAGACCGCAGCAAGTCAATTTATCTTGTGGAGACGTATTGGGCGCGGTGCTTCTGCATGGTTCAATGAACACATGCGGAATCACCTGCGTTCAAAAGCCGGCAGGTCTTTGGACGGAGCAGACATGTTCTGCGTCCAAAGTGCTCTCAGTTTTTGCCCGTGGAAACATACCCTAAGGGTATGTTTCCATGTTCAGGAAACGCTGCGTGTTTGACGCTGCTTTTAAATATGCGAAGAAAGGAGTCAAACAGCTGTCACTTGTAGTTAATAAAAGGTAGATATTTATTAAATGACAACAATTATATTAAACTATCAGTACATATTCAGCAGATAATAAAACCTAAGTCTAACATGGATACGGGTAAAAAGATACCCCACACACCACCAATATAATCCAGCTCAAGGATGCAGGTTCACTCTTTTGATACAGGCACTATTAGCATTAGTGATCAGTGAAAACACACCGGATACCGTCTAGGGGACCCATACAGGATAAATATAAACACAGAGTCCATGACTGCACCTTACCCATAATAGCCGTGGTGTATGTGTGGAGGACGCCAGCCCCTACGCGCGTTTCGCGTAGGCTTCTTCCGGGGGCCCCTGATACTGATAGTTTAATATAATTGTTGTCATTTAATAAATATCTACCTTTTATTAACTACAAGTGACAGCTGTTTGACTCCTTTCTTCGCATATTTAAATATTGTTTGGGAGTTTGTTCTGTCCGTGTTTGGACATATATGTGGCTCTGTTCTAATTTATTACGTGTTTGACGCTGCGCAGAGCCACAGCGTCAAACACGCAGCGTCCAAATGTTACAGCATAGTGGAGAGGATTTTATCAAATCCCGTCTCCACTATGCGTGGTAACACGCACCCGGCAGCCCTGCGATTTCGGACATGCGGTGCGTCTTTTAAGATCGCAGCATGTCCGTTTACCTTGCAGCGGCGCTGCGCCGCCGCAAGGTAAATCTCAGGGCCCTATGTGTGGGGTGCGATGATGCCTGATGTGTGCAATGAACACATCCGGCATCATCGTGTCACAGAAGCGGTGGAGCTTAGGGCGTAGCGGGTTTACCTCTCCGTCCAAACCGCCGGCCATCCTGAAGGTGGGCACATACCCTTATAGTTGCAGCAAGTCATTTTGATTGCATTAATCTGTGCTATACACATACAGACAACCTTTATGAGGTTGCAGCAAACTCTTTGATTATAATTACCTTTTGTATAACATAGCCTGCGTACCCACTCAGCAGATATTGACACTATGCAATAATGTACTATTGAAAGTCCTCAATACCTAGCAGGTTTATATTATTTATTAATTATTACATTTTACGTCTTAGGATTAACATCACTTCACTATTACTTCACCTGGATGCTCTGTTTTTGGCTTTTTAACTTTTTTATCGTGTAATTAATATTTTATTACTTTCTGTGCAGATTACCCTTGTGTGATGGTGTTACCATTGACCATGTATGTTTGTATCAATAAAGGTATTTTAATATAATCTAACTGCTCCCATATATTTTAATGACCGTATGTTCATTTTTTTTCTTATTGATGCTAAGAAAGGAATATAGCATGAGGCTGAGGCGCTGGATCGTTGCTCCCCAATTCATTTGCAGACTTATATATAGTAAAAACACAAAATGGAATAACTTTATTTTTGGAAATCTAAAAATATAATCCATATATAATATAAATAGTAGAGATGATTGAATCTGCCAAGATTTGAATTGCGCAGATTTTTCTAGGAAATTAGATTTGCATCAAATGTATTCTCTGCAAATCGAATGTCCCTTATTTAGTCTCTCTAGACCCCCAAGTCATAATAAACTTAAGATGTAGAACCCCCCCCCAAACAAATAATACTTAACTCACAGCTCCCCTCTTCTCTTCGGCCACCTTCACTGGTCATCGAGTGATGATCACTTCTTCTTACTGCCGCTGAGCGTTGAAACCTACTTACCACGACATTATGAACCATATGAGTTGGGACATCCCTGGCCTGGATGCTACTGCGCATGAAGAGGCCCAGGTTGCAGCATCCAACAGTGGTAAGAAAAGGTGCTATGGTCTGGATGGGGGGCTGGAATGGGCTGGAGAGGTGAGCAGTGAGGGTTTTTTTTTTTTAACACATTGCCAGTTCTCTATGGTTCAGCAAAATCATGGCCATTTTGCTGAATTCATGCAGTGCAAATTCATGATGAACAAAAAAAAATCAGTTTTACAGGTTTTTGTCAAATTTCAGTAGAGTTCAATTCCACTGGAATAAATTCTAGTTCTACTAGTCGGGGAACCTGAGAGAAGATTCATGCTGCTTTAACCACAGGGAGCATTAATTAGATGTTGGCTGAATAATTTACTTTTCTGTGACATGTAAGAGAAATCATATTTTGAAAAGCAGGATGAGACTATGCGTCTTGGATAAATAGACTGAAGCTGGGTTTGTGGACCCAATCTGGTTTCCTATTACATTTGAATTGCCAGTAGGTAATGATACATTTCCTCTGTAGTTGCCAATATTGATTTCTAAGGCTGGACTCATGAAAAATAATTCAAAAAGTACAACGCAGTTGTGTTTATGCTCTTAATGATGCAATTTTATTTTTAATAGAAATACGTGGTTGTTCCTGAAGGCCATGAAGTAGGTGTTTGAATGATGGAACCATCATAGAAAAAATAACACGCTTACATTATATCCATATTTCAGTTTTTTTGTCTTGTAGTTTTTTTTCTATATCAAAATTGAGAAAGTCATGATGTTTTACGCTGTGTGTTCTTTGGCTGCATGTAAAAAGGACCTTTCACCAAATTTTGCCTTGTAAACTGTACATTCCTACTCATAGTAGCAGAAGTATACATAAGAAGATTTTTTAATGTTTTTTTTCTCCACTTCATTGTGGAGATACATGGCGCTGAAATTAATGGCGCCTAATGTGTAAATTTTCTTATCATTCAACTGGGTGTTTTCATTTCTTTCAGATCTGTGGGTGTGTACTTTCATCCCACTATGACGCTGTCTAATCCTAAAAAGGCAGTGTCATAGGTAAGAAAAGGTAGTCGCCCACAGTTCTGACCTAAATGTAATGCCCACTGAGGTCAGGAACTGTGCCAAAGTGGTCACTTAAGACTAGAGACTGTCTCACATTAAAACGCTGACAATGCCTCCCTCAAGTCCTAACCGTAATACTTCAGTATTTGGCTGTTCCTGCGACGCTCATGACTCTGATGCTGCTTGGCCGCCTCATCTCCCAGCACTTCAGGAAGTGATAGGAAGGAGGTTATGCGAAACAGAAAAAGTCTTGGGTGATCCCGTGACCACATTGGCAGAGCTCCTGAGCTCAGTGAGACTTTTATTTAGGTCTCATACTCATCTGCGTTTAAAACGGATGAGTGCTATCTACTACAAAATTGGCTTGTACTCTGACTGATGTTAGGGAATGATTCGGTGTTCATCTGCGATTTTCTTTCTCATCCCAGATCGGACTGAGGAAAAAATCGCAGCATGCTGCGAGTGGCCGCACAATTTGGATGAGACTTGACAATGCAAGTCAATTACTGCGAGAAAAAAATTGCATGGCACACGGACCATGCATGAGCCGTCCGATTTTTACGCACTTATCTCATAGGAAAAAAGACATTTCATCAGCCAAGTACAGTAAATTCAGAGCATGACCCGTCAGAATAGATAGAAAATAGAAAGATGTCGGTGACATATATAATTATTGCAGTGCGTGTGTAGTTTAATGTACATGTATTTAGTTAAAAAAATAAATAATGAAAATAAAAAAATGACGTGGGGTCCCCCTACCTTTTCTTAACCAGTTGAGGAAAAGCCGACAGCTAGGAGCTGCCGTTTATAGTCTGAGAAGGGGGTAGTAAACATGGAGCTTCACATGTTATTAATATCAGCTCACAGCTGTCAACTTAGCCTTTACTGGTTAGTTATTAACAAGGGGTTGATCCAAAAAAAAATGATGTGGGTTCCCCCTATAATAACCAGAAAAGGCTAGGCAGATAGGCTGAATGTTAATAGCCTAAGAAGGGGTGATGGATTGTGGCTCTCTCACAGACTAAGAACATCAGCCCTCAGCTTCCCCAGAAATAGCGCTTTGATTAGATCCATCAATTCTGGTGCTTAGCCTCTGCTTTTCCCACTTGCCCTGGTGCGGTGGCAAGTGGGGTAATAGTATTGGGGTTGATAATAGCTTTGCAATGTCAGCTGACATAAAGCCCAGAGGTTAGTAATGGAGAGGCATCTATCAGACACCCATTACTATTAGTCTGGGATGGGGCCAATATCCATGGCCCCTTCCTAGACTATTAATATCAGCCTGCAGCTGTCTGCCTAGCATTTGCTGATTACTAATTATAGCTTGACTCTATATAATTTTTTGGGGGGTTACCCCTTGTTAATAACCAGTAAAGGCTAAGTAGACATGTGAACTGATATTAATAGCTTGGGAAGTTCCAAGTTTATTACCCCCTTCCCAAACTATAAACACCAGCCCCCAGATGTCAGCTTTCCCTTAACGGGTTAAGAAAAAGGTAATTGTTTTTTATATAATATGGTAGAGCCATGGAACTTCTTAATCTAACACTGATGATTAGTGATGAGCGAATATACTCGTTACTCGAGATTTCTCGACCATGCTCGGGGGTCCTCCGAGTATTTTTTAGTGCACGGAGATTTAGTTTTTCTTGCCGCAACTGAATGATTTACATCTGTTAGCCAGCATAAGTACATGTGGGGATTCCCTAGCAACCAGGCAACCCCCACATGTACTTATGCTGGCTAACAGATGTAAATCATTCAGCTGTGGCAAGAAAAACTAAATCTCCGAGCACTAAAAAATACTGAGAGGACCCCGAGCATGCTCGAGAAATCTCAAGTAACGAGTATATTCGCTCATCACTACTGATGATCTATCTTTCTCTGAATAATTTTCATAAGATGTTGCATATTATTTTTTTAGACGCTAATAAAGGTATTTAACATTTTGTAGGCCATATTGACCTGAATTTCTCCAGGGTATGAAAACTAACCACTGCAGCCATTGCTGTGTTTCATCAGTGAATAGACTGTATTTGAGTTTCTTGTTGGCTTAGATTTATGCACACATCCATAAAATTAATGGAGATGGAGTGTTTCCTCTTGGTATCTTCTCACAAAGACTGAGAGACCTCTCTACTTCCCAATCTATTCTTTGGATACTTTAGTTTATGACCTTTCCTCTCTGAGGACCAAGTTGTTGCTGTTTTATGTTAGCTGTCTCCTCCAGCTAGATACACTCCAATCATTGTCAGTTCAGAAAACAGAAGTGCTTGAGGAGGAACCTTTTACAGGAATGTAGCTAGAAAGACTGGAATGTACTAGATAACATTAGCTCAGCCTATTACTTCTTAAACACCATAAAATCATATAGCTGGTTTTCCAATAGCTTCAATATTTCTTTATAATTGCTTATATTTGCTGCCTTTTCAATGTGGGATGGCAATCTGTGTACATCAGGGTTGTTGTTATTCAGAATAATATACTAAGCGGAAATTAAGTGTTTCCACTTATTGCCGTGGTCAGTTTTCTTTTTTTTCTCTTTTCATAATTTGCCATTCCATGAGTCATATTTTCTTAGCTGTATGAGTACTTCTTTTTTGCAGAATGAGTTGTAGTTTTTACAACTGCAGTAGTTTGGCGATTTTGGTCTGGCAAACCGGACATACAACTTGAAGCAAAAATCACCAACCTATGACTTGTCGACTTTGGACATATCATTCGAAGATTACTGGAGAAGGACATCATGGTTGGAAGAATAGAAGGAAAAAGGCAAAGAGGAAAACCAGCAACCCGAAGGCGCGATACAATCAAAATAATTTTGGAGAAGACCCTGATGAACCAATCTAGACTTGCAGAAGACTTGCTCAAGATCGATCTTCTTACAGATCGTTCATCCATCATGTTGCCATGGCTTGAGATTGAGCCGAAAGCCATTACAAAAAAAGAAAGCATTAGGCTACTTTCACATTTGCGTTAGAATCCGCAGCGTTTAATCCGCAAACGCAAGTACAGGAGAAACGCATAAAAGTGCGTACAAACGTAGCGGTTTTTATGCGCATGCGTAAACGCATGCGGCTTTAAAACGCTGCGTTTACATGCTTTTTTATGCGTTTTTTCATGCGTTTGAGTTTTAGTGCACATGGTGTAAAATTTTACAGGAGAAAAAACTAGATAACCAGACCCCGCCAATGGGACTACAGAGGGCGTGTATTATGGGATCTCTATATATAGACCCTCGGACTGCTGAAATCTTACCAGTGTGCTACTGTATCCTGTGTCATGATGGATCATCACATGGATAGCTTTTACTTCAACTTGGATCTAAGCATCAAGCTTTTTATTGCCTGTGTGTTTGCTTGGGAGCAACACTGAAACCGTGAAAGACGGAGAAGGACACGGCGTAGGCGTTTTTGGCAACACCCCATTATAGAACTGCGGGAGACCCGCGGTGCATATCACACACTGTATGGCAAGCTCAATGACAACCCGGACAAATTCCCGGAATATACCAGGATGTCGCAAGACTCTTTTTTGGAGTTGCTTGCTCGTGTTCAAGGAATCATCAGGAGACAGGACACCCAGCTCCGTAGAGCAATTCCATCAGAGGAAAAACCTGGTTACCTTAAGGTACGTAATAATTCTAAACAAATGCCAGTCATAATTATTGTTGGTCTGACATGTATTCTTTGCATTTTTGTAAATTATTTTTTCTTTATTTTATTACAGATTTCTTGCAACTGGAGAGAGCTTGTCATCCCTCCACTTCCAGTACCGCCTTGGAATTTCCACCCTGTCGGGAATAGTTTTTGACACCTGCCGGGCTCTGTGGAATGTTCTCCGTGAAGAATTTATACCCATACCCACCGAGGACATGTGGATGGAAATAGCTGATAAATTCTGGACTGTGTGTGATTTCCCCAACTGTTTGGGTGTGGTGGATGGGAAGCACATCTGGATTATCAAACCAGCCAGAACGGGATCACAGTTCTTCAACTACAAAAAATATTTTTCAGTCGTTCTCATGGCAATAGTCGATGCGGACTGTCGCTTCATTGCCGTGGACATTGGTGATTTTGGCCGTGGCAACGATTCACAGACTTTCAAAAACTCGGATATGGGCCGACGTGTTTATGGCAAAAATTTTAATTTTCCACAGCCACGACCTCTCCCCAACACTCAGGGACCACCGATGCCATTTGTAATGGTTGGGGATGAGGCATTTCAGATGAGTGAAAATCTACTGAAGCCCTATTCAAGTCGGGACTTGAACCGCACAAAACGGATCTATAACTACAGGCTAACTAGGGCCCCGCAGAACAGTAGAGTGTGCCTTTGGGATTATGGTGTCCAAATTGCGTTTTCTTGCAACAGCCATAAATCTTAAAATGGAGACAGTTGATGAGGTGGTAAAAGCCTGTGTGGTCCTCCACAATTACATTCTGGCTAAGGAGCAACCCACCATTGAACTTGATGAACAAGTTGCAAACCCTTTGCCTGATTACCGGCATCACCCACTGCGGTCAACTGATGAAGTTGGCCACATGCAGGACCAATTTGCTGCCTTTTTTTATTCTGACATTGGACGTGTGGCATGGCAGGACAATATGGTGTAAAATGTCCTGTTGACTTCGGGTCTGTAACAGTTATGTTTTAAATGTTAATGTTTCTTGTAATAAAATAATTGTGTTTTATTATCTTCCCCATGTCTCCTGTTGTGAATTAAACTTTTTGGCTCCCTCTTGTGGTTACTAGTGATATGACTCTGGGATTTCTTTCCCTCAGTTTGCACCCAGCTGGGTCGTTACTTCAGGGGCGTTGCTATATAAACCTCCTGGAACCTTAGTCCAGTGCCTGGCATCGGTGTTATCAGACACATTCTGTTTGCTCCTATCTGCTGGTCCTGGTTCGTGCAAAATTAAGCTAAGTCCTGCTTCTTTGTTTTTTGGGTTATTTGCTTGCTCTCATTTTTGTCCAGCTTGTACTAAATGTGATTCCTGACCTTGCTGGAAGCTCTAGGGGACTGGTGTTCTCCCCCCGGGCCGTTAGACGGTTCAGGGGTTCTTGAATTTCCAGTGTGGATATTTTTGATAGGATTTTTTGCTGACCATATAAGTTATCTTTCTATACCCTGTTATGGCGTTTGTGGCCATGAAGTGGGCCTGTCTTCTCGATTTGTTCCTATGAAGGTCTCCTCTCCTAAATTTAAGCCTCGCTTCATCGGTCCTGAGTCTAATTCACAACAGTACCCCCCCCTTAAGGAGGGGTCACCGAACCCTCACCAAGACCACCAGGGCGATCAGGATGAGCAGCGTGAAAGGCACGAACTAAATCGGCCGCATGCACATCAGAGGCAACCACCCAGGAATTATCCTCCTGACCATAGCCCTTCCACTTGACCAAATACTGAAGGAACACAGGAACCAGATCGGAAGAGGAAGGCAGCTTAGGCAAAGGCACCAAATGGACCATTTTTGAAAAGCGATCACATACCACCCAGATGACAGACATACCCCGAGATACCAGGAGATCAGAAATGAAATCCATGGAAATATGTGTCCAAGGCCTCTTTGGGACAGGCAAGGGCAAGAGCAACCCGCTGGCATACAACATGTGTAGAATTCAGACTAGAAATGAACGGAAAAATCATAGACGTCAGAATGGGTTGTGTTTTTACTGTGGTGATTCTACACATGTTGTATGCCAGCGGGTTGCTCTTGCCCTTGCCTGTCCCGAAGAGGCCTTGGACACATATTTCCATGGATTTCATTTCTGATCTCCCGGTATCTCGGGGTATGTCTGTCATCTGGGTGGTATGTGATCGCTTTTCAAAAATGGTCCATTTGGTGCCTTTGCCTAAGCTGCCTTCCTCTTCCGATCTGGTTCCTGTGTTCCTTCAGTATTTGGTCAAGTGGAAGGGCTATGGTCAGGAGGATAATTCCTGGGTGGTTGCCTCTGATGTGCATGCGGCCGATTTAGTTCGTGCCTTTCACGCTGCTCATCCTGATCGCCCTGGTGGTCTTGGTGAGGGTTCGGTGACCCCTCCTTAAGGGGGGGGTACTGTTGTGAATTAGACTTTTTGGCTCCCTCTTGTGGTTACTAGTGATATGACTCTGGGATTTCTTTCCCTCAGTTTGCACCCAGCTGGGTCGTTACTTCAGGGGCGTTGCTATATAAACCTCCTGGAACCTTAGTCCAGTGCCTGGCATCGGTGTTATCAGACACATTCTGTTTGCTCCTATCTGCTGGTCCTGGTTCGTGCAAAATTAAGCTAAGTCCTGCTTCTTTGTTTTTTGGGTTATTTGCTTGCTCTCATTTTTGTCCAGCTTGTACTAAATGTGATTCCTGACCTTGCTGGAAGCTCTAGGGGACTGGTGTTCTCCCCCCGGGCCGTTAGACGGTTCGGGGGTTCTTGAATTTCCAGTGTGGATATTTTTTATAGGATTTTTTGCTGACCATATAAGTTATCTTTCTATATTCTGCTATTAGCTAGTGGGCCTCTCTTTGCTAAATACCTAGCTCATTCTTATGTTTGTCTTTTCCTCTTACCTCACCCTTATTATTTGTTGGGGGCTTCTATCCAACTTTTGGGGTATTTTCTCTGGAGGCAAGAAAGGTCTTTCTTTTCCCTTCTAGGGTTAGGTAGTTCTCCGGCTGGCGCGAGACGTCTAGGATCAACGTAGGAACGTTCCCCGGCTGCTGGTATTTGTGGTGCTAGGATTAGATATATGGTCAGCCCAGTTACCACTGCCCTATGAGCTGGTTTTCTGTGTTTGCAGACTTAGCAGTTATTCCTGAGACCCTCTGCCATTGGGGTCATAACAGTCTCCTATGTATTTCCTTTACAAACCACTTTGGGTTTTTGGGCTTAGGTTGTTGATGTCATTGCGTCCTGACTCGGTTCACCAGTAGCTATTTGACGCAGACTGTAGAGACGATGGCTGTTTGGTGCCGTCACATTCGCAGTATTTGTTCAGCACTTTACATCAGTATTTGTAAGCCAAAACCAGGAGTGGTTGTTAAATGCAGAAGTGGTGCATATGTTTTTATTATACTTTTCCTCACATTGTTCCACTCCAGGTTTTGGCTTACCAATAGTGATGTAAAATACTGAGCAAATGCTGACAGTGTGACGGCAGCCTACACAACAGATCTATAGTCATCAAGTCAGGTGTCAGAAATAATGAATTCATGATGCACAAATAAATGGCTCATGAATTCATTATTTCTGACACATGTCCTGGTGAGTATAGATATGCCTTGTATCACCTCCATTGTCCCTTCACATTGTGTGAAATAGATTTAATGTACAAAGAAGATAAAATGGAGGTAATACAAGGCATTTCTCAACTCACCAGGTCAGGTGTCATAACTAATGATTTTTTGAAGACACGACCTGTTGAGTATAGTTCTGCTGTGTATTCAGCTGTGTATTACCACCATTAACCCCTTCACCCCCAAGGGTTGTTTGCACGTTAATGACCGGGCCAATTTTTACAATTCTGACCACTGTCCCTTTATGAGGTTATAACTCTGGAATGGTTCAACGGATCTTGGCGATTCTGACACTGTTTTCTCGTGACATATTGTACTTCATGTTAGTGGTAAAATTTATTCGATATAACTTGCGTTTATTTGTGAAAAAAACGGAAATTTGGCGAAAATTTTGAAAATTTCGCCATTTTTCAACTTTGAATTTTTATGCCCTTAAATCACAGACATATGTCATGCAAAATACTTAATAAGTAACATTTCCCACATGTCTACTTTACATCAGCACAATTTTGGAACCAAAATTTTTTTTTTGTTAGGGAGTTACAAGGGTTAAAATTTGACCAGAAATTTCTCATTTTTACAACACCATTTTTTTTTAGGGACCACATCTCATTTGAAGTCATTTTGAGGGGTCTATATGATAGAAAATACCCAAGTGTGACACCATTCTAAAAACTGCACCCCTCAAGGTGCTCAAAACTACATTCAAGAAGTTTATTAACCCTTCAGGTGTTTCACAGGAATTTTTGGAATGTTTAAATAAAAATTAACATTTAATTTTTTTTCACACAAAATTTATTTCAGCTCCAATTTGTTTTATTTTACCAAGGGTAACAGGAGAAAATGGACCCCCAAAGTTGTTGCACAATTTGTCCTGAGTACACTGATACCCAATATGTGGGGGTAAACTACTGTTTGGGCGCATGGCAGAGCTCAGAAGGAAAGGAGCGCCATTTGACTTTTCAATGCAAAATTGACTGGAATTGAGATGGGACGCCATGTTGCATTTGGAGAGCCCCTGATGTGCCTAAACATTGAAACCCCCTACAAGTGACACCATTTTGGAAAGTAGACCCCCTAAGGAACTTATCTAGATGTGTGGTGAGCACTTTGACCCACCAAGTGCTTCACAGAAGTTTATAATGCAGAGCCGTAAAAATAAAAAATCATATTTTTTCACAAAAATGATCTTTTTGCCCCCAATTTTTTATTTTCCCAAGGGTAAGAGAAGAAATTGGACCCCAAAAAATGTTGTGCAATTTGTCCTGAGTACGCTGATACCCCATATGTGGGGGTAAACCACTGTTTGGGCGCATGGCAGAGCTTGGAAGGGAAGGAGCGCCATTTGACTTTTCAATGCAAAATTGACTGGAATTGAGATGGGACGCCATGTTGCGTTTGGAGAGCCCCTGATGTGCCTAAACATTGAAGCTCCCTACAAGTGACACCATTTTGGAAAGTAGACCCCCTAAGGAACTTATCTAGATGTGTGGTGAGCACTTTGACCCACCAAGTGCTTCACAGAAGTTTATAATGCAGAGCCGTAAAAATAAAAAATCATATTTTTTCACAAAAATGATATTTTCGCCCCCAATTTTTTATTTTCCCAAGGGTAAGAGAAGAAATTGGACCACAAACAATGTTGTGCAATTTGTCCTGAGTACGCTGATACCCCACATGTGGGTGTAAACCATTGTTTGGGCGCATGGCAGAGCTTGGAAGGGAAGGAGCGCCATTTGACTTTTCAATGCAAAATTGACTGGAATTGAGATGGGACGCCATGTTGCGTTTGGAGAGCCCCTGATGTGCCTAAACATTGAAACCCCCGACAAGTGACACCATTTTGGAAATTAGACCCCCTAAGGAACTTATCTGTTATGTGTTTTGAGAGCTTTGAACCCCCAAGTGTTTCACTACAGATTATAACGCAGAGCCGTGAAAATAAAAAGTCTTTTTTTTTTTCACAAAAATGATTTTTTAGCTCCCCGCTTTTGTATTTTTACAAGGGTAACAGAATAAACTGGACCCCAAACGTTGTTGTACAATTTGTCCTGAGTACGCTGATACCCCATATATGGGGGGAAACCACTGTTTGGGCGCATGACAGAGCTCGGAAGGGAAGGAGCACCATTTGGAATGCAGACATAAATGGATTGGTCTGCAGGCGTCACGTTGCATTTGCAGAGCCACTGATGTACCCAAACAGTACAAACCCCCCACAACTGACCCCATATTGGAAACTAGACCTCCCAAGGAACTTATCTAGATGTGTTGTGAGAACTTTGAACCCCCAAGTGTTTCACTACAGTTTATAACGCAAAGCCGTGAAAATAAAAATTCTTTTTTTTTTCACAAAAATGATTGTTTAGCCCCCAGTTTTGTATTTTCACAAGGGTAACAGGATAAAATAGACCCCAAAAGTTGTGGTCCAATTTGTCCTGAGTACGCTGATACCCCCTATGTGGGGGGGAACCACTGTTTGGGCGCATGACAGAGCTCGGAAGGGAAGGAGCGCCATTTGGAATGCAGACATAAATGGATTGGTCTGCAGGCGTCACGTTGCATTTGCAGAGCCCCTGATGTACCCAAACAGTACAAACCCCACACAAGTGACCCCATATTGGAAACTAGACCTCCGAAGGAACTTATCTAGATGTGTTGTGAGAACTTTGAACCCCCAAGTGTTTCACTACAGTTTTATAACGCAAAGCCATGAAAATAAAAATTCTTTTTTTTTTTCACAAAAATGATTTTTTAGCCCCCAGTTTTGTATTTTCACAAGGGTAACAGGATAAAATAGACCCCAAAAGTTGTGGTCCAATTTGTCCTGAGTACGCTGATACCCCCTATGTGGGGGGGAACCACTGTTTGGGCGCATGACAGAGCTCGGAAGGGAAGGAGCGCCATTTGGAATGCAGACTTAAATGGATTGGTCTGCAGGCGTCACGTTGCATTTGCAGAGCCCCTGATGTACCCAAACAGTACAAACCCCACACAAGTGACCCCATATTGGAAACTAGACTTCCCAAGGAACTTATCTAGATGTGTTGTGAGAACTTTGAACCCCCAAGTGTTTCACTAGAGTTTACAACGCAGAGCCGTGAAAATAAAACATATTTTTTTCCCACAAAAATGATTTTTAGCCCCCCAAATTTTTATTTTCCCAAGGATAACAAGAGAACTTGGACCCCAGAAGTTGTTGTTCAATTTGTCCCGAGTACGCTGATACCCCATATGTTGGGGTAAACCCCTTTTTGGACGCACGGGAGAGCTCGGAAGGGAAGGAGCACTGTTTTACTTTTTCAACGCAGAATTGGCTGGAATTGAGATTGGACGCCATGTCGCGTTTGGAGAGCCCCTGATGTGCCTGAACAGTGGAAACTCCCCAATTCTACCTGAAACCCTAACCCAAACACACCCCTAACCCTAATCCCAACGGTAACCCTAACCACACCCCTAACCCTGACACACCCATAATTCTAATCCCAACCCTAATCCCAACCGTAAATGTAATCCTAACCCTAACTTTACCTCCAACTCTAACCCTAGCCCTAACCCTAACCCTAGCCCTAATGGGAAAATGGAAATAAATACATTTTTTTAATTTTATTATTTTTCCCTAACTAAGGGGGTGATGAAGGGGGGTTTGATTTACTTTTATAGCGATTTTTATATCGGATTTTTATGATTGGCAGCTGTCACACAATAAAAGACGCTTTTTATAGCAAAAAAGTTTTTGCGTCTCCACATTTTGAGACCTATAATTTTTCCACATTTTGGTCCACAGAGTCATGTGAGGTCTTGTTTTTTGCAGGACGAGTTGATGTTTTTATTGGTAACATTTTCGGACACGTGACCGTTTTTGATCACTTTTTATTCCGATTTTTGTGAGGCAGAATGACCAAAAACCAGCTATTCATGAATTTCTTTTGGGAGAGGCGTTTATACCGTTCTGCGTTTGGTAAAATTGATAAAGCAGTTTTATTCTTCGGGTCAGTACGATTACAGCGATACCTCATTTATATCATTTTTTTATGTTTTGGCGCTTTTATACGATAAAAACTATTTTATAGAAAAAATAATTATTTTGGTATCGCTTTATTCTCAGGACTATAACTTTTTTATTTTTTTGCTGATGATGCTGTATGGCGGCTTGCTTTTGCGGGACAAGATGACGTTTTCAGCAGTACCATGGTTATTTATATCCGTCTTTTTGATCGCGTGTTATTCCACTTTTTGTTCGGCGGTATGGTAATAAAGCGTTGTTTTTTGCCTCGTTTTTTTTTTTTCTTACAGTGTTTACTAAAGGGGTTAACTAGTGGGGCAGTTTTATAGGTTGGGTCATTACGGACGCGGCGATACTAAATATGTGTACTTTTATTGTTTTGTTTTTTTTATTTAGATAAAGAAATGTATTTATGGGAATAATATTTTTTTTTTATTATTATTATTTATTTAGGATTTTTTTTTTAATTTTTTTTTACACATGTGGAAATTTTTTTTTTTACTTTTTTACTTTGTCCCAGGGGGGGACATTACAGATCGATGATCTGATAGTGTGCACAGCACTCTGTCAGATCACCGATCTCACTTACATCGGTGCAGGCTTACCAGCGTCTGCTCTGAGCAGGCGCTCGGTAAGCCACCTTTCTCCCTGCAGGACCCGGATGCCGCGGCCATCTTGGATCCGGGACCTGCAGTGAGGAAGGAGGTAGGAGACCCTCGGAGCAACGCGATCACATCGCGTTGCTCCGGGGGTCTCAGGGAAGCCCGCAGGGAGCCCCCTCCCTGCGCGATGCTTCCCTATACCGCCGGTACACTGCGATCATGTTTGATCGCGGTGTGCTGGGGGTTAATGTGCCGGGGGCGGTCCGTGACCGCTCCTGGCACATAGTGCCGGATGTCAGCTGCGATATGCAGCTGACACCCAGCCGCGCTCCCCCCGTGAGCGCGTCCGATCGCGTATGACGTACTATCCCGTCGGTGGTCATACGGGCCCACCCCACCTCGACGGGATAGTACGTCAGATGTCAGGAAGGGGTTAAAACAGAGTAAACAGAAAGAAGAGGTTTTGGAGAAAATACTATTTTTTTGGGGGGGGGCAACCTCATATCTCTATACCAAACACACACAAAGCTTCAGTGTTGTACTAACTAACTACTGGAGCTAGGAGGTGGCCCAAAAAAAAGTGTTCGGCGCATTTTTGGATTTGGTGCACGGTGTCTGTTGCCGGCGGCGAAATACACAATTAACCAAACCTTATTGGGGGAAAAAAAAAAGAGTATTTATTTTAACAAAACATACTAAAATAAAAAATTAACTGCACCTGCTTGGGGTTGATTGATGAAATTGGGGGGTGTGGAGCTGTGAGGACTGGCTAACTGTGGACGACGCAGGGGTGGCTGGAGAAGGTGCTATAAAATTACTGGGGTCTGGAAATTCGGACTAGTCACATGAGAGGGCAGAGACACACTGGAAGGGTGAGACAAACCAGACATTACAGACACATTGGGAGGTGAGGTGGAGGGATAGCTATTGTCTTTTGTATTTTTTTGCCTTTCCCTTTCTTGGATCGGTGCAGCTGTCCTGGGAGCCTCGTTGGGCTCATTGGTATTGGCCTAGCCGTGGTGGCTGACTTGTCACGGTCCATGTGCCTGTGCAGCGGCATTGTTGTGGTGGCGGGGAACGCCAGGGAAGGGTCTGGCAGCGGCATTGTTGTTGTGGTGGTGGCGGGGAATGTCAGCCCAGGGTCTGGCAGCGGCATTGCTGTTGTGGTGGCTGGGAACGCCAGGGCAGGGTCCGGCAGCGGCATTGCTGTTGTGGTGGCTGGGAACACCAGGGCAGGGTCCGGCAGCGGCATTGCTGTTGTGGTGGCAGTAGTGAAGGCCATGCCAGGGTCCTGCGGCTGCCGCATGGTGGTGGCACTGTAGGAGGTCCAAGCAGGAGCAGCGATTGTCATGATGGTGGCGGTGGGCTGTCCTACAGCACATGGCATGGTGGTGGTGCTATAGTGGTGTCCGGCAGTGCTTGGAATGGAGGTGGCCTTGCAGTGGTATGCAGCAGAGCTCGGCATTGAGGTAAAGCGTGACAGTGTGGGCACAGGTGGAAATGCCCCCACTGTCTGCTGAAAATACCGACTCTGCTGCATAGCCTGCACGTAAGCAGCATTGCAGGCCTGCTTAACACTAATCTGGAGATCGGGAGTAAGGTGTTCCGACATGCTCTGTTCAATTTGATTAAAAAATGATGTGCTGGCCTCTGGAGGTCGGCTTTCACTTGGGCAAGGGCTGTGGTAACCTCATGGATACCTGTACTCATATGGCTAATGGCAGTATCCATTCGGTCACCCATCGCCTTGAGTCCCTCGTGGAAGACCGAGCTCAAGTGCAAAAACTCGGGCATTAGTGACCTGTCCGCGGCCCTCTGCCGCTGCCGGGAGGAGCCCAAAAAAAATGGGCAGAGGCAGAGGACTGGGGAAGGGGATCACCTGATGGACCAGCTTCCTGGTCTCCAGTTAGTGTGGCATGCCCACTTGCTGCAGCGCTGGAGGATGGCTGGGACAGGTCCGTGGCTGACTGATGAAGGACCGCTCCAGAACCTGGGCCAACAGTGGTGCTCCATGTGCTGTTAAAAAAAGAATGAAAAAAATGTAAGACCAAACATTTACAAAATGCAAAGTCCTGTGGAATATAAACATAGAGATTAAGGCTGAGGTCACACTAGCAGTATTTGGACAGAGTTTTACATCAGACTTTGCAAGCCAAAATCAGGAGTACTACAGTACGAGGAAAAGTATAATAAAACATATGCAGCACTTCTGCATTAATCACCCACTCCTGGTTTTGGATTACAAATACTGATGCAAAATATGAAGGGACGATGGAGGTGATACAAGGCATATCTATTACTCACCAGGACATGTGTCAGAAATAATGAATTCATGAGCCATTTATTTGTGCATCATGAATTCATTATTTCTGACACCTGACTTGATGACTATAGATCTGTTGTGTAGGCTGCCGTCTCACCAACAGTATTTGGTCAGTATTTTACATCACTATTGGTAAGCCAAAAACAGGAGTGGAACTATGTGATGAAAAGTATAATAACAACATATGCTCCACTTCTGCATTTATCAATCACTCCTGATTTTGGATTCCAAATACTGATGCAAAATAGTGACCAAAAAATGCTAGTGTGACGGCAGCCAAATGCATTACAAAACATCTTTTTTTTTCACCAACAATATACTTACGTTATCTGTGCAAGGACCGGTCTCAAAAATGCAAAGATGCGGTGGTATTTGTATTTTCGTATCCTTGCTCCAGAACCACTGGGAACACGACTCTCTTGGCGTAGGTCCTTGTTGAAGCGGTCCTTCATCGATCGCCAACGTATTTTGACTTTGGCCACTGTTGAAAAAACAAAATATAATGGTTAGGCATTGGTCTTTTGACCATGCTCACACAACTGTGTGTGCTGAGAGAAAATTTCATGACTTTCTCTCATCATACACAGTTGTGTGAGCACGGCCAAGGTCTTGGCTGCATCACACTGCATTGCAATACTTACCAAATGCAGTTCGGACCCGAGTCGGGGCATTGTCCCAGCCATCCCACAACGCTGTGGCCACCTCATTCCATAGGCGCCGGATTGTCACGTTGTTGGAGTGCAGTGGATCCTGGGTGTCCCACAATGGGACTCGCTCATGGACCAGGGAGATGAGTTGGTCATTGTCTATGAGGTCCTCATCCCGTCCTGGAACCTTAAAAAAAAAGGACATTAATATTGGAGACATTAACATAAGGAAGCAAGAAAACAGAAGCAGAGAAATGGCATGAATATTGAAAGTAAAAAAAAATTAGTGCAGAAGCCAAATGGAAAGAAAGAGAAATGTAAAGAAATGAAGATTCAAGAATTGTAAAGTGAGGATACAATAAACAGTCAGCCAGGTATACTTACACGCTGCCGACGTGCCACCCGACCGTGACCCCGCTCCTCCTGCCCAGTCTCTGCCGCAGTAGAAGAAGAGCTCTAGAAAAATGAAAAACAAAAATGGTCATATGTGTAGATGTGACAGTGAATACTTACCAATCTGAGGAGGTGAGTACTCACTTCGCTGACATTTTCCGCTTGTGCAGGCCCAGGCGTTTGATCCTCATCAGAAGAAGAAGAAGACATTCTGATGCATGCAGAAAGAAATGGCAGAAATTAGGACATGTAGAGACAGAAAATAGAAAATAAAGGCATTGGATAGGATATACTCACATTGTTCAATGTCTTGTTTTCCTCCAAGGATGTAGCCTGCGTCTCGTCTGCTTCAGTGTCTGCTGAGTAGTGACCTGCAAATGTCCACTCCCTCCCTTTATCACCTTGTATGTGGTGTAACAATTGCGTTCACAAACGCAAGCAAACACATGTGCTTGTGAACGCATGCGTTCATATAGACAGCAATACGTTTTTTTGGAGCAAACGACCGAATGCGTTTCCAGGCGGCAAATTGACGCCTCTAAAATTACTACATGTAGCATTTACCGCACCAAACAGCAGATGACGAAACGATGCATGCGTCATCAAACGCGGCAAAACGCAAACGATCGCAGACGCATGCGTCCCTAATGTTAAATATAGGATTACACAACGCATGCGGATATTTGCGGAAGAAACGCTGTGGACACAACTGCAAATGTGAAACCGGCCTTATATAGAAATTGACTTTTCAATGTCCACAGTGTCATTCTCTAGTGTCTAGTGTCTTCTTGCCTAGACTTCTCTGAATTGAATGCTTCTCAGCCTGTCCATTTTGTTTTGAGTGATGGGTGTAGCTTTCAATCAAGATACCAATAGAGATAATTTAATCAAGAGAAAGGTAGAGCTAATTATGGCAGTTCAACTTCCATGGCACCCATGTTGGGGTCAATAGTGACTACAGATGAGTGGATCAGGCAAAATTTGAATTCACTTGTGCATGTATATTTTCTAGGGAAATTCAATTTGCTATTGCTATTTGTTATTCTCTGCAAATTTAGTGTTCCTCATTATGATTTGGAGCCTCAGATATTATGTATAATTATGTATAGTACAAGTTATAGGGTTAGACTTGGGAATTGTCAATTTTCTTTTTGTATGTGAAACCTATAATTTCAGAATAATGCTTGTTGGGGAACACTCATCAAGTAAATGCCATCCCGCACCCATACAAAGTGATTCAACCCCTTAACGACCAGGGGTATTTTTAGTTTTGCATTTTCATTTTTTGCTCCCCTTCTTCCCAGAGCCATAACTTTTTTATTTTTGGTCAAAATGGCTATTTGAGGGCTTGTTTTTTGAGTAACGAAACCATTGGTTTTACCATGTCGTGTACTAGAAAATGGGAAAAAAATTCCAAGTGTGATGAAATTGCAAAAAAAGTGCAATCCCACACTTGTTTTTTGTCTGGCTTTATTACTAGTTTCACTAAATGCTAAAACTGACCTACCATTATGATTCTCCAGGTCATTATGAGTTCATAGGCACCAAACATGTCTAGTTTCTTTTTTAGCTGAAAAAACAATTCCAACGTTTGTAAAAAAAAAAAAAAAAGTTGTCATATTCCGAGACCTGTAGCATCTCCTTTTTTAGGGATCTGGGGCTGGGTGAGGACTTTGTTTTTTGCACACCAATCTGACTCTCCACTTCTCTACTCATTCTCGATCTGGATGTCTGTCCACCTAATCAGACAGATGCTGAGAGATCTATACAAAATCATTTTAATAAGAAATTTCATTGGAGTTTCCATTTACTGGTAACTATACTCCATCATTGAAAAACTGTATATCTCTTGAAATAAATCTGCTTTCCAATAAAGTAATATGCAGCAGAATTTCATGGAAATAATTTGCTATTCAAGGTATACTGGCATTGTTTTTACTGGATAATTAGATATATTTATCTTGTTCTCTCTAGTGTGCTTTCCACTTCTATTGTTTTGTGTTAGGATTTCTTTATGTGTTATATGTTGTACATTTGCATGTGGAATTTGACTTTTTAGTTGAGTGCATTTAAAATGTATTATATATGGATAAGTTGCTGTAATCAATACTGATATAATTATGCTTTCTTCATTATATAATTTTAGACAATGGGTTACGTCTTCTGCCATAATGTGTATGTATAAAACACCAAGTGATGTTAATTTCCCCACAAATGTCATTATGAGTCTGAGAGTTGCATGTAATTGTATACAAGTTAATAGAATTAGCCTCTCATCGCTCTGCTATAAATCTGTCTCACAAATGTTATGATTTATGTTCATGTTCTTTTTACCGGTTATTGATCTGTGTTGATTGCATTTACGCATTCTATTAATGAAGGGGTATGTTTTTATGGAATCGTAATGCATGTATAGCCTTCCTAAATATATTTATAGCCAACCTGTCATTGTGGGCTCACACTGGACACTTAAAATGTTTTATGACTCCGAGAAATTATAAGGGAAGGACAGCATTTAGTATCATTGCATTTACAATTAAACTACCATAAGCTACAATGAAATTACAGTTTTTCATTTCACTAGTTACAGTAATTTTTTTTTACATTTATGACCGAATATTATTAACTTGAAATTATCTCTTTCAGGGTTCATCGTGTGTACACAAATTGTCTGTGCTGGCTCTGTCATTAGTAAAAGCCATGACACAGATACGAGCGATGGCTGTTTAGAACCTAAACCTTGACTAAGAATCTATGTATGCCACAGAATTACCTGGGATAATTTTATACATGATATTTTGAAATATAAAAGTGATTATACGGGATTGGGCGGCATGGATCAGCTGTAAGGTGCCCTTCAATGATATTGTCTGTATGTTTGAAGTTCTTGTCCTGTGGCAGAAAAATTTGGAGAAAATTAGGCACGTCCCTGTTGATATTTTATGATTGATAAGTTTCTGCCTCTATTTCTCAACATTGAGGACACCATAAATCTTGATCAAATTACCAACTCCATTGGCTGATATGCAGCCTCAAGCTCGTAATTGACCTCCACCATGCTTCACTGTTGCCTGCAGATGCTCATTACGGTACTATTATCCAACCTCTGGCAAACAAACTGCCTTCCTTTATAAACAAATATTTCACATTTTGACTAATCAGTCCAGAACACCTGCTGCCATCTTTCTGCACTCCAAACCTACAAGAAGCAAAATAAGTATAAACCCTGCTGCAATCAAATAAGTAAAAAGCAAGAGTGCATTTAACCTCTTAACATCCAATGACATACACAATCAGTCAAGGCCGGGTGTCAGTTCCCGAACAAGGATGGACTGTGTCCATCATGCATTTAAACTATCACTGCGTGTAAACACACGCAGTGACAGTTCAGTGCCAACAGCTGACAGTAGCAGCTGAGAGGCATGGGAAGAGGTGTAGGTGTGAGGGGAGCCAGGGCCATAGTCATGGCTGACATATATTGGTCAATCACACCCTGATCTCCCGCCACATACATACAATGTCCCCTTTGCAGCGTACCTTCTGTAATGCCTTCTGTACCATCAGGGTCCCCTTTGGTCAGCTGTGGGTTCACTCCAACTGTCCAGCTTCAACTTATAACAGACAACTTTACTTGAATCCTTTCGCAGTACGTCCAGCTCAGTTACAGCAAATTCACAGGGAATATCACAGCACACATCCTTATCTGCTCTTGTGCATTTCCTTTCTTTTTTTATAATGCTCTTGAGTCGTACCGATTCATCCAGTACCGCAGCGTTCATTTGACTGTCCAGCTTTACCACCTTCAGGTGTTCCCCTGTCTGTTTCAACCCAGACATAAGGGCATCTGCCCACGTAGTAAGCTGCCACATCTTGGTGCTGCCCTGCATCCCACTGCTGCTGTATTTGTCAGTTTCCAAGCTCTGGATGACTGGGCTCCTATCTTGCAAATGTTATGGTGCCCACTGTGCTGCCCCAGCTCTAGGGCCCTACAGGACTGCTTGAGCTCCCTGGTCCTCCTGGACTGTCTGGGCTCCCTGGCCCTACTGGGCTGTCTGGGCTTCCTGGCCCTACTGGGCTGTCTGGGCTTCCTGGCCCTACTGACCACTATCAGGAAATACTCCTGTCTTACCCACAGTAGGCCCCCCCTAAGTTAACTATTTGTCATACTAAACTCCTATTCTTATTCTACTATGCCCCCCTCTAGTGGCTAATCCTATAACTGCACTGTCCCTTTCTACACAACACTTAGCTCATTTTTTGTTAAGTATATAATTCCGCATGTGTTAATTGATAGCTTTGATGCCTTCAGTGTGAATGTACAATATTCATAGTCATGAAAATACAGAAAAATCTTTAAATGAGAAATGAGAAGGTGTGTCCAAACTTTTGGTCTGTACTGTATATATATATATATATATATATATATATATATATATATATATATATATATATATATATATATATATATATAAATATACACATAGCATCATCTTGTAATTAGATATACAATTATACGAATAAGGTAATATCAACATGGGGAATGGGAGTGGAGCATCACGCGGTCCCGGTACACCTCTTACACAGGGACCAATGCTGATCACTGTGAACGGTCAGTCAATCTGACAATCTGACTGACCGATCACGACATGATCGCGCAGGAGATGCTGAAATATCAGCACTTCTTGCCCGATCAGTGCAGCAGCTCAGCTCTACCAGTGGCTGAGCACCTGCCCTAGCAGTTAGTGAGGAATAGTGTTAGCGCTGCCCCTGACTGTTAACCCCCCTAAATACTGCAATTGAGCATGATCACAGCATTCAGGAGGCAGGCAGAGGGACGGGAGCTCCCTCTGCCTTCAGATCGGCGTCCCCTGCGGCATCATCATGTGGGCCCAATCATTTCCATGGTGACCCGGGATCGTCATGGTAACCCGGGGTCGTCATGATGACTCCCTATGGGTCACCAAGCTACAGAAAGTTTCTGAGACCCTGCTCACAGCATGGTGTCAGAAGCTTTCACTATCGGTATAACACAGTGCAATGCTAGTGCATTGCAATGCATTATACCTTCAATCTAAGTAAAAAAGTGAAAGTCCCATAAAGGGACTAGATAAAAACGGAAAATAAAATAAATATATAAAAAAATTACAAAATTATACTAATAATAGTAGTAATAATAATAATAATAATAATAATAATAATAAAATCCACTAACAAATTCACATTTTTATGAAAAAAAAAAAGTACACATGTTTGGTTTCGCCGCGTCCAGAACAATCCGATCTATAAAAGTGCCATGCTAGTTAAGCCCTTCAGTGAACACCGTAAAAAAAAGTTGCAAACTATGCTTTATCATCATACCGCTTGGAAAAAGTGGAATAAAACGCAATCAAAGAGACGAATGTAAATGAAAATAGTATAACTGAAAACGCCATCTTGTTCCGCAAAAATCAAGCTGCCATACAGCTCCATCAACGGGAAAATAAAAAATTAAAAATATATAGCTCTCAGAATAAAGCAATGCAAAAATAATTATTTTTTCTATAAAAGTTTTTATTGTGTAAAAGCGCCAAACATAAAAAATATAAATGAGGCATTGCTGTAATTGTACTGACCCGGAGAATAAAAGTGCTTTATCAATTTTACCACGCGTAGAACGGAGAAAAAAAGAAAAAAAAGCAATTTCTGCATTGCTGTTTTTTGTTAATTCTGCCTTCACAAGAATCGGAATAGAAATCGATCAAAAAATGTCACGTGCATGAAAATGGTACCAATAAAAAAAGACAGCTTGTTGCACAAAAAAACAAGCCCTCACATGACTCTGTGGGCTTAAATACGAAAAATTTATAGTTCTCAAAATAAGGCGATGCAAAAACTTCTTGCAAAAAAAAAATCGTCTTTTAGTGTGTGACAGAAGCCAAACATAAAAAAGGGATATAAATCTGGTATTGCTGTAATTGCACTAACCCAAAGAATAAAGTTGCCTAATCACTTATACTGCACGAGGAATGGTGTAAAAAATAAATAAAACCAATTCTTCACCTGCTGGGGATTTGTTCATTCTGCCTCCCAAAGATCGCAGTAAGGCTCGGAGCATATTTATCCTGCACACTACATTGAGCGCTTATACCGCCAGTGGAAGATTCCTTACAATGAGGCAGATGGAGGCACTGTGAACGCCATAGGACCTGTGATCCGGCGGTGTCCATTTTTTTAGGCGTGCATAAAAACGCTGTCCACCATAGTTTTGTACACATCTGAAAAGAAGGACAACGCTGAACAGAGGCCAGATGGAGTCCAGAGTAACTCTGCTGGCTCATTATAGTGAATGGGTCCATTTGGGTTTCGTCTGTCACATAGCTCGGAGATTTAGATGGAAACCCCAAAGTATGTGCTCAATGTAGAGCACCGGATAAATGTGATCCCAAACATTATGAAAAATGTTCCCAATAAAAGCTTCAACTCAATACACAAAAAAGCAAGTCCCAACTCAGGTCCATCATCTGTTAACATAAATATAGGAGGCTTCCACGTTAATGGTAGCACAAAGATTCTGAAAAAGCAAAATGGCTTATTGCCCCAAAAAGAAATTCAGTGAATTCCGTGCTCCCAAATTCAAATGACCCCCTCCCTTCTGGGCCCCAGTGTGCATAAACCACCTTTAGCGTTCACATTTGGCAGAGGTATAATTTCCAAAATGGGGTCACCTGGGGGGGATTCTGCTCTCTAGCACTTAGGGGGCTCTGTATATGGAGTCCACAAACTATTCTAGGAAAATCTGCGCTCCAGGAGGCAAACAGTGCTCCATCCTTACTGAGACTCTCCGTATGTCTGAGCAGTAATGTACATCCACATATGGTGTATTTCTATATTCAGCAGAAATTGTGGGCCAAATTCTGGTGCCAATTTTACCCACTTCATGTGTGAAAATGTTAAATCTGGGGCTAAAACAACATTTGTGTGGTAAAAATTTAATTATTTTTTCTTCACTGCCCAATTGTATAAAATTCTGTGACACACGCTTGGTATCAATATGATCATTACACCCCTAGATTAATTCATTGAGAGGTGTAGTTTGTAAAATGGGGTCACTTATGGGGGTTCTACTGTTCTGGCACCTCAGGGGCTGTGCCAATGTGACATGGCACCCTCAAACCATGATAGTAAAATCTGCAATATAATATGGAACTCCTTCCCTTTTCAGCTTTGCACTGTGCCTCAAAGGTAGTTTTCTCCCACACATGGGGTATTGTCACACTCAGGAGAAATTACACAACAAATTATAGGGTCCAATTTCTCCTGATACCCTTGAGAAAATATAATAATTAGGGATAAAATAAAAATTTGGCGCAGTGCATATCTTCGACTCTCACTCATCTTCCTCTGCCTTCTTCAGACTGTGCAGCGTCACGGCCATGGCATGTGATTAGGGATCAGCTGACGCCGCACGTATTAAGAAGGCAGAGGGAGATGAGTGAGAGGTGAAGATATGCACTGCGCATGCCCATGAATCCCAGCCCCGCAGTGTGAATAAATCAGAAGACACTGCGGGGCGGGATCTTGGGCAGCGCGACCGCACAGGCGCAGTCAGCCTGACATCAAATGATGCCAGAAGACGGGCAGCGCTAACTGCGCATGGCCAAGGGATAACATAACAGCGCAGGCTCCGGGACAGATTCAAACAACGCTAAGGAGGCGGCGCCCGGTGCCAAGGGGGTATGAATGACGGCTGTGCTGCGTCTGATTAGGAAGGAAAGTCCCGCCTCCGGGACGATTTCACGGTACGAGGGGGCACATTTTATGTGTTTATTTCAGCGTGTGCAAGGACAAGAACTAAAAGAGCCACCTTGTCAAAATGCATCATTAGAGCTGCACAAGGTGGCTCTTTTAGTTACAAACGCCTGGGGGGGTGACAGGTTCCCTTTAAGACCTTCAACATAAACAAGAAAAACGAGTCCTGGAAGTGATGATATTGCCCTCTCAGAGCTCTGATCTCAACATCATCAAATCTGTCTGGGATAATAGGATTACATGAAGAGACTTAGGGTACCGTCACACAGTGCCATTTTCATCGCTACGACGGCACGATTCGTGACGTTGCAGCGTCGTATGATTATCGCTCCAGCGTCGTGGACTGCGGTCACACGTTGCAATACACGGCGCTGGAGCGATAATTTCATGACGTATTTGCGATGTAGAAGCCGTTGGTTACTGTGCGCACATCGTATACAACCTGTGTCACACGATGCAATCATGCCGCCACAGCGGGACACTAGACGACGAAAGAAAGTTTCAAACGATCTGCTACGACGTACGATTCTCAGCGGGGATCCGGATCGCAGTAGCGTGTCAAACACAACGATATCGTAACGATATCGCTAGAACGTCACGAATCGTGCCGTCGTAGCGATGAAAATGGCACTGTGTGACGGTACCCTAAGGATTTGCACAAGCTATATCCATAGAAGATCTGTGGTTAGTTCTCCAAGATGTTTGGAACAACATCTCTGCTGAGTTCCTTCAACAACTGTGTTCACGAGTACCTAGAATAATTCATGCTGTTTTGAAGGCAATTTCCGGACACACCAAATATTGATTTGATCTAGATTTCTCTTTCGTTCATTCACTTTTCATTTTCCCAATAGATAAAAATGAACTTTTAACGCTTCTTTTTTTAAAGAGCATTCTTACTTTGCTGCATATTTTCCACACCTGCCTAAAGCTTCTGTATAGTACGGTATATTAGAAAAATAAAAATGAAGCTGCTGTTCCAACCTTAGTAAAAAAACAAAGAGGGTCTTTATTCACCCATCCCATCTGAAAGGTTTCGGCTCTGCTCAGTGGAGCTTTTCCCTCGTGTATCTGTACGCACACGCACGCGCACACACTCTATATTTCTATATTAGCCCTAACGGGAAATATGATTTGATAAAATGAAATCTCAATAAAAATAATATTTGGTACAATGCTGGAGCCATGAGCGGACTAAACGAGAGAAATAACATTTCATGATGGGAAGAATTCTATTTAAAGCAGTAGATGACGTACACACCTTGTGAGCCTGAAAACATTCTGCTCTCTCAGTGGCATATTACACTTGGTAAACAACCATTAAAATTCTGAGCAGAGATACATGGTTGGCAGTGAAGCCTCTCAAAACAGCAGCAGTCGCCTCCATCCAGCAACATTTAATATTAGTAGATCTTACAATGATTTCTAAGCAGTTCTCAGATATAATCAAATGATTTTACAGCGAGAATCTTGCAATTCCATATAGAGAGCTCTGTTCTGACCTTCTCCATACGTTGCCATGGTGACAACATACATCAATTGTTAAACTTTTTTTTTAGCGTTTTATTTTTTTAAATAGAACACATTATTTTGAATCAAATTGATTTATTTATTTGATTTTTATTCCTAGTTATTAATATCAGGCTAATTTATAGCTTAATGATTTTGCTTTTCATTTATTTATTTTCCTGTAATTTTTTGGGGGGAAGAATAAACCCTTCATGTGATTTCAACAAAAGACTCTAGATGTCAGCAAAGAGCAGATAATAGCAAGGTGTGTATGAAAGTTACTGGCATGTTTAGGTGTATCGGATTTTAGGGTATCAAATCTAACTGGCCATTCAGTTTAGTAGTAGCAATTATAATTACCGTACTTACACTATGCAATGCGTAATGAGCAGAGGTATAACTAGGAGTCAAGTGAGGCAGAACAGTGGGTCATTACCCTTGGTAAGCATGTTTAGAACTACATACTACTACCCTAATCATGGTGGATAGAGAGAAACCTCAGCAGATGACCAAGTTGAAATTAAATCATTATCCAAAGGCCATGCATAGTAATAATTCCTCCCTGAGTCCCCACACATACTGTAAAAATGTCCCGTGTTCCTGCACATATATTTATAATGTCCTCTGCGTCCCCACTACATACAGTAATAATGTCCCCTGACACTCCACATTCAGTAATAGCCTGGGTCCTCCACTTCAAAACATTAATAATGTTCCGCACATACAGTAAAAATGTCACCACACCAGAGTCCCTCCACATATTGCAATAATGTCCCCAGAGTTTCCCCACATACAGTAATTATAGCCTTTGAAGTCTGCACATGCAGTAATAATGGCCTTGAGCTCCTCCCATATATACTAAGGCCATGTGCACACTATAAAAATGCAAAAAAAACCGCTAACATATGCCTCCCATTATTTTCAGTGTATTCCGCATTGTTTGTGCAAATGTAGCCTTTTTTTCCGCGAAAAAATCGCATCGCGGAAAAAAAAGCAGCATGTTCATTAAAATGCGGAATTGCAGGGGATTCCGCACACCTAGGAGTCCATTGATCTGCTTACTTCCCGCACGGGGCTGTGCACACCATGCGGGAAGTAAGCAGATCATGTGCGGTTGGTACCCAGGGTGGAGAAGAGGAGACTCTCCTCCACGGACTGGGCACCATATAAGTGGTCAAAAAATAAGAATTAAAATAAAAAATAGTCATATACTCACCTTCGATGTCTTCCCGCCTCTCAGCTGCATGCTGCCGCTTCGGTTCCTGTAGCTGATGTGCGGTGAAGGACCTGTGATGACGTCACTGTCTTGTGATTGGTCGTGAGCGGTCATGTGACCGCTCACGTGACCGCGACGTCATGGAAGGTCCTGCGCGCATACACCATCTATACGGAACGGACGCCGGTGAGGAGATCAGCTGTCTGCGGGTGAGTATAAGCATTTTTTTATTTTTTTTATTATTTTTAAACATTCTATCTTTTACTATAGATGCTGCAAAAGCAGCATCTATAGTAAAAAGTTGGTCACACTTGTCAAACGCTATGTTTGACAAGTGTGACCAACCTGTCAGTCAGTTTTCCAAGCGATGCTACAGATCGCTTGGAAAACTTTAGCATTCTGCAAGCTAATTACGCTTGCAGAATGTTAAAAAAACGCGAAAAAAACGGAAAAAAAACGCAAAAAAAAATGCGGATTTCTTCAGGAAATTTCTGCAAGAAATCCGGACGTGTGCACATACCCTAATAATAATGCATGCTGAGTCATCCCACATACAGTAATAATGGTGGCTCCACAGTACCCCTCCACATTCACTAATAATGTCCCCTTAGTCTCCTTACAAATAGTAATAACAGCAACAGTTTCTCATCCTTCACAAACAGTAATAATGGCCCTTAGTCTTACCCACATAAAGTAATAATGGCCCCAGAATAACCACCACATACAGTTAAAATGGTCTTAGAGGTCCCCCCATATACAGTAAAAGTGGCCTTTGAGTTCCTCCATATAAAATAATAATGGCCCCTGAGTTCTCCCCAAATGTCACGGGGAAACTAGGTGAGCGAGAGCTAAATACCCGGGCCCCTGCAGTTTCCCTCAGACTAGGGAAATCCTGACTGACCCTCTACCTGGAGTTTACACTGATGGTGTGCATGTCCAGGCCTCGAACCTCACCCTAACTCCTGTAATAACCCTATGCTGATACTTCCGCCCTCCACCCAGTGAAGAGGTAATATTCCAATACCCACAGATAGAACAGACAAGGATAAAGGAAAATATACACCACGCCGCAGTCCCTCAGGAATACACTATAAATGTGCAGGGCAAAATAAATACAAATATAGGAAGGAGTAAATAAGACAGAGGAAAATACACCACCAGCAACGAATCTCCAAACCAGCTCTCCACTCCAGACCGAGATAACAACGCACAAGAGAGAAGCTATAATCGGCGACGCCCAATGAACAGGAGAACTATTTAAAGGCCATGGGATTGGCCCAGCTTCCAATCCGAGGATCAGGTAAATTAACCCCGGAACAGCTAGACAAAATCTAGCAGACGCCAATGAGCAAATAGTGGTCAACAGCGGAATTACCGCTGTCTGTCGGACGACCTAGTCTGAACAGCGTCCGACATGACAGTACCCCGCCTTCTACGAGGGACCCCAGGGCCCTCACGGCTTATAGGACCCGGCTTGTCTGGATGCCGATGATGAAAAAACCTGACCAGCCGATCCGCATGAATGTCCGAGGCTGGTACCCAGGACCTCTCCTCAGGCCCATAACCATGCCAGTGTACCAAGTACTGTAAAGTGCGACGCACTACACGAGAGTCAACCACCTTGGAGACTTCAAACTCCAAATTACCATCCACCAAGACTGGAGGTGGCATAGGCGCCGCGTCCACAGAACCCACCACCTTCTTTAGAAGAGACCTGTGGAACACGTTGTGTATCTTATACACCGTAGGGAGCTCCAATCGGTACGCTACTGGGTTAATGACGGCGGTGACCCTAAATGGACCAATAAACCGTGGACCCAATTTAAGAGACGGTATTTTGAGTCTTTTGTTTTTTGTGGATAACCACACCCAGTCATCCACACTCAGGTCCGGACCTGGCACACGCCTACTGTCAGCCACACGCTTGTACCTAGCACCCACACTCAACAGGCGCTGCTTAACTCTCCTCCAGACTGATGACAATTGTGTCCCCAACTGGTCCTCCTCCGGAACGCCGGAAGAGCCCCTCTGACTCAAGGTACAAAATTGAGGATGTAGCCCGTAAACACAAAAAAACGGAGACTCCCGAGACGACTCCTGGCGGTGAATATTGATGGCAAACTCAGCCAAAGGAAGAAAGGTAAACCACTCCTCCTGGTTATCAGAGACAAAACAGCGTAAGTACTGTTCCAAATTTTGGTTCATACGCTCAGTCTGACCATTTAACTGAGGATGAAACGCCGAAGAATGAGATAACTTGATCCCCAGACATGCGCAAAATGCTCTCCAAAATTTTGCCACAAACTGAGACCCCCTATCAGACACGATGTCAGACGGAACCCCATGAAGTCTGACCACCTCCTGCACAAATACCTGAGCCAGAGTCTTAGCATTAGGCAACGAAGACAAAGACACAAAGTGCGACATTTTAGAAAACCGATCAACAATCACCAAGATGACCGTGTTCCCAGCTGATGAGGGCAAATCAGTGATGAAATCCTTGGAGATTTCCATCCAAGGCTTACTAGGTACCTCAAGAGGAAGTAGTGTGCCAACAGGATGGGAGCGAGGCGTCTTAGCCCTAGCACACGTGGTACAAGCTGACACGTATGAGACCACGTCCTGTCAGATCTTGGGCCACCAAAACCGACGTGACACCAACTCCAAGGTACCTCTAACCCCTGGGTGGCCAGCCAGGACAGCATCATGATGCTCCGCCAATACCTTTAAGCGGAGATGAAGCGGTACAAAAGATTTGTTGACGGGAAGCTCAGATGGTACCTCCTCCTGAGCCTCGGCAATCTCAGCCTCAACCTCGGTAGTGAGAGCCGAAACCACAACACCCTTTTGGAGGATGGGTACTGGATCCTCCCGAGGTTCTCCCCCCGGAAAACACCTGGACAGAGCATCCGCCTTAGTGTTTTTAGACCCCGGTCTGTAGGTGACCACAAAATTGAACCGCGTGATAAACAATGCCCAGCGAGCCTGCCTGGGGGACAGACGCTTGGCTGACTCCAAATACAGCAAATTCTTATGATTGGTAATAACAGTAACCTGATGTACCGACCCCTCCAAGAAGTGTCGCCATTCCTCAAAGGCCAACTTAATTGCCAACAACTCCCTGTTGCCGATATCGTAGTTACGTTCGGCGGACGACAGTTTCTTGGAGAAATAGGCGCACGGACGTAAACCACTCAAAGATGAGCCTTGAGATAGTACTGCCCCCACACCAACCTCAGATGCATCGACTTCCACAACAAAGGGTTTAGATACGTCTGGCTGCACAAGAATGGGGGCTGAAACAAAACTGTTCTTAAGAAATTCAAATGCGCGCACAGCAGCCTCAGGCCAAACGCAGAAATTGGTACCTTTTTTAGTCATGTCAGTTAGCGGTTTGGCAATGATGGAAAAATCCTTGATAAATTTCCTATAGTAATTAGAAAACCCAAGGAACCGCTGAAGTGCTTTCAGGTTATCAGGACGTTCCCAATGTAACACCGCCTGCACCTTAGCGGCGTCCATTTTAAACCCAGAAGCAGACACAATATAACCCAAGAAAAGCAACTCTTGAACAGAAAATACACATTTCTCAAGTTTAGCATACAGCTTATTCTCTCTGAGAAGCTGTAACACCTGCCTGACATGATCTAAATGAGCATCACGGTCGCAAGAATATATGAGAATGTCATCTAGATACACGATAATGAATTTCCCCAAAACATGCGAGAACACATCATTGATGAAATGTTGGAACACTGCAGGTGCGTTAGTCAACCCAAACGGCATCACCAAATTTTCAAAATGACCCTCAGGGGTATTAAAAGCCATCTTCCACTCATCACCTTGACGGACTCTTATGAGGTTGTACGCCCCCCTGAGGTCAAGCTTGGTAAACCACTTAGCACCTGCCACCTGGTTGAACAAATCTGGTATCAGAGGCATAGGGTATGGATCACGAACCGTAATCTGGTTCAACTCCCTGAAATCCAAACACGGGCGTAATCCGCCATCTTTCTTCTTCACGAAGAAGAACCCTGCTGCCACCGGCGAGGATGACGGCCTGATGTGCCCTTTGCTCAAGCTTTCAGCAATGTAATCTTTTAACGCTTGTCTCTCCGGACCGGAGATGTTAAACATCCTTGCTTTAGGCAATTTGGACCCTGGTTTAAACCTGATAGAACAGTCATAAGGACGATGTGGCGGCAACTCTGAACAACCCTTCTCAGAGAACACATCCACAAAATCCAGAAGTGACTCCGGAACGCTTGAAGTCACCGCAGCCACACGTGTGGCGAGGCAATTCTCCTGGCAGAACTCGCTCCACTGAATTATGTCCTGAGTTTTCCAGTCAATTACCGGGTTGTGCATAGACAACCAAGGAAAACTCAAAACCACCTGAGCAGGAAGATTCCTGAGCACCTTACATGTAACCCGCTCGGAATGTAGAACTCCTATGTGGAGTTTCACCTCAGCCACAAATTCAGTTATCTCCCCCTGAGAGAGAGGAGCAGCATGATGGTGACCACGCGGATAGGATGAGACAGTTTTTCAATCCTAAAACCTGCTGTGCCCGCAAACTCCTCATCAATGAGATTTGTGGCTGAACCACTATCCACAAAAACAGTAATTGGCCGCTCACTGCCAGCAATAAAAACCTTAGCAGGGAGCATGCATTGAGAAACCACCATGGAGGATATACATAAGCTCAGATTGGACTCCTCCACACCCTCTGAGCCTAGCGTTGCGTTTTTCTTAGACAGCAGAGGACAGATGTTAATAAAATGACCAGTTTTACCACAGTAAAAACAGGCTCCCTGCTTCCTGAGCTCAGGAGCTTGACGCTTGACATGTGACACCCCTGCGATTTGCATAGGTTCCGTGGGCTCTCCTGCAACAACCTCACGTGAACCTAAACCTTCTCCCACAGGCGGCGTCTCATGCTCCCCCTGACGCAAACGACTATCTATGCGGACAACCAGACTCATGGCGGAATCTAGAGATGCAGGAGTCTCGTACATCAGAAGGGCTTTTTTAACCCTTCCAGAAATCCCATGTATAAACTGACTCCACAATGCTGGATCATTCCACTGTGTATCGATCACCCAGCGAGGAAATTCAGAACAGTAATCCTCTGCAACTCGCTCCCCCTGGCGAATAGTGCGTATCTTAGATTCTGCTAGAGCCATTCTGTCAGGTTCATCGTAGACTGTCCCAAGAGAAGAAAAAAACTCTCCACAGAGTCAAATGCAACAGAATCAGATGGCAAAGAAAACGCCCACGCTTGGGGATCCCCACTTAACAAAGACAACACCAGACCCACCTGCTGAGCCTCATTACCCGAGGAGATTGGGCGCATGTGGAAATATAGTTTGCAAGCTTCACGAAAAGAAACAAATTTACTGCGTTCCCCAGTAAATCTTTCAGGCAAAGGAAATTTAGGCTCAGCAACTCTTCCTGTTGCTCCAGCCTGCACATTAGCTACTGCTAGTCCCTGTTGCTGCACTGCCCCCCTCAACTCAGTGACCTGTAGGGACAGCGCCTCCAACTGGCGGGTTATGGAAGTCATGGGATCCATGACAAGACAAAAAAAAAGAAACCCCTTTTTTTTTGTTGTTGTTGGGCCGATTATAATGTCACGGGGAAACTAGGTGAGCGAGAGCTAAATACCCAGGCCCCTGCAGTTTCCCTCAGACTAGGGAAATCCTGACTGACCCTCTACCTGGAGTTTACACTGATGGTGTGCATGTCCAGGCCTCGAACCTCACCCTAACTCCTGTAATAACCCTAGGCTGATACCTCCGCCCTCCACCCAGTGAAGAGGTAATATTCCAATACCCACAGATAGAACAGACAAGGATAAAGGAAAATATACACCACGCCGCAGTCACTCAGGAATACACTATAAATGTGCAGGGCAAAATAAATACAAATATAGGAAGGAGTAAATAAGACAGAGGAAAATACACCACCAGCAACGAATCTCCAAACCAGCTCTCCACTCCAGACCGAGATAACAACGCACAAGAGAGAAGCTATAATCGGCGACGCCCAATGAACAGGAGAACTATTTAAAGGCCATGGGAATGGCCCAGCTTCCAATCCGAGGATCAGGTAAATTAACCCCGGAACAGCTAGACAAAATCTAGCAGACGCCAATGAGCAAATAGTGGTAAACAGCGGAATTACCGCTGTCTGTCGGACGACCTAGTCTGAACAGCGTCCGACATGACACCACATACAGTAATAATGTCCACTGAGTCCTCCCCACATACAGTAAAAATGTCACCACACAAGAGTTCCCCCCACATACAGTAATAATGCCCCCCAGAGTTTTGCCATACAGTAATAATGGCCCCTGAGTTTCTGCCATATATAATAATAATGGCCTCAAGTTCATCCCCCCACATACACTACCGTTCAAAAGTTTAGGGTCACTTAGAAATTTCCTTATTTTTCAAAAGAAAAGCACAGTTTTTCCAATGAAGCTAACATTAAATGATTCAGAAATTCACTCTATACATTGTTAATGTGGTAAATGACTATTCTAGCTGCAAACGTCTGGTTTGTAATACAATATCTTCATAGGTGTATAGACGCTCATTTCCAATAACCATCACTCCATCTTATGGTACTTTGTGTTTGCTAACTGTGTAAGAAGGCTAATGGATGGTTAGAACACCCTTGAAAATCCTTGTGCAAGTATGTTAGCACAGCTGAAAACAGTTTGGCTGATTGGAGAACCTATAAACCTGACCTTCCTTTGAGTTAGTTGAGAATCTGGAGCATTACATTTGTTGGTTCCATTAAACTCTCAAAATGGCCAGAAAAAAAGAACTTTCATGTGAAACTCGACAGTCTATTCTTGTTCTTAGAAATGAAGGCTATTCCATGCAAGAAATTGCCAAGAAATTGAAGATTTCCTACAATGGTGTGTACTACACCCTACAGAGGAGAGCACAAACAGGTTCTAACCAGAGTAGAAAGAGAAGTGGGAGGCCCTGCTGCACAACTGAGCAACAAGACAAGTACATTAGAGCCTGTAGTTTGAGAAATCAACGCCTCACAGGTCCTCAACTGGCAGCTTCATTAAATAGTACATGCAAAATGCCAGTGTCAACGTCTACAGTCAAGAGGTGACTCCGGGACGCTGGCCTTCAGGGCAGAGTGGCAAAGAAAAAGCCATATCTGAGACTGGCTGATAAAAGGAAAAGATTAATATGGGCAAAAAAACACAGACATTGGACAGAGGAAGATTGGGAAAAAGTGGTATGGACAGACGAATCCAAGTTTGAGGTGTTTGGATCACACAGAAGAACATTTGTGAGATGCAGAATAACTGAAAAGATGCTGGAAGAGTGCTTGATGCCATCTGTCAAGCATGGTGGAGGTACTGTGATGGTCTGGGATTGCTTTGGTGCTGGTAAAGTGGGAGACTTGTACAAGGTAAAAGGGATTTTGAATAAGGGAGGATATCACTCTATTTTGCAACCCCATGCCATACCATGTGGACAGCGCTTGATTGGAGCCAATTTCATCCTACAACAGGACAATGACCCAAAGCATACCTCCAAATTATGCAAGAACTATATAGGGAAGAAGCAGGCAGCTGGTATTATATCTGTAATGGAGTGGCCAGCACAGTCACCAGATCTCAACCCAATTGAGCTGTTATGGGAGCAGCTTGACCGTATGGTACGCAAAAAGTGCCCATCAAGCCAAACCAACTTGTGGGAGGGGCTTCTGGAAGCATGGGGTGAAATTTCTCCAGATTACCTCAGCAAATTAACTGCTAGAATGCCAAAGGTCTGCAATGCTGTAATTGCTGCAAAGGGAGCATTCTTTGACAAAAGCAAAGTTTGAAGGAGAAAATTATTATTTCAAATAAAAATCTTTTTTTTTGAACCTTGTCAATGTCTGGACTAGATTTTCAATTCATTTGGCAACTCATTTGATTAATAAAAGTATGAGTTTTCATGGAAAACCCAAAAATGTCTGGGTGACCCTAAACTTTTGAACGGTAGTGTAGTCATAAAGGTCACAGAGTACACCTCAATACACATTAATATTGTCCTCATATTTTCCCCACACAGTGATAGTGTCCCTGGAGTTTCCCCACATACAAGAATGTCAACAACTTCTCTATCACATACAGTAATAAGGGCCCTGAGTCTTACCCGCAAACAGTAAAAATAGTCCCTGAGTTCCCACATATACAGTAATAATGTCCCTCCCATATATAATAATAATGGCTGCTGGCTGAGTCCTCCCCACATACAGTACTAATAGCACGGGCAGGGTCCTCTCTCCCCCTGTACTAGTCAGTCACTTGTTTTGTTTAAGATTACTGTACTAGTTTTTATTCGTATGTAAAGCACCATGGAATAAATAGAGCTATAATAATAAATAATATTATAGTAATAATGGCAAAGTCCCTTACATACAGTTGTGCGAAAAAGTGTTTGCCCCCTTCCTGATTTCCTATTCTTTTGCATATTTCTCACACTTTAATGTGTCAGATCACTAAACAAATTAAAATAATAGACAAAGATAACACAGGTAAACACAAAATGCCAATTTTAAATGAAGGTCTTTATTGTTAAGGGAAAAAGAAATTCAAACATACAGGGCCCTGTGTGAAAAAGTGATTACCCCCTAAACCTAATAATTGGTTGGGCCACCCTTAGCAGCAACAACTGCAATCAAGTGTGTGCGATAACTGGCAATGAGTCTTTTACAATACTCTGTAGGAATTTTGAGTCTATGAATGAGCAATATATTATACCAATCAATTTTTTAACAAGTATATTTGAGGGTTATAGGCCAAGGTAATATACTCAAGAACACATAATATTGTATGGATGGGCAATAAAATACTGATACATAGTTACAAAAGGGTTTAGAGGCTTAAATAGCAATGGAATGCACCCAAGAAGACATAATACCCTATGGGTGAGCAATATAATACTGATAAATATGTAAACAAGTTTTTTGTGGGTTATATACCAAGGAAATATACCAACGAACACATTATACTGTATGACTGAGAATTGTAACTCTACAAAAAGTTTTAAACATTTTATTCTTAGTTTTATAGATCACAAAAATGTACCCAGACCACGTAATGCTGTATGGCTGAGAAATGCACCCCAACAGCAATTTTTAATGCTTTTTTCAGTTTTATAGATCACAGGAAATGTACCACAGACCACGGAATAGTGATTGGATGAGAACTGTAATTATGATGGGGTTACCGCAACAGAGAAGAGCCAGAAAATCCTACTCCTGCGCTTAATATAAGCACTTCTTCTTTTTAAATGGTGTTTATTTTCCTTGGCAGAACAGGGGTTAATCAGCCATGTTGGAAACTCAGGAAGTATGAGCTCTCAGCTGCGCTTGGTTAGCCGCTCTCATCCCTTTTTGTAATCTGGGTCCTGATTCTAACCCATGTCGGAGCTAGCTTTTGCTGCATGGCTTGGAGGAGAGGTGTTTATATGAGAAGGCGTTTTGGAGGAGTTTTTTGTGACTGTTGCGTGGTTTGTAACTGTCATCATTCTCTTCCCTCCTCTTACTTTGGTTATTCCCACATCCTCCACTCTCCAGTGCATTACTCTGTTATACTGTATGTGAGTGAATATTTTTTATGCTTGATATTTTCAGTTTACACTTGTTTGTTTTGCCTTGTTCGTTGGGCTGGTGTACTGCAGGGGGACAGTAGCACCCCTCTTTCCCTGGGTGGGGAAGAGAAAAGACAGAGGGCTGATTCAGGAGGTAAGGCAAAGGTGGCGGCCCCGGCATCTTCACCTTCAGAAGTATCCCGAGGAATAGGGTGAGCTAGGGTGCCCCCTAGTGGTAGAGACAGGGAAGTAACCCCTGGTCCCGGGTCACCCAACAGCTGTAGTGTTAGATAATATCACATAAATTTACCCCAGAACATGGAATAGTGTATGGGTGAGAAATGTAATCCAGCTAATTTTGTTAACGCTTTCTTTTAGAGTGTTAGATATCACAGAAATGTACCACAGATCATGTGAAACTGTATGGCTGAGAAATTTAAGCCTTCAAAATTTTTTAATGCTTTTCTCAAGATTTATAGATCACAGGAAATGTACCCCAGATCAGATAATACTGTATGGGTGATAAATTCAACCCTAAAAAAAATTTAAACCCTTTTTTGGAGTTATATATATATATATATATATATATATATATATATATATATATATAAATTAATCCAGTACACAGAATATTGTATGGATAAGAAATGTAACCCAGATAATTTTTGAATGCTTTCTTGGAGTGTTTTATATCGCAAAAAAGTAACACAAATCACGTAATACTCGATGGATCAAAGTATATTACATTTTTTACCCCCCACCGACAAAAAAACCCTGCAGCTATATTTTTGCCAATGGACTGCACAGCCATAGCTACTGCCTACAGACTATACGATGGTTCAGCTTCAGGACCAGTATCAACACTACAGGACTCTGGTTTGTTATACTGTGAACACACAGGTCTAGACAAGTACTCTCTCCCTCCAATATGAAGTGTCACAGAGCTGTGCAATGACGTCAGTGTGTCGAGCCGGGCGGCGCCTGTTCTTTTATAAGTCCTGAAGATGTAACACGGTAAATCAATCACAGTAATGCCACAACCAAGATGGCAACAACATTACAGTGACTCGCAGACAATACCCGCATGCTGATTGGCTGAGTAACAGGCACCGAAAATGTGGGGTGAGGATTCGAATTTTACATAGAGCACCGCCCAATACTCCGCAAGTAACGAGCACATCCAAGCACTCTGATACTCGAGTGATTACCAAGGGTCACGTTCGCTCATCCCTAATAATAACACTATACAGAGTCTTCTTTACCACTTTATGATTTCTTCAATTACCAGTGCATAACACCTAAGTATAATTACCTCCATAGGATCACCGAATAAACGCCACTACAGATTAATATTTGCACTGTATAATGAGCATATACTGGTAGATTCCAGTTCTACTCATGTACTCTGCAGATGAATACATTATGATTAAATCCCATGTTCCATTTGACTCAGACTGATATGAAAATTTATTTCAGCCAAAACTCTGGAGAGTTAGTAGCCCAGATATCTTTGGTGCCATATTTTAGAACGTTTTCTCAAACTATGCAACCTCACCATTCTGCTTAGACCCACAATTCTTTGTCATATCTATAATTACCCCCCCAAAATAGTGCCACATAAACTGATTATGCACGTCTGAAGGCACGTTCACTCTGTCTGCACCATTGTAGTTTATGGACCAGTTGGCGCATACACTAGAATCCGGTTTTGCGTGGAGGGGGAAAGGGTGGTGGTAGTTCGGACGTAAGCCATGATGGTTCCAACGAACGTATGACAAAACGCAATGTGAAAGCACTCTAAATCTGATGTTACCTACTTGTCATCACTGATCACTTCCCTATGTTGGCAGGATGACTGGAAGAACTCCTGCCCTATGAAGACCTGCTTTGAAGGTAGGGTATTTAAAAAGTTATGAGAATTTTGGTGGAAGAACATAACTGAAATCTCCAGGATTGTATAGAGACTGTTATAATTTGTGTGATGCAGTGAGGGGTATGGTGCTGGATGGGAGATATATCCCTTCTAGCAAGTGCCTTTCGCACTGGTGAACAGCAGAGAAGGAGGTTATGGGACAAAAAACCTGAATAATATGAACAAGGGCTATCAACAGTATGCGTACTAAAGAGGTTTTGGGGCAACACGTGGATTGCACAACGGAAGGGCCTAGGACAGCATAAATAGTCAGAACAGCACAGAGTTTGTTTTGGTTGGGAAAACGCTGAGGATGTTTTGTGGCAACATCAGACCGGAACTGACTGGCACGTCCGGGCCCTAACCTACATTGTTTAAACAAGCTGGAATTTTGCTTTGCCTTATGTAAGACTGTGTTTTTTTCTGCTACAGGTGTGAATAAAACACTGAGCTTGGACTGAAAACCTGTGTTTGCCTTTTTACTAAGTTCCTGCCATTGCCTACTAGAGCGAATCCCCATATCTCTCATCTTCTTCATCCAGTTAAGGGTCCTTATACTGAAGTTATTCCTTGAACTGAGTAAAGCAAGAATTCCACTTCATGACATGTCCAGTCCTAATTATCATGGCACAATAAATCTGGCACAGGGGAGGCAGGCAGAGGTCTGTCATACTGGAGTCTGGATGAATGTATCCACTTCTGGTCAGGTAAAAGAATCTAGTCAAAGAAGATGTCTTCTCTGAATTTATGCATTTTCTTATTTACCCATTTAGCCCATTTATGAAGGCTACTTTATGCTAAGACTTGCAGAATTTCCTTTGTGGAGTATCCAAAAAAGCGAATTCTGGTGTTGTGACTTTTTTTCTCGTTACGGCATTTAGTGATCGTGTTAGTTCTTTCTTTATATTGATAGATCAGACGATTCTGAATGCGGCGATACCAAATATGTGTATGTTTTTTTTTATTATTGTTTTATTTTGAATAGGGCGAAAGGGGGGTGATTTGAACTTTTATATTTTTTTATTTTTTTATATTTTTGAAAACATTTTTTTTAACTTTTGGAATGCTTCAATAGTCTCCATGGGAGACTATAAGCTGCCATAACCCAATCGGCTCTGCTATATACTTGATCAGATCGCCACCGGGCAGTGCTCATAGCAATCCAGCAGTAGCAATCCAGCAGTAGCAACCATAGAGGTCTGCTGGAGACCTCTGGTTGTCATGCCAACTCATTGGTGACCCACGGACATGTTACACGGGTGTCGATGGGTGGGATTTCTGGCGCGCTTGCCGGAAGCACTTGTTAAATGCCGCTGTCAGAGTTTGACAGCAGTATTTAATTAGTTAACAGCCGTGGTTGGATCGCAATAACACCCGCGGGTGTTAGAGGCATATGTCAGCTGTTCAAAACAACTGACATGTGCCAGCAAAGAGCTCAGCGCCGGTGCCTTCGTCAAAGGGAGGGCATGTGACATTGGCGTACTATTACGTCCGATGTCGGAAAGGGGTTAATTCATTAACCCCAGAGGCCATTTTTCGTTTTTTTTTTCCTTTTCTTCCTTCCCATCTTCCAAACCCATAACATTTTGATATTTTCATCAATATGGCTGTATGAGAACTTGTTTTTTGTGGGATGAGTTGGACATTTGAATAACACCATTGATTTTACCATATAGTGTACTGGAAAATGGGAAAATAATTCCAAGTGTGGTGAAACTGCCAATAAAAGTGCAATTCTGTAATTTTTTTTTTTTTTTTTAATTTACCATATTCACTATATGGTAAAACTGACCTGGCAATATGATTCCCCTGGTTAGTATGAGTATGAAGATACCAAACATATATAGTTTATCAAATGCTACGTGGTGAAAACAAATTCCAAAATTTGTCTGAAAAAAGTTTTCGCTTTTGTCGTCATTTTCCGAGACTTGTAACATATTCATTTTTGGGGATCTGGGGCTGGATGAGGGCTTATTTTTTGCATCCTGATCTAATGTTTTTATTGATACAATTTTGGCTTAGATATAATGTTTTGATCGCCTTTTATTGCATTTCATTGCAATGTTACGGAGACCGAAAAAAATTAATTCTGGAGTTTCAATTTTTTTTCTTGTTACGCTGTTTACCGATCGGACTAATTTATTTTATATTTTGTTAGATCAGACAAAAATCAACTGTCATGTTCTGGAAAAGATGCGGACTCCGATGTCTCAAATTCAGGGATACAACATATGATGTAAATATGCGTCATATATTGAAAAGGGGTCAAATTTACTTTTTTATTTGACACCACCACCATACCTCAGCCTATTCACCACCACTTTTTATCAGCTTCTATTAGTCAAAATGATCCTACCCTATCTTGCCACCCTCTTCCACCTGGCTCCCCATCTGCTGAGAGAAGGCGGAAGAGACAGGGACAGTAAGATACATCTCTTCATAAGGCCCAACCCTTCCAGTAGCAAAACATCATGCACTCAGGAGGGCAAGCAATCCAGCCTAATTCCATCAACCATCCATCAATTCCATACCTATAGGCAATAATTACTACAGGAGTGGAGTGTCCACCCCTTCCTGCAGTCATGTGCCCCATTATTTAGTACTCTATAAGGGTAAAACACTAGGAACACAGCCGGCTACTATTTCTAAAATTGGAGCCATCCAGCCTAATTCCGTCAACATTGATAAATACAATTATTACTAAAAAGTTGTAGCTTCCCTATTCCTATAGTCATATGCCCCCTTCATTTAGTACTCCACGTGGGAAGGGGTAAAATACCATGCATACCGACAAGCTTTTATTTCTTAATGGGGTCCATCAACATAGCTATACCCAATAATTACTACAGGAATTGAGGGTCCACCTCTCCTTACAGTCATGTAAGGGTAAATAAGAGTAAAACAACAAGCAAGCAGACTGACTCCAATTTCTAAAAGGGAAACCATCCAGCTTAACTCCATCAACCTCAATATACACAATTTTTGCTAAAGAAGTTGAGGATCCCCCCTACCTATTGTCATGTGCCCCTTCACTTAGTACTCCGAATGGTTCATTATTAGTGTAATAGGAAGGTACATCTGTTTTCTCTTGGGCAGATGCCGGCTACATATCTCAACTACAAAAGGCAGACTATCACGTTTTGTAATAATGTTATTAACCTTCTCTTTAACCCAAGGTAGCACTTCCAGGAGAACTAATGATCCAAGGGGTAACTTTTCTCCTTGCGGAGAGTGGCATGTTGCAAACAGGAAGCAAAGTGACTTGAGATTTAAGAAACTTTAGCATAGTCAACAGGCCAGCCCCCGCAAACAGCATACTCCATCAGTGAGCACTTCTGTTGGATTTTATTTTTAAAGCATCCCCGGGTTTATAAAAGGAAACACACGCACAAGTGAGTCAGATATAGCTGCATTTCTTTCATCGGCTGTCATGCTCACAGCTAACAACGTGAGAAGCCACCCCAGCAACGGCTGAGCTGATTGTTAGAAGGCTTTAATTTCTGTGCAGATTTACGTAAGAGGAGGGATGGAACACAAGGGGAGATGGGGAGAAGGAGGGGAAGCATCTTGCAGGCCAGGGACAGGCATAAAATCACATGCAGTGAGCAAAATATTTGTTCTTACACAACAGAAACCCTCATTGTAGCTTTCTTTTCACAATAAAGGTATACAGATGTTGTGGATATGTGACATGCAGCAAAGCCCCGATGCCAATATTTAGGGCAGCTACTTAATAGGCGCTTTAGGCTGTGTCACACAAAGAGATCCTGATGTTTTTTTTGCTTCGATTTTCCCGAATACATGGTAAAATCACTCTGTTTTCACTGCATTTTTCTGTCTAGCCATACAGATTGCTACATCGCTGTTATTGTGTAGACCCCAATTATTCATGTAATATTACAGCATCATATTCTGTAAATTATTGACTATACTTGGACATGATTGTAAAAAGGAACCTAGATCTATTACAAATCTTTTATTCAAATGCCCAGTCATGTATAATACTAAAAAAGCTGCGTACATAACATATACTACATTAGATATAATCATCTGCTCTTGCAGCTCTCCTCAGTCTAAAGGAAATTTTTCACCAAGATTTTGCCACTTTGAGAGCAGCATGATACAGAGACAGAAACCCTGATTGCTGCAATGTGTTACTTAGTGTGCTGCTTACAGTAGTTTTGAAATAATCACTAATTTAGCAGTAGGACAATATCACTAAAGGACTAGTAAAGCTGCTGTTGTGTAGTCCTCCCTATTCATAAGGTCTTTATGACCCCACCCACACCACTGATTGGCAGCTTTCTGCCTAAGCACAGTACACACAGAAAGCTGCCAGTCAGTGGTTTGGGCGGTGTTTTACAGAGCTCTGCATTTAGATAACTGCTACATCTGCAGTGATTTTATCAAAACTGCAGCAAGCAGCCCAGTAAGTAATACATCACTGGAATCAGGGTCTCTGCCCCAATCACATGCTGCTCTCAGATGGGATAGCAAAAACCTGGTGACACATGCCCTTTCCAAAACTATTTTATGTTCTTCAGCAAATCATTTTAATTTTAATTACATTTTACTTATTTTACTTCTCCTAACTCCCCATATTTGTCTCTCTAGGGGACTAGAAGCTGCAATCTTTTAATTGATTCTTACTTTCAATTAAAAGATACTGTGGGAAATGTATTATTCCTCAGCAGTATGGTCTATTATTATCATACAAAGGCCTAGTTGCTTTCCACCCATGGCAGACCAGAAGCACTTGTTGCTGCTCATCACCAGTGAGTTGGTTGATGGAGTCCTCTCCCTTTTCCAAACACCACCATCTAGAAGTTAACTACCAGGATTAGAGTTTTCTTGGATTCTAGCAGTTGCAGCAGGACCATCTCTGTATATAGCAGCCACATGCTTGATGCTGATCTTGTGGGTACAGTGGCTTTACCCCCAAGATCATTGTGACTTACAGAATATGACTGCCAGAGAGCAATAACTATGTGGCACTGATCTGTGATGGATATCTCCTGCACATCACAGATCACTGAAGAGTTAAAAGTTTTTACCTATCAAAGTGCGAAACAGGAATATTTGAGTTTCACTAGAAATGACCTGACAGTCTTTAATATGCTTTTGAATGCCCCAAGATGATGACTTTTGGGTGATTTACTCATAAGCTCTATCCCTATTCAGCCATTTGCAGGTTATTCAATTACTTTTCGGTTAGAGCAGAGCTGGGCAAACTGTGGACTAGAGTTGAGCGACTTTTACTTTTTTCGGATCGAGTCGGGTTTCGCGAAACCCGACGTTGTCAAAAGTCGGGTCGGGTGAAATCGGCCGATTATTGCGAAAAGGGGGCTGACTGAAACACGAAACCCAATGCAAGTCAATGGGGAATCAAAGTCGGCAATGAGTGGAGGACAGGAAAACACCAACAGTGCCCATTTTAATGCCAAAAACATCAATTCTTATTAATAAAGCTTGTCAATCTTAATTTACTTTATAATAATAGTTAGGCATTGAAAACTGGGGGTCATTTGGCTAAAGTTGTGGGGGGGTAGGGCTGGCTCAAGATTTTCGTGGGCCCAGGAAACGCGGAATACGTCACGGCAGTGGAGCAGGGAGAGGTAAGTATTTCAAATTTGCAAGTGCTGTGATCCTGAGCAAGCAGTGGGGGCCCACTCGTTGGCATTGGCACTGGCACAGGGCCCCTCATAGTACGGCGGTGTGTTTGACGGCGGGTGGCGCCTCTCACCGGCAGAGAAACTTTTGCGTACTATGAGGGGCCCTGTGCCAGTGACGTCGCCAATGAGTATCCCCCCCACCTGATGAAGGAACCTACACTTACATCTGCACCTTCCTCTTTGTCCCCGTGTAAGGTGGTATAGTATGCGGGAAGGGGAACCTGACTTTCAGCAGGGTCAGATTCTGGCTGTGTAGAGTGCAAGGGGAATGTAGTGGTCTGGGTCAATGTACCAGCAGACTCATCTAGCAGTGGCTGGGCAATGGGCAGAATAAGGAGGAAACACAGATATAGGCCCAAATAATAAAGTGGGCTAAATGCAGTTCAAAATTGGTAACAGGACTAAACAGGCGCCATTGCTTTGTTCAGTGGAGGACAAATGTAATGAGTGGCTGACACAATTAGTAGGCCCAAATAATTAAGTAGGCTAAATGCAGTTCAAAATTGGTAACAGGACTAAACAGGCGGCATTACTTTGTTCAGTGGAGGACAGCTGTAATGAGGGGCAGACACAGTTAGTAGGCCCAAATAATAAAGTAGGCTAAATGCAGTTAAAAATTGGTAACAGGACTAAACAGGCGGCATTGCTTTGTTCAGTGGAGGACAACTGTAATGAGGGGCAGACACAGTTAGTAGGCCCAAATAATTAAGTAGGCTAAATGCAGTTCAAAATTTGTAACAGGACTAAACAGGCGGCATTACTTTGTTCAGTGGAGGACAGCTGTAATGAGGGGCAGACACAGTTAGTAGGCCCAAATAATAAAGTAGGCTAAATGCAGTTCAAAATTTGTAACAGGACTAAACAGGCGGCATTGCTTTGTTCAGTGGAGGACAACTGTAATGAGGGGCAGACACAGTTAGTAGGCCCAAATAATTAAGTAGGCTAAATGCAGTTCAAAATTTGTAACAGGACTAAACAGGCGGCATTACTTTGTTCAGTGGAGGACAGCTGTAATGAGGGGTAGACACAGTTAGTAGGCCCAAATAATAAAGTAGGCTAAATGCAGTTCAAAATTGGTAACAGGACTAAACAGGCGGCATTGCTTTGTTCAGTGGAGGACAACTGTAATGAGCGGCAGACACAGTTAGTAGGCCCTAATAATAAAGAAGGCTAAATGTCTGCCAAAAAATTGTTCATAAATAAACAGGTGGCATACAGGTACAGGGGTGGGCTCCTCTGCTGAGTAGCAGACAGTGGTAGTAGGCGCAAAGCATTAACTGGTCTAAATGGAGGCCAGGGCCCCTGTATATTTTAACAATCATCTATCATTTCAACAAATTTGTCTTGGCAGTGCCATTGAAGGATTTAACAGCACAGACTACACAGTGGTGGAGCAGGGAGAGGGAAGTATTGCAAGTGGTAAAGCACTGTTCGAGCTGTGGGGGAACACTCTCTCGTGGGCGGCGGTACTGGCACAGGGCCCCTCATATTACGACGGTGTGTCTGACGTTGGTTGTTCACCACCACCCTCAGAGACACTTCATTGTACTATGAGGGACCCTGTGCCAGTGCCGTCGACCAAGAGTGGGCACACCCACCTGTCCAGGCAAACTCGCACGGGTGCTTGTGCCAGGTGGTGACCACAGCCCTGTGGGGGGAGTCAGCCCATTTAGGGAGGTATAAAAATGGCCTATGGTGGACATTCAGCTGCTGCAAATGGAGGAATTGGAGCAGTCAGTAAGAGGAGGCCATAAGCAAGACATTTTTCAGGCAAGCTACGTGTCAGCAGGGGAAGGTGGGGCCAAATAATTGGAAATCCATGATTGGTTCATTTTAATGAAGGTTAGATCATCGACATTTCGGGTAGCCAGACGTGTCCTTTTTTCGGTCAGTATTGAACCAGCAGCACTGAAAACTCTTTCGGATAGCACACTAGCAGCTGGGCACGCGAGCTCCTGTAATGCATATTCTGCCAATTCAGGCCAGGTGTCTATTTTAGATGCCCAGTAATCAAGGGGGAATGACCTGTGAGGGAGAACATCGATAAGGGCGGAAAAGTAGTTTGCAACCATACTGGAAAAATGCTGTCTCCTGTCACTTTCAATTGATGCAGCAGTACTTGTCGTGTCAGCGGTCATTGCGAAATCACTCCACAACCTGGTCATAAAACCCTTCTGTCCAATGCCACTTTGGATTTGTGCACCTCTAACACCTCTGCCATGTTGCCCACTATGGCTTATGTGAGAACCATCACCGCTGCTGTGTGCTGGGAATGCCTGAACCAAACGGTCTACAAGAGTTGCTTTTTTGGTAGCCAATATTTGTTCAACGTTCTCATGTGGCATTATATTTTGTAATTTTCCTTTATATCGTGGATCCAGGAGGCAGGCCAACCAGTAATCGTCATCGGTCATCATTTTGATAATGCGGGGGTCCCTTTTTAGGATACGCAAGGCATACTCAGCCATGTGGGCCAATGTTTTCAGGTGTCAATTCACTGCTTGTGCTGGGTTGAGGAGCACTTTCTTGCAAATCAACATCACTTGTGTCCCGCAAAAACCCTTTACCTGACCTTGCAACGCCACCAGTTTCTATTGCCCCCTGAGAAGCATTCTCCTCCCATAAATATTCATCCCCATCATCCTCCTCCTCCTCTTCGTCCGCCACCTCGTCTAGGAGAGTTCCCTGAGCAGACAATGGCTGACTGTCATCAAGGCTTCCCACCTCCTCGGCTGTTGACGCCTGTTCCTTAATGTGCGTCAAACTTTGCATCAGTAGATGCATTAGTGGGATGCTCATGCTTATGATGGCGTCGTCTGCACTTACCAGCCGTGTGCATTCCTCAAAACACTGAAGGACTTGACAGAGGTCTTTTAGCTTCGACCACTGCACACCAGACAACTCCATGTCTGCCATCCAAGTGCCTGCCCGTGTATGTGTATCCTCCCACAAATAAATTACAGTCCGCCTCTGTTCGCACAGCCTCTGAAGCATGTGCAGTGTGGAGTTCCACCTTGTTGCAACATCGAATATTAGGCGGTGCTGGGGAAGATTCAGCAATCGCTGATGGTTCAGCATACGGCTGGAGTGTACGGGCGACCGGCGGATGTGCGAGCATCTTCGCACCTTCAGGAGCAGGGCTGGTAACCCCGGATAATTTTTCAGGAAGCACTGCACCACCAGGTTCAAGGTGTGAGCCAGGCAAGGTATGTGTTTCAGCTATGAAAGGGCTATGGCAGCCATAAAATTCCTTCCGTTATCACTGACTACCTTGCCTGCCTCAAGATGTACACTGCCCAGCCATGACTGAGCTTCCGCGGTGTGTCTTTTGTCGCCCAAACACTTCATTTGTAACACAGCCTGCTGATGCTTACCACTAGCTGTTCGATAAGGGGACACCTCGTGTGCAACACTGGCAGCTGTGGATGGAGTGGTCGTGCGACTGCGCTCTGTGGACGAGCTTTCGCTTCTGGAGGAGGAGGAGGAGGGGTGGCGAACACCTACAGCCAACTGTTTCCTAGACCGTGGGCTAGGCAGAACTGTCCCACTATGGCTGTCCCCTGTGGACCCTGCATCCACCACATTAAACAAGTGCGCCGTGATGGACACGTAACGTCCCTGGCCATGCCTACTGGTCCATGCATCTGTTGTGAGGTGCACCTTTCCACTGACTGATTGCCTCAGTGCATGGACAATGCGGTCTTTGACATGCTGGTGGAGGGCTGGGATGGCTTTTCTCGCAAAGAAGTGCTGACTGGGTAGGTCATAGCGTGGTACTGCGTAGGCCATCAGGTCTTTGAAAGCTTCGCTTTCAACCAACCAGTAGGGCATCATCTCTAACGAGATTAATCTAGCGATGTGGGCGTTCAAACCCTGTGTAAGCGGATGAGAGGATGAGTACTTTCTTTTCCTAATGAGAGTCTCTTGAAGGGTGAGCTGGACTGGAGAGCTGCATATGGTGGAACTAGCGGTGGTGGTGGTGGTGGACATGGCAGATTGAGAGAGGGTTGGTGATGGTATTCTTGATGTTGGCCTACATACAGTGTTTCCTACCAAAAACCTTGTGATTCCCTGACTGCTTTGGCCTTGCGACGATACCTCCACATTTGCTGCTGGTGGTGTCCTAATCGGTGGGCTTACAGTGAGGGAAGCAATGTAGCGTTGCTGACTACCTTCATTCTGAGCAGGTGCACCAACAGTACGGGACGTTTGGTAGTTAGTCCAGGCTTGCAAGTGCATGCTGGTTAAATGTCTAAGCATGCACGTTGTATTTAAATTTTGGAGATTCTTCCCTCTGCTAAAGGTCTTTGAGCATTTCTTACAGATAACTTTGCACTGATCATTTGGATCTTGGTTAAAAAATTGCCACACTACACTCTTCCTACTATGGAATTCCTTTTCAGGCATTGCACGCTGTGCTACTTTCACCTGATGGCCACACTGTTCTAAAACTGTTTTTGTTTTTGACAAACGTTTTTGGCCAGATACGGGCCTGCCAGATGAAAGCTGTTGCGATGTAGATGGCTGCTGCGGATCATCCTCCTCCGCTTCTGAGCTACTGGCAGCGGCACCCTCTTCCCCCAATGGCTGCCAATCTGGGTCAACAACTGGGTCATCTATCACCTCCTCTTCAATGTCATGTGCACCTTCCTCTGTGTCACCGTGTAAGGTGCTATAGCCTTCGGGACGGGGCACCATAGTCTCATCAGGGTCAGAATCTGGCTCAGTACACTGCGAGGGCAATGTAGTGATCTGAGTCAATGGAACAGCATAATAATCTAGCTGTGGCTGTGCATCAGTGCACTCCATGTCCGATTCATCTTGTAATGGGCTGTTAACAATTTCCCTTTCTAACCCAGGCACGGTATGTGTAAAGAGCTCCATGGAGTTACCTGTAGTGTCGTCTGACGCATCCTTCACTTTTGGTTTGGGTGAAGGACACAAGGAAGCGACTTGTTCCTGACCGGGAGCATCCACTGACGACTCGCTGCTTTTATATTTGGAACTTTCTGAAGAGGAGGCGAAAGAGGTAGAGGCTGAGTCAGCAAGGAAAGCCAAAACTTTTTCCTGCTGCTCCGGCTTTAAAAGCCGTTTTCCTACTCCCAGATAAGGGAGCCTTCGAGGCCTTGTGTAGCCAGATGATGACGCTGGCTCAACACCTCCAGCCTTAGGTGCTATTTTGCTTTTCCCACTACTACCAGATGCTCCACCACCACCACCACCATCAGTACCAGCTGGCAACGACCGCCCACGGCCACTTCCACCAGACTTCCTCATTTTTGGGAAAATGTAACCAAAATAACAACCGTTATATGGTACTGTAAAACAAGGTAGAAGGTGTATATAAACTTGTTGAGAATATAAATCTCCCTTTTTTGGGGGGAGACTGCACCAAAACTCAGGCCCAGTGTATAACTGTTGTGAATTCCGCTCTTGGGCTCCCTCCGGTGGTTGTAAGTAGCACTTTTGTGAATTCTGCTCTTGGGCTCCCTCCTGTGGTTTTGAGTGGTATAGCTGCTTCTTGGATTTAGCATCAGCAGCTGCTTCCACTGATCGTCTTTCTGGCTCAGCTATTTTAGTCTGGCCTTATCTCTCAATCAATGCCAGTTGTCAATTGTTCCTGCTTGGAGTCATGGCTCTTTTGGATTTCCCTGACACTCTGACCCGTTCAGCAAAGATAGTCCTTGCTTGTCCTTTTGCAGTCCACTTGTTGTGGACTTATTGTTCAGCACATTCTATGTTTTGTTCATTTGTCCAGCTTATCAGTATGGATCTATTCAGCTAAGCTGGAAGCTCTGGGCTGCAGATTTTGCCCTCCACACCTTTAGTCAGGTGTGGAGATTTTTGCATATCTCTGCGGTGGACTTTTTCTAGTTTTTATTACTGACCACACAGTGTTCTTTCCTGTACTATCTATCTAGCTAGAAGTGGCCTCCTTTGCTAAATCTTGTTTCATACTACGTATGTCATTTCCTTCTCCTCTCACAGTCATTATTTGTGGGGGGCTGTCCTATCCTTTGGGGATTTTCTCTGAGGCAAGATAGCTTTCCTATTTCTACCTTTAGGGGTAGCTAGTTCTCCGGCTGTGACGAGGTGTCCAGGGAGTGACAGGAACATTCCACGGCTACTTCTAGTGTTGTGCTAAGATCAGGAACTGCAGTCTGTATAGTTACCACCTGCTCAGAGCTAGTCGCATGTCGCTCCTAAATTACCAGTCCATAACACACAACACAATGTAAGTGGCAGAACGTGGCTGGCTGATACACGACAAACTAACAGAAATGACGTATATCCACTTTGTGACAATTTGAATCTCCCTTTTTTTTGGGGGGAGACTGCACCAAAACTCAGGTCCAGTGTATAACACAACACAATGTAAGTGGCAGAACGTGGCTGGCTGATATACGACAAACTAACCAAACTGACGTATATCCACTTTGTGACAATTTGAATCTCCCTTTTTTGGGGGGGAGACTGCACCAAAACTCAGGCCCAGTGTATAACACAACACAATGTAAGTGGCAGAACGTGGCTGGCTGACATACGACAAACTAACAGAAATGACGTATATCCACTTTGTGACAAGTTGAACCTCCCTTTTTTTGGGGGGAGACTGCACCATCTACATATCAAGGCCTCCTGATGAGCCGCTTAGGTGAAACGCGTAGAGGCGGATGAATCAACATCTTCTGATGAGTATCACTCTCTCTCACTCCCTGTAACTATGTTCATGCATATAAACATGTGGTTTTCAGCTGAGGATGGGAGCTGAATTCTGTTGCTTTTTACCTTGCTTCATATGCTAATCTTTTTTTTTTTTTTTTTTTTGTTTCAATAATTTTTATTTGAAAAAAATTCACAATAATGTCCCAACGTGGGAGTATTGAAAATACAAAAATTACATAAGTATCAACACTAACATTGTAATGTATGGGGGAAGTATTAATGTTGATTAATGAAAGACAAGACAAAAACAAGACAGAAACAAAAGGGGATAAGCTCAAGACCGAATACAGTATAAAACCACTCTACAATTTTACAATAATTTTCTCACATATCAACAAGTATCAATCGGTTATCAACATTGTCCAGCTCAGGATCCCCACTCTACCGAAGAGAAAAATAAAAAGCAACATCTCAGGGAGACAGGGTGAGAGCCAACTTCATTTGACCATCCGGATGTAGTTCCAGCCATGGCGACCAGGTTTGGAAAAAGGAATTCCAGCTATCGGTTCTCGTCGCTTGAATACGCTCATATATCATGATAGTGTTCATTCTATCTTTGACAAGAGATATTGAAAGTGTAGGAGACCTCCATTTTGACGCTATGTGTATTTTGGTCGCGATTCCCAATAATACCACCAGTCTGTATAATTTTTTAGATAATCCCTGCGGTTTTAATCCCAGAAGGAGGGTCAGTGGGTTCATTGATGTCTCTTTTCCAATCATCCTATCTAGTAGGAGCTTTACCTCCCGCCACAGATCAGTCACCACCGGGCAGGACCACCATATGTGACCCATATCTCCTGGTGCGTCACAACCTCTAAAGCATTTGTCAGAGACCTGTGGATATATGGTATGCAGCCTCGTAGGGACTAGGTATGTTCTATGTAAGACTCTAAGGGAAGACTCAACCAGAGACACCTGGTGGGAGCCTCTTGACAAGGCATCACAACAGCTCTGCCACTCCTTCAGCAAGATGTCAAACCCCAGGTCCTCCTCCCATTGCCGCATAAATTTAAGCTTTTTCTCCTCTTGTATACTAGCAAAGGAAGAGTATAAATAAGAAATAATCCCCCCACCCAATGGATCATCTATACATTTCTGTTCAAATCCTGTGATCCGAATAGGCCTCCCACCCGGTACATTCTTTCTGACAAAATCAAAGATTTGGTTAATACGGAATATTTCTCGTGCTGGCGGATCATACTTTTGAATAAACTCTTGTTTAGACAGGACTATGTTAAACGGGGAACAGAGATGTTTTATTGTGGTTATTCCTCTGAGTATCCACCAGGAGAAGGGTTGTGGGTAAAGACCCGGAGGGAAGGCTGGATTGCAAAATAGTGAATTTAGTGGCGTATTCTTGGTTTGCAGCTCATTCTTGAACCTCTCCTTCCTCCAAAGGAGTAAAGACTGAGCTGCGAAAGGTGAAATATTAGTGATATATTTAGGGAGCTTAGCTTCAGACCACAGCAGGCCCATCAGAGAGTAAGGTTTCAATTGAAATGACTCCAGTTGTACCCATCTAGGTTTATCAACTGTTGAGCATATTCTAGTTAGATGGGCAATTTGGGCAGCTTTAAAATAATTTATAAAGTTAGGTAAGGAGAATCCTCCCCTCTTCCGGTGAATAAACATGATCTGTTGCTTGATCCTAGGTTTTCATATGCTAATCTTGATATCGGCTTAATCCCTGCAGCTCTGCATTTAACTATCGGTAGGGACTTCTAGGGCTAGCCGCCGACGAGTGGGGGCGCCATATCCGCTGTAAAGTAGGGTGCCAACCCCCACAGTTAGGCAGGCATTTACAGCAGCAGGGTACAGTGAGAGAGGTATCTGTTTTTCACAAGCACTTTTTATTTTTTGCACCATTGTTTGTGTCCGTTAACTCACCCTGCCACAGTTACATCAACGTACATGTGTATGTGCATTCATATAGATACACATGTTATGTTAACCTATCTGTATCCTTTGTTTCTGTCTAAATGCTGGCCTATATGAGACACCATAATTAGGGTGTACTATAGGAGATATAGGGTCAGCCGACGTTGAGTGGGGGCGCCATTCTCGTATTTATGTTGTAGGGTGCCAACCTCCACTGATAGGTAGGTTCATATAGGTTTATCAGTTGCAGGGTTGTATTAGATTGCACGGTTGTTTGTGGTTTCTGTGAAATTAATGTCTGTAGCTGTTTCATGGTTTTAAAATTAACATAAATAAACTTTAGTTTTATCTTAGTCATCAAAAATGTATAGGGGTACTTTCTGAGTTTTTCAAATTGATTTTTTTGACCTTAGGGCTGTTCATCAGCTTTTGCCAGTGTATAACACAACACAATGTAAGTGGCAGAACATGGCTGCCTGATATACGACAAACTAACAGAACTGACGGATATCCACTTTGTGACAATTTGAATCTCCTTTTTTTGGGGGGGAGACTGCACCACAACTCAGGCCCAGTTTATAACACAACACAATGTAGGTGGCAGAAAGTGGCTGGAAGATATCTGAAAAAATACAAGGACTGTAGTACAATTTCAATCTCCCTACAATGATCTCAGGACAAGTATGGCAGCAATAAAAAGGTCTCCTGCACACAAAAGTGTGGACAAATAAACAAGATAACTGTGCAGAACGGAGCAACAGGATTTTTCCTTTTAAAAAAGCAGTTGGTTTGCACAGCAGCGGTGCAAACAGCAATGCAGCTATCAGGGAGCCTTATAAGGCAGCCTAATAAGCTACAGAGCTGATGCACAAAGATATAGCTTCCACTGTCCCTGCAAAAAAAGGTGGTGTTGGACAGTGGAAATTGCTACAGCACAAGCGGTTTGAGGGTTAATTTTCCCTCCCTAACTATATCCCTTCTTCTGACGAAGCTGCAGCAACCTCTCCCTATGCTAAGATGGGCAGAAGTAAGATGGCGGTCGGCGTGCACGCCCCTTTATAGCCCCTGTGACGCCGCAGAAAGCAAGCCAATCACTGTCATGCCCTTCTCTAAGATGGTGGGGACCGAGACGTATGTCATCACGCTGCCCACACTCTGCGTCCTGGCTGAGAAATGGCGCTGAAAGCATCGTATGAAACGCGACTTTGGCGCTAAGATCGCCGACCTCATGGCCGATCCCACACTAGGATTGGGTCGGGTTTCATGAAGCCTGACTTTGCTGAAAGTCGGCGATTTTTGAATTTGTCCGATCCGTTTCGCTCAACCCTACTGTGGACGGCTGGCCACATCCACCCTCTGGCTGTTCCAGTCCGCTCGTGGACCAAGACATCCAAGGGATTTTCCACTGTCACCTGTAAGACTATTCTTACTGAGTGTATTGGGGGACACTCGCTTGGCCGCGATATTCAGCACGCGGGCACGGGTTTTTAAAACAAAACAGTCTCTTTGGTTTATAAACCACATCATGAACAGTCCATTTACACACTGTACCAGGACATCACATCAAGTTTCATATGGTTAGTCTGCAGCAACTAAACATGCTGGTCCTCTACTGACCAGTTGCGGTGGGTTACCACACAGTTCATAGAACATAACAAGCACCAACAGTTTGTGGAGGTACCTTATGGGAGCTCCTGCTCCATCTGCTGACTCCTTGTCAGTCCTCTCTCCTGGGGAAACTGCCTTACGGGGTTCACCAACTTGCCTGGCCGGCACACATCAGTCAGTCCAGAGCCACCGAAGGCCGGTAGCTTCCCCAACACCGATCATCCAGGTCCACAGTCTCTCAGGTGCTCCAAGAAGACTCCACTCACAGGAGCTTCTAACACAGACTGTCCAGGACCATGATCACACTGTGGTCTTCAGAACGTCCATCCCACCTGGGACCGTCCACCACAGAGGCATGTGGCCTGTCTGGGTGCTATTCAGGACTTAGTCCAACACCCAGGCCACCAGGTCCAAACCATGTGCATACACAGGAAGCCTCTTCCCAGGGCTTCCAACACAGGAGTATACACACCCAATGCACAGGCCCTCAGGAACCCCCCTGTGACCCACACCCTGGTCACGTTATGTACCTGTAACCACACCCACAGTAATGGATCACATGGGCTGGTCACATGATCCTGACATCACTGCAGGTCGATCCTCACGGCCTCAATACGACTCCGTGCACATACCGGGGAGACCATGCAGCGCCCCCTACCTGTTACAGGGGTCACTGCATCACACACCGTAATCTGCATCCCCGGGATTCAGACAGCTGTGAATACATTGGTCGAGGAAGGGGCCATCAACTCCTTCTTCCATCAATCAGCATGTGAGACAGCAGACACAATGACGTTACATCACTGCTGCTGAGAGTCAGTGCATCGGAGACAGGAGCAGAGTGTTGGGGGAACGGGAGCGAGGTAAGTATGCTTTTTTAAAATTCTTTCTTTCATATGTATATGGGATGTTTATATGCATATAGGAGGCTATGGGGGCTCATGCTATATATTGGAGGCTATGTGAAGACTCATACTGTATATAGGGGGCTAGGTATGGGCTCATGCTGTATATAGGGGCTATGAAGGGGCTCATACTGAATATAGGAAGCTATTTGAGTGCTCATACTGTATGTAGGAGGCTATGTGGGGCCTCATGCTGTATTTAGGAGCCTATGGGGGGGCTCATGCTGTACATAGGGAGGCTGTGTAGGGGCTCATACTTTATGAAGGATGATATGTGGGGCTCATTCTGTATATAGGGGATATGTGGGTGCCCACACTGTATTTAGGAAGCATTATGGGGCTCATACTGTATTAAGCTATGGCCCCTCTAATCCCAGGATTGGTGGGGAGCCTGGCCAACAGACTACCACAAAGCACACAGTGAAGGCATATGTTAACAATATGTAGGACCTACCTGTGGGTCCAGATTTGTGCATGGTAATTAGATTCACGTACAACAGGACCCATAATGCACAGCAGACTACTTACTGTTGTAATTTATTACTTTTTTTTGTTATTTCACATTTTCCCTAAGTGATAATTTGGCCTTTGTGTGAAACCAATTAACACAGGAATCAATTTGCTCTATGTAATATGAGGGTCAAAAAATCGCTCTGGTGACTCCATGCAGTGACGGACATGACAGAAATGGGCCCCTGAGTAAGAACAATATATTGGCCCTATGCAGTTCAAAAGCTCATCATAATGCACAATTTCAGAATTTTTCGAGGTGGAAATGAGCCCCTGTATAGCTGCACAAGTTGCCCCAATGGTATGTCCGCCTGGCTCCAGAGAACCACAATGCAATACCGACCTTATTTCTACCTTATACTTCATGGTTATATTGTTTTGGATTGTATGACTAAACACATTTTCATAAATAAAAAATGTCCATTTTTTAAACATAATCCATAAACTCCCATTTTGACAGTATATTACCTACAGGAAGCTTCCTGATAATAACATACACTATAATAGTGTTACTTGTGACTGTAATGGGCAGTAACTGACAGTTTGATGCACGAGTAAATGTTCTTCAATCCATAAATGCTTATTTAGCAAATCTATACCACTTTTTCGACCTTTCTATGTAATGGCAAATATGAAAGTTATGAAATGTTGATAAAATGTAAAATGTAAGAAATACTAGTAGAGAATCTAATATATAAAGCTGAATGTGTATGTATGTATGTATGTATGTCCGGGATTGGCATCTGCACCGTCGCAGCTACAACCACAAAATTTTGCACAGTCACACATCTGGACCCCGAGAGCGTCATAGGCTATGTTGTGAGGCGAAATTTTAACCCTGCACTTTCAAATTCACCAAACAATTTTGCCCCTATCTACATAATGGGGAAAAAGTGAAAGGAAAAGTGTTAGAGGCAAATTGACAGCTGCCAGATGTGAACAAGGGGGACTTAAAGAATGAGAGCGATGGCGCCAAAGAGTATATACCATACAGTTGCTAAGGTGGGGCCCCAACATGGGATACTCACCACACACGGGGATATGAACACACACACAAAATGCGCCACACACTACCACGTGCTTGAACACATATACCACCCTCAGCACACATTTCACCACACATACACCAACCTCACCACATAAAAGTCGAAACACAAAAGTCACTGCTCAAAACTTGCCACGCGCACAATTGCCACATGCAAAACTCGCCACATGCAAAACTAGGCTCACGCAAAACTCACCTCATGGAAAACTCGCCACATGCAAAACTTGCACACGCGCAAAAATTGCCACATGCACAAAAGTTGCAACACATGCAAAAGTTGCCTCACACAAAACTTGCACATACTCAAAACGCACCACACATAAAACTCGCCATGCACAAAACTCGCCATGTGCAAAACTTGCTGCACACAACTTGCTACACTAACCTGTCACATGCAACTCGACACACAAAAAGTTGCTACACGCATGTCGCCACACAAAACTCATCTCACAAAAGTCGCTACATGCATGTCACCACATGCAACTCAACACACACAACTTGACACATGAAACTCGCCCTAAAACACACACAAGTCTGGTATTATCCTTCAAAAATAAAAATCTGATTAATAAGCAGACAAACTACAAGAGCAACAAATGTACCATATAGGAAATACGGCAGCTGTCAGTCACATGACCTGTCTATTATGTGTATGTGTGAGCTAATATACACTGCCAAGGGGGAGGGCTTCCTGTTGGCTGGGGATTTATCAGGCTGCCAATTTAGCTTACAAATCCTGAGGTAAAAATACTGACCAAATAACATGTGAACGAGGTCTAATACAGGAGGAGATGACATACAGGTACATACTATATACAGGGGAGATGACACACAGGTATATACTATATACAGGAGCAGATGACGCACAGGTATATACTATATACAGGAGGAGATGACTTACAGGTATATACTATATACAGGAGGAGATGACATACAGGTATATACTATATATAGGAGGAGATGACATACAGGTATATACTATATACAGGAGATGACACATGTATATACTATATACAGGAGGAGATGACATACAGGTATATACTATATACAGGAGGAGATGACACACGTATATACTATATACAGGAGGAGATGACATACATGTATATACTATATAAAAGAGGAGATGACACATAGGTATATAGAGGAGGAGATGGCATACAGCAGGTATATACTGTATACAGGGGAGATGACATACAGGTATATACTATATATAGGAGGAGATGACATACAGGTATATACAATATACAGAAGAGATGACATACAGGTATATACTATATACAGGAGGAGATGACACATAGGTATGTACAATATACAGGAGGAGATGACATACAGCAAGTATATACTATTTACAGGGGAGATGACATACAGGTATATACTACATACAGGGGAGATGACGTACAGGTATATACTATATACAGGAGATGACATACAGGTGTATACTATATATAAGGGAGATGACAAACATATATATACTGAGGGGAAAATGAGAGGTGTGAGGTGAAAATGAGAGGTGTGAGGTGAAAATGAAAAGGTGTGAGTGCAAAATGAGAGGAGTGAGGGAAAATAGTGGAGTGATCGGAAAATGACATGTGAAGTAGAAATGACAAGTGTTAGGGGGGAATGAGAGGAGTGAGGGGGGAATGAGAGGAGTGAGGGGGAAAATAAGAGGAGTGAGGGGGAAAATGAGAGGTGTGAGAGAGAAAATGAGAGACGTGAGGGGGAAAATAAAAGATGTGAGGGGGAAAATGAGAGGCGTGATGGGAAAATAAGAGAAGTGAGGTGCTATAATAACTAACCACAGATATTTACTATGACCAGGCAACGCCGGGCTCTTCAGCTAGTAAATAATAAAGACAAGGTGAATTCTGTGAAGAATGTGGATAAAATGACATGTTTCCATCTGGGTTTATCTGGTTTATACACTTATTATATAAAACTTGATTGCATTGCATACTATGTAGCTATTGAGCTCTTGTTACTTAATTAGTATATTATGTACAGAATGTGTCGAACTTCAGCTATATTACTTCTGTAAACTACAGCAAGGTGCAGCCTGTATTTTCTGCTGGATTTTACTCCTGCAAGTTAACTGATAACTTAATAAATAAATAATGACTTAAAGGGAACTTGTATTGTGAAAAAAACACTTAACCTGCAGAAATGTGATTTAACTGCAGGTTAATAGCATTCTGAAGCCGTGAGGTCGCTGCACTGAAAACCTGGCTACCAGGAGGAAATTAAATTCATATCTCTGAGCAGTCTTGGGCTTTTAGTCACAGAGGTGTGCCCGGCACGGCTTGAGTCACTTCTCAGTACATAGTGAGCAGCACCCCTGGCATTAACTGACTTCCGACTCTGTACTAATGCACTGCTGAGCTGGCTGTCAGTCAGTGCTGGGGCGTGGTTTCACCCGCCACTGAAGTTGACTGATGCCACGCTGGACTCGCCTCTATGACTGAAAGTCCAAGCAAGGAGAGGGAGGAATAAAGTTAATTTCCTCCCAGCAGTCAGGCTTTTAGTGTCGCAGCCGCATGGCCTCAAAAAAGCTCTCCACCAAGTGTGCAATGTATTGTGCTGAAACTGTGTACAGTGAAGAATATGTCATTCCTGTTAAGTGGGTGGGATTACAGCACCTGAATCCTAAGGAGTAAAGCCAAACCGGACTAGTCCTAGACAAACATGTCATAGCTCCAAAGTTCCCTCACACATACAGGATGCACCTAACAACGCAGTCAATTGGTAAATCATGTAAATCATCAACAGTTTGACTGCTGCATCAAAGGTTTACAAATACATATACATTTTCTTATATTTCCATCACTTGATTCTGAAATCTAGGTGTGGCTAGTTGTAATTTATACATGTACTGTATTAAGATTTCTTTCACCATTTCATAAAATATATGCATAAACTAATTCCATTTTGGGATAAAAGACATGTCAGTACAGTCACATGATTATTGAGTTATTTACATGGGGGACTTGAAACACTGTAAATGTAAAACTTGCTAGAATATAACTGGAGAGTCAACAAGCCAAAAGTGAAATCTTAACTTAAGCTGGGTAATGCAATATTTGCTTTTGTTCCACAGCCTTCTCTGTCATTATTTTTTAATATGAGTATTGTTTTTGTGCTCATAGTTCAGTTCATATTTCAGTATTTTTTGTGCATTAAACATTGTGTATGTCCTTATTCTATAATATTACCTTTCAGATACAATCAGACATGAAGCTTTCCCACTGGTTCCACTAGCAACAAAGATGGATTCATTTAATTTATTCAGAAAACCCCCATTTCCACTGAATTTCAGCCTAGTCACAAAATGGCCTTACATGACTTCAGGAATTTTTTCTCGTTAGCTCAGGAGAACATGTTCGTGAGCACAAGGCAACTGATATCACTGTCATACTGATTAAATTATGACAGCAGACTGGTTGCTTTGAAAGGAGCTGGAGCTTGAAATCATGGTCTTCTTCTGTTAGCCACGGTTACCTCCAAGGAAACATGTAGTCATCACAGTTTTGTATCAAAAGAGCTTTAAAGGCATGGACATTGATGCTTGCAAGATATCCCCTAAATCAATATATTATTGGATTATCGAGAACTTGAAAGAGAGATGTTCAGTTGCTTGGGAAGAAGGCTCTAGGGTACCCACCCAAGTAATTTCAGTAAGTATTAGGACCTTCTCTTATAGAGGATTCAGCTAGTGGATCCTTTCAATACTAGTGCAGAGCTTGCTCAGGAATGGCAGCAGGCAGGTGTCAGTGCATCTGCACGCTCCGTGAAGGAGGGCTTTTGGAAACTGATGTGCTGTCAAAAAAGGCCATAAAGAAGTCACTTCTTTCTAAGAAAATAATCAAGAACAAACTGACGTTCTGCAGGAAGTGCAGTGATTGAACTGCAGAACACAGGGTTAAGTTGATTTGTCAGATGATGCCCCTTCAGACTGTTTGGGACATCTAGAAGAATGATTGTCTGGAGAACAAAGAATAAGTGCTACCATGGTTTCTATGTCATACCAACCAGGAGGCATTCATGTATGAGGTTTCAGTGAAGGAAGTTTTGTAATGAACAATGCTTTTTCGAGCAAGATGGAGCACTATGTCACAAGGTAAAAGAGGTAACTAAATGGCTCAGTGAGAAAAACATTGAAATTTTGGGTCTATGGTCTGAAAATTCCCCATATCTCAGTCCCATTGAAAACCTGTGTTCAATCCTCATAAAGCAGGGGTACAAACAAAAACACTGACATTGTGACAGGCTCCAAGCACTGATTAGGCAAGATTGGGTTGTCATCAGTCAAGATTTGGCCCAGAAACTAATATCCACCATCACAGGGTGAATTGTAGAAGTCTTGAAAAATCAAGATTAACGCTGTAAATATTGAGTCTGTACATAAACTTGATTTATTTGTCAAAAAAACTGTAAAAACTTTTGCATTGCTTATAATTGTATAACAGTAACTGTAGAAACATCTGACTAAAGATCTAAAAACACTGAAGTAGCAAACAATGTGAAAGCAAGACTTCTGTCAGTCTCAAAACTTCTGGCCATGACTGTAGGTGAAGGTCTCAATTGACAGTAACACTCTGAGCTCAAGCAAACATAATGGGGAGCTGCAAGGATTAATGTCCCCCCCCCTAAATATTTTCCTGAAGCTGCTTTGCCTACAAAAACTCAGTGGGTGCGCTGGTTTTATGGGCTCTTCCTGGATTTCTGTTACACATTAAAATCAAACTTAGCTTGCTGAAACCGGCCTGTAGATTCCAGACAATTGGACAGGTCGGTACATTTAGTATTCACTGCAGAGTGACGATTCCTAGAAAATAGTACTTATATAAAGAACGAGAGGGAAAAGTGGAGGACGCTAGGCTTTTAACTTGCTCATGATAATGATGGACTTCCTTTGAAGAGCACTGGGGGCTTTCAAAAATCACAGGAGTGCATGAAGGTCGCCCATAGATTTCTAAATTATTAACACATGCTTAACCATTAAAAGAAGGACATATTGATAGGTTATCAGTGTTATCAATTATTTACTAACAGAGTACAACACTACAGAAAAATTAACTTCCCTTTGCTGCACCATCAATGCAAGCCTTGAATAAATGCACTACTTAATTGTTTCTTCTCCTTTGTTTTGCTTAGCCTGTTAATAGCCGTCAGTTAAGCGACCATACTCTACACACTTTAATGGGCTTTGTTTCGGTTGCATCTGAATCCTGCATCTTTTCGTTATTAGAGATTAAATCTTTGGGTTTTGTGGTTAAATCTGACAGAATAGTATGCGGTCTGGGAAATGGCAAGCGCAATTGTGTTCCCCACAAGTGTCTCCATTATGATACTTAAAAAGATTATTAAAAATATGAATGGAATTAGATCAGTGTTTTGTAAAGAAAATACCAATGGCCATGTGGGTGTAATGAAAAATGCAATATACAGTTGTGTGAAAAAGTGTTTGCCCCTTCCTGATTTCCTATTCTTTTGCATATTTGTCACATTTAAATATTTCAGATCACCTAACAATTTTAAATATTAGATAAAGATAGCACAAATAAGCACAAAATGCAGTTTTTAATTGAAGATCTTTATTATTAAGGAAAAAAGAAATCCAAACCTACAGGGCCCTGTGTGAAAAAGTGATTGCCCCCCTCCCCTAAAGAATAAATTAACTGTTGTTTATCACATCTTTGGGAAGCTGAGTTCAAATTCCCTAGTCACACCAAAGCCTGATCACTGCCCCACCTGAGACCCATTGTCAGCATGATCAGCAACTTTGCCTGTCAGTGCAGGGCTGACAGTTAGCATAACATAGGGATGCTGCTGCATCCCCATGCTATACAAGTATTCAGCCAGTAAAAAATGAAAGTCTCATAGTGGGACAAAGTAAAAAAGTTAAAGAAAGTTAAAAAAAAGTTTAAAAAAGATTGTAAAAATATACAAAATAAAAAAATGAAAAAATCTAAATATATTGTACCCATAAATAAATATTGTTATGAAAAAATATATAAACAATAAAAGTACACATATTTGGTATCACCGCATCTGGAACGGCCCAACCTTTGAAACTATCCCAAAAAAACAATAAAAAACAAAGCAAAAATCAACTCTTTTATCATCATACTGCCGAACAAAAAGTGAAATAAAGCACGACGAATAGAAATCAAAAAGATGAATATAAATAAACATGGTACTGCTAAAAATGTCATCTGGTCCCACAAAAACAAGCCATTATACAGCTCCATCAGTGGAAACATAAAACAGTTATAGCTCTCAGAATAAAGCGATGCAAAAATAATTATTTTTTATATAAAATTGTTTTTATTGTGTAAAAGCACAAAAACATAAAATATATAACCGTGGTATCGCTGTAATCGTACTGACCCAAAGAATAAAACTGCCATATCAATTTTTCCACACGCGGAACAACATAATCCCCTAAAACAATTCCTGAATTGCTGATTTTTGTTCATTATGCCTCCCAAAAATCAGAGTAGAAAGCGACTAAAAATGTCAGGTATCTGAAAATGATACCAATAAAAACGGCAACTCGTCTCGCAAAATATAAGCCCTCACATGACTCTGTGGGCCTATAATGAGGCTGATGGAGGCACTTTGGATGCTGTCTGCCCTATGATCTGGCAGTGCCTGTCTTTTTAGGATTGCATAAAAGTGCCATCGGCCATAGTTTTGTGAACTTCTGAACAGAAGAACACTGCTCAACAGAGGCCAGATGGAGTCCAAAGTAACTCTGCTGCCTCATTATAGTGAATGGATCACTTGGGAGTTTCATCTGAATCATGATACTCAGTGATTTAAATGGAAACCCCAATGTAAGTGCTCAGTGTAGAATGCAGAATAAATTTGATCCCAAACATTATATAAAATGTTCCCAATAAAAGGTTCAACTCAATCCACAAAAAAGCAAGCCCCCACTCAGGTCTGTCATCTGTTAATGGAAATATAAGGGGCTTCCACGTTGCTGGTCACACAAATGACCTGGAAATGCTAAATGGCGCCTCAGCCCTCTGGGCTCCCAAATCCAAAGGCCCCCCGTGAGCCCCATAGTGTGCCTAAACCACTTATATTGTCCATATGTTTAGCATTTCTGAAGCGATGAAAGCCTGCCTAAGTTAGGGATGCATGTCTCCAGAAGAATGAGCTGGGCATAACATACTGGTCACTACAGGAACTGCTGTAGAAATGACTTTATAACCCTTTCCAGACTGATAGCTCTCAATTCCTTTGTTTTTCATTTGTTCCAGAATTTCTTTGGATTGCATTGATGTCTAGCTTTTGAGGAACTTTTGTTCTACTTCACTTTGTCAGGCAGGTCCTATTTATGTGATTTCTTGATTGAGAACAGGTGGGGCAGCAATGAGTCCTGGGTGTGGCTAGGGAATTTGAACTCAGCTTCCCAAAGATGTGATAAACAACAGTTAATTTATTATTTAAGGTGGGGTGACAATCACTTTTTTACACAGGGCCCTGTAGGTTTGATTTTCTTTTTCCCTTAATAATAAAGACCGTAAATTAAAAACTGCATTTTGTTCATACTTGTGTTATCATTATCTAATATTTAACCTTGCTTAATGATCTGAAATATTTAAGTGTGACAAACATGCATAAGAATAGGAAATCAGGAAGGGGCAAATACTTTTTATACAACTATAGTTAAAGTTTGATTGCAGACTTCAAGTAAACAACATAAATGGTTAAAAACTTTTTTTAAAAAGTACCGTTGAGCTACAAAGAAAAATCAAACTGGCTCACCATGAAGAGTGGTCTATTCTTTTGGAACATTTGTGACGTTATTGGAGCAAGTAGCACCTCGAGATTATGACTGTGTTGTGCCTTTCGATTTAGCATGCTACTGAATGTATATATGTACGCTGTCAACAACATGTAACTTATCACTTTTAATGTGGCATAACTGAAACCACAATATCCAAAAACATGGGATGATGACAGGCAATTTGATAGTTTTAAAGGATCAACCGTCCTACATGCCCATAGAGACGGCTTAAATGTGTTGATCCTACTGACAGATTCCTTTTAATTCCACATGAGCTTCTGTTATACAAAATTGCACATAATAATGACCTTTGCATTAAAGAGGCTTTCCACTACTTTTTCATCAATGTCTGATCAGTCAGGGTCCGACATCCAACAACGCCGCCAATCAGCTGTTCTCGGTGTGGCCTGACCTGCTGAATTGCAGAGCTGCTCTGTCTTGGGATAGTGGCCACGGCAGGGCACTGCACATCCTCATCCAATTGATTTGATTGACAGGTATCGTACCTCGACCAATCAGACATTGATGACCTATCCTAAGGATAGGTCATCAATGATAAAGTAGTGGAGAACCTCTTTAAATACATTTCTATAAAGAATCAAATAGGTTATAGAGTTTTCTTTGAGTTTTACATACATTTCTCCGGTCACTCTATGAGTTTGGAGATAACATAAGCAGCAAGGGGCAGCAGAGCTCCATTGTTTCCTCAACGCCCATAGAAGCATACGGAAGTTATAGAAATAGTGTAGTTCACTCTCCTATTCTGTAACGTGGGAGCAGAGCCACACATCAGCTGAACATCACCGTCTGCTCACAGCCATGCCATGAATCAATGTGGGACACCATCAGAGAATTTCCTCTGTAGTGGGCAGGAGAATTTTGAGTGCTTCTAGAATGATTGGAAAAGTCAGATACCAAGGTAGAAGGATACATTCTGGATTTTGGAGTGTTCATGAGGGAATTTGATTGTATTCATTGATCAGCATTTGTTCCCATGCTGCAGCTTTACTCACTGACCCACCATGCTTGTCTTAGCTGTATACTGCAGAGAGGGCTCATCTCTACTCATATATCCGTACTGAGCGGAGTACAGAAAACATAACAACTGGAGTGAAAGAAAGGGCCGGGGACAGCAATTAGGGAATAGAAGATATTCCAGTCAATTCTTTATTTAAAATCATTCAATACTTTTATTCCAAAAACTAATAAAAATAGGCACTCTCAATAAGTCCAAGTGACATGCCTTTCGTACACTTTCTAACTAGAAAAAGTCCTTAAAGGGAACCTGTCAGCAGGATTGTGTAGAGTAACCTACTGACACTGTCAGGTCGGCGCCGTTATCCTGATTACAATGATACCTTGATGGATGAAATCTGTCTTGTGGTTGTTGTTTAATCTTTATTTTGCAGTTTTGAGTTAGTGATATGCTCGTGCTCCAAGCAGCCTGTGTGTGTGTGGGGTCTTTATGTAGTGCTCTGCTTAGCTATTCATACTGATGGCTTGTGACAGGTCATCGCCCACCAATTTTACATACTGAATATTATATATATTGTGGTGTAGTGACCCCTGTGGCAGCTAGGGGGCACTGTGTGTGCTCCTTGGGATATGCATGGAGGCATATCTGTTGTGATAATGGTGGTAAAACAGTGACTGGCAGTGTTGTGAATGGCCGATATGTGTTGCAGAGGGAGTCTGCGTGGTAAGTCTGTTGCAATGTTGTTGTTCTGGGACCTGTAGTCCCTCAAGAGTGTGTATATCTATGGTGTAGTTGTAAGGGAGACTTACTAGGCTAGTTGTGTCAGATGGGCGGGACAAACTAGCCACACATCCACACTCCCACCTGTGGGAGTGGTTAATACTATATAATGTGACTGAGGGATGGTCACATGGTCTTGGAGTGTGGACCTGAATGGTCTATGCCGGAAGGTCCTGGAAGCCTCTGTTGGAAGTCCTGGAGAATAGGATTCCTGAAGAGCACATGGCAGGGCTCTGGACCTAGCACATGCCAGTGTGTGGGACGGATGGAGATCCGTGTTGTACTGACCGGGGTCAGAGTGAGAAACGTCTGAAGGATACCTCTGTGGAGGAGAGGTATCCGAGAAACCTGTGAGGCACCAACAGGTAACGGAAAGTTATGCTAACCGGGGTTAGAAGAGAGAGACATTGTGTATGGGGCACCTCTGAGGCCAAGAGGTGTACAGAAACCCGTGAAGGTCGCCAACGGGTAACAGACGAGGTCCGTGTGCTATGCTGACTGGGGTCAGAGACGAACTGTGGTAAAGTTGAATATGGTGTTCAAACTGTTACTAAGTTCCTGAGGATGTGGTTTACGTTGTGCGAAATAAACCTAAATTACTCTGTTTTATAAGAAAACCGTGCCGGAGTGCATTAATCCCGTGCCAAGCGAGTGTCCCCCAAGACACGTATTAGGCACTACGCTACAATATTAAGAAAAAAAATCACCTTCAGCAGGCAAGCACTTGCACTGTAGCATGATCGAATGTATAATGTGCATTTAATTACTTTATTCGCTGGTATAAATAAATTCAGGAAAAAAATTCTGTCTCAAAATGGCACTGGCCGCCCCTGCGCAGTAGCATCTTTTGGTGAACCATCTTGGTGGAGACAATTTTTTTTTCTGTGGCAAGATGGTGCCGCCGCCTGCGCACTAGCATCTATCAGATCGACGATAGAAGCTATTGTGCAGGCGGGGCTGGCGTCATTTTGAGACAGAATTTTTTGGGGGGTGAATTTATTTATAGCAGCAAATAAAATAATTAAATGCACATTAGAGATGCAATCATGCTGCAGCACAGGGGCCACATGCCTGCCTGCTGAAGGTGATTTTTTTCAATATATAAATAATGTTCAGTATGTAAAATAGGGGGTGCCTCAGTGAGGGATCGGTGATCTGTCAGAAGCCATACAGATGAATAGCTAAGCAAAGCACCACATGACGACCCCCCACAGGCCGCCCCGAAGCACGAGCATATCATTAACTTAAAACTTAAATGAAAGATTAAACAACAACCACAAGACAGATTTCATCAACCCAGGTATCATGTTAATCAGTATAAGGGCACCGACCTGACAGTGTCTGTAGGTTACTGTGCACAATCCTGCTGACAGGTTCCCTTTAACCATGGATGATGATCCATGAATAAGGACTTTTTCTAGTCTGAAATGGATAGGACAAATGCATTTTACTTATTCACTTATTGAGAGTGCCTATTTTTATTAGTTTTTGGAATAAAAGTATTTAATGATTTTAAACAAACAATGTACTGGAATAGCCTCTATTTGTTATATAGTCTTTAGCCACCATGGGCAGGAGTGACGTTTCCATACCAAAGGTTTTTCGAAGCCCTAGTTAGGATGAGCTGAACTACACCTGTTTTTACAGCAATTAGGGAGCACCATAATGTAAGGAAGAGGCAGAATCAGGTAATATATTATATTACAAAGCAGTTTTAGATAGTTAGATCCTGTGATTTATTTCATTAAAATCTAAATGACAGTTACTCTTTAAAAGGGTTGTCCAGGCTTGGGATGAAAGTCATCGCTCACTGTTACGATACTCCGGTGTTGCCAGTGCAAGTGGGCAGTCATGTGACTGGAGGTGTGCGATTTGCATAATTGCAGTCACATGCCAGACAGATGTGCTTAGTCTCTCTCAATAGAAGTGCACTGAGAAGATGAGCTTGTACAGTTGGAAAGTGAGCAGAAGTATGCAAATCACGCACATACGATCATGTGACAGCCCGCTCACATTGGTAACATCGGAAAATGCTGACAGTGGTCGCACCACACACTGTCAAAATTCATAAGTCTGCAGTCACAAAGAGAAACTGCAAATTTTCATCCCAAGCCTGGAAAACCCCTTTGTGATGTATTTTCCAAGCATGGTGCTATTGTTTTTCTGTGCCATGGTTTCTAACATTTGAGACAAAAAACAAATTGGGTTCAAGGACCATACAATAGACCTAGTTGGAAGTTTCCTTCAGGAAAGTAGCTAGCTGATTAAAATATGTCTTTGTTGGAGAAGAGCAAATCGATTTGGAGGACCATGTGGTGCCTTGTGAACCTCCTTCTACCTGCCGGCATCCCCAGCTCCTCTTATTATTAGCTGACCTGGCGAAACATCATAGTTTCTTTGTGACACACACACACATATACAACAATCAATAGTCCGGCATGGCTAATCCAAAGATTTGCTGAGGAATACTGGCAAATACAAAGTGGTACACCGTGCCCCCCATTAGGAAGTAGGGATGGGCAGAGATTGCAAAATGTTCACTTGTCTGGAATTCTCTATCTGTTGTTAATTGTACACCTACACTTGTGTCCTCTGACATCAAGTTGTAATAAGTCATACTGTAGAATTGTCATGTAAAGCAATTCATTATTCTTATGCCTTCTGCGTGCATCAGTGTTTTACTGGAATAACCACTAGCACATCACGGAATATGATGAATTCCTGATACATCTAGCCACCAATGAACCGTTGTGTCCACAAGGTCAGCCCTTTCATGTAAAGTCCTCTGCCCCGCCGTGGAGAGACGTACAGTGTAAATTCATACATTCTTGCATTTATTAGCTATAGATATTTTTCCAATAATCGCATGTCGTGTCTGCTGGCAGTCCTCTTTTACATTTTCTGCACTTACAAATCTATGCTGGAAGATTCATTTAGGTGTCAGACATTCACAATATACAGATGTATATTATGGGTTTCATAATACATGCCTCCTCCGTACCCCAATCCAATTGGAAAGACATTTCATTGTGCGTGCAATTACGTAGGCAATGAGGCAAACTCCATTCCCCTACCTCCATTTCTTTCATGCTCCTCAATCCAGTACATGCTGAGTCACAGATGATCTTTCTCTTCACCTCGATTCTGCTGTATTGTCTGCGTCATATAGTACTTTGTTAAAGGGGAACGAGACATGTTCATTGCCATAAAAGACTATTCAAATCTGCATCTGTATTCTAATCTGTAAATGTGAGAATGTTAAATTGTTCACTACATTCTGATATTAAGAGCTGGTCTATCATCACTGTGTCCATATACTTATAATTATGCTTCATGTGTTTGGAATTAACCTCCAAAGCTAAAATAATAGATGATAGTGTCATGGAATAAATGGCGCTCTAATAATGAAAAAATAATCATAATAATAATAATTGTATTGTATTATACACTATTTATCTACAATTTTGTGTCTTATTCATAGCTGTTCAGTTTCTAATGTCTGACTTCATATCCATGCCAATTTTATGTGCACTGGTAACATTTTCCTGTAGGTTTTCTGGTTTCCTCCCACACCCAAAGACTAGAATAAGGTTTGTGCATATGAAGTTGAATGTAATTCACAACTAAAATTCTAATCTCAAAGAGGGAAGAATTCGATGCTGCACCATGACTGGGATTTTACACCATTTACATAATAATAATAATCTTTATTTATATAGCGCCAACATATTCCGCAGCGCTTTACAGTTTAATATAATTTAATTCTATACTAGAGCCTTGTCTTACTAGAGACATACTCTTCGACACACCTGTTGGCATCTTCACCTTTTATCGCTGCCGCTCCCGCTATCACTCTGGTAGTTTGCGATCTGCTAGATTTCTCCAGTGTTTCATGGATCGAGCTGGAGGTCACTCTTCTGGCTCTCATAGATGTACAATGAGAGCTTGCGATGTAGCTCCTCTGCTCTGGCCAGTCAGAAGCTGCGGTCACAAGATGGCGCCTGAGGAACGGGGCTGCACTGAAAAAATGTGAAGACATCAGAGGTTGATTATAGGACGGGGTCATAGACCTTACATTAGAAGCATCTTTCCAGCGAGTGCTGGAGTGGTGCTTTAATTGTCCTTCAATAAAATTTACCATGCAGCTTATGTATCTTTTAGGCTAAATTCAAGTAAAAATTGGACTCCTATGCACCAATGATGTATTTCTGTGCTATGTTGGTTCTACCTCTCACCAAGTCCATCCAAATAGTTGTAAATCAACAAAATCTAAGGCATCAGATACTCTGTTTACTATTTGAAAAATATGACTTTTATTTCATCCTTTAAAGGAAACCTGTCACCCCCCCTGGCGTTTTTAACTAAAAGAGCCACCTTGTGCAGCACTAATGCTGCATTCTGTGATGGTGGCTCTTCTTTTTGTGCTTCCTTCCAACCCTGCAATATTAATTTTTATAATTTTCGCGCTATACCTTTAGTCTTCAGTAATGTACCCAGTGCCTGCGCTGTGCTTTCACTTTTTGGGCATGCGCTGTTTGGGCTGCCCTTCGACTCGCATCACCTGATGGAATTCATCTCGCGCCTGTGTGTACCCGAGGCCCGAGATCCCGCCCCACAGTGTGAATAAATCAGAACACACTGCAGGGTGGGATCTCGGGCCTCGGGTAAACGCAGGCGCGATATGAATTCCATCAGGTGATGCGAGTCGCAGGGCAGCGCAAACGGCGCATGCCCAAAAAGTGAAAGCACAGCGCAGGCGCTGGGTACATTACTGAAGACAGAGGAGGCGGTGCCTAGCGCACTGAGGGGCTGACAGATGGCTGGCAGGCGGTTGTGTCCGGGGGAAAAGATGTGCCTCCTGGACAGACTAAAGATATGGCATGAAAATTATAAAAATTAATATTGCAGCGTTGGAAGGGAGCACAAAAAGAAGAGCCACCTTCACAGAATGCAGCATTAGTGCTGCACAAGTGGCTCTTTTACTTAAAAACGCCAAGGGGGGTGACAGGTTCCCTTTAAAATATATAAAATATTATGTATTCTATAAGATGAAATATAAGTTAGAAAACAGAAGTGGCACTCACCCTGATGTTGCTGTGCAATGATGTCCTTTATTCAAAGTACAAAGGCACAAACATAATAAGGAGAGGTGGCTGGTGAAGGAGAGGGTGTGAGAGGAGGCAAGAGGACGACGGCAGTTTCGCCTGGACCCGTGGAAGCGCACCGGCGCGAAACGGCCGTCGTCCTCTTGCCTCCTCTCGCACCCTCTCCTTCACCAGCCGCCTCTCCATATTATGTTTGTGCCTTTGTACTTTGAATAAAGGACATCATTGCACAGCAACATCAGGGTGAGTGCCACTTCTGTTTTCTCCATTTGTTCGGATCTATATCTCCACTATTGTCGAGCACCACCTGCACGCTGCTGAATATTTAGTGCCAAAGAGGTTCCTTACAGAATCCTATATTCCTTGGTTCCATTGTTTGAAAGTCCAGATTTCAGTGCTTCAATACTGGATTGACTGTTGTAAAGCTGCCGCCTAGTGCCGTTCTGCCTTTATATTTTTGAAATATAAGTTATATTTTCCAATATGATGACACAGTACCTAATACCTCATAGATTTTGTTGATCTATATCTTTTAAGCTAAGTTCACACTACTGTATAAAAAATTGTCTGACTTTCATCCAGGAAAAACAGTTGATTTTTCATCTGTATTGTCATCTGTGATCTATGGCATCTGTATTACATCGGCAGTTGATAAAATTTACAAAATCAAACACACTTTCCTATGGAAAGAATTGCAATGCATCTGTAAACATTGGGTGCCATACTGTTAATTTGTTGTTTTTTTTTGCAGAACCATGCAGACTTGTACAGGTAAATCTCTCTGAATTGCATAGCTGAGGATATTTGGTCCTTGTGAAAAAAAATGAAAGCTGAACAGCCTGTTTGAATTACATTGATCTGTTTGCTGTCCGTTTGAGAGAGTTTTTTTTTTCACAGACAGCTCTTGGATCAAAAATATGGTCACGAGAACTAGCCCTTAGAAATAGAAAATTAGATAGTAGTGATCAGCGAAAATATTATTCGAACATGCTCGAGTGCTAAGTGAGTGACTTCTGCGTGCTCGAAAAATATGTTAGAGTCCCCGCGCCTGCATGTCTCTTGGCTGTTCGATAGTCGCAACACAGCAGGGATTGCCTAACAAACAGGCAAGCTGTCCTCGGGGACTCGAACATATTTTTCGAGCATGCGGAAGTAACTCTGATAGCACCCAAGCATGCTCAGATAGCAGTTTATCCGAGAACGTTCGCTCATCACTATTAAATAAAAAAAAGTAAAATCCACAGAGGACAAGATCAGACTGAGTTCTCTAACCAACTCTGCAGACAGATACTGCTTTATAAATATTGGACTATAAATTTCAGTACTGTTTGCCGTTAAACATATGTTCTTGTCCTTTTATCCATAGATTCCAGCAATACAAGATTTTACCTGCAGATGTCCGTGCAGCACACATTACATCGCTACCTCTGTTCACTACCTTTCACCTCTTCCAATGACATTTGAGAATTGCTGAAGTGATCTTTTCCATTTCAGTCTTCTGTGAAATGTTCAAAGATTTAGATAATTGGCATTGTCTTTACCCTTGTCTTTAGTTAATGTTCCTTTTGTTGTCTTCCACTTGATGACACAGATGAAAATACATCAGCCTCTGGCTATTGGGCTTAACGTCTGGGAGGCAACGTTGGCCAAAGATGAAATTGAATTCTCTGTGAATCACAACATCTTAAGAAGGGATTTAGAATTGTCAGGATTAGTATATGCACCGTTGTATGTTTTCGGCTGCCGTAAGTGCGGGACAAATTCAAGTTTATCACAAAGATTAAAAAAGAAAGGTGTCTTAAAAGTGGAATAAAGCAAAGGTAGTAACTAAAAATGTTCTCACTGTTTCACTTAGGCCCTAAATTACAATATCTAAATAACATTACTTCTTAAATCTTTAGACAGGTTCCTTTTCATAAATAACTTAGTATTTAGAATATTTTTAACTTCTTTTAGTCCATTCACAAATAACTTCCTGGAATAAAGACTAGAGGGGTACGGCCAGGGCCGGACTGGCCATCGGGCATTTCTGGCAAATGCCAGAAGGGCCGGTCCTTGTAATGGGCCGCTAGACATATCGCCCCCTCTGCGTTGTCAGTGGGCGTTCCAGAGTTCCCTTCAGCAGCCAGCACGCCAGGCGGCATTTGCTTTTCTTGCGCACTTGATTGCGCCGTATTAGGAGGAAGTGGGCGGTCTGATGTCCTGATCACTAGCGCTGCAGTGAGGTAACATAGAAACAGGATGAGGGGCCGTGCTGTGCTGCTCCAGCCATGCCTCCCGCTGCAGCCTGTGATCAGGACATCAGACCGCCCACTTCTTCCTGTCTAGTGAGGTGACAGGGCATGAGGGGGTGCAAACATTTTTCTATGCACTGATTTTTTATTTTTTTTTGCTGCGCCGGGTTCAGCCATTCAAAAAAGGGGCGTGCCATGCTGGAGAAGAACACTGGCCAATGAGCATCAGATTGATAGAAGAGCTGATTGGCCAGTGCTCCTGTCCTCCTGCACTGGACGCCTCTGAGGGAGAGAGCCTGCAATCAAGCTGCAAGGTCAGGAATATCTCCCTGTGTGTGCTCCGAGTGACCGATAGAGAAGCAGCTCAATTCCCCACCGTCACATCTTCTCCTGCTCTGGTACACAGCCCCGACAGAGAAGGAGAGCGCGGGGGAGGTGCTGGGAAAGTGCTTGCTGTGAGCAGAAGGAGCTGCACATGTATAGTGGCCTCTCCTGCAGCACAGAGTGTGTGTGTGTTATCTGTAGTGTGTATGTGTCACATGTGTGTGTATGTTACATGTGCGTGAGGTATCTGTAGTGTGTGTGTGCGTTACATGTGTGAGGTAACTGTAGTGTGTATGTGTTACATGTGTGTGCGGTATCTAGTGTGTATGTGTTACATGTGTGTGTGCGGTAACTGTAGTGTGTGTTACTTGTGTGTGCGGTATCTGTAGTGTGTGTTACTTGTGTGTGAGGTATCTGTAGTGTGTGTTACTTGTGTGTGCGGTATCTGTAGTGTGTGTGTGTGTTATATGTGTGTGAGGTATCTGTAGTGTGTGTGTGTGTTATATGTGTGTGAGGTATCTGTAGTGTGTGTGTGTTATATGTGTGTGAGGTATCTGTAGTGTGTGTGTGTGTTATATGTGTGTGAGGTATCTGTAGTGTGTGTGTGTGTTATATGTGTGTGAGGTATCTGTAGTGTGTGTATGTTACATGTGTGTGAGGTATCTGTAGTGTGTGTATGTTACATGTGTGTGAGGTATCTGTAGTGTGTGTGTGTGTTATATGTGTGTGAGGTATCTGTAGTGTGTGTATGTTACATGTGTGTGAGGTATCTGTAGTGTGTGTGTGTGTTATATGTGTGTGAGGTATCTGTAGTGTGTTTATGTTATATGTGTGTGAGGTATCTGTAGTGTGTGTATGTTACATGTGTGTGAGGTATCTGTAGTGTGTGTTACATGTGTGTGAGGTATCTGTAGTGTGTGTTACTTGTGTGTGAGGTATCTGTAGAGTGTATGTGTTACTTGTGTGTGCGGTAACTGTAGTGTGTGTTACATGTGTGTGAGGTATCTAGTGTGTGTTACTTGTGTGTGAGGTATCTGTAGAGTGTATGTGTTACATGTGTGTGAGGTAACTGTAGTGTGTGTTACTTGTGTGTGAGGTATCTGTAGAGTGTATGTGTTACTTGTGTGTGCGGTAACTGTAGTGTGTGTTACTTGTGTGTGTGGTATCTGTAGTGTGTGTGTGTTATATGTGTGTGAGGTATCTGTAGTGTGTGTTACATGTGTGTGCGGTATCTGTAGTGTGTATGTGTTACATGTGTGTGAGGTATCTAGTGTGTGTTACATGTGTGTGAGGTATCTGTAGTGTGCTACATGTGTGTGAGGTATCTGTAGTGTGTATGTGTTACATGTGTGTGAGGTATCTGTAGTGTGTGTTACATCTGTGTGCGGTATCTGTAGTGTGTATGTGTTACATGTGTGTGAGGTATCTAGTGTGTGTTACATGTGTGAGGTATCTGTAGTGTGTGTTACTTGTGTGTGCGGTATCTGTAGTGTGTATGTGTTACATGTGTTTGAGGTATCTAGTGTGTGTTACTTGTGTGTGAGGTATCTGTAGTGTGTATGTGTTACATGTGTGTGCGGTATCTGTAGTGTGTGTATGTTACATGTGTGTGTGGTATCTGTAGTGTGTGTTACATGTGCGTGAGGTATCTGTAGTGTGTGTGCGTTACATGTGTGGGGTAACTAGTGTGTGTATGTTACATGTGTGTGAGGTATCTGTAGTGTGTATGTGTTACATGTGTGTGAGGTATCTGTAGTGTGTGTTACATGTGTGATCAGTGCTGTATTTTTTAGCATATTCTGCAGTGTGATAATAGTCTGCAGGCCATCTGTGTTGAATTCATGTCTATTCCCCCTATGGCCACTGCAGGTTACATATGTAAAGTGGTATAACACATTTGATTGGTTTAACAAATAAAGCAAAAAAGTCGGCACATCCTGTCAGTGCTTTACGATTTGATTCTATGACACTCGTATGTGGGCTGGTGAATTTTTATTTGTGCCAGGGCTGCTTTTTGGTCCCAGTCCGGCCCTGGGTACGGCTAACTTAAATTATGCCACCCCACAACATAATCTTGGGATTAAACTGGTGTGTCGTTCCCTAGTATGGCCTCTTTTTTTACCTCAGTATGTGTAAGCCAAAATCAGGAGTGGAACAATAGGGAGGAAAAGTATAATAGAAACACGTCACCACTTCTGTATTTTGACTTACAAATGCTGAGGTAAAAAACTCACCAAATTCTCAACGTGTACACATGGCCTTAGACTTGGTATGTGCTGTCTAATTTATGGTAATTTGCAGTGTATAATGGATCAGTTGTGGAACCAGTTGTATAACTGAATGGCGTTAAGGTTAAATAAGCAAAAAAGTCATACTACTAATGCAAGTCCTTACATATAAAAGTTACAGAGAGCTGATGAAGACTAATTAATTACTTTTAGAGTATTAGTATAGTGCAATGCAGGACATGTCCTATATTGCAGAGATGCACTACTAGACAGACAGGGACATGCACTTCAGCAATTATCTGCAGCGTCAGCACGTGGAAGATGAGATATTGCGCAGTAACCATTTACATCAATAAGCCAATTATTGAATGCATGGATATGATTGTGGTCCTCCAGATACAGATTTTTTTTGCGGTAGTGGAATGCGGTGCAGGTTGTGCGTCTCAGGAACTCTTAAAGAATGACTAAACTTTTTTTTAGAATATAATTATCTTCCAGACATTGCAATGTTGTAAATTTTTATATTGTATTCCAGTACCTTATTTTGCTTTGTTAACTCCCATACAGTGCTGTCTCAATGCTCAGTTTATGCTCTTTTAAAAGTTCCTTTCAACTGCTGCTCAGTAAGATCCATGCACTATACTCAAACAGCAAACATGTTATGGCTGGCACTCTGGTGCTCAGTGGTAGGATGGATATTCAGGCAATAAAGTACGAAAGATCACAGCACTCCTTGGTTGCAGTGAAGACAATTTTACCGGCAGGCTCTTCACTGAGCATTCACCTCATTGCTCCCAACAGGCCATGCTTAAGGTCCAGGAAGACTGTAACATATTGGCATTTCATAAAGTTTGGAAACCTTGAACTTGACATGCTAAGAAAGCAATAACATTTTCTCCACTACAATTCAAGAGTGCTGGGGTCTTTGGTACATTATATTCGAACAGTCTCTGTATCTGAGTGTCTCTGCTTCCCACAGTGATTACTCAGACAAGGGAATATCCTGATTCTGATTGTTTGAATATAGTGTATGGATCTTGTTGAGAAGCAGTTAAAAGTAGCTTCCAAAGGTGCGTGAACTGGGCATTGAAACAACCCTACTGCACAATGTATGGAAGAGAAGGAAGCAAAATAAAATAATGAAGTATCTTACGAAAAATCATAACTGGAGGCTAATTAAATAAAAAAAATACATACCGGTACTCCTTTCAGATGGCTGCTTAGATTTGTCAGTGTACACTGACAGGTTTGTCAGTGCTGTGACCTATGGCTCTATGTGAAAACTGTCAGTGATTTGAGTGACGCCTGTGACATATTTCTTAAATGCTGTAATGCTTATGATGATAAATGTCTTTACTCCAGACAGCAGCGTTATAAAACAGACCCAAGCTTTATGTCAGGTTTGTCGGACCTCAGCTCTGCTGGATTTCCGTTTCTTAGTTTTTACACCCATGACTTGGGACATTTTTGAAAGACTTTTTTTTACCCTACGCTTTTTAACTAGTGACACATTGATGAAACGGTAAATGCAAATTCATGAGGCTAATGCTAAAACATGCCTGGAAGTAATATTTAAAGGCTGATAAGTATGTATTAATATAATCCATATTGTTAGGCACAGTAGTGAGCCTTTAAGCCTCCCCCTGAGATACTTTGTGGTCTTATATGTATGCAACTTTTGCACTCTCCATTTCCTCAGCTGTCCCATTAATAGGATGAAGCTGACCACAGAATTACATGTTAGAAATGTAGACGCTAAACCACATGGAGAGAGGGAGTCGGCTGAAATGGCTGTGATTTCAACACTGATCCTGATTACTGTTAGCATTTAATGGCCACTTCCCTTGATTTCTGAATGCTTCCCAACCTATCATTACTCATTCAAAGCCAGCTTCCTCGCAAAGTGTTATTTATGTTATGGGGGAGCAATGTTA